>NC_089585.1:126873501-127536615 GCF_019320115.1 Miscanthus floridulus | reverse complement strand
CATGTCTAGATGCAAATGCTTGACTCACAAATGAATGAGAAGCTCCTGAATCAAATAAAACAACAGCGGGATGCTTGTTGACGAGAAACATACCAGCCGTGACAACTTCTCCGATGGACACTTCCTCCACAGCGGTATAATGCACTTGTCCCTGACGTGCCCTGGCATTCACCTGCCTCTGATTGTTCTAATTTGGGTTGCCATTCCTCTTAGGGTGGGGGCATTCCTTGGACCAATGACCCAGTTGGTTGCAGTTGAAACATGGTTGATTACTTTTGAATCCGGTGGAGCTGTCCTGATTGCCATTTCCTTTTGGTAAGGCAATAGTGAATGCCTTATGGAATGGTTTTCTGTGCCTATTATTCTGAGCTTTCGGTGGTGGAGGCCTAAACTTGGGTTGCAGGTGGATGGAATTGGGGCCTAGCTGTGACAGGCGCTTTTGACTGGAAAGATCCGGATTGCACCGGCTTCATATGTCCTTTTGCGACCCTTAGCAACGGCATGCATGTTGTTGTGGTTTTCTTGGGTCAAGGCATCACTAATAAACTCATTGTACGTAGCACATCGAGAATTTGCCATAGTCTTCATCAGTTTAGTACCCAAACCTCGCTTGAAACTCTCTATCTTTTTCTTCTCGGTATCCATGAAACTTGGAGCATATCTTGACAAGTTGTTGAATGTGTGCATATATTTCGTGAGTGACTTTGTGCCTTGAGTGAGCCTCATAAATTCGGCTGCTTTCATGCGCATCAGGCCCGGGGGAATATGGTGTCCCCTAAAAGCCAGCTTGAACTGTTCCCAGGTCACTTGCGCATTAGCAGGCAGGGATGACAGGAAATGTGTCCACCAGATCCCTGCTGGTCCTTGCAATTGATGAGAAGCACACTCTGCTTTCAGATGCTCCGTGACCCTCAACAGATGGAATTTCTGCTCAATGGTATTCAACCACTCATCAGCCTACAGTGGTTCCTCAGCCACCTTAAAGATCGGAGGCTTCGTGTCCAGAAACTCCTTGAATGTACTGTGCTGATTTGGCTCGGCCCCTGGTTGATGTGGGTGGTCACGAGCAGTGTTTTGCGTGATAAGGCGCAAAGCTTCTTCCATTGTCCTCTGGCTCCCTAGGAACTGTGTAAAGAATTCCTGAGCAGACGGCGGCGGTGGGGGTGGCAAGTCATCACCATTGCCATCCTGGCTGCTACTAGCTCCTGCACGGGTGCACGTCATCTGCGAAGTTGCAACAATAAGTGATTATTGGTTGAGGTCAAGAGATTGCAGAGGAATTATGTACTCATGCCAAACTAAAATTACTGGAGAAAATTCTCAAAAATCACAATAAAAATAGAGGCATAATAATTCATTCTTGCAACATGACATCCCCAATTTGACCACTTATCGTGCTCATAACGCATGCAAATTAAATCATGGTCACCAACAAAGACTGGAATAACATTGATGTTCAACCAAACATGCAATTAATCAACATTACATGATAGTCGGGTTACTAATACCAAACTTCGAAACTACAGGTCCATTACATGAATAAAGGTGATACATTAGTCCTTCCACTAAGTGCTAAGCGATCTAATCCTCATCATGATCACTATCGAGGTCAGACGTAGGATCATCTCCTTCCTCAGGTTCTACTTCTTCTTTAGGCTCCACTTCTTCTTCTTCCTCGTACCCTTCTAGATCCATTTCTGCGGCTCTAGGTGGGACATAAGGGGGAGCTGATTGTTTAAGTAGATGAACCTCTTCATGTAGATTATCGTTGTATTCTTCCGCATTGGCCAGCTGCTGTCCTAGCTCAAACTGTCGAGCTCTCAGAACATCTTCCCTGGACCAGGCTACATTTCGCTGGTGAGTCAACCGAGTCATCTCTTCAGTGAGCCTCTCAATCTTGGCGTCCTGCTCCCTCTGAAGCTGACATCGATCCTCGCGGGCATGACCAAGGGCACCAGACACATGTCTGAGGCTACCTTCTACTCCATTTAACACTCTCATCACTGCGAACATGGCGCTCATGGAAGGGTTATCACTGTTCTGCCCCTCTGCTGCACCAATCTCCAAGGGTCTTCCTCTTGCCTGCTGCCATGAGTTAGTGGAGGGGTTGCCCCTCGGAAAAACTCCAACCAAAGCGGCTGCCAGCTCCTGAGGAAAATGATCCATGATATCTCTCAGGATCCCAAAGGCTGCCCTGCTAGCTGCTTCTTCAGCAGTCCTGCCAGTTGACTCATAACACCAGCCTATCCACTCAGAATCGTCACCTCGGGGATGAACAATGGCCTCCACAGTAACTAAGAGACCTTCTCCCAACCGCTCATTCGCCCAGAAGTAGCGGGGTTCCATTCCATCAGGATAGCCTACATGGCTGAGCACTCTCCACAAGAGTGTAGGCATCCCAAACTCTCCAAGGAACGTGTGACGTTGACGGGTACGTGGAGCAAGCTGACGGCTAGGAGCTCTGCCTCCGGTGGACTTGTGAGCGGTCTGCTTGGTGCGTGCCATCTGCACCATTAACATGTACCCCTTGGTGAGACAATGCCATAATGGATAAGAGTTACATAACCGAGTAAGAATTTTATAAGGGGAGGAACAATGTAATTATGTGAATGGTAATTTAACATGATGCATGCTCGTGCCGTACGTCCTCACAAACTTAGGAAAAATTTGTTTCTAATGGTAGACACGGTGGCATACATACGTTCTCTCATAAATAGCGTAACTAGTCGAGCTACACGTTTCGTTGTTAGTGTACCTGCATAAAATTTCATTTCAGCCCTAAACCCATAATGAAATATGCAGAATGTAATTGTAAATACTTCCATATATGTATACCCATACATATACTTCCGTATCAATCTACCCGACAATAATTTAAACCTACAATTAAATACGTACCATATACACATGCAAGCATGCATACATAGCTGTACCAAAGCTAACTCTTCCCGACCGCACTCTCGCGTCTTGCGGTCATACACTCATCATCTTACCTTGGCGTAGAGGCATTTGATCCATACATTACCACTCAAATGAATGGTATCCATACAATAGCATGCCGTATGGACGACGAAGTAAAAACCCCCATGTTAGTACTTAAATAGCCACCTAATAGTCCTTAATTTGGGCATAAGGAAAGTGATCATTGGCACACTTTAGATATCAAATACCTATTATATAACTATTAGTTGCTAGAGAAGGGTTTTTGGAAAACAAAGACTTTTGTTTTAAATACACTTGTGACAATGAACGTTGAATCTTGCTCTGATGCCAGCTGTCGCAGAACCGACCAATTTATAAGAATACAAGTACAATGGCAGCCCACAAGCGGTCGCACTGTCATACTTGAACCCATATAAACCCGGTAGTCCATCGAGTACCACGATAGGTCTCGATAAACGATTTACAACAACCAAGATCGTACAGGATTCAACATACATGCCACATATTACATAAAGTTCACAGATACATTTCATCATCAGAGTACGAATAAAAGTTATTACAAACGAGTTTGATAAATAAAGCGGAAGCAAATAAGTTCGAAGATAAAGTTTCCAACCTAGTTTAATACAGTGCCAAGCCAGATCACGGTCCACAAAAGCAAAGATAGGAGTTACTAAAGAAGCCTGCCCAAGGCTTACTCCTCATCCACAGCGGGATAGAAGCAACTCTTGCAATACCCATGATACACAGTGTCATCTGCAACAATGGGAAAAGAAACCCTGAGTACGAGAAGGTACTCAGCTAGACTTACCTGTCATGAACCAGAAATAAAATGACTCCAAGGATTATGCAAGGCTATATAAGTGGACGTAACTTGACAACATTTTTGCGTAAAAGCAATTAAATCATGGTACAGTTACAAATTCTTTACCAGGTTATTTATAACTATCTATTTCTAGGTTAGCAACTATTCTGTGCCAAACATGTGGTATATCATTTAGAAGCATACAATAGTAACCATAGCAGGTATTGTAATTCCATATTCATCCGAACCATCATGTTTCATAACACAGTTGCTACGATGTTGGGACTAGCCAAGTTTCTCACTATCCGGGAGAGATGGCGATTCAAATCGATTTCAACCAGCTAGGAATTTATTCCTAACACAAACCTAGGTCTACCAGCCACGATAGCCTTAGGTCACCTTTGGTATAACTCAGGTACACATTTCGTGGGTCCGTACTGCGCCACACAATCTAGGACACCAGATGCTAGGACATTCAGGCCTAGCCTGCCCTTGGGCTCAGTCTGATCGCCCTCTGCAAGGAGCGCACAACAAAACGGGTCCCGGCCTGAGTTGAATTACTCGGCTTCGCGGTCAGAATGAATTATCCGGCTAGGTAAGTGAGAGGCATGCGTTCAATTTTGTCAGAAGCACCAACAACGGTACGGTCCTTAATCGACACAGACGGGGATAAATCCACACCCAAGACCTCCATGTCTTGTTGCTTCTCTATCGACTTCCCGTCCGGTCTCGATTTACTTTTACCTCATGGTTCCGTTCCACGATAGCAGATATAGCCAACCATGCTCCGGTATCCACCTACATCTCGCAGGTGACAGGACATCACCCGACTTCTATCGGTCTAAGCATGGCTAAGCATATATTCGATCCTGGACCTATACCGGTTAAAGGTGTAATATCTGGACAAGGAATGTACATGCATCAAGTGGTTTCATTCAACTCTTATAACCTAATGCATCAATCATAAGTACGTAAGTAAACATTTGTAAATTACTGGGAGACTTATAATGCTCCAGGGCTTGCCTCGCAGAAAGGAAGTAGGACGGTGGTTAGGGCACTCCGGAAGCTCTTCAGGGTTCTGCTCCATGCCTTCGGGAGCTGCGGCTTGCGGATCCTCCTGCTGGTTCCCTTCCTCTGCTTCTTCAAATTCCAGCAACGTGATCTCTTCCTCCGATCCTAGATGCATGAGTATGGCATAAGTATTACGAATGCATATATGTTTAACACGTGCATCATGTTTATTGAGTAGGTGCGTATCTCTTCTCGATTATTAATTAACTACTTCTACAATGCATCGACTATGCCCCAAAATAGTAGCTACTTATTTCACTCATAACTGGAGTTCTACTAATCCAAATACAGTGATCCTGGACTTTCTGGAAAGCTTATCAAATTCTCTACCAATTTGTTATTAACCATTTTTACAGTACACATCATTTTCAACATGCAACTCATCAAACTACAGAATCTGTCCGGAAACTATTCAACATGCAATGTAAAGTAATACTACTTCTACTTCCTGTAATTATTCCAAATTTGACAACTTAAAATCTACCAACAGTGTAAGCATACTAAATACATTTTAGATAATATAATGGGAAGTTCAAACTATTTATTTAAATGCCTTTATTATTTTATTTAGATATCTAGGTTAAATAATAAACACATATCAGATGTACTTCATAAATTCTCAAAAATTTACAGTGCCTTACTAATGCTATCAAAGGACTACTGTAAAAGTTTCATGCCATTTTACAAAGTAGAACATCTTATGCAAAAATGACAAGGCAGCAAGGCTTGAAATAGCATAAATAGAAAACCCTATTGAAATGTGTCAAGCAACAGATTTCCTATTTTTCTTAGCATCCATATGGTACTAGGATTACCTCCAACAAATTTCATGAATTTTGGACTCATAAATAATTTATAAAAATTCATGTAAGGATTAACTATTCATAAAAGAAAATTCTATAACTATAAATCTACACATGCACTGGTCCTCAAAATTTTACCAAATCTCATATATGCTAAGACTAGCTTACCACAAAAATTTCATAATTTTTGGAGCACAGGAACTCTAGATATAAAATAAACAAATTTGAATGCATTCAAAAGCACATTTCAAATCCCTATTTAAATCTCCAAAAATTTCTACTGTACAAGTCAATAACATATTTTTCCTAAATACTACACTTCCTAAGGAAGACTCACAAATTTATTTCACAATTTTAGGAGCTATCAAACTAAAGATACAAAAATAACAAAATAGGTGAAATCTGCATTCAAACTGAACTGGATTTAAAACATGGAGTCGCTGACCGGTGGGACCTACGCGTCAGTTGGACCCACACGTCATCGAAACGGAAACAGAGCCGGCGGCGCCTCTCTACGGACACGGCCAGAGCTCGTCGACGGCGAGGTTGCCGGCGGTGACATCATCACCAAACTTTCTACTCGACCTAGCGCATCTAATGAGCCAGTTGGCCGGCCCTATTATCGACTCTAGAGATGACGGCGACGGCCATGGCAGAGCGGCGGGGCTGGACTACGGCGGTACGCCGGTAGAGGCCACGGCGAAGCGAAAAAAGGTGCGGACGAGTATCCCTGGGCTCAGGCGAACCTAACGCGCACGGTTACACAGTCTATGGTGGGGGAACGTGCCCCAGCCACGGTGACGGACTTGGCGGTGGAGCTCCGGCGAGCTTGCACACGACGCTAGCACTTACCGAATGCTGTCAGCGGGCAAGGAAGGAGGCAGGGGGTTGCTGGGGTGGCGATGGAGTGCTGCGGTGGTGATGGAGTGGCTAAGCGCGAGCTGGCGCACGGCTACGGCGATGGCGGAGCTGCGGGAGCTCGGCGGCTGCTGCTGGCGCTGCGAGACGACGAAGGAGCGGGGAAAACGAACTGAGGGCGCTGGGCGTTGCGGGCGGGTGCTGGTGTGTTGAAGGCGTGCTTCGGCCTGCCTTGGCCGCGCTGGGCAGAGCGCTGGTGACGCGCGGCCGTCGCGGCCACCACGCGGCACGCGGGTTCTGCCGGTGTCGGCCACTGACGACTGAACGATCGGCTGATTCAGTTCATTCAGTCGCGACATGCCGAGCCTGACGACGGGTTTTCACGTTGATGCAACGGCTAATCCATGACTCCAATTCGTAACTGACCTAAACAACTTTTGTAGACCTAAGTACCAGCTACAAATCTTGTTCAAAGAACTCATTCTAATTCGCAACAGAAATGGAGTAATATCGCCCCAAACATCGGCTGTCAGTCTGTCAGTTGAAAAAGACTTGGTGAAATTTGCTAAGTGTTGAAATCAGTGATTTGATGATTTTTGTGAGACCAATTCAAGCATGTTAGAAGCTAAATCAGTCGATGACCCAAAAATAAAAGTTGTTCCTTATGTCAAATACTACAACTTTGCTTTAGTGATCTCCTCCATGCAAGGTCTCTAACACCTAGTTCCAAATTGGTCAAACATGTCACATTTAAAAGATGAAACACATCAAAGCATGGCTTAATGACCAAACTAGCCCTAGCCCTAAATACCAAAGTTGTTCATGATGATATCCTAAGCATGTTTAAGCAATTTGCAAGGCCATTCAATCATTTCATGTAGTAGTCACTCATAGGGCCATTTAAAGTAATCACATGAAACATGACTTAAAGGCTTGATTATGAAAAGTGACTTTCATGAACAATGCCCTAATTGCTAACCCAAGTGTGGTTACATGTTTTTGTGACTCACAACCACCAAATACATGTTTTCATTCATGATCATTTGCATATACACATGGAGACATGAAATAACGAGAAAGGTTGCATATGATAATGAAACATGTGATAACAAGCAAATGTTGCAGATGTTTCAATCAAATGTTTCAATTGTAAATGCTTGTTTATGAATGCGTGATGATCATGCTCATGTTATGCAAGTCAAGTTATGCAAGGCTAACACCTGAGGTGTTACAACCTCCTTTGGCGGAAGCCGCCCCTTCTCAGGCAAAGACGGCCAGTACCGCCCTAGGCAGCCTCCAGCTTGACATCGTGCTATAGATTCATGAAAGGATCTGTAAGTCCTCCCCCTCGCTTACCGTCTCTCTCACTTAGGAATCACCGTAGCATACATGCACTCTTGATGAGGAAGGAGGAGAGACAATAGTTGGAGAACAGGTAAAGGACTGCAATGAGAAGCCCTCTCCCTCCCCCTATTTTAGGAGAAAACGCGACAACTAAAGAGGGGCAAAAGATCAGAGCAAAAAAATCTCTCCCTTCCCCATTCAATGCGGATGGGAAATGATGGGACGCACCCTGACCGTTGGAACTCACACTAACCGACGGAACGACGCCTGGTAAGACGGGACGTGGCCTGGGTATGGCCGATCACTACCGCACACTGGGCGCAAAAACAAAAGCATCACCACGCGCAGGCGGCTCTCCGCCTCCCTAGGTGAGACTTGGAAAAAAACCCAAACAACAGGATCTCCGCTAGGAGAGACCATCGGGCTTCCTAAGTCGATCGAACGGCTCAAGACAAACACACCGAGAGACAGGTAAGGAGCAAAGGGACACCCCATGTAGGCCATGTCGACTCTGTCATGAACGACGAGCACAGGTCCTGGTCGAACATTTCCAACTGGAGCTCTTCAAACCCTGTCACTCGAGTCATCAAGGTAACAATACTGACCCCCGCTATTTCTTTATAATAATTTCATACATCCATACACGCATTCTTTAATAATAATTTCATACATCCATACATGCAACTAAATGCATCACAACGCTCCGTGTTGCGTCATGAAGCGGCAGTTGCCTCATTCAACATGAGCAACGATCGACCGGGGTTCGAAGGCCGGCCCATAAGGGGCAAGAGGCCGCCCCACATCAAACAGAGTTAGGGGAGAAAATGCAGATGAGCCCCGTGCGGCCCTCGCCCAATCTACCCCTAAGCAGACAGGGTCATCTCAACCATCTCGTTCGATCCTAAACCTCTGCCAAGCCCATAGAATCTCCATCGAGGGGAGGCCATCAGGCCACCCGGGTCAGTCTCCAAATCGACCCAGGCATTTGTCGGGTTGTAGGTAAAGGAGCAGTGAAATGTCACAAGTGGGCAATGCCAACCCCATCATGAACGACGGGCTTGGATTTCACCAGATCATACCTGTTAGTGAGCTCGCTGAGCACGTCACTCGAGCCCGAGTGATCAGGACAAGTGACAAAACTCAGCCCCTCTGGTTGTGAGAAACCAAGGACGGGGTAATGCACACAACTCAAACCGACCCCTGCTAAGACCCAACAGGGCTTGGGGGCTAAAGACACCAAACGCCTGGGTCTACGACACCGAACTCGCCCCATCTGGCTATGCTTCGACTGCACAACAAACGCCTGGGTCTACAACCCCGAACTCGCCTCATCCGGCTACGCTTCGACTACACACCAAACGCTTGGGTCTATGACCCTAAACTCACCCCATCCAGCTATGCTTCGACTACACACCAAATGCCTAGGTCTGCGACCCCAAACTCGCCCCATTAGGATCCGTGAGCTCCGTCTTGTTTGATCCCCAAACTAGCTGACTAACTACCTCGGCTGCACAGGCTGCACCAATGCTAGGACCCGCAAGCTCTGTCTCATCCGATCCCTAAAACTAATTGCCTCGCCTGGTCCCCTGACACGCATCGACGCTAGGAACCGCAAGCTCTATCTCGTTTGATCCCTAAAACTAACTGCCTCACCCGATCCCACAGCACGCACCGATGCTAGGATCCATGAGCTCTACCTCGCCCGATCCTAAAACTAAACACCTCGGTGGTGCAACGATGCCTTGGTTGATGAATCCATCTCGACTAAAAAACACGCACACACGCCCGCTGATAAAACCCCCTAGACGATTCTGCCTGAATCACCCGGGGGCTCGGGGGCTACACCCGTGAGTGCGCTCGCGCGCACCCGCTAACAAAAACAAAATTTTCCCCCACTGGCAAATACGAATAACCCCCTAGATGATTCTACCTGAATCACCCGAGTGCTCGGGGGCTACACCCGTGGGTGCGCTCGCGAGCACCCGCCATCAAGACAAAAATCCCCTAGACGATTCTACCCGAATCACCCTGGGGCTTGGGGGCTCCTATCGGGTTCATAAACCCAGGGTCCCTCACGGGCTGGCTTCCCAGCAAAGGCTCGGCCTAAGTAGATAATGCGCAACTGATGGGTCTACCCAAGTATCTGAACAACAGGCCAGAAGAGCGATCCAATCTTCGACCAAGAGGACCGGCCGAGGAGGAATGGCACCCATTTTCTGACTCCAGCCCACCTCTTCGACCGGGGCGCCCACTTCAGTCTTTGACCCACCTCTAGATAGCCTCTCCGACCAGAAGGCCTAGCCCAAGACCGCTTTTGACTCTGACCCACATCTCCGACCGGGGATGCGGCAAACCCCTGCTTACTGCTTTTCTCTGACTGGCACGATCAGAGCCGACTGGGATCAACCGACTTGGGATGCCTGCTCGGTAAGGACTAGGAAACAGACAGAGAAAGGATGGTAGGGTGCACAAGTCAAACTACAATACTAGGGACCATAACCTGTACACCTATAGAAACAGTGCTCTTTGACCTCCCTGGTACGACAGAACCTAAACAGTGTTGTAGGCGCCGACATTTTCCCCTATAGTATTGTGGGTGCCATTAAACCCCATATGGTAAGGCACCCCCACATGCCTTAAGGCATCGATAGTGTTGTGGGCGCCGGCATTTACCGTACCAGGAGAACATGGTGAAACTCCTCACATGCCTCTGGGCATCAATAGTATAGCAGGTATCAACATCTGCCATACCTGAACAAGATGACGTAACCTCCCACATGCATATAACATCCAATAGTGTTGTGGGCGCCTACCATCATCCTATAATCGCTGGCGTGGGCAACAAGGCTTAGAAACATATGTATTCTCTCCCTCTCACTTGTAAGGCCATCTCCTTCATCTATAAAAGGGAATGCGCTCTCTCCCAACATGAAGGTTCATCAAAGTCATTCTAGATCCATTAGATCGATCAAGTTCACTAGCACACAACAGCAGAACTGCCAGGTTCAAACCATGAGCACATGCTCAAACACTTAGCTCATAATGAGGCTCCCATCGCTTTTGGTCCTTCTGACCAGAGTCCGACCAGACCTCTTGTACCCCCCATCTTTCTCCTTCTTGTTTGTAACCCCGCTACAAACTTCGAGCACCTAGGCTCAGGAATAAAGTCACCGACTGACTCAAACTAGACGTAGGGAACATTGCCTGAACTAGTATAAACCCTGTGTCATTGAGTGCTAGGCCACCTCCGATCACAACGTACGGCAAAACTACAAATATTTACTTGTTGGTCACTTTCTGTACTGATAGTAAGTAAACAGAGGTGCTTATCTTTTGGCGGTCGTTCATTCGTCATTTTACCTAGGCCGTTTGATTGACTTAGGAGGCCTATTGGGCTACTGTCGATGAAATATGGTCGGCAGTCTACCTAGGGGTATGCCCAAGGTAGTAGATTATCGGCAGATAGATGCGCAAGCTACAAACAAGACGGTGATGCAAGACAGACACGAGGTTTTATCCAGGTTCGGCCGCCGCGAAGGCATAATACCTACGTCCTGCGTCTGATTGTATTACTGTATGTCAATGAGAGATATTTTTTAGAGGGGTCCCCTGCCCACCTTATATAGTTCGGGGGGCAGGGTTACAGATCTGGAAACTAATCCTAGCCAGTTACAATTGCCATAGGTGGCCGGATAAGGATTCCTATTCTAACCGACCAGGATCTTGCTTGATCTCCAAATCTGTCTTGATTCCTAATGCGGGATTCTGAACAGGTTGGTCGGGCCACGCGTCGTCTTCTAGTGGACCGGACCCCCTGACCCGGGCCAGCCCAAGCCCAGCCGTAAGGGTATAGGGGTTAATACCCCCACAGCTAGTCCCCGAGCACCAAGTATTATGCTACGACACGCCATTCGATCTCCTTCGACTAATGCGATCCGTCTTCATGTCATCTCCAACTGATTGAAACATTGACCAACCGAATGTGCTCGCATTCTGGTCAGAATAGAAAGCAGTAGACCACGATTATAGCCAAAGATTCCGGTGTCCGAAGAATGCATGGTGCTCTTAAAGAAAAAAGAAAAAGATTTCTTTCCTTATCAAGTGTGCCCACTTGTATTTCTGAAAAGAAATGTAAGTGACCCTTGGACAATAGTAATTCTAGCAATCAGTCAAAGCGTAGGGGTCGATAAGATAAACACTTTCACCGTAAGGTGAAGTGTGCCCACTTAGTCTCCGAGCCTGGTAGTAGGTGACGTAGGCACGTGGTGCCAGGGTCTAAAAAAATTTCCACTGAAGTTAAGAATCCAATCGTCGTGCAAGCAATACGAGATGCACCGGCAGGTGCATCGTACCGATGTAGTCCCCGAGCTTGCTGGAAGGCGAAGTATAAGACTTGTAGCAAGGTCCAAATAAATGCCTCTCAACTATATGCAAGTACAAATGACATGTAGCCGAGGAGAGCGGTCTCCAAGCAGTGGTTGGAACAATCCCCGAGCACGGTAGTGGTCGAAGCAGTCCCCGAGCATAGTAATGGTCTGGACAGTCCTCGAGCATGGTAGTGATCTGGGCAGTCCCCGAGCATGGTAGTGGTCTGGGTAGTCCCCGAGCACGGTAGTGGTCTGGGTAGTCCCCGAGCATGGTAGTGGTCTAGACAGTCCTCGAGCACGAGACGTGCGACGAAGAACCAAATGCCACTTGTACTATTATTTGGTGTATTTATTTATCTTCTTACTCTGTCCAGTCCAATCTGACATGTCTGGTCAAAAAAGTAGACGGGTATAACACGTCATACTGCCTTCTTGTCCTTTCAAGCAAACAATCACTTGGCACCTGTAAGGAGGAGCATCAGTGTGGGCCCTCTCACACTGGTAATGAAGAGGCGCATACACTAATAAAAAAGAGACACATATATTAGCATAGATCTCGAGGTTGTGAAAACAACCATCTGCGGCGCGTGCGCACGTCTCCCAAGAATCTTAGGTAGACAAAATGGCAGAACTCTTGGTTAAATATAGTATAGAATTGGTAAGTTACTTTTTACCGAACCCCATTACCATTCGCCGCCGCAGCCTTCTTCTTCCTCTTGCCAACCCTAATACCTCCAAAATCATCACTAATCCCTCCTCCACTGTATCCCCTTTCATCAGCAAGGCTGGATTCATAGCGAAAAGTGACGCCCAGAAGAAAGCCAGAGTCATGGCGAAGGAGTGGTAGAAGTCGAGAAGCAACGAGCAGACCATCGAAGACCTTGTCATCATGGGAGTACTCCACAACAAGAAACTCGTAGGATGGCGCACGCCGGAGGGTGAGGGGTACCCCGATCCACAACCAGGTGAGATTGTGGTTTTTGAAGATTTCTTCAAGTGGGGTTTTGGGGTTCTAGTGCACCCTTTCCTTCAGGGGCTCTGTCTGTATTACGAGATTGGGATTTGTAATCTGCATCCCAACTCGATTCTTCTTGTCTCCACCTTCATTCATCTTTGCGAAGCGTATGGCGGCTTCCAGCCCCATTTTGACTTCTTTCGCCATCTTTTCTATCTGTAGAAGAAAGGAAGCGGCGGCTCAAAGATAGCCGGAGGTGTGTACCTCAACCTTCATGACTGGATGAAGGCCCAGTACCTGCACTGCCCTTGGAACACGTCGCTTGACGATTGGTACAAGAAGTGGTTCTACATCCATGAAGAGCCAAACACGATCACACTGTGTGACGTGGGGTTCATTCCAGAGAAGAGGACCAGCTGGTCGGAGAAGCCCGAGCACCTAGAACAGATCCCAGAACTACTTGGGATGATCCCGTGGAAGAAACTAGACGGTCTAAGTGTGGTCGGGAACTTCATCAGCTAAAGGATCCAGCCCTGCCAGATGAGGGTACATCCCGGCTATGAGTACCAAGGTAGCGCAGGCCCAACGAGGACAAGGCAAGAGGCACTTGACAAGATCGAAGTCAGAGCCAGAATTGGAGAGCTATTTAACTTAGCTGATCCAAATTATGTCAGATTGAGTGACATCAAGCACGCTTTCAAGCTCGCCCGACCTCCCCCAAAGGTAAATCATCCAGCCTTGTACCCGTAGTTTTATGTTGTAAGAGAAACTTACTGTGTTATTGCCTTTGTGTTTCCTAGATTAATGGTCGGGATAGAGCAACAGTGTTCGTGTCTCCACCCCCTGGTGTAGATTGGCCGCAAGTTGCCGGCCCAGTCACCCAGACCAGCGCCGGGATCGAAGACGTCGACTAGGCCATGCTCGGAGTTGCGGAGGAGGCAGTGGCCAAAGCAGCTAGTAAGCGGCCAGCAGCCAGCAAGTGTCGTTAGGCAATCCTTACTCTGTCGGGTGATGACACAGAGGATGCAAACATCTTTCGACTCGTCCCTCAAAAGAGAAGGAGGCAACTGGAGTCGACGGAGCAAGGTGGCTCCTCCGTGCCGGTGGGACCCACATTGCCGACCACTGCAGTGCGGAGGACAAGCGGTGAAGGGGTCGAGCACCAAGCCCCGGCGTCAGTGCTGGATGTAGAGGGAGACTAGGTGTCACCCGCATAGCATGTGGAGCAAGCACGGCCAAAGAGACATGCCTTTGCCACATCATTCCGCGCTTCCAACATGTAAGTATTTGTAACTTTGATGTAAGCTTGCAATTTTTATTGACTATGGTTGCCTTCTAAACTTATCTTGGATGTACTAGGTCGGCGTCCACCGAAAATCCAGATCAACTAGTCGGGAGCGGCGTGGCTTCAGCAGCAATTGCAGAGAAGACTGCGCAATAGCCGTCCATGGAGGTACTCATAGCAGAAAAACCATCGGAACCTCAGCCCACCAGCAGTCAGACAATAGTCCCCGAGCAGGGGGTCGAGGGAAGAGCTAAGCCAAACACAAATCCTTCGAGCACCAACCCTGTGGGGGGTGATACCTCAGCACCAAAGGTAACGGGTCAGACCGAGGAGCAGCGGACGAAGGCGAGAGCACAGAGCACGCTTGTTGATGCTGCAGCCCGTGGGAAGCCCATAGTGATCGCGGAAGCTACTAACTCCGGACCAGCACCGATACCCGAAGAAGAGGCTGAAGAGGATGAAGTAGAAGAGGTCCTAGGCCGTTCATAGGACAGACGACAACATGTATATGTGTCGCGCTGGCGGAACGACCAATGGGTTGTTCATGAAGAAATCCCAGAGGTCAAAGAGACCATAAAAGTTGAACGGGCGGTGAAACGACTAGTGACGGAAGTCCAGGTATGCTTTGCTTGACCACCTGATCTTGCCATCTAGTCATACTGTCTTACTTAGCTTTTTGCATGCAGGACTTAATGAAGACCGCAAGGTACCACAAGAAATGCTTCGACCAGATTGAGGGGATCGCAGCAAGCAATAAAGAACTGGCGGCCGAAGTGGAACGCTTGCGCCACCAACTTGAAGCCGCCAACCATCAAAGGACGGAGCAAGAGTCCTAGAACCAGAACCTGGTCATCCAGCTCAGTAACAAAGAGCAAAAATTAACAAGTAAGTAGTCACTTTATCACAATGAGTGCATGACAAGTGTTGTTGCATTGCTGGTAGTAACAGCTATAGTGCAGGCTTAGAAGCCGAGGTGGTCTGTCTCCAAGAGGAGAATAGTCGTGCGGTCGTAGAGTGTGATCGCCTGAAGGAGGACAACAGGAAACTGGTGCACGACCAGTCGCAGCTCCGGGACCACATGACCAAGATAAAAGAGGAACTGAAAAGTAAGTGTTCCAGACCCTTTTGCTCACTGTTGTTGCCTGCCTTATCTTGTTGTGGTATGACGTCTTAATGTCTTGTGTAGTTTGTAGTTTTAAAAGTCAATGCCAAGAAGCATCTGGAGGCCGTGATAAAAGATTGTGACGGCTAGAAGGCGTGGTGCCAAGAGATCTTCAAGGATCAGGACACGTGGAAGAACCGGTGCCAGGAAGTGGCAACGAGCATTTTGCCGGTCCTCAACCTTATCGATCCAGCACTTACAGAGGATGTGCCAAGGACACCATAGCTCGGACTAGTCGATAGATGCCAAAAGGCATGGGGATGGTTCCAAGAGTTCGTGAAGGAGGCGGGTGAGTACACGGGCACACATGTGCTAAGCACAGTGCGTGCTCACTACCCCTTGATCGATCTCAAACACCTGGAGGCTAGATACCCGAAGAAGGTAGATCCAGACAAGGCTGAGGAGCTTCAGATGACCCAGCTGTACTTGTCAGCAAAAATAATTGGCGACATTAACATGTGTGGAGGCGGAACAGCACTTGAACAGGGTACGCCATCAACAAGTTAGCTGGAAGCGCCATCAGTTTTAAGCCAACCGGCGAAGCCTGCGGTCTCGACCAGCCAGGCATCGGTGGGGCCATCTTCTTCAGCTCGACCAGTACAAGAGTCCTCGGGACTCGAGCACGATGCCAGGCCCAGCGAACAGCAGGTGCCACGTGACCCGACCAGCCAATAGTATAGGCTGTAGCTGTAGAAGAAGATGTAGTAGTGTTATTGTAAACTTGGACCTTTTCAGGCAAGCTTGTAATAACGTAACTGTATATCAGCATAAGCTTGTTTGTTTTGTGGAAAACGTATTTAAGCTTGGATCTCGTGTTGGTGTAACTAAGTAAGAACATATTAGCGTTCTGTTTAGTTGTACCAGTTGAGTCGACACGTCATCCTGACAGGTTTGTATGGCCCTAGTTTGTCCTGTGGTCGGAGTGTGAGGTGTGTAGCTTGTACACACATAGACGTAGACAAGTCAAACCAAAGGGGACCTGCTGATCACCCATAGCATAGAGAGCAGATCACATGCACGCGTTGGGAGAAACCGGAGACAGGGCCTGCTCCGAAAACCCAGGAAGGATTGGTGGTCGATTTTGACTGGTTGAGTTAGGATAACGATAGACTTCAAAGTGACACATTAGAGTGGTCGGAGAAATCATAATAGCTTTATTAAATTGAAAGTACAAAAGGAGTACATATCTTAGGAGTTAAGCATAGAAACACCTAAGCTTGTCGATGTGCCATGAATTGGGTACGTCCGTACCGTCCAGGTGAGCTAACCTGTAAGACGTTGGTCGTGTAACTTCCTTGATCATGAAGGGCCCTTCCCATGGAGTTGTGAGTTTGTGGACACCAGCCTGATTCGTCTTCCACTTTAGGACTAGGTCCCCGACCACGAAGGACCGCTCCTTAATGTTCTTGTTGTAGTACCTGTGCAAAACAGCAAGGTATTTGGCTGTACGTACGCAAGAATCGAGCCGCTTCTCTTCTGCACTATTCACTTCTAGCTCCCACACTTCATTGGCCTTGTCTTCATCGAAGTTCTCTACTCATGCTGATCTGAAGGCTATATCTACTAGGAGCACTGCCTCAGCACCGTAAACCATAAAGTATGGTGATACGCCGGTATTACAACTGGGCTAGGTTCTGAGGCCCCAGACCACGGCTGGTAACTCTTTGAGCCTTCTTCCGGGAGCTTTGTCATTTTCTCTGTACATCCTCTTCTTAAGTGCGTCCAAAATCATACCATTTGCCTGCTTGACCTATCGATTAGCTCTAGGGTATGCCACCGAGACGTATTTTACTACTATGCTCCTTTCATCGTAGAAGTCCCAAAAAGCGTTCCGGGTGAACTGAGTACACAGATCAGTGATGATGCTATTGGGTATGCCGAAGTGGTGGATGACCTGGTCAATGAACATGATGGCTTTTTCTAAAGATGCCTATACCAGAGGCATGTACTCTATCCATTTAGAAAATTTGTCGATCAGCACAAAGACACATGTAAATTTCCTAGGAGCTGGCTTGAAGGGCCCAATCATATCCAGTCCCCAGCATGCGAAAGGCCAAGAGGCTAGTATTGTCTGAATCTTATGTGCTGGTATGTGGATTCTCTTGGCAAAGAACTGACAACCCTTACAATGGCGGACTAGCTTCTCTGCATCGGCTATAGCTGACGGCCAATAAAACCCTGCTCGGAAAGCCTTGCCAACCAGCGTTCTTGAGGCCACGTGGTTGCCACAGGAGCCAGAGTGGATTTGGTCTAGGAGATGTTCGCCATCCTCCTGGGTTATACACTTCATCAAGATTTCCTCTGCATTCTTGCGGCATAATTTGCCATCGACGAGCAGATACTGCTTACTACGCCGCATCAAGCGTTCGTTTTCTGTTCGATCGGTGTAACCACTAGCATCTGTCAGGTACTTGATGAAAGGTACCCTCTAGTCAGGCTTCTTAGTGGTTGGAGGTGGTTCGATGGTGTTTGACGCGAAACCGTAGCCACCAAAAGCTGGTCTGGAGGCTTGTCGACTGTGGGATCTTCCTCTTCGATGGAAGGCGTGAGCAAGTCTTGAACAAATATGCCATGTGGGACTTTAGCTCGGGATGATCCTAACTTTTACAGTGCATCTGCTGCTTGATTTTTGTCCTGGACCACATGTGTGTACTCGATGCCGTAGAACTTGCCTTCCAGCTTTCTGATCGATTTGCAGTATGCATCCATCTTTTTGCTGGTTGTGTCCCAATCCTTGTTGAGCTGGTTGATGACCAGAGCCGAGTCTCCGTAGACATAGAGACATTTGACACTGAGCTCGACCGCAATGCGCAAACCATGTAGGCATGCTTCATACTCGGCGGCGTTATTAGATGCTGGGAAATGAATCCTGAGGACGTACCGGAGCTGCTCCTTGGATGGTGACACAAAAAGGACTCCTGCTCCTACATCGTCGATGTTGAGAGAGCCATCAAAGTACATCTTCCAATACTCATCGAGCCCCTGAGAGGCAGGTGTGCTTAAGTCTGTCCACTCGACGATGAAATCGACGAGTGCCTGAGACTTGATTGTAGTACGGCTTGCAAATTCCAAAGAGAAAGGGCATAGCTCCATTGCCCATTTGACGATGCGCCCGTTTGCATCCTTGTTACGAATGATATCTCCCAGAGGGTACTCGGTCATGACCACCACATGATATCCGTCGAAGTAATGTTTCAACTTTCGGGATGTTATCAGTATGGCGTAGATTAGTTTCTGAATCTGTGGGTACCTGGTCTTGGATTCATTGAGTACCTCACTGATGAAATAAATTGGTCGCTGTACCTTATAGGCATGGCCAGGCTCGTCGTGCTCGACCACCACGACAGTGGAGACCACCCAATTAGTTGCCACAATGTAAAGTAGGAGAGTTTCATCTTCTCTGGGAGCAGTGAGGACCGGAGTTGATGTAAGGTATTGTTTCAGCTGTGTGAAGGCAGCGTCTGCTTCCTCCGACCACTCAAACTTCTCGGATGCTTTGAGCAGCTTGAAAAACGGTAGTCCTTTTTCTCCTAATCTTGATATGAAACGACTGAGAGCAGCCATGCATCCGGTAAGCTTCTAGACATCCTTCACCTTTTTGGGTGGCTTCATGTCTAAGACAGCTTTGACTTTCTCCGGGTTAGGGCGTATGCCATCGTAACTGATGATGTTGCCAAGCAGTATACCAGAAGGAACACCAAAGATGCACTTCTTTGGGTTTAATTTCCATTGGAATATATTAAGGGCTGCAAAGGTGCGTTCTAGGTTGTCAACAAGGGTATGTGCTTCCTTGGTTTTGACAACTACATCATCAACATAAGCCTCGACGAGGTCGTCTTTTATCTCGTCTTTGAGGCAGGCCTGTATAGCACGTTGGTAGGTAGCCCCAGCGTTCTTGAGCCCGAACGACATGGTCATGTAGCAGTAGGCGCCAAAAGGTGTGATAAAAGATGTCTTGATCTGGTCGTCCTTTTTGAGAACGATCTGGTGATAACCAGAGTAGCAATCGAGAAAGGAAAGCAGCTCGCAACCGGCGGTTGAATCTACGACCTCGTCTATGCAAGGTAAGCCAAAGGGGTCCTTAGGGTAGTGTTTGTTGAGATCAGTGTAATCAACGCACATTCTCCATTCATTATTCTTTTTGTGTACAAGGACCGGGTTGGCTAACCACTCCGGATGATACACTTCTTTGATAAATTCGACTGCCAAAAGCCATGTAACTTCTACCCTAATCGCCTCCTTCTTGTCGTGAGCGAACCGTCATAGCTTCTGCTTGATAGGTTTGGCCTTGCCATTGACATTCAAGGAGTGCTCGATCAAGTTCCGAGGTACACCGGGCATGTCAGCAGGTTTCCATGCGAATACATCCATGTTGCTCCTCAAGTACCTGACAAGCGTGTCTTCCTATTTAGGATCCAGGTTGGCCCCGATAAGGGCCGTTTTGCTGGGATCACCGTCGACCAGCTGGATCGTTTTGTGCTCTTTGGACTTGACATTCTTGCGTGGGGCCTCGAGGTCTGGGATCTCCAGGTGGTCGGCTAGGGTCTTCTTGGCATCGAGCATGGTCTCGGCCATGCGAATAGAGAGGTCGTGAGCCTTTGCTATTTTGAAGCTATCATCCTTGCAGGTGTAAGCTATGTACACGTTGCCCTTGAGAGTTAGAACCCCCTGCTCAGTAGGCATCTTGAGCACCAAATACCTGTAGTGAGGTATGACCATGAACTTGGTGAGCGCTGGCCGACCAAGGATAGCATGGTAGGTGCCTTCGAAGTCGGCGACCACGAAGTTGACGTAGTCGGTGCGGAAGTGGTCTGGGGTACCAAATTGCATAGGTAGTGTGATCTGCCCGAGAGGAGTAGAGCTCTGTCCGGGGAGAACACCCCAAAACTGTGCCTCGTATGGCTTGAGATCAGCTGGGGTTATCTTCAGAGCTGGCAAACTATTCTTGAACAGTATATCAATGGAGCTGCCGCCGTTAATCAACACTCTATCGAACTGGACCCTATTGATACAAGGATCAAGGACCAGAGGAAAATGTCCTGGCTCAGGTATTGCGGCCCATTGGTCCTTTCTGCTGAAGGAGATCTCGTAGTGAGGCCAAGGAGGGAGCCGCGGATCGGCGATGAGGTTGTCGATGTTGGCTACATTCAAGCAGGCGTGGGCGAGCAGCTTGTGTTCTCGTTTGGTCTCAATGGACACTTTGCCTCCAATGATGGTGTGGACGCGATCGGTTGGCTTGACGTACTTGTGACGGGGATCTGTGTCTTCATCATCGTTGTCCTTGTTGTGCTGTTCCCCTATGTCGTTAGGCTTGTCGGATGTATCCGGAGCCTGTTGACGCGTGTAGATAGACATGAGAATGCGACAATTCTCCATGGTATGGTTTGACTTGGGGTGGAGCTGGCAGGGTCCTTTCAACGCTTTGGTGTAGTCTTCTTCATAGTTGCGAGGTCCGCCACCTTTCTTAACGGTGTTAACCTCGCCGTCGTCTTCCCGAGCACGCTTGCCCCTGTAATCATCACGACGATTACGCTAGTCACGGTGGTCGCAGGGGTCGTTGCGCTGGTTGCGGCGATCAAAATTGTCGTTCTGACCACGGTTGCCATGGTAGTCATCGTGGTGTGGGGGTGGTCGAAGTGTGGAACCCTTGCTGCTTCTTCGATGATTATCTTTTTAGCATCATCGGCAGCCGCATATTTCTTGGCAGTGGCTAGAAGCGCTGTGATGGATTCAGGTCTCTTGTGGAGGAGCTTGTCCCGTAGGGCATCATGGAAGCGGAGACCAGTGATGAAAGCCTCGATTGCCTCGTTGTTAGAGATTGACGGGACCTTGATGTGCATCTTTGAGAAACGTCGGACGTACTCACGTAGTGGCTCATCTCTCCAGTCTCGAATCCGCTACAGATCATATTTGTTGCCGGGTTGCTCGCAAGTGGCAATGAAGTTGTCGATGAAAGCTTGCTTGAGCTCTTGCCAAGAATCAAAGTAGTTCACCGGCAAGCTAACCAGCCATTGGTGACCTGCATGGCCAACAGTGACTGGGAAGTAGTTAGACATGATGTGCTCGTCAGCCATGGCTGATCTGCACGTGGTTTCGTAGAGCATGACCCATAATTCAGGGTTCTCCTTGCTGTCGTACTTCTGAAGTTTTTCGAGCTTGAAGTTCTTGGGCCACATGACTTGGCAAAGATGTGGAGTAAACTGCTTCAAACCTAGAGGGCCGTAGGCAGTATCATATTCCATACAGCGATAGCTTTTATGGGATGCACAATCATTGGCTCTTTGGTTGATGCGATCGCGCAGATCGCGTTCTCCGAGGTAACGGCGGAGATCGTTATTGCCATCACAGTGATCTCGGTTGCCACCCTGATTAACCCTATGACCGTGGTTATCACGGCGATTATCGTGGTTGTCTCGGCGGTTGTCGTCCCGGAAGTCGCGACGGTTGTCATCCCGACGGCGGTTGTCGTCCCGACCACCATCATGGCCACCGTTTCCGCCTTAACAGTTGTCTGATGGGTCGTTGTTGCGCGAACCACGTTGGTTGGGTGGCTGTGAGCAACTTGAGAACTGGCGGCTGTGGCTTGATTTGACTGAGATAGATGGAGCCTGGGCTTGATTTACAATCTCTGCGGTCTGGACCATAGCAGCCGTCAGGTAAGCTTGTATATCATCATGAATTGCCTTTGTTTCTGGGGTGTTGGGTAGTCATTGCATTATCGCCATAGTAACAGCTATGTTGGCGCTTGGAGTCTTGAAGACCTGCTTGTCCCCCACCCTGTCAAAGGCATTGTTAAGATCGCGTGGCTGGACCCTTATGCGTCGGGCCTCCTCTTCTGCCTCGGCTTCGATTTGTCGGTGATTAAACCGATCAATATTGCATGCTTCGCGTCCAGCCTTTCTTGTTCCGTCTCACCGACTACCGGTGGTTCATCATTACTGACAACATTGATCAAGTCTCCTCGCCTTGGTGGGAAGGATGGGAATCGTGGGTATCTCGGGGCGTGGTCTGGGATATCCATATCGTATTCAACGCCTTCATCGTCATGATGCTGGAGCTCGGTGCGAACGAAGGCATTAGATGCAATGCCGGACGAAGAGCTTTAGCCACCCTCTTGAACTATGTGGACCGATCCTTCTTGATAATCCTCAATCCGGACCATGTTGACGAAGTTGCGTGGCTTTGGCCGAGGTTGATGTATAAAACACAGTCCCGAGCAGCGTTGTATATTGTACGCGTAGTTGGAGGCAGCGTTTCGTAGGCCGTAGGGCTGGGCCTAGTAGTTCTCCATCGAGGCTTCATACTCGGAGAGCCGGAGACCCGTTGCGGAGGCTGGCCGGCGACGACCGGAGCGCCCTTCAGGAGTAGATGTGACCATGAGATCTATACCAAGTCGTGTAGGATGACTGGCCTGAGCTGGTCGGGTAGATCTGTTGTGGGTAGCAGTTACCTGCTCATTAGGTTGACTTTTAATTGAACTTACTAGAGCTAGGGTTTCAACAAGTTTGGTGCCGACCCGGTCGATGGAGTCGAGCAGGTCGATGTTGTCGATATGCTTCCCTTTGTAGTGAGGAAGCAGACGATGGGTTGTCGGCGTGGCTGAAGGCGATGCGGACGTGGTCGGAGGTAGATCCACTGTGGTCGGAGCCAGATCCACCGTGGTTGGAGCCAGATCCACCGTGGTCAGAGCTGTAGCCGATGCAGGTGAAGCAATGGTCGACGCGGATTGAATCCGTGCCTCCTCCGTGATCATGGCGATGAAGTTGTCAGAGCCAGTGGTCCAGGTGATCTGGCCGACAGTGAACGTGAGGCCGTTCGGCATAGCCACGGAGCCAGAGATGATGACCATCTTGTTTGCTTGGAGAGCAGTACGCACACCCCCTACCTGGCATGCCACTGTCGACGAAATATGGTTGGTAGTCTACCTAGGGGTATGCCCAAGGTAGTAGATTGTTGGTAGACAGATGCGCAAGCCACAAACAAGACGGTGATGCAAGATAGACACGAGGTTTTATCCAGGTTCAGCCACCGCGAAGACGTAATACCTATGTCCTGCGTCTGATTGTATTGTTGTATGTCAATGAGAGATGTTTTTTAGAGGGGTCCCCTGCCTACCTTATATAGTTGGGGGGCAGGGTTACAAATCTGGAAACTAATCCTAGCAAGTTACAATTGCCATAGGTGGTCGGATAAGGATTTCTATTCTAACCGACCAGAATCTTGCTTGATCTCCAAATCTGTCTTGATTCCTTGCGCGGGATTTCGAACAGGTTGGTCGGGCCACGCGTCATCTTCTAGTGGACCAGACCCCCTGATCCGGGCCGGCCCAAGCCCAGCTATAAGGGTATTGGGGTTAATACCCCCACAGCTACCCTTGATAGAGGTTCTATCGTTGGGTCGTTCTAGGTCCTGCCTAGGGAAGCGGAGAGTCGCCTGCTTACGGGTGTGCCCTGATTCTCGTGCTCCGCGTGCGGTGGTGGTGGGCCATGCCCAGGCAATGTCCTATTTGACCAGGTGATGTCTTGTCGATCAGAGCGCATCCCGTGGGTCTAGGCGCGTCCCCTCATATTCCCGTCAGCATCGATTTCTCATTTGCATTGAATAGGGGAAGGAAGAGGGTTTTTCATCCCAACCTTTCACCTTTCTTCCGCTGCTGCATCTCCTCCTTAAATAGGGGAGGGGGAGGGGGTTCTCATCCCCATTCCTTCGCCTATTCTTGAGCTGCTACCTCCTCTCCTTCTTCCTTTTCACCGAATGCGTTCGTGCATCGTAGCGGTTCCTAAGTGAGAGAGGGCGATGCCGGGGAGAAAAAAAACTCACAGATCCGCATGTGAATCTAGAGCGTGATGTTAAGCTAGAGGTCATCCAACGTAGATGAGATGGTGTCGGCCGCCTTTGCTGAGAAGGGGCCGCTTCTGCTGAAGGAGGAGGGGCACTAGAGTGTGCTGGGCATCGTCGGTTTTGCTATCGTCTACGAGGCCTTCGTCGAGATGGAGTCGTACAGGAAGCTCTTCCAGCAAACCTTCTCGGGGTGAGTCTTGTCGGTGGGGAAGCCGCCTAGGACTACATCGATGGGGAGTTTCGGCCTTGTAGCCGCTCAGATCGGCCAGTTCATGAAGCTTGATGAGATGTCAGAGACATCCATCAGCCATGGCGGCCTTTCTTCGGCGGGAAGCGCCCCCTGTCTAGGTGCCGTTGTTAGGGTTGTGGCTGATCATGATGGTGTAGTCCTTGGACACCCCGACAAAGGTGCCACGGTCACCAACATGGTGCTCGACGTTGCCGACGACGGCACCCTTAGGGATCCCTCAGAGCGGTAGGACATTGCCGATGGAGAGCGTGGCGCGGCGACCGTAGTAGTACTTAGAGTAGAAATGGTCAAAAACTATAATCGAATAAGTTGTGGGGGGAGCCCCTGTGTGAACAATTTTATGTATTCATGAATGCATCAGTCCATTTTTGTAATGAAATTACTTTGTAAGCGATGAATTTGTGAAAAAATGAACTTGTTCTCAAATTTCGTTATGGCAAACAACTTTTTAGCTCTTCTCCCTCTTTTTGGCAAAAGAGGTTTAATGCCTTCCAACTTTTCCCATAGTTACGGTTGCAAAAGACTCGGAGTGCGGGTGAGTCAATTCTGATTACGCTGGTGAGCAAGGAGGCCATAGCCATTGGGGCACGGGTTTCCCGCAGTCCTACCAGTTATACTCAGATTTGGTCCCCGAAATCCTAGCCCTTAGGACTTGTCGTGGGAAAAGAGGGAAAACATAGAGAATGTTTGCAAGATAACACAGAGAATGTTTTTGCAAGGTAAACGTGCTCATACCAGCCCCCCAAGTGAGGTCCAACCCCTCGCATTTGTAGGGGTCGGATGTCATGAAAGATCGGGGGTTTTGATGTCAAAACTGATAAGAGAAAGTATGTGTTTATTTACGGGTAAAAATGACGTAGTTGCTCAATGTTCTAGGCATTGGTGAAGACCTCGCTGTCGATGGTTTTCAACTTGTAGGCGCCTGGCTGGAGTACTTCCATGACGACGTACGGTCCCTCCTAGGGTGGGGAGAGCTTGTGACGGTCCTTGTTGCTCTGCATGAGGCAAAGAACCAGGTCTCCGACATTGAAGGCTCGGTCCCACACTCATCGGCTGGGGTACCGACGTAGTGCCTGCTGGTACTTGGCTGAGCGGAGGAGGGCGACGTCATGAGCTTCATCTAGCTGGTCCATGGCATCTTTGTGGGATGCCTTGGCTCCCTGTCCATCATATGCTCTGATCCTTGGCACTCCATAGTCGAGGTTGATTGGGAGGATGGCCTCAGAACCGTAGACCGTGAAGAAAGGCTTATAGCCGGTGGCTCGGCTGGGAGTTGTCCTTAGGCACCAGAGCACCACAAGGAGCTCGGTGACTGAATGTGCGCTGAACTTGTTCAACCGGTTGAATATCCTAGGCTTGAGGCCCTGTAGGAGCATGCCGTTTACGCGCTCGACCTGCCCGTTCGTTTAGGGGTGCGCGACGACAGCCCAATTGACCCGGATGTGTTGTTCATCGCAGAATCGAAGGAATTTCTTACCGGTGAACTATGTGTCGTTGTCCATGATGATGGAGTTCAGTACTCCAAAGCGATGGATGATGTCGAGGAAGAACAGCACAACTTGCTCGGACTTGATCGCGGAGATTGACCGAGCTTTGATCCATTTTGTGAACTTGTCTATGGTGACAAGCAGATGGGTGTAGCCCCCGAGCACCTTATTGAGAGGCCCAACCAGATCAAGCCCCCAGACCATAAAGGGCCACGTGATGGGGATCATCTAGAGTGCCTGGGCTGGGAGGTGAGTTTGCCGAGCATAGTACTAGCACCCTTCGCAGGTGTGTACGATCTGCTCGGTGTCGGCTACTATAGTGGGCCAGTAGAAGCCCAGTCAGAATGCATTCTCAACCAAGGTTCTAGGCATGGCATGGTGACCGCAGACCCCACCATGGATATCGCTTAGCAAAAGCTTCTCCTGTTCGACGGGGATGTAGAGTTGTAGGATCCTGGTGTGGCTTCATTTGTAGAGTTTGCCCTCTATAAGAATGAAGGACTTGGTGTGATGTGTGAGCCGTTGAGCTTCCGTCTTGTCCGTCGGCACCGTGTCACGGAGGAGGTAGTCGAGGTAGAGTGTTCTCCAGTCGTCCAGATGGTTGGGCTCTATCGCTGGATCCTCTTCAAGCTCCATGACATCAGGGCCGGACGGAGCCGTCGGTTGGTTAGCCCCCGAGGCTGGATTGGATGGACCATTGTCGGCCCATTCTGACCCTTCTAGCGTACCAAGGGCTTGTGTTGGTCGCTGGCGAAGACACCCATTGGCACCAGTTCTCGGTCGGACACCGCTTTCGCAAGTGTGTTGCCTACCTTGTTGAGGCACCTTGGGATGTGATTGAGTTCGAGGCCGTCAAACTTGTCCTCCAGCCATCGAACTTTTTGGCAGTACACAGATATCTTGGCGTCGTGGTAGCTGGACTCCTTCATGACTTGGTTGACGACTAGCTAGGAGTCGCCCCGGATGTCGAGGCATCGGATGCCCAGCTCGATGGCGATGCGTAGGCCATTGATGAGTGCTTCATACTCAGCCACATTATTGGATGAGGGGAAATGGAGACAAACCATGTACCCCATACGAACCCCGAGGGGTGATACGAAGACCAGCCTCGTGCTGGCGCCCTTCTTCATCAGTGATCTATTGAAGTACATCGTCTAATACTCTTGATCGACGACCACCGATGGTGTTTGGACCTCGGTCCATTCTGTGATGAAGTTAGCTAACGCCTGGGACTTGATCGCCGTTCGGGAGGCATACATGATGCCTTGATCCATCAACTCGAGTGCCCACCTTGTGGTTCTTCCTGTGGCATCCTGGCTCTGGATGACCTCACCGAGGGGGAACGACATCATGACCGTCATGGGGTGTGACTCGAAGTAGTGGCGTAGCTTCCTCTTGGTGATGAGGACGGTGTATAGGAGTTTCTGGATTTGGGAGTAGCGGGTCTTAGAGTCGGATAGTACCTCACGGATGAAGTACATAGGGCGCTGCACCTTGAGGGTGTGCCCCTCTTCCTCCTGTTCTACTACCAGGGCGGCGCTGACCACTTGCGTGGTGGCCGCTATGTATAGCATGAGGGATTCTCCGTTGCTTGGAGGAATTAGGATTGGGGCCCTTATCAGAAGTAGTTTGACCATGTCAAGTGCCTCCTGGGCCTCGGATGTCCACTCAAAGCGGTTGGATTTCTTCAAGAGTCAATAAAAGGGGAGACCTCATTTGCCGAGGCATGAGATGAATCGGCTGAGTGCGGCGAGGCACCCTGTGACTCGTTGAACCCCCTTTATGTTCTAAATCGGGGCCATCCTTGTGATGGCTGAGATTTTCTCTGGGTTAGCTTCGATGCCATGTTTAGAGATGATGAAGCCGAGCAGCATGCCCCTCGGGACCCCAAAAACACACTTCTTGGGATTAAGTTTGATTCCATTCGCTCAGAGTTTTGAAAAGGTCTGCTCAAGATTGGCAACGAGATGGTAAGCCTATTTGGACCTAACTACGATGTCATTGACATAGGCCTCAACGGTCCACCCGATGTGGTCCCTAAAACATTTGAGCATACAGCGCTGGTACATAGCCCCAACATTCTTCAGTCCGAATGACATTGAAATGTAGCAGAACGATCTGAAGGTGGTGATGAAAGACATCGTGAGTTGGTTGGACTCTTTCATCATGATTTGATCATAGCTGACTATTTGGTGTATGCGCGGCAAAGGAAATAGATCCTTTGGGCATGCTTTGTTGAGACTCATATAGTCTACACACATCCTCCATTTCTTGCTCTTCTTTCGTACAAGAACAAGATTGGCTAACCACTCTAGGTGGTATACTTCCTTGATGAATCCAGCAGCCAATGGTTTTGCTATCTCTTCACCGATGGCCCTGTGTTTCTCCTCATCAAAACAACACAGGTGTTGCTTCACCAGCCTGGAGCTTGGGTGCATCTTCAAGGTATGCTCGGTGACCTTCCTCGGAATGCCTGGCATATCCAAGGGTTTCCACGCAAAGATGCCTTTGTTGTCGTGGAGGAAGTTGATGAGCGCGCTTTCCTATTCGAAGAAAAGTGTGGTGCCAATGCGTACCGTCTTGCCCTTGGGGCTATTGGGGTCTATGGGGACTTCCTTAGAGCCCTCGTCCGGTTCGAATGACTCGGACAACTTCTTGGCATCGAGCGCTTCTTTGGTGGCCTCCACCCTGAGGGCAGTGAGTTCCTTAGAGGCGACGACCGCTGTGGCATGGCCGCAGCACTCAACCTCGCACTCATAGGACCGCTGGAAGGAGGTGTCAACAGTGATGACCCTATGGGGGCCTGACATCTTTAGCTTGAGATATGTATAGTTAGGGATAGCCATGAACTTCGCATAGCATGGACGTCCCAGGATGGTGTTGAAGGTTTCGAGGAACCCAACCACCTCGAAGGTGAGGGTCTCAGTCCTGTAATTAAACTGATCCCCGTAGGTGATGGGTAGATCGTCTGCCTGAGTGGCATGGCCTGCTTCCCAAGCATGATGCCGTGAAAAGGCGCTTGGGTTGGGCGGAGGCGTGTTCAGTCGATGCCCATCTTGTCGAGTGTTTTTGTGTACATGATGTTGAGGCCACTGCCCCTATCCATCAGTACTTTGGTGAGTCGCTTTGGGCCAATGATCGAGTTGACCATGAGCGGATATCTCCCTGGGTGTGGGACGATATCTAGATGGTCGGTCCGATCGAAGGTGATGGCGGACTCTGACCACCAGAGGAAGGCAGACATGGCCGGTTCGGTCGTATAGACCTCGCGACGTGTGATCTTCTAACGACGTTTGGAGTCATAGACCGCTGATCCTCCAAAGATCATAAGGTGGCCGTCTGGCATTGGAAAGCCATCGTCCTTCTCCTCGGCGTCGTCCATAGTGGGGGCAGGGTCCTTCCCCTACTCCCCTTTGTTGGAGCCTCCGGACAAGAACCGCCGCATGAGGCTGTAGTCCTTGAGCAGATGCTTAACAGGAAATGCATGGTTCGGGCATGACCTCACGAGTAGTTTTTCGAAGTGGCTTAGAGTGCCCTCCGTGGGCTTCCAACCACCCTTGCGGTCAGCAGTGGCCACGAGCGAGTCCTCGCGTCGTTGTTTCTTATTCTTCCTTTTGACGGAACGATTGGAGGTGCCTTCATCGACACCTCATCCCGCCTTGCCTTGCCCTCAAGGTGATTGAAGATCGCTCCAACCGCCTCTTCTCCTGAGGTATGGCTGGTGGTGATGTCCAGGAGTTCCTTGGTGGTTCACGGGCTCTTGCGTCCCAGCTTATGAACCAAGGACTCACAAGTCATCCCGGACCGGAAGGCTCCTATCACATCGACGTCGGCGACGTTAGGGAGCTCGTTGCACTATCGGGAGAAGCTCGGATGTACCCACGGAGGGTCTCACTAGCCTTCTGATGGCAGTTCTTGAGTCCCCATGGGTTCCCAGGGCGTTTATATGTTCCCTAGAAGTTTCGCACAAAGATCTCCTTTAGATCCTCCTAACTCTGGACTGCGTTGGACGGTAGGTGTTCCAACCACGCTCGTGCCGAATTGGCCAAGAACAGTGGAAGGTTACGGATAATGAAGTCATCATTATCCACACCACCGACTTGACAGGCGAGCCGATAGTCTTCAAGCCAAAGTCCAAGGTTTGTCTCCCTAGAGTACTTAGGGATATTGGTAGGCGGTCGGTACCTTGGCGGGAAAGCAGCATTGAGGATGTGCCGGCCGAAGGCCTGAGGGTCTAACAGGCCGGGGCTCGGGCTCTAGTCCTCGCCGCTGTCGTAGCGTCTGCTACAACAAGGATGATAGCCGTGGTGGGCTCCTTCTCTCGGGTCGCTGTAGGTGCGTCTATGGGCATCGGGAGTGTTGCGTGCGTCGCGGTTGAGGCCGAGACATTGATGTATCGAGATCATAGCGCGTTGCCTGCCACCTTGTGGTGCCTGGTGGACCGATGCATCCCTGCTGGGATGTCCGGAGGGCATTTGCTGGCTGGTGTTGAGCTCGCATCGCTGAGACAATGAGCTCTCCACCTATTGTGCCGCCGTATGCTCAAGTAGCGTGTGAATTTCATGGTGGGCCCAACGATCCTCCGACGTTGCGGCCTCTGGAAGGCCATGTAGCAAGGCCGTTGTGGCGGTGATGTTCTAGCTTGCCCGAACGAAGTGAGGAAGGGTTTCATCATCGGCGATGATCCTTCGGTTTACGTCACAGGCCATGGCGTGTGTGCGCCCACCGTCTCTACGGCGTTCGATATTTCGATCGACCTCCGCATATTCCTGCACGAGCTGGAGTCTAGCTTCATTGATCTCCCATTTTTGGGCTCTCAGCTGCTCCACCCCACGCGAGGTGGGGCCGCTGTCTCCCATTCGGTTTCGCCGCCGAGGTTGCCTATTGGGGTAGCCTCTTCCACGGAGATGCTTTCGACATGTCCCACGGGGGTGCCCACCATGAAACATTCCCGGGAGGGGTGATGGCTCCCCCTGCTAGAGTTAGAGCCAGAGTCCGACCCTAGCCCCTCCACGAGGAGGCCATGGAGGGATTCTGTGATGCTTTCGATCATCCCCACGAACTTGTTGTTCGCGGGGGACGGGATCGTGCGCTGTGCCACAAGGTGGCTGACGGTCGCCGCGGCATTATGGAGACCAAACGGAAGTGCCATTGGGGTGCTTCGTGCGGAGTGTTCTAGAGAGAGGGTGAGGCGGCGTGGGTCCTTCTTGGATGGCCGGGGTCCAAGGGAGATGCCGGGCTGGCGCTCAAGCCTCTCGTAGTTGAAGCCGATGGAGGGGAGAGATTGGATGGCTGCGTGGGCCAACGCCAACTCTCCTCCCACCATGACGATGAAGTCTAGGTCACCGAAATGCATGTGTGCGCCTAAGACCCAGCTGATTGCATGGCTAGCCATTCGAGGCCTAATTTGGAACATGCAAAGGCCCCTACCTGGCACGCCAACTGTCGGTGTTTCGAATAAACACCAACTAGTAAATTTATATTTGTTGCGCGTTAGGCTTGGATGGTGTGCTAAAGGACACAAGGTTTATACTAGTTCAGGCAGAATGTCCCTACGTCTAGTTTGTTGCTGCTCGTGTTATTAGTACCGAAAAAGGTTCATAGTAGGGGGTACAAATGGATGAGAGAGGGACAGGTCCTAAGTCTCTGATGGAATGGTTGAAAGAATGCCAAGAGCTCATTTGCTGCTTGGCTGTGTGTTGTCTGTGGAGTCGATCCATCCCGTTAGTGGGGTGTCCTACCCTCCCTTTTATAGACCAAGGGGGGAGCAGGGGTTACAAATGGGAGAAAGAGGAAAATACCAAAGGTAGAGAAGATCCTTCGAAGGTGCCAGGTCTTCCTTTTCCCTTGAGCCTGCCCTGCTGACATGGTAGACCGCGCTAGGGATAGCATGTTTTGCTGATCCTGATAGGGCCAGGCTCTGGCTTCACTTTAGCGAGTGGTCACGTCCCATCCTCCCTCGGCGGACAGTGTGGTGTGTCAGGGTGCTGAGCCATGACTCTACGGGGAGTAGACGGTGAAGTGACTATACGCCAGTTACTGTTGATGATGTGAGTTCCCTCTTGGATTGTAGTGGTTGTCGTATGCTCATGTTAGGATCCACGCCCGAGGGCTGATGGCGGCGCCCACAACACTGTAAGACCAAAGTCGACACCTACAACACTGTTCAGCCTCAGCCATGCCTGGAAAGGCTTAACTTGCCTGTCCCATCGTATCCTAATGGAACCTTTCTGTAGGCGTGCAGGGTGTGGTCCTCGATACTACGGTTGACTAGAATGTCCTGTCTTACCTCATGCTCGTCATCATGAAGGAGCAGGGCGCAATGGTCGAGCCAGCCCTCAGCCGTTGAGCGAGGCGGAGCCAGCCCTCAGACGTCGGGCAAGGCGGAGCCACCCCTCAGTCATCGGGCGAGGTGGAGTCTAGCCCTCGGGGGTCGAGCGAGGCGAAACCAATCTTCTGTCATTCGGGCAAGAAGTGTAGTAGCGTTCTTGTCTGAACGGGAGCGTTAACGTTCATTGGTTATTAGCTCCACCTCATTGAGTACCCCGGTATTAGGTCCCCGACACATACTTACACAAATAAAGAAAAAAGATAGTGGAAATAATTTCTTACATTAAAACAACTACATGTGTAGAAGCACCGCACCGCTGTGTCCGAATGTTTCGATTGGAAAACATGGGCCAGGAAACCACAGTCATAGTTAGGGACAGGGAGGTCTGGAGGGATGGGGGCATCTTTGCTAGACGCGTCAGGGTATAATTCTCAAGGATGACCCTATTTTCGTCAAAACTCCTCCCGAAACATTTCTACCATCTAACAAAACAGATGTAATTTATCTAACATAAATCAAAACATCATAAATAAATGTTAATGAGAACCATAACTACAATACAATTAATTTTGTTCTGAGAACCGAAAGCAATTAACATTAAACCCTAAACCTAGGGTTTCCAATGTTATGCACAACAATGAACCCATAAAATATAACAACATGCGCTGCGGTTACCTAGGTATAATACAAATATTAAAAATTGCATGAAACCCTAAGTAATGACGATTCTTAGGTTAAAAAATCCGACTAATATATACTGAATCAATGCAAAAAAACTAGGAGAGGAGTGAGGATACCTTGCTCTCAAAAATCTATGGATCAAATCAAAGTTTCCAAAGTCCAATATGCCGATTCGTGAGGTAGGGCGAAGTGGGGAGAGAAAACACCCGAGAGGGAGGAGAAAGAAGAGGAAGAAGGCTCGGGTAGGAAGGTTGGGGCTAGGGTTAAAACACAAGCTCGGCGCCAGTCACCCTGGCGCCGAGCTCATCGCTAGGGCTCCCTGTCATGTCACCTCCACGTGGGTCTCGAGCCAACGAGCTCGGCACCAGGGACGCTGGCGTCGAGACGTGTTAGCTCGGCGCCAGCATCGATGCCGCCGAGCTAAGGGTCTAGATTCTGAAATCTTTCCTCCAGGGGCGTATTTGTAAAAAACTTTCAAAAAAGGGCTAAAAAATAAAAAAATCAGACATCGTCATTGCTCATAGGCTCATGGAAGGAACATGAAAGATATATATATGCAAGCGAGAGAAGATGAACAAACCCTAGTTTTTTTAACTAGTAGTTTCTTAGAGAACTAAGGTGCTTTTGCCATTCAAGGGAAAACCATGCTAAGAGCAAATTTGGATAGACCAAAATTGAAACCCCGCAAAAACTAACCCACCCCAAAGTATTGTAAAGCCAAACCCTAGTCCCTAGTTCCTGACTCAGTCGATTTGGTGGCAAATTAGCTGGTTTCATGGGGCCAACCAATCGAAGGCCACGGTGCACGGGATGAGCGTACCTTGTGGTAGCGGTTGGTGTGATCGGGCAGGAGGCGGTACTCGTTCATGATCCAGCTGCTGCGGATGCCCTTGGGCACCTTGCCGGAGTAGAAGACGAGCGTCTTCTTGAGGCCGATGGGGTGGCTGCTGTTGTCGGCCTTGATGGTGCGGTCGGCGCGCGCCTGTGGCCTTCCAGTACCCCGATGCCATCACCCAGTTGGGCCTATCCCTGTTATGGTACTTGCGGTCCCTCAGCATGTAGAAGAATCACTCCTTCTCCCCAATCGCGGCCATTGCTGCACATCGATTAGGCTTGATTAATTTGTCTCCCTTGAATTCTAGCAGAAGATTAGTTAATTCTGGTTGGGGCCAGAGAGATTGGAAAGGGAGAGAAGATCAAGCGTGCGTGCGAGTAATTGGTGTCGCTCGCTGCTGCTCACGGTCGCGGTGCGGGTGCAAGTGGGTGGAGACGAGGGGAAAGGATAAGAGTGTTAGTGTCTAGGGCAATATATATCGACCAAAAACCAGCCATGCTGGCCGATCGCTGCTTGATTGGCCCGGTCCGGCCGACGAGTGATTGCAGCTAGTCTCGATCGGCCCCGGCCGGCTAGTCTCTCTAACCACTCATCTACACACACACAATCCACACACAATCTCTAGCTAGGCGCGCGGGGAGCACATGGCGCAATAGGCACACGCAAGGTGATGAGCAAGGCCTGATTCCAGTCGCCACGCCAGATGCCACACGCTCACGATGGGAGGAGAGGTGGAAATAATGAGTCGTGGGGCGGAGGGGACCCGCCGAAGCGTTGGAGGGAGGGACAGCGACGGCGGAGCGAGTTTAATAGAGGGGAAAGGGATGGCTTAGGAAGAGGACAGTTGTGGGTGGTTGCCGCCGGTAGGCGGCAGGCATCAATCCACCCATTCCATCCATCGCCCTGGCCCCAGCCGCGCGCGTCTTCTATCTTGCCGGGGGCCAGCGCTTTTCGATGATGATACAAGATGGCGCTAGATTGATTTCGATCCGGCCATTGTTTTCTTCGTGGATGTGCTAGCTCTCTACATGATAGCTACGTACAGTGATTCTTGTTGTCAAGCACCTCGTCTTATCACGTAACCTACATTAATACTACTATTAGTTGCCTTTTTCACATGTTCTCCTCTAAAGAATGCATTAGCTCCTTGAGCAGAAGCAGAAGCCACGTCACCCCGATTGTTTCTAGCCATTGGATCTTCGATCGTGTGGCAGTGATTATCAGGAGCGGATTCGACAAGAAGCAGTTTCTACCGCTCTTTCTTGGCTTCCATCAGATTTCCTTTGCATCTCTCGGTGTTCTATGGCTTCTGCCTTAGAGCTAGGCCACCGAATTTATATATACCAAAGCAGGAGAGTTTGGCCGCCAACCACAGCATCCACGTCACCCGAAATTATCTCTTCCGTCTGATCTTGTCTCGTGTGGCTCAGATTTGATGGACCCGCTTTCGTCTAAAGCTGCTTCTCGTGCTTCCGGTTGCCTTGTCCGGCTTCTCCTCTGCTTCCGATTCACTTCTCCAGCTTCTCCTTAGAATCCAGAGACATGAATATATACTTGAGCTTCTACTTCTCCTTCCAGATTCTTCTCCTCTCTCCCGAGTACCGACGCGGGTAAGAGCGACGACGACTGGCCCCAGCGGGACGCGGTGGCTGCGACCGCCCTCCGCTTCCTCCTCCTCCCCCCCGCGCCCTTGGTCGCCAGCGCGTGTCCCCCCGGTTTGCCTCCTCCTCCTCCCCCTCGCTGCCTCCTCTCGCCGGTCCACGTGTGCTCGACGAAACCCTAGCTGCTCCTTCATCGCTGCCAATGGTGGCGGCGGCGTCTCAGCTCGTCAGCTCGATCTACCGGTACGTCACCCCTTCTCTTCTCCCTAATGGACGCGTGGTTGCCGGTGTGCGGGTTGCGGCGGCGCTAGGGCCCAGGCTGCACGCTGGGAGGTGGGGGAAGGAGGGCCCCTTTGGCCTGTAGCTGTTGGCCTGCCCCTGCTGTGCAAATTTCTTTGGAATTTTTTTGTGTCAGATTTTTAAGATTTTTTTGGGTGAATCAATGTATCTGAACCTGTGCTATGATGAAGACGTGGCTAGGTATCTGAATTGTGTTTGTTGATGGATGGGGAATGAAATGAAGCCGTGGGTATAGGATATGAAGCTCAAGCTGGTGAATGGGTCCAGAGAGGTGTGGATGGGGAACGACATGATGCCATATCAGGTGTTCTTGGTTCTTAGTCTTGCCTTTCTTTATCAGCTTTATTTGTATGTATGATTCTCTTTTTTTTACTAACACAATTTGGTTTTGTTTACATGCTCCACCTGCTTCGCCCTTTGTGATTGACTGACATTTTGTTATGGCAGCATATTTTTTTTGGGTCTCAATACAACCCTTGTCTTGACCTCTTCTCATTTGTTTGGCAAGGATCTGCAGAATGGTGTTCGTGTCTGGGTTCTTCCTTATACTCTACCACATCACACGTGTGTGATTTTGTCAAGGTTAGATAGCTCTCTACCTATCTTACCATTTCATCATTTTAGTTTAATTCCTTTAATATTTTGTCACACTTTCTGTTTTATTCAGGTGAGGTCTGCCGTAGAAAGACAAAGGTAATTTTGATTTCTAAGCTTTCCCTTCTGCATGTCATGGATAAGTTATGAAATGAAGAAAACATAACAAATTTAAGTATGGACACGACCATTTCATGATTCGTGGAGTTAGAACATGCTGTTTTAGTGATAAGCAAATTTTAATATGGGCATGATCATCTAATCATTTCATGATTACTGCCTTTGCCTTGCAGTCTTTTGTAGTTGTCATGATAGTTCACATATCCACATTGCAGCTACATAGTTAAAACATCTTTGTGTTGCACTTTTCCCTTTGCATTGCCTTTGCTTGTGATGGACCTGCACATTTTTTGGTTGGAACTGCCTGTGATTAAATGTAGCTTATATCTACATTAAACTCCTAATATTGTTTCCATGCAAAGATTAAACATGTTTTTTACCTACGCCTTAACCAGGTGATTTGCCGGCGCGCGCAAGGGCACGCGTAATGGACTAGTATATATACAACGCCTTCCGATTCTCCTTCAGGTCCTTCCAGTAAAAAAAACTTTCACCTTTTCTTCCCCGTGCTCCCTCCCACACCCGACGCCGCCTCCGCCGCTAGCGCTCCCGCTCCCGTCGCCGCCCCCAACGCCTCTTCCTCTCCCTCACTCCTGACGTGATGGTGTGCCGGACGGGCCCCAGTGCCGTCGTCTCACCACGCGAGGCGCTGCTGGGGCGGCGATGGCCTGCGCTATAGCACCACACGTAGGCCGCGGCGATGGCCGCCCCTGTGCACGGCGTGATGCGGGCGGGCCTTGCCGGTGGCCGCCAGCGTGCCTGCCCTCCGACGGTGCCTCCTCTCTTCGGTCCGCGTGTGGTCTCCACGAAACCCTAGGTGCCTATGCTCGAGGACCCCTACGACGGTGGCTGGATGTGGCAGTGCCTCACCCTCTTCCCCTCCTCATCCTCCTTCTCATGGCTCCTCCCCTAGATCCTCTATTCTCCCCCATCTTCTCCTTTGCGTAGGTGATTGGGCATGATTTCTAGCAATACGATGTCCATGGCTTGGTCTCATGTTCTAAGATTCATTACATGATTTTCATCCGGCTAATCTTTTCTAATCCATGATTCCAGGGAATGCCTCATAGGCTGAATGGATGGTTTTCTCTTCTTTCCTCCATCTTTTCATCAACATCGACCTACATGGCTGCAGGATTAGATGATCCAAATGAAGCATGGCATCAGGTATATGTTTTGTTAATTTGCTTTGGAGGTCCATGTTAACTGACCTCGAATGATTGCACATTTGTTTCATAAAAAGGAGTCCAAGTCGATTATTAATATGCAGCTGACCGCCTGAGTGACGCTGTTGCTGGTTGCCATCAAAGCCCTAGCCACCACTATACCAGCAGGCGTGGGCATGCCGCCGTGGGCCGCTGTGGGAGGTCAAAGCCACCGTGAAGCCGACGAATTTGGAGGAGGAGATCCATGACCTGGGGCATCAGACATGGCCGACGCGGCTAGGCGTTGGGCACCATGGAGCCATGGCTTGCCCTCCCCCTCTGACGCGACGGCCACCAGCTCGAGCAGCTATGTCGCCGACGCCGGGTGTCCCGTCGGGATGATAGGCGAGAGGACCTGGGGCACCTGGGCCATCAGATCCATGGTAGGGAACACCGGATCTAGACCCGGAGATCCCGGATCCGCCCTTTCTCTGGTCATCTTGCACGCTGCCGGCCGTCCACCATGCTAGAAATCCAGAGCTCAACAGAGGAAGAGGAAGGAGAGTGTAATGTCCTGCCTCTTCGAGGCCGGGCCTGCTTACATCTGGCAGCTTCTCTAGGATATAGACTGCCCTCACAGACCAACACATGTCTTTTCTGCGCACTTTGTCCTCACTCGTGCGCACCCAGGAAGAACTTTCCGGTCGGTCACCCATCGCTCCAGGCCAAGCACGCTTAACCTCGAAGTTATTTGCAGATGGGCTTCCGGAAAAGAAGTTGCACTTATTGGTATGAGTATCCTATTAATCCTATTAAGCCCTGGGTCGGGATGTTGCATCCTCACCCCCTTAAGAGATCGACGTCCTCGTCGATCAATCCCAAGCCAGGAGCGTCCTCTCTTGGCCACGTCCGTGTGTCCAGAGCCAGCGCATGTGCCATGCTGTGTGACCACGCCGGATCCATACTAGCCATGCGCACCATGCCTGCGCAACTACGACACACGCGCCTGTGAAACCGCGAGAGTCGGCTTTGATACCATTCTGTAACGTCCCGCCTCTCCGAGGCCGGGCCCGCTTACATCTGACAGCTTCTCTAAGATATAGACTGCCCTCACAGATCAACACAGGTCTTTTCTGCGCACTTTGTCCTCACTCGTGCGCACCCGGGAAGAACTTCCCGATCGGTCACCCATCGCTCCAGGCCAAGCACGCTTAACCTCGGAGTTATTTATAGATGGGCTTCCAGAAAAGAAGTTGCACTTATTGATATGAGTATCCTATTAATCCTGTTAAGCCCTGGGCCGGGATGTTACATCAGTATCCTATTAATCCTGTTAAGCCCTGGGCCGGGATGTTACATCCTCACCCCCTTAAGAGATCAACGTCCTCGTCGATCAATCCCAGGCCAGGAGCGTCCTCTCTTGGCCACATCCGTGTGTCTAGAGCCAGCGCATGTGTCATGCTGTGTGATCACGCCGGATCCACACCAGTCATGCGCACCATGCCTGCGCAACTGCGATACACGCGCCCGTGAAACCACGAGAGTCGGCTCTGATACCATTCTGTAACGTCCCGCCTCTCCGAGGCCGGGCCCGCTTATATCTGACAGCTTCTCTAGGATATAGACTGCCCTCACAGACCAACACAGGTCTTTTCTGCGCACTTTGTCCTCACTCGTGCGCACTCGGGAAGAACTTCCCGGTCGGTCACCCATCGCTCTAGGCCAAGCACGCTTAACCTCGGAGCTATTTGTAGATGGGCTTCCGAAAAAAAAGTTGTACTTATTGATATGAGTATCCTATTAATCCTATTAAGTCCTGGGCCGGGATGTTACATCGTTACAAAATGGTATCAGAGCAGAGAAGCGCCGCCGCCGTGAATCCATCGCCACAGCAGCACCTCCATCTTTCTCCTCCCACCAACAGCACCACCACGGCCCTTGCTGCATCCGCAACCTTGCTGCACCTTCCCTCGACAATTGGTAAGCCATGCGAGCTCACAGCTCCGCCGCGTCCGCCATTGTTGCCGCCTTGTGCGAGCTCGTATGTGGCCATACTTACCTGAACTCTATCCGTCATTCCTCTCCATCGCTGTGTGTCTGCCTCGAGCCGTAGATGCTCCCACGGTGGGCCATTAGAGCTGAGCCTCCGTCGGTTCACCGAAATCGACGAGCTCACTGCCACTGACCATACGGCCACACCGCCGAGCCATCCTTCTGCCGCCGCCGGAAGGAGAGTCGTGAAAATCGATTGCTAACCTATTCCGTTAGATGCGTCTCGGCGAGAGGAGTCCGTTGGTGGTGGTCGTGTCGCCGGATAGTTCGCTGCCGGCGAGCTACGGCCGATCAACGCGCAGCCCCTGCTTCTGTCTTTATGACATGTAGGGTTAGGTTGACCCAGGGGCCCAGCTGTCAGCCCCCTCGGGTGCAGTAGGCTGTGTACGCGTAGCATATGTTAGGATTTGGTCGTTTTCGTCTTAATCTTTTCTAGATTTTGTGAGGATCTTGTAAATTCAATATCTAGAGCTACAGAGGTCCGATTTGAGTGATTCCAATTTTGTTAGCTTCCTTAGGAAGTGTAGTATTTATTAAAAATATAAAACACATAGTTTATAGTATTTTTCATGGTGATTAAAATGTATTTAAATAAGTTCCTTTTGTATGTTTACAATCTTGTAAAATAGATATCTTGAGCTAGAAAAGTGATAAAATTGTGATTCCAAGTTTGTTGGTTTTGTATTGACATGCTTTAGCTAGAAAAAAATAGTGAACTTGCTGTAAATTTGATTGGAATAGGGTCTTTCTAATTATCTAGTAATAAATGGTATTTCCTAAGGAAAATGGTAGGGATAAAAATATGTAACATATTGATATGGAACTTTTTGTACAGTAGTATGGCACTAATATGGTGCTAGAAAAAATATATAATCTGTTGTTTGACACTTTTCTATAGGGTTTACAATTTTCGCTAAAATAGACCTTTCTAGCTTGTCATTTTTGTAAAGAATGTTATACTTGGTAAAATGATATGAAACTTTTACAGTAGTTTATTGAGGGCACTTGTAAGCCACTGTAATTTTCTAAGAATTTATTATGTACATTTGGTAGAGGTTTATTATTTAACCTAATTATCCAAATAAATTAATAAAGGCAATTAAATCAATAGTTTGGGCTTTGCCATTAGGTTTTCTTGAGTGTATTTGATGTCCCTGAACTGTTGGTGTACTTGGTGGTGCCAAATTTTGAGTGCTTACATGTAGTAGAAATATTGTTGCTTTATAATTCGAGTTAGAAGGGTTTCCGGACAGATTCTGTGGTTTGTTATATTGCATAGTGAAAATGATGTTTACTATAAAAATGGTTAATAGCAAAGTTGTAGGTAACTTCTTCATCTATCTTGTGTTAAAATTTTAGGGCAATAGGCCAAAGGGTTTAGGAGTTATAGCTGTTTAAATTTAGTATTTCGAAATGCTTGCTCTTTGGAATTTCTGGACAGCACTGGTTTGATTGTCTATTTTGGTTATGTTAGAGTGTGAATTAGCTTTTGGTGATTAAATAAGAGTTGTAGACAATTTTATAAGCTTTCCAGAAAGTCTAACATCAAAGCATTTGGATAAGTATAACTTCAGTTATGATATAAACTTGTAGCTGTCATGTGTAACTTAGATATTGCTTTGTGGGAAATTTGTAAATAACTAGAGAAGAGATATGCACCTACTAGGCAAATAAGGAGTTAGCATTTTGCTACTTCAGTTATCATTTTGCTACTTAACATCATTGTCACAGCATGTACATTCCTTATCACATCCTCCATGATCCATCTTATGCATTCATGGTACTTACTTATGCATATGCATGCAATAGGTGCAACCGAGGGGATCACACTAGTGGAGCTCGACGCCGAGCCACAGGAGGAGAATTAGGAAGTTCAGCACCTAGAGGTTCCCGGAGAAGGAGAGCCTAAAGCCGATCACCTTCCCGAGTGCCCCGATCACCAGCCTTCGACGTTTGTGAAAGGCAAGCCCCAGAGCATTATAAGCCTCCCTATTTTATTAATGTCACTTAAAGTTATTTGTATTGCTGCATTACGTGATAGGAGTTGTTTGGAAACTATTGTTGCATATTACCTTCCTTGACCAGAAATATTTACCATGAATCCTATTTAAGTCCAGGAACATTTATCATGCTTAGCTATGCTTAGACCGGTAGAAGTCGGGTGATTTCCTGTCGCCTGCGAGCTATAGGTGATAACTTAATCATGGTTGGCTATATTGTGCTATCATGGAGCATAACCTGGTAATGTGGAGTAAATGGAGACTGGGCGGAGTCTTATATGTGGTATTGTAGTGATTCCATCTGTGTCGTTTAAGGACCGGACGTTGGAGGTCATCTTGTCATGTTGAACGCAGCCTCTCACATAGTTGGCCGGATAAGTCATTCTGACCGCGAAGCCGAGTAGTTCAATTCAGGCCGGGACCACGAGCGGTAAAAGTGCGCACTCTGGATGGTAGTAAGGATGTGTGGAGAGCCATTGGCGTAAGCCCAAGGGCGGGTTAGAGTCCTGATCACCCTTGGTAGAGTGGTTCTCTGATTGTGCGGCGCTGGTCGTACCCGTGAATTTGGTTCTTGAGTTGTACCAAAGGTGACCTAAGGCTACCTTCGCGAGGTATGCTTGGGTGTGTGTTAGGAATAATTCCCCAGCTGGGTAGGAATTGATTCGAATCGTCGTCTCTCCCGGATAGTGAGAACTTGACTTGAGTTCCTTTCATCGTAGTAAATTATGGAAATGATGGTTATGAGATTATGCGAGAACTCAATTGGATATGGTTATTATTGTGATGACTTAATAGACCAACATGTTTAGCATAGGATAGTTGCTAATATAGTATGAGATAGGATTAATAACTGGTGTTTCATAATTAAAGAGATGTTGGATAACTTATGCCTTTTCTGCAAATAATGTCTACCAGCTCTACTTATAAAGCCTTGCATACTCCTTGGTGTCTTAGTATATTAGTTGGACGGGTAAGTCTCGCTGAGTACCTTCTCGTACTCAGGGTTTTATTCACTTTGTTGCAGATAACGTTATGTTTCATGGCTACTGCAAGAACTGTCTTGCTCCTGCTGTGGATGAGGACTAGGACCATGGGCAATGGTCATTCTGTATTTCATCTCACCTTTGTGCTTTTAGTTGGAGATGACTATGACACTGGCTTTGTATTAAACTACGCGTGATGTTGATGTTAAACTACTTTGCTTCCGCTACTTTCAAACTTGGTTTGTAATAATTATTCAAACTCTGATGTATGAGACCTATTTGTAAACTATGATGTAACATGTGACTGGTTGTGTTGAATCTCTACGATCTTGGTTTGTATGTTGGTTGTTTGAGATCCTTCGCGATTTCGTTGGACTACCGGGTTTATATGGGCTCAAGTATGATGGTTTGATCGCTTCGGTGATTGCTATTATAACCGTCCAATTTATAAGAGCACAAGTACAATAGCAATCACCGAAGCGATCAAACCATCATACTTGAGCCCATATAAACCCGGTAGTCCAACGAAATCACGAAGGATCTCAAACAACCAACATACAGACCAAGATTGTAGAGATTCAACACAACCAGTCACATGTTACATCACAGTTCACAAATAGGTCTCATACATCAGAGTTTGAATAATTATTACAAACCAAGTTTGAAAGTAGCGGAAGCAAAGTAGTTTAACATCAACATCACACGTAGTTTAATACAAAGCTAGTGTCATAGTTATCTCCAACCAAAAGCACAAAGGTGAGATGAAATACAGAATGACCATTGCCCATGGTCCTAGTCCTCATCCACATCAGGAGCAAGACAGTTCTTGTAGTAGCCATGAAACATAACGTTATCTGCAATAAAGGGAATAAAACCCTGAGTACAAGAAGGTACTCAGCGAGACTTACCCGTCCAACTAATATACTAAGACACCAAGGAGTATGCAAGGCTTTATAAGTAGAGCTGGTAGACATTATTTGCAGAAAAAGCATAAGTTATCCAATATCTCTTTAGTTATGAAACACCAGTTATTAATCCTATCTCATACTATATTAGCAACTATCCTATGCCAAACATATTGGTCCATTAAGTCATCATAATAATAACCATATCCAATTGAGTTCTCGCATAATCTCATAACCATCATTTCCATAATTTACTACGATGAAAGGAACTCAAGTTAAGTTCTCACTATCCGGGAGAGACGGCGATTCGAATCGATTCCTACCCAACTGGGGAATTATTCCTAACACACACCCAAGCATACCTCACGAAGGTAGCCTTAGGTCACCTTTGGTACAACTCAGGAACCAAATTCGCGGGTACGACCAGCGCCGCACAATCAGAGAACCACTCTGCCAAGGGTGATCGGGACTCTAACCCGCCCTTGGGCTTACGCCAATGGCTCTCCGCACATCCTTACTACTATCCAGAGTGCGCACTTTTACCGCTCGCGGGCCCGGCCTCGAAGAGGCGGGACGTTACAGAGAGGAGGAAGGGGGAGGGTTGCAGCTGTGGGTAGCCTTGTTGGGCACCGCAGCGGGTCGCCACCGCCGTGAGCCGGGGAGCGTCGGCGGCGACCAGGGAGCTTCAGTGTGGTGGGGAGTTTCGGCGGCAGGGGCTGAGTCGCCCCAGAGTCGCCTATGTACAGAGACGACGCGGTGTGGGGGGGGGGCTTGACAGACACATTTGAAAAAGATCGGTAATACAATGTTAAGCATTCTCTTTTTTTTATAAGGCTAGGTAGCGTGTTCGTGCGTTGCTACGGGATAACTAATAATTTATACTAAAAACACACGAATCACATGATAAGATAATAATATTGTTAAATTAAATACCAACATTAAAGTGACATTTAATTCAAAAAGCAAAGTTTATGAATTTAACACAGTCACGGAGTGCGCGGCGTCGCAGGCTCACAAACTCTAGAGCTTCTAGAGATTGGGTCGAATCCAACCTAAAGCCTCAGAACCCTGCATCTTTTCTTGAAAGGGCTTCACTTCGGATGCGCTGGTAGCAATATCAACGATCTCCAGTCGATGGACCAAGTCGTATGGATCCCCATACAATGGCTCAGACATGTAGATTTTGTTCTCCTTGTATTTGGATACACTTGTTTCACTGAAGCTTTCATTGAAATATTTAGACACGAACAGTGTCTGATCACCGATGTCTCTCACCCTGGACCACTCCGACGTATGGTCGTGGATGTTGCACTTGTAGATCGCGCTGCTGTAGGTGAAGCTCTGTGTCTCGTAGAACGTGCTCACCATGGCACCCACAATGTGCAGCTCACCGTTTGATTCCAGGTAGCTGCGGTGGTAGAGCCCCGCAGGTGGCGACAGCGATGGCGGCAGTGTCGCGGTTGGAGTAGCGCCGGCGACATTGCTGCTGCAGACGGAGATTTCTCCAGTGCAGTCGATCGCCAAGAATTTGTCTTGGCAGTGGACGATGGACCCTATGGAGAACTCCAGTTTGGTGTCGAGCAGTGTCCATACGCTGTCGACTCCAACCCGGCAGAACGCGACCTCTATGGAGCACCCAAGCATGGCTATGGCCACACACTCGCGGCCGGCGGCGTCAGGCGGCGCCGAGAGCACGATCTCATGGAAGAACACGTCCCTCATGTCTTCTAGCTTGATGGCTCTGCCTGTGGCATTCGCGTCCCCGTAGCCGTTGGTGGGATGGAGGACCCACCGGCCGTGGACCCTAGACACGTATTCCGATGAGGACGCCGCCGCGACATGTTCGCCTGCTGGCGGGAGCTCAACGCGGGGGGGCACGGGCACCGGTGAATGGATTCAGCAGCGTCACGGACGCCGCCTCATCTATGAGCGTCAGCCACCCACACGAGGAGCCGCACGCCAGCTTGCCGTGCACGTCGGGCAGCGTCTTGGACAAGACCTTCTCCGAGACGCAGTAGAAGCCGACGCGGTCCGAGTCGGGGTCGAACGGGAGCAGCAGGAACGGCCCGAAGGTCGCAAACGAAACGGCGGCGCGCCATGGGGAGCAAGTGGATCGGAAGGACGTCGCGTCGTGGTCTGACGCGAGACGCTGCCCGATGGACTCGAGGAGATCCTCTAGCAGGCCGGATCTCCAGTCAGGGAGAGGTAGGAACCTTATCTTAGGATTGGGAGGCTGAGCCATGGAAGACAGATGACATCAACTATGGTTCACGCAAGAAACAACAAGCGAGAGCGATGGAACACGTGAGCGTGAAACCAAATGAAAGGAGAAAAAAGCTGTCCCTTTTGCAAATGCAAAGAGAGAAAATAATTAAATGTAGACATATTTGGCAAGGTTCTTAGAAATACAAAGATGTTCCTTTGTCTTAATTCTCTTTCCTTCCGTGTTAATTATCTTTTCTTTTGCTCGTTGCCATGTATGCTAGTGCATGCAAACATGCAATGTGTATATAGATAGCACAATAATTTTCTACTTCCTATTTTACAGTGATTCCTCTATCACATGACAGGCAATATTCAATCAAGGAGAATAGCACGATCAATTAGTAATTAAGATGTCGTTGGTTCACAGGCGTGGGCAGAGAGACGAATCAAAATAAATTTTGCACAAAAAAAAATATTCATACTTTGTTCATTTTAGTCGTATAAAATGTTAAGCATTCCCTATCTAATAATATAAGGAGAAGCGATTCTCTTCCGGGCCCAGGAAACATTAGGCACCCGTGCCCCCGTCCAGCAAACGAACACGCCGCCCTTCGAATCCGACCCAGTTACCAGTTTCCACCGACTTCCGACTTGCAAGCCGATAAGGAGAGAGCCCAGCACTGAGCACACCTTTTATTATCCATCTAGTTCACGTTCGTCACCCACAAAAGAGAGGGACTGGAACCCTAATCCCCAAATTCGCCGACTGCCTCTCCCAATTTCCCACAGGCGACGCACCGAATCCCCAGAATCCGATCCCACCCCACCTACATGGCGTCCGGGCAGATCGACTCCGTCAATCCCCCCGGCGCCGCCGCCAACGCCTCCGGATCCCACATGGCATCCGGGTCGATCGATTCCGTCAATCCCCCCGGCGCCGCCGCCAACGCCTCCCGCCGGCTGGGCTCGATTCTCCTCGACCGTCAGCGGGTCTACATCACCAACGGCAATAGAAGTAACCTGACCACGGCCACTGCCGCATCGAAGGGAGACTATGTCGTATCCGTCTCCTTCTGGATGGCGGAGCCACCGGGTATCTCCTGCTTCTCCGTGTACTGCTACATGCCGCCCCCCGACCCTACGCCCCGCGACTTTACTGCTCTGCCTCACGTGGTTGGCGCGGACGGCCGCTTTGTCCTTCTGCGCGCCCAGTTCTACTCCCACTACGGTAAGGATGAGTACTTCATGTACAAGGCCGGCGGCTACGGCGAGTCGCCGTCGCTCGAATGGGTTCCGCTTCCCGACGACGACAACATGGGCACCGCTCTGGGCAGGGTCTCGGAGTTCGGCGTTGTGCTCGGTGAACACAGGGATCATTACCTCTTGGCTGCTCTATGTGACGCCCCTGATGCCCCCGCAGACTATCACCTTCGAATCTACTCGTCCGAGACCAAAGCATGGAGCACTAGGACACTGCTCAATCCATGCCCCGGAGTACGGAAGATTATACCTGATAAGGTGATCGCGCTTGGAGAAGGCTCACTAGGTTGGGTTGATTTCTCATGCGGCTTGGTGGCATGTGACGTGCGTCAAGATCCCCCTGTTGTTCGTTTCATACCATTGCCCGAGCCATTGCCTGGAAACAGAGACAAAGTTGAAGCATCCCTCCCAATCCCAAGAGCTGCTGCAAGGTCGTTCCGGGATCTGGTATGTTTCAGTGGGGTGCTCAAGTTTTTTGAGATGGAGCGTCACATGACTGAAGAGCCTAACGACCCCACTGACAAGGATGTTCTGTACGATTCAGACTTAATCATGTCGCTCAAGCGCAATGGCGTGGATGAGAAGAAGCCCAAGTCAAGGGATTGTTGGAGGGCCGTGACCTGGAGTCGGACGGTTTGCTCAAACTTTTGGCGCAAGGAATGCACTCTTAGTGGTGATGACATCTTGGTCGACAAAACAAAGCATTCGGCATTGGTGTCAAGGCTAAGGGGCAAAGCTTGCGGGAAGTTGACACTCAGTGACCTGTACTCGGCTTTCCCCACCCTGCGCACTGATGGTGACGATATTCTTTACCTCATGTCCGTGGCGGAACCTGATGATCGGAGTGGATGGGTGGTGGCTGTTGACCTCGGAAACAGGACTGTCAAAGCAGCTGTAGCGTGTTCTTTCGAGGAACATGACCCTTCCAACCAAGTTTTCCGTCCCTGTACATTGTCCCGGTATCTGAACATGACTCCAGTTAGTTGTTACCTGCTCGAATCTGAAGGTACCAACATGCTGCTTCCAATCCTTTCCTTCATCTTGTTTTTGTGTTTGGTCCCAGTTGACAACCAGCCATCTGACAATGCCACCATCTTTGTTCGTGCGTTTCCTGCATCTTTGCAGCTCCCTGAATGTGACTGTGGCATTACTTATGAATTTTGCTGTTTCTGTAGGCACTGAAGTCTCGGCATGTCGCAAGATGGTACGGATGGGGAGCTCTGCCAATAATAGAAAGAATGCATCGGTAAGTATTTTGCATAATTCCATATTTCAAAGAATTGTTTCCATCTCACTCTCTCCTCTCTGTGTGTAGATCCATGCTGTCAGGCCACTTCCACAATTGCTCTACAGGCAAGTTTCTTAGTCAGGGGAACTCCATTCTTTTATAAAGCCTGTGTGCACCAAGCAATGGTCGTGTTTAGTTCATTTATTGTATGTTTTCATAGCTATATATTTGCTAATTAAATTTGATGTGATACTGTTTATCAGGCCAGAGTGTTTTCCACATATTGAAAAGCACCCTGAAATGAAGCGGCTGCGCAGGCAAGTTTCTTCTATTTTATGGGACCTCTGTTCTGTTTAGGCATGTCTGCACCAATGATCCTGTTTAGGTCCATTCATTGCATTCTGATACCTATATTTGCTTATTAATTATTAGTTTTACCTGATATTGGAGGTATTTTGGTTAATATGACATGCTGTTTTTCAGTATCCTGGCCATGGCTACTGAGAGAACCAAGCGTGCACGAAATGAAGCCCACAGTATTGTTCAGAATGATCATGTTTCAGAAGTCCAACCTGTTCAAACCAATCTGGTATGCATTCCATTTGCCCTGTTCCCCATGTCATTTTCTCATCATCATATGGCAAGATTTCAACTAAAATATGATGTTTCAGACACCGCAGCAATGCGTCAACAAGCTGGATCAGCCCCTCAACCCTGTGTATGAACAGCAGCCATCACCATCCAACAAGCCGCTCGTCGATTTTCATCCTCTTAAGGTATAAACATTGGTGATGCTTATGATATACCCCCATCTCTTATGTGGACTTGTAGTTCTGGAACATACCATCTCATTTTAAAGGGTGTTTGGTTGGATATATCAAGTTATGTAGATTGGATAAACCCATTTCATTCGTGTCCTGAAACCAATCTATTTTGTTAGGTTTGGAATTAGGATTGGATGATTCACCAACCCACTCCAACCAAACACCCAATTCATACTTCTTCAAGATGCATATTTTTACTAGTAATATTGTCATATGTGCTGTAAAGGTCAATGGATCAAACATGATGTTTTCTGCAATGTCCTAGCATCATATGTTTTTTTTCTGAAAAAAACATGGGAGCCGTTTTTAAAATTAAAGTCTAAAAACGGTTATACCATTCGGATAAATTGAAAAAATCTGAGTTCGTTGTTTGCTATGCAATGCTATACTCTCGTAATATTTGCCGATGTTTCTATTTTTCCGTTATCTTACAATAAAGTTGTTGCCTATGCTTCCAGACTGCCTAGCTATGCTTCAACAAATGAGTTGAAACTAGCTACCTTGCGTATTCAGAGCAACTCCCTGCCTGTAACACGTACCTTATGACACATACTCAGACTATGACACCTATCAACAGCAATTGCAACAGCCTCCCCTTTTCAAGGAGCTGCCTGTCAGTGCATCCGGTCAGTGCATCCGGTGAACAGCCATTTTTGCCACCGCATCAGCTGACTAGTTGTGTTTTAAACTCATAAGGTAAAAACATTGGTGAGAGTTTCGATATACTCTCATCTCCTCTGCAGTCATGTTGTGAACAATATTCTCTTTTATTCAAACTTTTTTGTTTTAGATTGTTATATAATCTTGATGACAATTTTATTCCTGTGGCTTGTCCAAGCAGTATATGTTTTAACAACACAACAACAACAAAATAGTATATGTTTTAAACATAAATTTAAAGATGAACTTGTAGCCGTCTAGAACGGTTTGCTCTCCAAATTCTTAAAAATATTGTTTAATTTAAAATAAATAAGTTGAATGGAACTCTAGAAACCAATAAAGACTCTCTGGAGTTGGGAAGAACCGAGTAATTATATAATCTAGTGGCATATGAGAATTCACACACCAATATTCTCTAGTCTTCTAGTAAGGCTATTCGACCATACTTCTTTGGATTGGTACAAAAATTTCTCTTGCAAGTCTGTATGGAACCTGCTTTGTCTACTATTGCTATTCTTATGCATTGCAAGTCTGTATGGAACCTACTTTTTCTACTATTGTTATTTTTATAGTGCACATGCATTGTAAGTCTGTATGGAACCTACTTTTTCTACTATTGCTATTTCTAAATTCTTATATTGCACATGCATATATGATCCTGTGGGACTAGGTGTCTGAACTAGTGATAGGCTGCTACATTGATACATCTTTCAAAAAGAGTTATCCAGTGGAATACCTTGGTATAGTCTGGAAGGAGGCTATATGAAAACTGATGGTACTTTGTGCTTTAGGATTCTTTGATAGCTTGTCTTGAGGTCCAAAAGGAGACTTTCAGAGGACTTATGGTGATTGTTGTTGGTTTCGGAAGGTTTTCTAAAGACCTCGGATGGGGAGTGGGCAACGGGGGTTAGTACAAATTGGGTTATACGGGTAGTTCGGGTTCTAGGACACATTGTCCGAATTACACAAAATAATTTCGGGTTTCTAGAGTTGCTATCCGAATTTGTGACCGGGTATTCTGAGTTCGGGTCTGGGTATTGGGTTACGAATAATTTGCCCAGTCCTCCGCCACTCCGGCCGCCTCCACGGCAGCTCGCGTCGTTGGGGAGTCGCGGGGGCCGACGTAGTCTGGGTCGAGGGGATTGGGGTAGTCCGCACCGCTGAGTCGCGGTCGCGGAGAAGCCTATTGCGGATTCGCGTGGCGGCGAGGGGTCTGCACCGCTGAGTCGCGGTCGCGGAGAAGCCTATTGCGGATTCGCGTGGCGGTGAGGGGTGGGTTGGCGGCGCGAACCCTCACGGGCAAGCGCGCGCGAAAAAATCTGCGGCGCGCGCGGATGGGGAGAGAGCGAGCACGACCAAAGGCGCTCAAAAAACGTTCTTAAAACTGTCATTTGTCGGCTTGGGCAAGAGCCCCTAGCTGGGTGCCGAGGGGGAGTTTTGGGTGCCCACCCAAATTTTGGGGCCCTAGTTTTGGGTGCCCACCAACGGAAAGAAACCTCTCCATTCATTACATGCAACAGCTCTATCAAGTCTTTCTTTTATGTATCCTGCAGCCCTGACGATTCCTCCAAGTGAAGATGTCCCCAACGCATCCTAAATCCTCAAGGCCACAATCTTCCAAGGTGTTCCTAAAACGCTCCATGCATGATGCAGCCCTAGGCTACCCCCTTCCTTCTCACAGCCAAAGAGAATTTCCCGCGCGCTTGGGGACATCTTCACTTGGGCCTCGGAATTTGGGTGGGCACCCAAAACCCCCCCTCGGCACTCAGCTAGGGGCTCTTGCCCAATCCCACAAATGACAGTTTTAGGAGCATTTTTTGCGCGCCTTTGGTCGCGCTTGCTCTCTCCCCATCCGCACGCGCCGTCAATTTTTCCCTCGCGCTTGCCCGCGAGGGTTCGCGTCGCCAGCCCACCCCTCGCCCTCACGCGGATCCGCAACAGGCTTCTCCACGACCGCGACTTGGCGGTGCGGACTACCCCGACCCTCGTGACCTAGACTACGTCGGCCCCAACGACGCGAGCTGTCGTGGAGGTGGCCGGGGTGGCGGAGGCCTTGGCAAATTACCCGTAACCCAATACCCAGACCCGAACCCAGAATACCCGGTCACAAATTCGGATAGCAACTCTAGAAATCCAAAATTATTTTGGGTAATTCGGGCGATGTGTCCAGAACCCGAACTACCCGTATAACCTGATTTTTACAAACCCCTGTCGCCCACTTTCCATCCGAGGTCCTTAGTAAACCTTCCGAAGCCAAGAACAATCACCGTCTCTGAAAGTCTCCTTTTGGATCTCAAGGCAAGCTATCAAAGAATCTCAAAGCACAAAGTGCCATCAATTTTCATATAGCCTCCTTTCAGACTATAAAAAGGCATTCTACTGGAGAACTCTTTTTGAAAAATGTAGCAGCCTATCACTAGTTTAGACACCTCGTTCCACAGGATCATATATGCATGTGTACTATAAGAATTTAAAAATAGCAATGGTAGAAAAAGTAGATTTCATACAGGCTTGTAATGCATGTGCACTATAAGAATAGCAATAGTAGAAAAAGTAGGTTCCATACAGACTGATAATGCATAAGAATAGTAATAGTAGACAAAGCAGGTTCCATACAAACTTGCAAGGAGAGTTTTTATAACGATCCAAAGAGATTGGGTATGGTCGAATAGCCTTACTAGAGGACTAAGAAAATTGGTGTGTGGATTTTCATATGCCATTAGATTATACAATTACTCGATTCTTCCCAACTCCAGAGAGCCTTTGTTGGTTCTGGAGTCCATTCAACTTGTTTTTAAGAAAAAAAAATTAAACAACATTTTTGAGAATTTGAAGGACAAACCGTTCTAGATGGCTATAAGTTCACCTTTAAATTTATGTTTGAAACATATACTGCTTTGTTGTTGTTGAAACATATACTGCTTGGACAAGCCGCAGGAATAGAATTGTCATCAAGAGTATATAACAATCTAAAACAAGAAAGTTTTAATAAGAGGGAATATTGTTCACAACATGACTGCAGAGGAGATGGGAGTATATCGAAACTCTCACCAATGTTTTTATCTTATGAGGTTAAAACACAACTAGTCAGCTGATGCGGTGGTAAAAGTGGCTTTTCACCGGATGCACTGACAGGCAGCTCATCAAAAAGGAGAGGCTGCTGCAATTGCTGTTGATAGGTGTCATAGTCTGAGTGTGTGTCATAAGGAAATGTGTTACAGGCAGGGAGTTGCTCTGAATACCCAACGTAGCCGGTTCCAGCCCATTTGTTGAAGCATGGCTGGGCAGTCTGGAAGCATAGGCAACAGCTTTACTGTAAGATGACGGAAAAATGGAAACATCGGCAAATATTACAAGAGTATAGCATTGCATAGCAAACAACGAACTTAGATTTTTCAATTTATCTGAATGGTATAACTGTTTTTAGACTTCAATTTTAAAAACAGCTCCCATGTTTTTTTAAAAAAAAACTTATGATGCTAGGACATTGCAGAAAACGTCCATTGACCCTTACAGCACATATGATAATATTACTAGTAAAAATATGCATCTTGAAGAAGTATGAATTGGGGCCTTGTTTAGATTGGGGTTAGGAATCAGTATTTGGCACTATAGCACTTTCGTTTATATTTGACAATTATTGTCCAATCATAGTCTAACTAGGCTCAAAAGATTCGTCTCGTAATTTACAATCAAACTATGTAATTAGCTATTTTTTTATCTACATTTAATACTTCATGCATGTGTCCAAAGATTTGATGTGATGGAGAGAGAGTGAAAAAACTTGCAATCTAAACAAGGCCCGGATGTTTGGTTGGAGTGGGTTGGTGAATCATCCGATCCTAATTTCGAACCTAACAAAATAGATTGGTTTCAGCCTTTCAGGACAATGGAATGGGTTGTAGAAGCTGTTTCGCACATGACATTCTGATCATAGGCCATTAACGGTAGATTGTGGTGAAAAGGAGAGTTGTAGTAGATGTTTCGCACATGATGTTCTTCCCAAATTTGAGGTGAAATGGTTAGAGGAGGAGGGATGCTGGGAAAAGGTGGAGAATACGTGGACTGAAGCTATGGAGGCTGGGGATGTTCACGTGATTCAAATACAGAAGAAATTTTTGGGAGAGCCGTGTCATCGGCCGTGTTGCTTCTTGGACTATGTGGTGCTGCCGGTCACCTGGATGAGCCGGTCGCCGTGCCACTCCTCCACGACACCACCAGGCAGACGTGGAGGCGGGCTCGACGGCGCTCGGCGAGGCGGGCGTGGAGGCGCTCGCCGTCGCTGACATGCTCCTCGTCCTCCATGAAGTCATGGTCCAAGGCAAACGTGCAGCTCCTGGCGCTTGTGCTCCTAGTCCTGTGAGCAACCATCGGCGCCTAGTAGTACTAGTACTAGCAAGCAAGAAAGCGAAGCACCAAGCGACGCGAATTAAATTGAGCGGAGCAGCGGCGCCTTGTTCCCATGCGCATGCAAAATAAATGAAGGGTAGAGTAGTTCAGATTGGAGCAAAAAAATTACAAAACGACATCCTTTAGGCTCCTCAGGTTCAAGGCTCCAGCGACATATATTTGGAAACCGGAGGGAGTTGTTGATTAGAGTAAAAAAGACTTTCTAATTACAGTACTCCCTTCGGTTTTCTAAAGGACGTCGTTTTACACAGTGACACGGTCTAAAAAAACAACTTTAATCGTTACTTTTTGCTATAAAATATTTATAAAATATAGTTAATATATTGAATCTACTTATATCACTTTCATATTTACAAACTCAACCCAACAGAATTTATTTATAGCTAAAGTTTAAAATATTTGACTTAAGACAATCTTGAAACAACATCCTTTACTAAACCGGAGGGAGTACACGAGAAAGCTAGACCAAGTCTGAATTATGGAAAGGCGAATCCAGGCTTTGCCAAATCCCTCCTCGAGCCCATATGTCCTGATGCACAAGTACTGTATGAAAAGCAGCAGACTTGCTAGATGTGACCCACAATCCATTGACGCTACTCCTACCGTGATGTCAATAAAACCTGGTCAGCTGGTCCAACACAAGCCAAACTTGTTAGGCTTGGGCAACTACACGCACCGTAGGTCGCAGCACCAGAAGGCAGAAACGCCATATAAACGCCAGGCCTTCACTGTGGAAATAGGACGCGAGGCAGGATAGCCTCGGTGAGGTTGACGTCGATGGGTGCACGGATCACCTCCCTCGTCCTCCCCGGCTCCTCCAACAACTCCCCTGTCGTTCATCGAACACGAACACGACCATCTTTTCCCCGCGCCCGCGCCTGGGCAGGCGCGCAGTGCCGGCGTGCCGCTCACCAGTGCCCCACCTTCCTCTGTCTCTCGACCAGTCGACCTCGTGCAAAGTCAAAGGCAAGAGAGGGCGTCACACGGCTCACCTCGCACTCTGCCACCGCCATGCGGGCCCCACAGACACCCGTTCCAGCATGGCAGTGACAAGCACTAGCAGCTCTTCTGGCCTAATCAGAGTTTCATAAAACACCTTTGGGTCACCACTCACCAGCAAATATTTTAAAATGGGTTTTTTTGGAACCACGAGCAACTCCAATAGACTAGCTATCCCTTGCCATGCAATCCAATTTAGAAATTTTGATGTAAAATAGGCCTCCAACAGCGGAATTCTTTCCGTCCGAACGTTCGGACCGGAGCCGTCTGCCGAGTACGGTTCCTGCGCTCGCGTTCACCGAGCACCAGTTCTGCGCTCCTGTCCGCGCGACCACCACACCTGCAGTTGGGCTGCTTCGCTCCCGTCCACGCGAGAACCACACCTGCAGTTGGGCTGCTTCTTTGACTTTTTCTCTAGGCCCAGTAACAGCAACATGCGGAGCAAGCAGTGCATGTGTCTAGAAACCTAGATACGTTTCTTTTTTTTCTTATATTTGTTTTTTGTTTTATTACGTTGCCTTTTTTATCTCTATTTTATTTTCTCTTTCTTTTATTTCTTTTTTCTTTTACTCTAATTTTTCTTTTGATTCCATTTTTTTTTCCTATGTTCACCCATAGGTTGGTATGTTTATCTTTTTTCTCTTTCCTTCCTTATAGGAGTATTTGTTTTTCTTTTTCTTTCTCGTGTAGTTTTTTCTTCTTCTCATTTTCTTAATCTTTTTGTTTTTTCTATTTCTATTTATTTTTTTATTTTTTGTACTATTTTTTATAATTACTATATGAACTATTTTTGTTTTTATTTTAAAGTTTTTTTCATTTCATGTGTTAGATAAGACACATATATCATATAATTTTTTAAATTTTCTTTTTTCCTTTCTTATTTAAGTTATTCATTGATTTTATTTTCTATATATTTTCATTTGTTATTCATGTTTCTATGTGAAATTTTTTACTTAGTTATTTACTCTAATTAATTACTTTAATATTTTATTGTATTTTTTATTATTTATTATTTATATTATATGAGATACATTTGATGTTCACGTAGTATATATACGATGTCCTATGATGTATTCTGCAATGTTCACATATTATACATATGATGTTCTATGACGTATTATGTGATGTTCACATTGTATACATACGATATTCTATGATATGTTTTTAATGTTTACATAGTATACATTTGATGTTCTATGACGTATTTTATGATGTTTTATGTAGCATCATCCGATGTTCTTTGTTGTATTTTGTGATGTTCACCTAATATATATTTTTCTATTATGTGTTTGTGATGTCCATGTTATATATATGTGATGTTTTATGATATGTTTTATAATGTTCCCCATAGTATAATGTGATGTTTTATTTTGCTTCGCTCTTGCTTTGCTCTAAATTTTATTATTTTTATTTATATTTATGGTATTTATTTATTGTTATTGTTTATATATATATACTTATAGTCTTTGTTATTTTTTTTGTGGTTATTATATTACCAATTCAATGAACCTATAACTAGAATATTGTTCTCGTAAATCGAGAACATTTTTCTTATAAAGGCAGAACATTGTTTTTCTGAACTTAGAACATTGCTTCTACTCAATAAAAAAATATTTTATCTTCACAAGATAAATGTCCGTTATAAAATTTTATCTAAGTATATCCATATGAGATCTTGTTTTGAAGGATTTATTGCAAGAAACATAATGGTATAATCCGAATTTAATTTGGATGTTTAATTTAATAGTTATGACTTTTTAAAACTTGTGCATATGTTTACGTAGGCATATTCTCAGTGTGTTTTCCTTTTCAGAGCATGCATGCATGTGAAGGAGCAGTTTTCAATAATTTTTTTGGGGCTATTGCGTTCTTGCCCCTACTTGGACGTCCAGTTGTGATTTTACCCATGCTTTTGTCATCGTTGTGATTTTACCCCTGTTTTTTGAAAACGAAGCTTAAGTTTACCCTTATTCCGTGAACAGCAGGTAACGATGTCAAATGGACTCAGTAAAGACAAGTTTACCCCTGCGAAATTGCCCCTACTTATCTGAATACGTTGTGATTTTACCCCTGTTTGGCAAACAAATCACATCACCGAATACACAGTTAGCTAAATCGATGGACCGACAAAAACTCATTCTTCCTAAATATTGATCCTAATTTTCCTACGGACCAAATCACAGGAGCTGGACATGATGCCGCACGTGAAGTTGCCGCCGGCGACGAGGAACTGGAAGGAGATCCCGAGCGCCGGCTCGTACAGGGTGGTGGTGGCCCCCCTGAGGCTCCAGCACACCGCGGTGTGGTTGGGCCGCCGGAGCGCGCACGCGTGGGAGTCGCCGATCGCCAGGCCGTACCCGAAGAGGTCCCTTGGCAGCGCGCCGGCGGTAGAGGCGTTCGCCGCCGCGCCGACGTTGTTCGCGCCCGAGCAAAGCGCGGCGCCGGAGGCGAGGACGGTGCATGCTCGAAAGCCCCCCACGGCGAGGTACGTCGCGGCGGTCGCGTTGGCGAGCCCCGCCTGCACCACGCTACCCTGCGGGCCCCAACATCGGATGGCCGCGGACGTGTTGGTCTCGACGAAGGACGAGACCTCCCTGGATCCGCTGTCGGGAAGCGCGCTGGCCATGGATCCACCACGGGAGGGGGAACCCGCCATGGATCTAGCCGCCCTCCACCAGATCCAGCCGTCGGGGGGCGCGGCCGCCATGGATCCGGCCGCCCTCCACCGGATCCAGTCGCCAGGGGCGCGCCCACCATGGATCCGGCCGTCCTCCATCGGATCCAGCCGCCGGGTGGCACGCCCGCCATGGATCCAGCCGGATCCGAGGTGAGGGAGAGGGGTTGCGCCGCACACTGATGGAGGAGAGTCGCGCTCCTTCCCGCCGGTGGAGCCATGGAGGTAGGGGAGGAGGGCGGATCCGTGACGCCACCCGCTGCTGCTGCTGCTCCGTGCCGCCGGGAGGGGCCGAGCCGCCTTGCGCCCTGCCCGACGCTGGATCCGGGAGGAGCCACCGCCGGGAGCTGGGCCCGCGCTCGCGGCAACCGCGCACCACCGCGCGGGAGCTGTCGTGGGGGAGAGTGGAGGAGAGAGGGAGGGTTGGGGAAGGGGCGCGTCGGGAGGGGAGGGGATGGGGCGTGTCGGGCGCCGGGAGGGGAGGGGAGGAGACCGGAGGGAGAGAGGATGGTAGAGGACGGGGGATTGGAAGGGTACGAGCGGATAAGGGTATTGTCGTCCTTTGGTCTTACTGTGAAGGGATATAACTGACAGAGTTAAAAGTAAGGGTAAACTGAGGCTTAGTTGTTACAAAACAGGGGTAAAATCACAACGACGACAAAAACGAGGGTAAAATCACAATTGGACATCAAAGTAAGGGCAAGAACACAATATTCCCATTTTTTTGTGGTAACGGTTCTATCACGTGATCTATCCACGGCAAATAAAGGAGTCTGGAGCGCGCGCGCTCTGGTAGCCTCGGCTTGGCGCGGACGAGAATGTGAAAGCTCTAGTTTGGTTTTGGTTAATTGATGAAACCCTAAGTGCTAACCTAGTTTATCAAGATGATTATGAGATAGGTAGCACTACTCCAAGTGATGAAGCAATGACGAAGATCATGACAATGGTGATAGCATGGTGATGATCAAATGCTTGAACTTGGAAAAGAAGAAAGAGAAAAACAAAAGGCTCAAGGCAAAGATATAAAATGTAGGAGCCATTTTGTTTTAGTGATCAAAACACTTAGTGAGTGTGATCACATTTAGGATAGATAGCCGTACTATTAAGAGGAGTGTAACTCGTATCGAAATGCGGTTATCAAAGTGCCACTAGATGCTCTAACTCATTGCATATGCATTTAGGATCTAGTGGAGTGCTAACACCCTTGAAAATATTTGTGAAAATATGCTAACACATGTGCACAAGGTGTTTGCAGGGTTGAGATGGGTTTGGGTCCCTCTCATTCGGCGCTTTTGGAAAAATGAAATGTCTATTTTCTATTGCGCCGGATGCAAAATTCTTGGTGGTTGGCACATTTGAGCAAGGGTGAAGAAGTTAGAGTTGAAATGGAGTTGGTCAAAATGATGCTGGCGTCGGTCTACTGACCGGACGCTGGGTCACTCAGCAACCGGACGCTGAAAGGCTGCGTCCGGTCGAGCTGTCAGACGGCACAGTGGGTAAGGGTTGAGCACCGGACGCTGGTCTGCGTCCGGTCAAGGTGGACCGGACGCGTCCGGTCGAAAAAACATGCCTTAGGGAGCTTACTGGAAACGACCGGACGCTGGGGCTTCAGCGTCTGGTCAGTTTTGACCGGAGCGTCCGATCAGCTTCGTAGCCATTGAAATCTGACGAACAGCGTTTGAAGCTGGTGACGCGTGGCGTCCATCGGGCGACCGGACGCTGAGGGCCAGCGTCCGGTCGGTATGACCGGAGCGTCCGGTCAGAGCGTGTTTTGCCCAGTGAAGGGGTACAACGGCTCTATTTGATGGGGGCTCTATTTATAGCCCCATGGCCGGCTCAAGGGATAACTCTTGCACATTTTTATTGACATAGCAACCTTGTGAGCTTAGCCAAAGTCCTCTCACTCATCTCCATCATTGATCCATCATCATTGTGAGATTGGGAGAGAATCCAAGTGCATTGCTTGAGTGATTGCATCTAGTGGCACTTGGTATTCGTGTTGCGCTGCGGATTTCGCTTGTTTCTCTTGGTGGTTGCCACCACCTAGACGGTTGGAGCAGCGGTGAAGGATCGGCACGAGTTGGTGATTGTTCGTGGCCGCCTTCGGTGATTGTGAGGGGAGTTATACCTTCCCCGGCGGAGCGCCGAAAGGTAACTCTAGTAAATTGCTCGTGTCATTGAGTTACCTCACTTGTGGGTCGGTTCTTGCGGTGTCCAATCGTGTGGATGAGGTTTGTGAAACACCTCTTAGCCGCCGAACCACCAAGTGTTGGTCGACACAATGGGGACGTAGCGTGTTGGCAAGCACGTGAACCTCGGGAGAAAATCGATTGTCTCTCTTCTTTGTCATTCTCCCGGTGATTGGCTATATATTCATCTTGTGATTGGTTCATCCCCTACACGTCGGTATAATCACTCTACTCACTCATTTACATTCTTGCAAACTAGTTGATACAAGCTCTTTAGTGTAATTAGAATTGAGAGCTTGCTTTATTATTTACATTCATCTAGTTGAGCTCTTTAGAGTAGCAAGGTTGAGAGCTCTTAGTGAGTAATTACATAGCTAGTTTGTGTGCCTAAGTATTCATTGCAACTAGAATTGTTGGATAGGTGGCTTGCAACCCTTGTAGAGCTAGAGCAAGTTTGCATTACGCTATTTGTCATACTAATCAAATTGCTCTAGTTGATTTGTAGATTTTTAAATAGGCTATTCACCCCCTCTAGCCATATTAGGACCTTTCAGAATGGCGCGGGAATTATCGGCGTGCGGATAGGAACCAGCTGGAGCGTGGGAAAAATCATCGGCACTGGATTAGGGTCTGAGCGACCGAACCCTAACACGCCCTGATGAGGGAGGCCGGCATCGGCAAGATTCCAAATGCACGAGTTCCGTATGTGTGGCTGTTTATCCAATTCCTTTACGGATGGGAACCAAACAAAATCAGTATTTGCTTAATTTGGTTCCATTTGCAGTGTCTTCCATTACTATTTGCGTTTATATTTATATGATGCAACCAAACAACACCTAAGTTATCTACCATTATTATTATTATTACTAGCAAAAGTGCCTTGTGCGTTGCGACGGGTTGTCCACATTCACCATGTTGCTCTTGTCGTTCACCGACCTCCACGCTTACGTAACACCTGGTATCTTACACTAGAAACTGTCTCGCCTTATGCATGGTATGTTTGTAGTACCCGCTACTACTCTGCCGTAATGAATGTAAATGATATTGCTGAGTTGAATTGGTGCTCTTACGTACTTGAATGGTTCCTTTCTTACACTTCAAAGTACAAGAAGAGTAAATTCAAGAAATCTGGAAGCCCATATGGTGGATGCTGCCATCTCTTATTTGCAAACAGAAAACTGCTTGTTATTTAGAAGATACTGATTCAGATGAAGAGCATAACTGGGACAGAAATGTTCTGGGTGAGTTGGAGAGGAGAATTAGTAAAATAAGAAAGGAGCTAGAAAGATGTACAAGAGGGCAGCTGAACCAGGAAAATGTGAATCGGGAGCATGTCCTGCGGTACAAATTAGAGAGATTAGAAGATCAACTCCATATTTATTGGAAACAAAGAGCTCATAGGACATGGCTCACAAAAGGAGACCGTAATACAAAAAATTTTCATGCAAGTGCATCCGAGAGGAAGAGAATAAATTATATAAAAAAGCTTACATGGAGATGATGGTGCTGTAGTGACGGGGAGGAGACTAAAACCTTTTATCATTAACCACTACAAAAATCTTTACTCTTCCTATGCAGATCAGAGAACCGAAGAAATTCTCAATTGTGTACACAGAAGGATCTCAAGACATATGAATGAGACCTTACTTAGAACTTTCACGGGGGAGGAAATAGTGGAAGCCTTGAGGAGCATTGGCGATCTGAAAGCCCCAGGACCAGACGGTATACCTTCAGTGTTTCTACAAAAGGTTCTGGTCCCTGGTGGGTGATCAAGTCAAGAAAGAAGTCATAAGTGTACTGAATGGAGCTCCCATGCCGCAGGGCTGGAACGACACCGTCATTGTGCTCATCCCCAAGGTAAAAAATGCAAAGAAACTCAAAGATTTGCGTCCTATCAGCTTGTGCAATGTTTTATATAAATTAATTTCCAAAGTCCTTGCGAACCGTTTAAAGAAAATTTTGCCGGATATCATCTCTCCCTCGCAAAGTGCCTTCGTGCCTGGAAGATTAATAACTGATAATGTTCTCCTTGCATATGAGATGACCCATTATCTAAGGAACAAAAGATCTGGCATAGAAGGATATGCAGCAATCAAACTTGATATGAGTAAAGCCTGTAACAGAGTCGAGTGGCATTTTCTGGAGAAGATGGTGGAGAAAATGGGGTTCGCACGGAGGTGGGTAGAACTGGTTATGAAGTGTGTGACCTCTGTAAGCTATAGAATTAGAATAAATGGGGAATACACTGAATCTTTTAGACCGCAACGCGGACTTCGGCAAAGAGATCCCCTATCGCCATATCTCTTCATCCTGTGTGCGGAAGGCCTTTCTGCTCTTATTAAAAACGCAGAGGAAAATGGCAGCATTGAAGGAATTCGTATTTGCCCGGGTGCCCCTTGTGTCAGCCATTTATTCTTTGCAGATGATACTCTAATGCTGATCAAAGCAACAACCTCAAGTGTTTATTCCCTGCAGCATATTTTAAACCTGTATGAGGATGTGTCAGGCCAAATGATAAACAAGGACAAAACCTCTATTATGTTCAGTCCTAATACACCAACACATATGAGGGATCAGGTACTGATGGCATTGGGAACTAGCCAATCTGCTAATAATGAGAAGTACCTTGGCCTGCCAGTATATATTGGAAAATCAAAGAAACGTATGTTTGAGTATACTAGGATCATGCCCGTGCGTTGCAACGGGAACAACCACCTAATCTTAGCTATGCTCACGGAGATCGCCTTATCCATGCCGCCGCTGTCCCACCCGCGACGCCAATATCTGCACGCCACCAGTTCTCCAAGAGTCAAACCACATATATTTTGACGATAGGTAAAGTGCCCGTGCGTTGCAATGAGAGAAAAAATGACATCATGATTCAAGTTTACGTGGTTTGTACAGTTAAAAAGATACTTTAATTGTGATATCCACAACTTTATAAAGGATGAACAATTAGAATATATAACTCAAGTTTTTTTTCCCATGCTGAGATCATGTTGCAGTGGGAGAACATGAAGGATTGTTCGTGTGCTGCAAAGATAGATAACACAATAACAAAAGCTATGCATTTAGAAAAGTCAAAACGACTTACAAGTTAAAACAAAGAGAGTAGTAAAGATCTGATCACATGTTTCTGCAATGGAGTAGATCCATGAACAATACAAATTTCAATGAAAACTCCATTCCTCTTGCGTAGATTGTCTCACCCTCCTACACCGTAAGGAAACTTTTAAATAACATGCCTCTTAGTTCAAATATAAAATTGCTATTTTCTACAAAATAAAGAATTTCAAGGGTTAAATTAATATATAAATGCATAAGGGATGTCACATTTGAGCCATAATTAAATTTGTGATACGGTCATGGAACATTAATCATAGTTGAAAGAATAAACACTTGATTGTGTACATTGCACTTAAATTTACGAAAGCTGCATCTAAAATTCTAAATGGCTAGACTGAATAAGGGAAGTCCATAGAACTTGAACCTAAATCCTTCATGCAACTTGAATATAAACTCTTGTACATGAACGAAGGCAGTGTCCCATACACGTCAGGAACAATATTTGCAAATGCGGGGGAGGCAAAGCGAGAGGGAGTGAAGGGAGCTAGTTTTGACAATTGTCAGGCTTTTTAGGAGTAGAGATAAGACAAGATCCTGACCTTGGCTGCAATCGTGAAAAGAGATTAGAATTCTGAGAAAAATAATGTTAATGAACAAGTACCCCTCTATAACTACAAAGAGGAATATTTCACCATCTCCTTGAGTATCTTCCATAATCCTAAGATGATGCACTGCTAGCAAGCTGTAGAATCCAAAGGTGAAGATGGACTTCGCCTGGAAAACAAAGATGGCAGAAGCATTAGGAGGTGATAACTGATAAGGAAATAAGGAAAGACAGTAGAATGGCAATATCAATGGAAATCGGTCACACTTTTTCTCATGAGCGCATTAAGGTTATTCTGACCAAAAGAGAAAAAATCATGCTGCTACGAAAGCACAGTAGCAGCATAACAGAAGATATCACCTAAGTTGTTTAGATTGCATTGGAGATATCAACTTTGTGAACTGCAATCTTTTCAGATTCACATTCAAACTAATACAATATATGAGACAATAAAAATGCACAGCCATAAACATACTATATATGACAGTTTCTCATCATATATAAATACTTCATATATGGTGTATATTTGGTTTCTTCAGCTCTTGTCGGGATCAGAACCTAGAAGTACCTGGCAATATCAAAGCCATATCTGGATACTGACTAATAAGCCTTTCTGAGTTCCTTAGAAAAATAAGGAAGTCAACCCATCATAGGATAATTTTCATACACATGTAAATAACAGTGGCACACTCAAAATTACTTTTGGCCAGAAGATTACGGTAACTTTGTTTTCCATTGGAAAAAGACATGGTGCTATATTACTTTTGGTCAGAAGATTACAGTATGTTCCGAGTGACAGCTCCGGCGAACTGAATGACATTAGGGTGTCGAACCTTCTCCATTATAGTACAGTCAGTTCATGCCTGAAAACATAATTGGTTGAACACAGATATTTGTTTAAAAAAAAAGCTGGGCACAGATATTGGCATCTTACAGTCAGATCCTCCGCCGCTGATCCCACGCGGCTCTGGCTCTAGCTCCGGCTGCGCCACTGGTTCGTGTCCATGGACGACTCCACCTGAATGCATCAAATGCAGAAGTGATTTCAAATGGTAGATTAAGGTGAAAATGGCCTGAAAATGGAAATCAGAAATAAATGTTGCCTCACATAGATAACATGAGTAGTAGTGAATTTGGATGGTTCTATGAACCTGATTTTCAAACTTCAAACATTTGATTCTCAAACGTCAAACATTTGCAAACCGGATGGAGTACGAAGAACACTTGTTACGACATAAAACTTGGATGACCATTGATTAAGCTACAACCCATTTATAGCCACTAATGAAAAGTTGCTTCTCCTTAGTACGAAGAACACTTGGAACCCTCCTCATGAAGCACTGGAAAAAAACAAATAAAAAACATTTAACACGGTCAGTATAAATCTCTTCTCATCTATTGTTATTATACAAAAATTGGAATAAGTCCGATCAAAATTAATTTTATTAAACTGCAATTGTACTTGGGATTACGAGGTGAATAAGTCCGATCAAAATTTATAATTTATAAAACTGCAATTGTACACAGGATTAGGAGATCGATGTCTTGCATATGTACACTTCTTTTGTGTATCTATTTACAGAAGCAAGAAGAATATAAAAACATAGATGTTCTACCTATCCTAGGCATCCACTTCAAAAATATTTTATCAATTAGCAGATCATAGTTCGAGAATCATCAACCCAGTAGCACATGACTTCAGATTTTAGCAAAAGCAAACAGCAACCACAGGAGAAGAGAGACAGGAAACAAACACTCACCTTGCGTCCGCTTTGTGTGCATATATGGCCGTTGGCCGCACCGCCCGCTGTCCTGGCACGCACACCCGGCCGCTGGTCGCGCTCCCCATCCACCGTGTGTCACCTTCGCCTTGGATTGGAGAGCGCCGCCGCCGAGTGACCGACTGGATCTGAGTGCCGTGTGCGTGTCTGGCCGCGGGGAAGGACGGTAGCGACAGGGGCTCTAGCAATGGTTTCGGTCGAGAAGTTGACTGCGTGTCTATGTGTGTCGTATGCGGGGAAGGAACGCACGCGGTGATTGAAGACGGGATTGCTGTGATTGAGGAGTAATTGGTGATTGATTTTCTTTCCATTTTGCTGGATGGATGACGGGAGAGCCGAAGGCTACCATCGTGGGGAAAGCGAGTGGGAATTGATTTTTGCCTTTCTGCTGCGGTTATTATGGGGATTGAGCTGATCGTCCAAATTTTTTACTATTTGGTTCTTTTTTCGAAAGTTTCTCACAAATAGACTCCTGGCGGAAAGAATTCCGGAAATGGATCATTGGCTCGGCGCCAGAGCTCGGCGCCATGGTCACTGGCGCCGAGCTCCTGGGCACGGGGAAATAGCCTACCAGGGGCTCGGCGTCAGAGTGTTATGGGTTCATTGTTGTGGATGAAATGAGAAACCCTAGGTTTAGGGTATAATGTTAACTGCTTTTGGTTCTTAGAACGAAATTGGTTGTATTATAGTTATGGTTCTCATTGATATTTTTTGTGATGTTTTTATTTATGTTTGTTAAATTACATCCGTTTTGTTAGATGCAAGAAATGTTTCGGGAGAAGTTTTGACGAAAACGGGGTCGTCCTCGAGAATTATACCCCGACGTGTCTAGCAAAGATGCCCCCGTCCCTCCTGACCTTCCTGTCCCTAACTGTGACTGTGGTTTCCCGGCCCATGTTTTTCAATCGAAACATCCGGACACAGCCGCGCGTTGCTTCTACACATGTAGTCGGTTTAATGTAAGAAATTATTTGTACTACCCTTTTTCTTTATTTGTTTAAGTATGGTACTAATATTTTATTGGAATCTCGTTGTGTAGGACCATGAGAGGTGCCTTTTCTTTCAGTGATTCGATGGTGCAGACAAGTTTGATCCTAGGTACCTCTTTTTCGACGATTGGTTTAGAGGGAGACATCCACGTGAGCACTTCAAGCGGTGGGTTCCACCCCCCCTAACCCTCCAGTAATGACGGCTAAGGAAAAGCACCTAGCCGCAGTTAGACGACTCGAGGAACCTCCTCTGTGCGATTGCGGAGATTGAGCTATGATAAACCCTAAGAATACGTTGGAGTTTGTGTGTCCAAACAAGCATGAAGTAAGTGCAAAGTGTATGTGTTAAAATCTTGAGCTATATGTGTTCATGTACTAATGTCTCATTATTTAGGTGTATTCAATGACGAAGTGTCGTTTCAAGGAGTGGTTGTACGGTCCTAAGAACCAATGGCCGGAAGAACCGCGGAGGGTTAAGGAAAAGAAGAAAGAACGGGTAATCTACAAAGCACCTCCTGTCATATGCGAATGTGGTGTAAAATCCAACTATGGCCTAGTCCCTTCGGAGCTTGGAATAGGCCATTATTGCGGCCATATGATTGAGTATGATGAGGTTCGTTATTTTTCTGGTAAACATGAAATCGTATTTTGTTTATTTTGCTAAGACATATATGATATAATATTTCTTTTGAACAGAGCACTAGGAAATACAGTTGGGAATGTTATGATGGTCAAGCTAAGTTCTTGGATGAACTGAAGAAGAGGGAACTAATTGCACGTAAGAGGGGATATGGACCTGACTACGTCAACCTATTCGTTAAACATCACAAAGAAAAGATGCGTGAGTTTGCTAGACAGCGCGGTATTTATAACCCGATCGATTTGGGCTTAAAAAATGGGGATTGGAGAGGCGGATGACATTAGAGGAGAGGGCAAGGAATGAGGCAAGGGAGGAGACAAGAGTACAAATGCAGGTCTTGAACGAGCATGTTGCTACATTATGTGCCAGTGAGTGCTTAAAAACCTTTTTTCGTTGCCTGGTTTTAAATGTAATATAATCGCGTTGCTAACTGATTGTATTTTATACATGAAGTGATTGGTTGCAGCGGGGAACTGGCTGCAGAGGTGGCTCGTGCAAGGTATGAGGAGAAGAAGTTAGATGGCCATAGATCACGAGCTGGTCGCACCGTTCAATTACCGATTGTGTTGTGTGATGACGGAGACGAGAATGAGAATGACACTGGTAGACTGAGTGAGCGCATTGCTCTAGTAGAGGCGGGCATACAGGCGTAGGAGGCTGAGGACGACACTGGCAGACTAAGCGAACTCATCTCTCTAGCAGAGGCGGGCATTCAGGCGCAGGAGGCTGACGATGACACTGGCAGACTGAGCGAGCTCATCGCTCTAGCAGAGGCGGGCTTACAGGCAGAGGAGGATGACGACGTGTTCTTCACTCAGGCCACAGCGGTCGCAGATGAAGCGGAGGCCGCTTACTACAAGCAATAGGTAGGTCAGAGCAACGTAGTTGAGCCTAGCCACAGCAACAGGGTTGTAGTAGAGGACTGGTACTCGGATGATGAGTTGCTTACTCAGTATATTTTAGACTGAGGATTTGGAAGTGCATTTGCCCCTATGTCTACTGTCGGCACGTAGTTGTAGTATTAATATGTTGTGTAATGTGGCATAGTATCGAACTTTTCATTAGGTGGTTGTTTTCATTATCAATGGTCTTAATATTCCGCTTAATGATACGGACGTATTTTCATTTGAACACGTGCTGTAAAAACACTTAACGACGTACGACATTATAGAAATCAACACACGAAACACATTAAATGGCATATGACTACATGTACCGAACCTGGGTACAGAGTTTTCTTTGACTGAACCTAACATGCCTTAGGTAATTAAACCATGCCTTAGGTAATTAAACCTAATATGCCTTAGGTAATTAAACCTAAGTACATGTGAAAAAGATAAAGTCATCCTAGTAGTGTGGCCACATAGCAAATTGTGTTGCACCTTCTCCATAGTGGCCTCCCGTTGTTGGTGGTGGTGGTGGTGGGGGTGACGGAGGAGGCCCCTTTTTCTTGTGGTTAGGGCAGGTGCAATATGGATCATTGCAGAGTGCCTCCTGTGAATCGGCACCATTGTTGTTGTCGTCCTGTTCGTCGTCCTTGTAACCGCTGCTAACTTCTCTTTCTAGATCGAAGATACGGTCTTGTAGGTGAAGGGTCGAGATGGCGACTAGAGGGGGGGTGAATAGTCTTTTCTAAAACTTAATAGCGTCGGCTAACCGATACAAATGCGGAATTAAAACTATCGGTCTAGCCAAGACTATACCCCACTATATATGTTCACTAGCACCTTGCAAAGATAACAATTATGCAACAAAGGTGCTGGGCTAGTTAGAGCTCTCCTAACCAATTCTAGAAGCAAGGTCACATAAACCTATGCCACTAGTACTTTAAGCTACAAGGGAGCTCCTACACATGCTAGTAAGCAAAAGCACAAAGCTAACTAAGCTCACTAGTAATGCTCAATAACAAGGCAACCAATGCCTAATTAGAGAGCACAAAGACTTAGCTACACAAACTAAGTAATGTAACTAACAAGGTTACACAAACCAAATTAGCCACGCAAGGGAGCTACTTCTATGCTACACAAGCAAGAAGGTAATTAGCAAGCTACACAAGCTATCTAATCACAAAAGCAACAACACAAGCGTAATGTATATGAAAGTAAACGCAAGCTTGTGTAACGGAGATGCAAACCAACGGGAAGAACAAGGTTGACACGATGATTTTTCTCCCGAGGTTCACGTGTTTGCCAACACGCTAGTCCCCGTTGTGTCGACCGCTCACTTGGTGGTTTGGCGGCTAATTGGCATCACCCGCCAAGCCCGCACGTCGGGCGCCACAAGAACCTACCCCTTGAGTGAGGGTAGCTCAATGATGTAACAGAACCGACCAATTATACGAAATTAAGTAAGAAAATCATCCGCCAGAGCAGACGCTTTAGCAAACTTAAGCCCGTATAACCCGGTAGTCCGTGAAATCACGAAGGATTTCAAACCAACTCATGTCCCAGCCATGATCGTAATAAGTTTAGCGGTCACCAATCACATATTACATAAGAGTTTGCATAACAGATACATCAGAGTTTAAACATAGTTATTACACAACAAGTTCGAATACAAAGTAGCGGAAGTCATTTGTTTAAAACCACACACACTCACACGGAGTTCAAATATAGTGCCAGCGAATGATCATCTCCAACAAAAGCATCAGATGAGACGTAAGGAATGACCATGCCCATGGTCCTAAGCATCACCCATCGCAGGATACAGGCAGTTGATACAGTAGCCATAGTACATCTGCCCATCTGCAACAAGTGGGAATAAAACCCTGAGTACGAGAAGGTACTCAGCCAGACTTACCCGACATAACCGAAAATAAATGACACCAAGGATTATGAAGGGCTTTATAGTAGGGTAGCTGACTCATTTGCAAAAAGAAGCATTTTAGCATTTCAAGAACCTTTCTAAAAGCATTATTGCCAAGTTAATTATTATTAACCTGTCCACTAGATTTGCACCTATACTAGAGTAAACATGTGATTAAGCAGATAATGATAACCAATGATCATTAAACAACTTCCATACCGTCATATTTATTATAACTGTCCAAGTGTTCCATAACATTTACTACGATGAAGTCACTCAAGTCAAGTGCTCACTATCCAGGAGCGATGGCGATTCGAATCGATTCCTAACCAGCTGGTGATTTGTTCCTTACACAAACCTCACTCACCCGCTAAAGTGAGATATTGATCACCGAGTCAACTTTCCAGGAATCTCGAGTTTGCCAGGAACCACATGTACCCGGGGGCCGACCGACTGCACTTTGGTCTTATCATCCCGCCCCTGTTTCCTACCACACCTACTTCGGCACAGTACGCTGCGGGCAATCTACTCGGCCCGAAAAATCTCCCAGCTTCGCGGTCGGAAGGTACTTTATCCGGCCAGCTAAATGTAAGGCATGCGTTCAACATGACTCGAGGCCCAACAACGGCCGGTCCTTAATCGACACAGACGGAAAACACTACAGTTCAAAACTCTGCAAGTCTCCGTCCGGTCTCAACTTCATTTAACACTTAGTTATACCATGACTTCATAGTCATCCAAGCAGATCCAGGTAACCACCTATAGCTCGCAGGTGACAGGAAATCACCCGACTTCTACCGGTCTAAGCCAGCTAAGCATTGACTCGACTGCGGATACCAGGGTAACAAGGATATAGTATAACAAAGGTAAGCAAGGTATAATGCAGCAACGGTTGCAAACAACTCCTGAACGTAATGCATCAATTAAAGTAAAGCATTTAATTAAATCATTGCAAACCGGGAGAAAAATGCTCCGGGGCTTGCCTCTCTCGAAGGAGCTCGGACGGTGATCGGGGCACTCCGGAAGTTCCTCAACGTCCTCCTCGTCGGCTTCTGGCACTTCCTGCTGCTGCGCCTCGAGCTGCTCCTCTGGCTCCTCGGGTATGACGACCGGGTTCTCGGTTTGCGATCCTGTATGATGCAATGCGCGTAAGTGATTATGCAAACGGTGCATCGAAGGAGATGAATGCAATGGATATGTTTAAATGCAAGGTAGTCAACATCATCCACGAAATTATAATACAAGCACATGTCATCTACTGCATTCTCTTCTACTACTAATAGGTTAAGTTAACCTATCTTATGAAATGCTTCAATTATACACCAAAGCTTTACTAATTTCTTAATCACACTTAAAGCGACACTGGCTTAAACCCTAGTTAATAATAGGTTTGAATAGCAACCTATATTTCTGATGCTCCTAAAAATCTGAGAAAATTACAGTAGCATAATACTACTCTAAACAGACTACCATAAAAATTTCATGGCATTTGGATAAGTAAACTATCCTACACAAAAATGACAAGCTATAGCATAAAAATGAGCATGAAATTACTTTGTACTATGAAAAGTGTCAAACAACAGAATTAATATTTTTCCTAGGTTCTTCATAGCATATAATGACTGTACAAAAATTACCACATGCATGTTTTATACAAAGTTTGCTCTCTAGCAAAAATAACAAAAATCAGCCATTTAAGGTACTTGAACTACACCTCAAAATTTTCCCACAGCACATACATGAAATATATTTTTCCTAGGAAGTACATGACATAAGAAGATTAACAAACTTGGAATCATATTTTTCTGAAGCCTATATATTTTTCTACATATTTTTCAAGTTATCAGCAATATTCAAGATTAAATAAAATCCTATGGAAAAGTATCTCAAAAATGACATGCACAATTTTTCCCAAGTAGATCTGGTGATAAGGAACCTAGAAAAATTTGTTTCAACAAATTTGGAGCAACTTTGAGTATCCAAATATTTTGCAAACCATTTCTGTTTTCAAATAAGAATGAATAAATTGAAATCAATTCATTTCAGAAATGCTGGGCCGGCCCGAAGGGAACAGCTGGCCCAAGGCCGCGTTCGGCCTGCGCGGCCCGAGCGCGAGGGAGGGGGAAACGGCCCAACAGGCGTCAGCCCCCGGCCTGGCTCGGCCTGGCCAGCCGAGGCGAGGTGCCTCGCCGGGGCGCGCGCTGGCGCGGCGGCGCGGCTCGGCCAGCGGCCAGCGGCCGTCTCTGGCCACGGCAACGCCAGCTAGCGAGCGCGGGAGACGTGCGAGGAGAAAGCGAGCTCGGCAAGGTAGCTATGCGAGGCTGGAGAGGGAAGGAAGAGGGTGCTCTACGGCGGCCGTGCACGGCGGCGCCATGGACGCCGGTGGCGAGGCGCGGGGAGGTCCGACCTGTGCTCGGAAGGCGGAGCAAGTTCGAGCACGACTTCGAGGAAGGCGAGGCGGAGCTCGGGGCACGAGGAATTGGAGAATGGCGCGGTGGTGCGTGAGGTGGACGCCGGCGGAGCTCGAGCGCGGCGACGGCGGAGCTCGGAGCTCGCGGCTGTGGAGGAGAAGGGGAGGAAGTGCGGGCGCGAGTGAGCGAGCGCGCGGGCACCGGCAGGTCAAGGCGGGCGCGTGGGCGCGATGTCAGGCCGCGGCTGCCGCGCGGCGGGCGACGCCAGCGCAGAGCGGCCACGCGGCGGGCAAGCTCTGCCGCGGTCGGGACGCGCGGCGCGGCGCGTCAGCGAGCAGGTGCGCGGAGGCAGGCCAGCGCGGCGCTGGGCTGGGCCGGGGCGCGGTGGAAGCGCGAGGCGCGCGGGGGCTTCGCTGGGCCGGCTTGCGGGGCTGGGCCGGAAAGGAGGCGGCGGCCCGCGAAAACAGAAACATCCTTTTCAAATTTCCATTTTCAATAAATTTTCAAATAACAGTTTTCAAATATTATTTTGAGCAAGAAAATGACCTCTTTTGAAAATGTACCAAAAATGAAAGTTGCTTAGAATTTAATTACCTACAACTTTGCTTTTATGACCAAAGTCCAATTCTATCTAGATTTTAAATTATAGAATCAAAGTTAAATTTTAACTCAAAACCCTAATTTTTGGGAATTTACTTTGGAAGCAAAATTTTGAATTAATTTAAATACAAACCTTGCTCCAAAAATTGTGCTAAACAATTCTAGATGATTTACAAGCCTAACCAACAATTTCTACTCAACTAGCAAGCAAGAATCAGGGCAAAACAACTCTAATAAGTGTATGCATCATTTTCTTTTCACAAACATGTTTCGTATGTTTCGAAGAAATGTTTCAGTTGTTATATGCAAGATCATGCATGTAGGATTAGGATGCTTGATGATGCATGACATGTATGATTTAGCAATGCCTAGATGTAGGCATAACACCGGGGTGTTACAAATGACACGCTTTACTAATGTTGCTCTTCGCGACTCCCGCGGGGCGAGCACAAGTGCCCCTCACAAGCACTTCTCCGGAGCGCCGCACAAGCTTCTTGCGCGCTTCGACGGAGACCACCACCAAGCCGTCTAGGAGGTGGCAACCTCCAAGAGTAACAAGCACCACCGGCTTGCAACTCGATCACCTAGTGCCACTCGATGCAACCTCACGATGCAATCGCACTAGAATCGCTCACTCACACAATCGAATGATCACTATCAAGTATATGTGTGATGGAGGGCTCCCAAGCACTCACAAGCATGGACACCAAGTCCCTTGAGGTGCTCAGCACCAGCCATGGCCGAGGGCCACTTCTATTTATAGCCCCAAGGGCTAAACTAGCCGTTACCCCTTCACTGGGCAACGGTCGGGCCGACCGGACGCTCCGGTTGTGTTGACCGGACGCTGGACCTCAGCGTCCGGTCGCCCGCAGACGACCACGTGTCCCGATTCCAACGGTCACTTGACCTAACCGGACGCAGCAGCTTCAACTGACCGGACGCTGGACCCTCAGCGTCCGGTCGTTTCCAGTAAGCTCCCGAGCATGATCGGACGCGTCCGGTCGAACGTGATCGGATGCAGCACCAGCATCCGGTCACTCTCCAGCTTCTGCGTCATCGTACGTCAGCCTGACCGGACGTAGCCTGCCAGCGTCCGGTGCATACAGATCCAGCGTCCGGTCAGTTGACCGACGCCAGCATCTTCGCGACTAACTCGTTCTCACTTCTAACTTCTTCATCCTTGCTCCAATGAGCTAACCACCAAGAATTTGCATCCGGCGCAATAGAAAATGGGCATTCCATTTTCCCGAAAGCGCCGAATCCCGCCGAGCAAGCTCGGCGGGAGGGAGAGAGGGACCCAAAACCCATCTCACCCCTGCAAACACCACCTCCTTTGTAAATGTGCCAACACCACCAAGTGTACACCATCATGTGTATGTGTGTTAGCATTTTCACAATCATTTCCCAAAGGATGTTAGCCACTCAACTTGCCACGCCACTCGATCCTAGCGACAATGCAAAGTTAGATCACTCGAGTGGCACTAGATGACCGATATGCAAACAAGTTTGCCCCTCTTGATAGTACGGCCATCTATCCTAAACCCGGTCATAAACTTCTCTACACACCTATGACCGGTGAAATGAAATGCCCTAGGTTATACCTTTGCCTTGCGCATTCCATTCCATCTCCTTCAATGTCGATGCAACACATGCACCAACACGATCAACAATGATATAATCCACTTCATATCATCACATGATCATATTGGTTCATCGATCTTGACTCTACTTGCTCTTCACCGTTGCCATCGTCCATCGGCGCCAAGTCTTGCTCAAGCTTCACCGCCACGCGGTCCATCACTCCAAAGCCTTCGACTTGCCCTTCACGCTTGCAACCGGTCCATCAAGCCAAGTCTTGTCTTGATCTTCTCCACCTTGATCACATGACTCAATGTCATGTCTCATGTGCATTTAAGCTCCTTCATCATCACATGTGTGAGCTTTGCAACATCTCCAAGTCATTTTCACCTCCATGGCATATGTTGCTCATACACATGTACCTGTGGACTAATCACCTGTGTATCTCACATAAACACAATTAGTCCACCTAGGTTGTCACTCAATTACCAAAACCAATAAGGACCTTTCAGTAGGTAGTAGATGTACTCCGCATGCGGATAAATAGGTCAAGGATCGACCCATCTACTGAACCCACAGTTTTCTTCGGCCAAGGAAGACTACAAAAAGTTATCGTGCATCTCCTCCCATTCCTCAATGTAGGACTGGTGGTGCCTCTCCCAGTCAAAAATCTTCTTGTTCGTCTGATGATCCAACCTGCACGTATGTCATCGTTACATTAATCCACGTACGTGGCACCATATTATAAGAAATGGACCATCATCATGAGACTTTTGAAATATCAAAACACTTACTTGTGTAAGTCAACGCCAGTCGAGAACAGAGCCATAGGCCAAAGCTGTCTCACTCCAAATTGGCGTGCAACCCTATCTGGTAGGTGGTACTCAATAGCATAGAAGCATATTAGAGGGCACCTCATCCTATAGAAGTAGTCGTCGGCCCCACAGACGTTGCTCAGCTAAAAAGGAAGTGCGTCCTCTCCACCATACAGCTCCCACTCCACCTGCAACATGTCCAAATAAGATGTTAGATGGTATACTAATCCTTTTCAAAGCAGCATGGAAAATAAAATTTACTTACACTAGACGCCGTCAGCGAATCTAGCTCGTTCGTGTACTCAATGTACGCCCGGTCTATCCTCATGTGCGGAACCCTGACCTGGTCCCAAAGGTACACCCACGTCGGCTGGCGACTTGGAGGCTGACCTTGGAACCACTCACGACGAGCCAGAACCTCTGGACGACCAACTAGAAAACGAGCCCACATCCACAACTGTAACAGGTACACGCATCCACCAAGTGACAGGTTCACCGTAGACCGACGACACCCGTCGCACAGCTGCCGGTATAGAAAACATAAGACTGCAGAGCCCCAGCTGTACTGACCCGCCTGGTCCCAGTCAGTGAGGCAGTGGATCCACATCCAGGACGCATTGTCACACGTCGCGTCGGGAAAGAGAACGCAAGCAAAAAGGTGTAGGATCCATGCCCGGTAGTAGTACCCAACCGTCTCCTTATCTGCCTCCTCGGGGCACTGTGCGAACTCTGTACGTAGCCATGAGATGGGAACTCCAGAAGTGCGAGCCCCTTGCTCACCAAGCTCACGCCCAAGGAAGGCCTCCACTCGTGCTCTCCAGCCCTCTGACCTACACTGCCCGGTGACTGGGTTCCCATGAATCCTTAGGCCTAGCATCTTCTGACAGTCCTGAAGCGAGACTGTCATCTCCCCGAAAGGTATGTGGAAGCTATGAGTCTCCGGACGCCACCTATATTTAAGACCAAGCAAGATTACTTGTCAAAAAGTCAATCGCATGAACAAATGGCCATGAGTGGAGGCATGATCAAAAAGTCAAAAAGTCCATCTATTTCAAAAACGTAACAAAACACATGTCCTTTAGTCCAAATTAGACGATAGATAGTACCTAACAAGTACTTTCTAGCTACAAACTAAGTAATCAGGATAATAACTACGTATATATTTATAGTGTACTCACTAAATAGCTAGATCATATGTAGTTAACTACAAATATAACTACATATCTAAGTAGCTATCTAACTATATCTATTTACCAATGTATCTATGTTTCTATCTATCTACATATATATCTCACTAAATCAACTAACTAAGTCATCACAGTAACTAGTAAATAACAAACACCAACTAAATAGGTACATTGCATATTCATAATTTTTACCTTTTCGGGTTGACGGATGACAGGTGTAGGTCAAGGCGAAGATCCGGGCCCGCGGTGGCGTGGCCGACGACAGAGGTGGCGCGCGGCGGCCGCGGGGTGCTCGGTGTTCCGCGCGGCGAGTCCGGCGATGGACGGCAGCAAGGCGGGGTGAGGCCGGCGGTGAAGGGGGCAAGGCGGGGCGAGGCCGAGGCCGCCGGTGGAGACCAAGGCGAGGCTAAGGCGAGGACGGCGGTGGAGGGCGTGGCGGCGCGGCGCTGCAGCCAACCACGGGCAACGGCGTGAGGCACGGCGGCGCGGTGCGGGCTCAGCCGCCGGAGTAGCAGAGACGACGCGGCGCGGCGCGGGCGGGCGCGGCGCGCGCGGGCTCGGCGTGTGCGGGCGCGGCGCGCGCGGGCTCGGCGCGGGCGGGCGCGGCGACGGCGCGGGCAGGGGCAGCTAGGGCAAGATGGAGAAGAAGAAAGGTGGGGCGGCAGATATTTAGGGGGCTCGGCGCCAAGATCTACGGCGCCGAGCTCGGCGCCAGTCACTCTGGCGCCGAGCCCCCTGGCAAGCCATTTTCCCGTGCCCAGGAGCTCGGCGCCAGTCACTCTGGCGCCGAGCCAAGGGTCCATTTCTGGAATTCTTTCCGTCAGGGGTCTATTTGTGAGAAACTTTTGAAAAAATGGCCAAATAGTAAAAAATTCGGGCTGATCGCATGGAGCGAGTGCGTGTTGTCTTCCTGATCTGATCGCATGGAGCGGTTTTGGTGTCGCACCTGTGGACGGAATAGTTATGAATGTTTTAGTTGTAGAGATTAAACAAAAGATATGGGCTAGGATTCAAGGTTGGCAAGAGAAACTCCTCTCAAAAGCAGGAAATGAAATTATGATCAAAGCGGTGGCACAGGCCATTCCGACCTACGCCATGTCATGCTTTGATCTAACAAAAGGATTGTGTGACGAAATATCAGCAATGATTGGGCGATATTGGTGGAGTCAACAAGATAAAGTGAACAAAATTCATTGGGTGAGTTGGGAAAAGATCACAAAATCAAAGAAGAATGGTGGCTTAGGTTACCGAGATTTGCATGTTTTCAACATTGCCATGTTAGCCAGACAAGCATGGCGACTATTGGTATGCCCAGAGACACTGTGCACTCAAGTTCTTTGTGCTAAATATTTTCCTTTGGGGAACGTACTTGAGGCAAAACCAAAGGGAGGAATTTCATATACATGGCGGAGTATACTGAAAGGTGTACAACTTTTAAGGAATGGCATAATCTGGAGGGTTGGGAATGGAAATTCTATTAATATTTGGAGGGATCCATGGATTCCTCGAGGAGATACAATGAAGGTTATTACTCCAAGGGGTACATCCATCCTGCATAAAGTCTCTGAATTGATTAACCCAATCACAGAAGATTGGGATGAACAACTTGTGCGGGACACATTTTGGGTGGAAGATGCAAATATAATCCTATCCTTACCACTATCTGTGCAAAGGGAAGACTTCCCAGCATGGCATCCAGATCCAAAAGGAATTTTTTCTGTCAAATCTGCATATGCTTTAGGAAAAAAGATTAGGGACCATCAAAAAAGAAGCCGAACAAGCCGGCTTGTAGCTCAGCCGAACACCGCCATGTTCGGCTGAGCTACAAGCCGGCTTGTTCGGCTTCTTTTTTTCAACCGGAGCAGTGTTTTTCTCTCACAACATTCCAGCATAAACAATGTTTTTCAGCCTAAACAGTGAAACATTCATACCAGCCGAACACTGCCTGCTTCCTCCTCAGGTTCTGTAGGAAGTGGATTTGATTGGAGGAAAATATGGAGGCTGGATGTTCCAAATAAAGTTAAAATGTTTGTATGGCGCATGGCTCATAATTCTCTACAGGTGAAACTTAACATTGCACGAAGGGGAGTGGATCTAGACACTCTATGCCCAGTGTGTTCGAGGTTTGATGAAGATTCAGGTCATCTCTTTTTTAAATGCAAGGAAGCAAGACATGGCTGGCAGTTGCTAAACATGGAGGACAAAAGAATCATGCTGATGGGAGAAACCTCACCTAAGGCGATGTTGGAGAAAATATGGGAATTTGACAATGATTTCCAATGTAAAATAATTTGGATTTTGTGGTGCTGGTGGTCTGCACGTAATAATAAAGTAAATTCTGGTGAAAGGATGAAAACTGCACAGGAAGTTGTTAATGATGTTTGTTTCCATTTTCAGGCATGGAGAGACGCAGTTCATTTGGCCAAGCAACCTTCAGCACTTCCTAACAAGCCAACGTGGAGAGCTCCACCTGAAGATATGTACAAAATTAATTGCGATGGGGCTTTTATCCCAGGTTCAACTAGTGCTGGGTGGGGTTATGTCATTAGGAACCACTTTGGTGAGGTGGTTGTGGCAGGAGCTGGTTCGGAAAATTGTTTGTCAACCCAACATGCTGAAGCCACTGCTTGTTTGAAGGGGCTAGAGCAGGCAGCTGCATTAGGAATGGATCGTGTTATTTTGGAGACCGATGCAGCTACCGTTGCTAAAGCTTTATCAGACCCAACTACGGATAGATCAGTGATTGGAATTCTGATGGCTGAGATCAAAACTCAAATGTTTTTTGAGTTTTCTGCATGTATTATTTCTCATGTACCCAGAGTTTGTAATGTTGTAGCTCATACCCTGGCGGCCATTGGCTCGAACTGTAGGGAGGGTCCTCTGATGTGGCAAGATCATGTACCAGACTCTGTAGCTTTGTTGGTGGCCGGCGATTTAGCCGGATCACGTGACTAATGAAATTTTATTTCCCCTTTTCAAGAAAAAAAAAACCCGACCTGCAACTGCAACCGGTCGCAGAGTACGGATGGCTCGGGATGCCCACGTCCGTGCCGGGCAGCTGAACCACGCGATCTGGGCGATGCCGATGACGCCAGACGTGGCCGTTTGGGGCTGCTCTCCGGGCGCTGGCTGCATGACGGCGTCGAGTTGGGCGCGCACGCCGCGTGCGAGGCCGTGCGGTGTGAACCCGCGCGACATCGGCACATACGAGCTCGCGGCCACCGCGCTGGAACGTGGCGGTGACCCCCGGCCCGGGCTGCGCGGCATAGGCGTGAGGGGCCGGATGAGGGACAGAATTCTTCCCGTCCGAACGTTCGGACGGGAGCCGTCCGCCGAGTACAGTTCCTGCGCTCCCATCCGCCGAGCACCAGTTCCCGCGCTCCCGTCCGCGCGAGCACTGCACCTGCAGCTGGACTGCTTCTTTGACTTTTTCTCTAGGCCTAGTAACAGCAACATGCGGAGCAAGCAGTGCATGTGTCTGGAAACCACGTTTCTTTCTTTCTTTCTTTTTCTTATATTTCTTTTTTATTTTATTACGTTGCCTTTTTTATTTCTATTTTATTTTCTCTTTCTTTTATTTCTTTTTTCTTTTACTCTAATTTTTTTATTCCATTTTTGTTTTTCCTATGTTCACCCATAGGTTGGTATGTTTATCTTTTTTTTCTTTCCTTCCTTATAGGAGTATTTCTTTTTCTTTTTCTTTCTCGTGCGGTTTATTCTTCTTCTCATTTTCTTAATCTTTTTGTTTTTTTTTTCTATTTTTATTTATTTTTTATTTTCTATTTTTTTCTTTTTTCTATTGTTTTTTATAATTACTATATGAACTATTTTTGTTTTTATTTTAAAGTTTTTTTCATTTCATGTGTTAGATAAGACACATATACCATATAATTTTTAAAATTTTCTTTTTTCCTTTCTTATTTAAGTTATTCATTGATTTTATTTTCTATATATTTTCATTTGTTATTCATGTTTCTATGTGAAATTTTTTACTTAGTTATTTACTCTAATTAATTACTTTAATATTTTTATTGTATTTTTATTATTTATTATTTATATTATATGAGATACATTTGATGTTTACGTAGTATATATACGATGTTCTATGACTTTTTAAAACTTGTGCAGATGCTTATGTAGGCATATTCTCAGTGTGTTTTCCTTTTCAGAGCATGCATGCATGTGAAGGAGCAGTTTTCAATAAAATATTTTTTTGTGGCAACAGTGCTATCACGTGATCTATCCACTGCAAATAAAGGAGTCTGGAGCGCGCGCTCTTTGGTAGCCTCGGCTCGGCGCGGACGGGAATGATGCGGGAATTATCGGCGCGCGGACACGAACCAGCTGGAGCGCGGGGAGAATCATCGGCGCTGGGTTAGGGTCCGAGCGACCGGACCCTAACACGCCCCGATGAGGGAGGCCGGCATCGGCAAGATTCCAGATGCACGAGTTCCGTATGTGTGGTTGTTTATCCGATTCCTTTACGGATGAGAACCAAACAAAATCAGTATTTGCTTAATTTGGCTGCATTTGCAGTGTCTTCGATTACTATTTGCATTTACATTTATATGATGCAACCAAACAACACCTAAGTTATCTACCGTTATTATTATTTATTATTATTATTACTAGCCAAAATGACCGTGCGTTGCGACGGGTTATCCACATTCACCATGTTACTCTTGTCGTTCACCGACCTCCACGCTTACGTAACACCTCCTGTGCTGGTATCTTGCACTAGAAACTGCCTTGCCTTATAAATGGTCTGTTTGTAGTACCCGCTAGTACTCTGCCGTAATGAATGTAAATGATATTGCTGAGTTGAATCGGTGCTCTTACGTAATTGAATGGTTCCTTTCTTACACTTCAAAGTACAAGAAGAGTAAATTCAAGAAATCTGGAAGCCCATATGGTGGATGCTGCCATCTCTTATTGGTAATGTCCAAAAATCTGAACAATTCCAATAAAGTTTTATATTTCTTTGGATTTACAATAAAATTACATTTTAATTGAGACTGCATTTCACTTTCTTTTGCAGATTGCATACCTTGAATTTTTTAGCACTTCAGAATTCAATTTAGGACTACATTGTCCAAAAATACATGTATGGTCATCTACAATTGTTAAAGCAATGACCCTTCTTGATTCTGCAGAAGATGATCATAAAAGCTTTGGTAGATTACAGGTGCTAGTACTGATGTTAAAAAGTTTTGTATTTAATATTGTGCGCATTTATATTCATTTCCTATTTCTCAATAATTTTTTTTCACAATGAATAATCAGAACGACTGTTTCAATATTCTATACTTCATCATCATAAAACAAGTGCAACTAGAATACCTGCATCTTTGAAAATTATATGAGCAGAACATGATGTTCTACAACAACTCATTACATGTTCTGCATTGTATATTTTGATGTTCCCTTTCAGTAAATAAGATTTTTATTGTATTTTATCATCAAAAAGATTTCTGCATGCACTTCATTACTATGATTCCATGATTTAGTTTCAGATTAATTGAAATTGGAAATCATATCAAAAAAATTTGTATTATAATATTTTTATGCATATGTATGTTAATGGAAGGAACCTATTTATTCTTTACAGTTGAAACATTTATGTTGTACTCCCTTCAATGATTGCTACTCAAACAAAAGTTCACCAGATTCTTTTATCAACTTCATTCAATCTATGGTAACAGACACTACATGTTCTGATACAATAAACAATGTAAGCACTGAAACTTGTGTTACAAGTTTGTTTGCATGAACATACACACTTTTCTCGAAAATCTAATATCATGTTTCATTACATATTATTGCAACTTTGAGCCAGTACAAGATTTTTCTGAACTTCTCCAGAAGCTAAGGGATTCAGTTCCACAATCATCATTTCCAGGCATATGTACATCAATTCGAAAGGCTGTTCAATCTCTATGCCAACAAATAACTTGAAACAGAAAACTGCTTGTTATTTAGAAAATACTGATTCAGATGAAGAGCATATTTCCAAAAGCATTCTTGAGCGTTCATCATGTGATAGAAGTTCACCTACTTTCTTACCATCCTATGAAGAAACATTTTATTTCTTGAATAATTTCCATCAAATGCCTCATCTTCCAATTCTGGATTCAACATATCAATGTGGTTTGGTTGATATTTCTTCTAAAGGATTCAACGATATATACAACCTTCATGCAATGAAACTTTCTGAAGATTATATATATGAAGATTTTTCAAATGATGCAATTCCAACCTTTGAGGACTTGTTTTGGAAAGAAATTTAATCTTGTCAACCAAAGATTGATATTCCAGATACTACCCTTGTAGATATTATCAAGTTCATTCAGGATGATCTTCATTCCCTCATTTTAGAAGGTATGTCAACTTATTGTAAAATTTATGCAAGATGATAATTATTAAGTAATTATAGGTTATTCATAATAACTGGTTTGTAATGTTCCTTCACCACATTTTAGATGTTCCTTCTTGATTGTCTTTTCGTTCAGATTTTCTTTATAATGTTTCACATACCCTTTCATGTTTTCTTATTATGCTTCCTTATATCATATAGGCTGCTTCAAACCAAATAGGTCATTCGTTAACTCAAAAGTACCTCTACTTGATATCATAGACAGTTGTCAAGAATATGATTCTAGGTCACAGAGTCTTGGAACTAATCAGATGGTCAATGAGGCAGAAACAGCACATGCCAAAAACTTTCAACAACCTGGAGCAACCTTTGAAAATGTTGGAGAGAATTTGACTACATTTCATAATGAGGAAAATGTTGCTCAAATGGACACTCTTTCACAGAAGTCAAAAACTCCATGTCCCACACCAACCATCACCACCTGTGAAAGAATCTGTTGCAATTGCATTCAGTTCTTCTGTTCCAAGTCATATATCAGAGGTAGTCAAAGAATGTGTTGCTTCTAGAGAAAAAGATGCTGCAGCTAAAACACAATGCAATCAAGTTGAAGTCAGTCGTGATCAGAACATTGTTGACTCAGTTATGCAGAGACTCCAGAAGCCACACATTCCTGTAACCCAAACTTTGTAGCAAACATCACATATTTTACCAAGAAAAGACATGGAGCACAATATTCAAGAAGAGAGAGATACAACATCAAACGAAAATTCTCTTCAGAACAGTACGAAGCAAGGGAAATTTTATGGATTGTCCCTTAATGAATCATTATCATTTTTCACTCCAACCTATCAGTGTCCAAAAGAAAATGTTGATTTCCCAAATTTTGATTTTTTGGCAAAATGTATCAGTTATATTCAGATGAAGATTATGATAGTAGTATACTCAGAGGATTGAAGAAGAGCTTCAAAAGCGCTCAACAAATGATTCTTGAGGAAGGTGTCAAATTGGATAATTCAAAGTCTGATTTACTAGAAGCATCTTCGAAGCATGCTGACATTACAAAGAATATTCTAGCTGGTTCAGATCATTCTCAGAAAGGGCATATAACCAACATGGAAACAAATCAACTGAAAGAAACAAATGAGTCTCCAGAAGATCAAGGCAGGATCATTCAACTGATATTTAGTAGTGACATAGAAGAAAAATTCTTCCATCTTGTGACTGATAAGATAGTGAGAAACGAAAGAGGGTAATATCTCATGTCCATGGAACATCTATATTTTATTTTTAGGTTGCAATGCTGTACATCAAATGTTCTATTTCACAATGAATGATTCCATTTAACCTATCAAACTTTTGTTGTTCTATAGTTGACCATCATAAAATAACTGCAAGAATACTAGCTGCATCTCTGCATGATGACAAGATGAAGTTCTCGTATACGAATTGTGATGTTCTGTATTATATATTTCTATGTTCTCTTTAAGTAAATGAGGTGTTCAATGTTTTTTATTAAGATAACATTTCTCTGCATGCATTTCATCATCAAGGACCCAAACCAAATACCATAGGATTTTAAGTAGATTCCAAGTGAATATGTCAAAATGAATGGATACAAACAGGAGCTAATTGATTTTCATTTTTTTCATGATTTAGTTTTAGATTAATTCAGATTAGATCGTCTTGGGTTGACCTCTACAAAACTTCTCTATCAATGATGAATGGTGGTTGGCTGCATTTCCATATGATGGACTGATTCTGTAAGATGCTGTCATTGAATCAGAAATTAATGTCCCTTATTGAAGGTCATCTTTTCCTACAATTCTTTGACAGTTCAATTACAGTAAGTATCATCTTGTTAACAATAAATAAATGTCTTGTCATTATTCATGTAACTAATTCATGTGTTTGTATATAGTCTATCCTGATCCAAGATACTCTTGATTTCAACCAATACAAAGCTACATTCCTAGAAAGTGTTGGATTTACTCTTCATCGTGCTAAACTTGTAAGTTATTCCAAATTTGTTTTCAAATTTCAATTTCTATTATATTTACACTGATATATCTTTCTTAAATACAGTTACATATCCCTTGTTTTGTAAATGGTCAATGGGTTTTGGTTGTTGTGAACTTTCTTCGCAAATCTTTCCATGTTCTTGGCCCAAATAAAAACATAGATGTCTCAGCCAACAAAGTTCAGAATGTTATCAGAAATTTTAAGATATTTTTTGAAGCCAATTTCCATCAGAATCTCATCTACAATATATATGATTTTTTAAGTTTAGTACTTGAACATTTGAAAGGTCCTAATGGCTAGAGGGGGGGTGAATAGCCTAATAAAATTTCTACAACAACACTTAACAAAATAGTTAGACAATTATGAGGCGAAGCAAGTGTTGCGCTAGCCTACTCAAAATGCAAGCCACCTACCACAATTCTAGTTTAGATAGTGTCGATTTACACAATAGCTATGACACTACCTTATGTTAGTGTGCTCTCAAAGGCTAACTAAAGAGCCACACCAACCAAGCAAGCTCTCACAACTAGCTACACTAAAGAGCTTGTCAACTAGTTTGCGGTAAAGTAAAGAGAGTGATCAAGAGGGTTATACCACCGTGTAGATGAAAGAACCAATCAATCACAAGGATGAATAACAATGAAGACCAATCACCTTGAAATCAATGATGAATACAATTATTTTTACCGAGGTTCACTTGCTTGCCGGCAAGCTAGTCCTCGTTGTGGCGATTCACTCACTTGGAGGTTCACGCGCTAATTGGCTTCACACGCCAAACCCTCAATAGGGTGCCGCACAACCAACACAAGATGAGGATCACACAAGCCACGAGCAATCCACTAGAGTATCTTTTGGCTCTCCACCGGGAAAAGGTCAAGAACCCCTCACAATCACCACGATCATAACCAGAGACAATCACCACCCTCCGCTCAACGATCCTCGCTGCTCCAAGCCATCTAGGTGGCGGCAACCACCAAGAGTAATAAGCAAAATCCACAGCGAAACACGAACACCAAGTGTCTCTAGATGCAATCACTCAAGCAATGCACCTGGATTCACTCCCAATCTCACTATGATGATGAATCAATGATGGAGATGAGTGGGAGGGCTTTGGCTAAGCTCACAAGGTTGCTATGTCAATGAAAATGGCCAAAGGTGTGAGCTTCAACCGGCCATGGGGCTTAAATAGAAGCCCCCACGAAATAGAGCCGTTATACCCCTTCACTGGGCATAACGCGGGCTGACTGGACGCTGCAGTCCAACTGACCGGACGTAGCACCGGACGCTCCAGTCATGAATACCAGACGCGTCCGGTCGGCATACCGAACGTGTCCTGGTAGCCCCCAGACTGCCACGTGTCCAGTTCAAACCAACGTAACCGTTGCTACTCAATCTGCCGACAACTGGACGCCCATACCGGACGTTGAATCACAAATGACCGGACGCTGAGCCGCAGCGTCCAGTGGAGTACAGTAAGCACCCTTGCTCGACCGGACGCGTCCGGTGATACCGGACCGGACGCGGCCAGCGTTCGATCGACTGCCCTACCGAAACTGTGTCTACTGATTCACACCGGACGCGTCCAGTGTGGCGACCGGACGCTTCCGGTCGCTGAGTCTGTCGCCAAAATACCGGACATGTCCGGTCACATACCGGACGCGTCCGGTCACTCTGTAACCAGCGTGACTAACTCCTCTTGGACTCTATCTTCTTCACCCTTGCTCAAATGTGCCAACCACCAAGTATATCACCTTGTGCACCTTTGTTAGCATATTTTCACAAACATTTTCAAGGGTGTTAGCACTCCACTAGATCCTAAATACATATGCAATGAGTTAGAGAATCTAGTGGCACTTTGATAACCACATTCCGATACGAGTTTCACCCCTCTTAATAGTACGGCTATCAAACCTAAATGTGATCATACTCTCTAAGTGTCTTGATCACCAAAATAAAATAGCTCCTATGGTTTATACCTTCGCCTTGAGCTTTTTGTTTTTCTCTTTCTTCTTTCCAAGTCCAAGCACTTGATCATCATCATGGTATCATCATCATCATGCTATGATCTTTGTTTGCTTTGCAACCTGGAGTGTGCTACCTATCTCATGATCACTTGATAAACTAGGTTAGCACTTAGGGTTTCATCAATTCACCGAAACCAAACTAGAGCTTTCAATCTTCCCCTTTTTGGTAATTGATGACAACCCTTATACAAAGATATGAATTGAAATTCAATTGAATCCATGTTGCTTGCCCAAGCATATTTACCATGTGTAAAAGGATATGGACAAGTTTTATGAACCTCAAATGGTAGCAATTGCTTCCCCTACATATGTGCTAAGAGTTTGGATTGTAGCTTGCACATATGCTTAGATAGGAAATATAAGAGTCAATGACTACCATATGATGCTAAGGTATAAAAGATGGACCTTTGAAGCGTGATACCAATCGGAGTGCACCAATATACCATCCTTAGCACTATGGTTAGCTCAAAACCACTTGGAAATATTTGGAAATGAAATCACTAGATATCCTATGCATGCTAGTTTTTATTTCATCATTCAAACCGACAACTAACATACACCATACAAGCATAGATATTGAATTTTAAAACTTGTATCATGCAAGCAAACATATGAAATACACATTCAAATGCACCATACAAGTTCATGAGCTTGCTCCCCCTACTTGTGTGCTCAAAATTTTAATTTATCCCTTTCCTTTTTCACTTCTCGCCCCCTATGTCATATATCAAGTATATCTTTATGTTTCTCTCCCTTTATGATAATTCTCCTCCTTTTTCACTATATCTTTGTTTCTTTCCCCCTTTGTCATCAATGACCACAAAGGTTCAAAATATAGATAGTATTACTTGTAGGGTTGAGATTATCAATGTCAATCAATGGGGTGAGGATCATTTTCCCAAATTTGGTCCAATCTAGATTATTTGCCAAAGATATTTAACTCGGTTTGATCCAAGGACAAGCTTCTTCTCACCTCCAAATAAGGGTTATCTTGTACCATGTTGAGTTAAATACTTAGAGCTCATATTCTAGATTAAACACTAGGTTTACAAGCCCATAAACATGTCATATGCTATCACTAGATCAAGTCAAGCATAGAAGCAATAGTGATACCATATAGACATCAAAATCATTTGATTTTCATGAATGAACCTAATAAAATAGAACCACTTAAAAGGTCCTAATAAAATTGAAAATATGACTAGATGCACTAATCATGTCCTTAGCAAAGATGTATGTCATGCCAATCAACTTTTACCTTGGATTGCTCGAAGGAGAGGCATGTCATATGAGTGGGCGTGTATCAACACATATTTGAGAAATCCAATATGTTCAACTCATTCCTTAGCTTGCAAAACCTTTTCTCATCCAATGGCTTGGTGAACATATCGGCAAGTTGATCTTCGGTGCCTATACTCTCAATGCAAATGTCCCCTTTTTATTGGTGATCTCTTATGAAATGGTGGCGGACATCAATATGCTTTATTCTTGCATGTTGAACCGGATTGTTTGTCAACTTGATTGCACTCTCATTGTCACATAGTAATGGTACTTTTTTGAACTTGATTCCAAAGTCACACAAAGTGGCCTTCATCCAAAGTATTTGTGTACAACAACTACCGGTGGATATGTATTTGGCTTCGGCGGTTGATAATGCAATACTATTTTGCTTCTTTGATGACCATGAAACAAGTGATCTTCCTAACAATTGATATGTGCCCGAGGTGCTCTTCCTTTCAACCTTGCATCCCGCATAATCCGAGTCGGAGTAACCAACTAGCTCAAACTTTGCTACTTTGGGATACCACAAACCAATATTTGGTGTATGCTTTAAGTACCTCAATATCCTCTTTGTAGCCTTCAAATGACTTTCTCTTAGTGAGGCTTGAAATCTTGCACACATGCATACACTAAACATGACATCCAGCCTTGATGCGGTCACATAAAGTAGGCTTCTAATCATAGACCGATACAATTTTTGATCTACCATGTTTCCACTTGTATCACTATCCAAGTTTCCATTTGTTCCCATTAGTGTGCTAATGACTTTGCTATCAATCATGCCAAACTTCTTGATCATGTCCTTGATGTACTTACCTTGACTCACAAATGTACCATTCTTCAATTGCTTGATTTGAAGACCAAGGAAGTAACTCAACTCTCCAATCATGGACATCTCAAACTCATTAGCCATCATCTTTCCAAATTCATCACAAAAGTCTTGATTGGTTGATCCAAATATGATGTCATCAACATAGATTTGCAATACAAATAGATCTTTTCCAATCTTCTTGGTGAAAAGAGTGGTGTCAACCTTGCCCATTGTGAACCCTTTAGAGAGTAGGAAATCCCTCAAACTCTCATACCATGCTCTAGGTGCTTGCTTCAAGCTATACAATGTCTTCTTTAACTTGTACACATAGTTGGGCTTCTTGTCATCTTCAAAACTGAGAGGTTGCTCAACATATACTTCATTGATATAACCATTGAGAAATGCACTCTTAACATCCATTTGATAGAGCTTGATGTTGTGGGCACAAGCATAGGCTAGCAAGATTCTAATTACTTCCAATCTAACAACCGGGGCATATGTTTCTCCAAAGTCAAGACCTTCAACTTGAGTATAGCCTTGTGCTACTAATCTTGCTTTGTTTCTTACTACTATCCCATCTTAATCTTGCTTGTTTCTAAAGACCCATTTGGTTTCAATCATATTGTGTCCCTTTGGTCTCTCTACTAATTCCCATACTTAATTTCTTGTGTAGTTATTCAATTCTTCATGCATAGCATTTACCCAATCAACATCCTTCAATGCTTCATCTATCTTCTTTGGTTCAATGGATGACACAAATGAGAAATGCTCACAAAATGATGTCAATCTTAATCTAGTTTGCACACCTCTTGAAATATCACTAATGATAGTGTCTAATGGATGATCTCTTACAATATTGATTGGTTGGAGGATTGGAACTTGATTGCTTACACTTGCTTGATCATTGGGTTGAGATGATGTACTAGCCACTTGATCTTGTTCATTGTTATGAGATCTACTTGTACTAGCTTGATTTGTATCATCTTACACATTTGAGTTGGAGAGCACTTGTACTTGATCATCTTCATCATCATTCACTTGCCTAGGCCTTAATTCACCAATATCAATGTTCTTCATAGCATTTGAAAGTTGAATGTCTCTAACATCTTCCAAGTTCTCATTCTCTACTTGTGAACCCTTGGTTTCATCAAATTCAACATCATGAACTTCCTCAAGAGTACCACTGTCCAAATTCCAAACTCTATATGCTTTGCTTGTAGTGGAATAGCCAAGTAGGAATCCTTCATCACATTTCTTGTCAAATTTGCCCAATCTAGCGCCTTTCTTCAAGATATAGCATTTGCATCTAAAGACCCAAAAATATGCAATGTTGGGCTTTCTACCATTCAAGAGCTCATATGGTGTCTTCTCTTTCAATCAGTGATGATAGAGGCGGTTGCTACAATAGCAAGCCGTGTTGATAGCTTTGGCCCAAAAAGATTGACTCACATTGTACTCACTAAGCATAGACCTTGCCATATCAATGAGTGTTCTATTCTTTCTCTCAACAAGGCCATTTGATTGAGGTGTGTACTTGGCTGAGAATTGATGTCTAATTCCAAATTCATCACACAACTCATCAATTCAAGTGTTCTTGAACTCACTACCATTGTCACTTCTAACTCTCTTGATGGTTGTTTCAAACTCATTGTGAATGCCCTTGACAAATGATTTGAATGTTGCAAATACATCACTTTTGTCCACTAGAAAGAATACCCATGTGTATCTAGTGTAATCATCCACTATCACAAATTCATATTTATTTCCATCGATGCTAGTGTATTGTGTTGGCCCAAACAAATCTATATGCAATAACTCAAATGCTTTACTAGTGCTCATCATGCTTTTCTTAGGATGGGTGTTTCCAACTTGTTTGCCGGCTTGACAAGAGCTACAAAGCTTATCCTTTTCAAACACAACATCTTTCAAGCCTTTAACTAAGTCATGTTTAACCAATCTATTCAATTGTTTTATTCCAACATAACCAAGCCTTCTATGCCATAACCAACCCATGCTAGACTTAGTGAACAAGCATGTAGACAATCTAGCTTCACTAGCATTGAAATCAACCAAGTATAGATTCTCATATCTAAAGCATTTGAAGATCAAGTTAGAGCCATCTACACTTATGATTTCTACATCATCTACCCCAAATACGCATTTGAATCCAAGATCACACAATTGAGCCATGGATAGCAAATTGAAGTTCAAGCTCTCTACTAGCAACACATTGGATATGCTCATGTCATTGGATATTGCAATCTTACCAAGACCCTTGACCTTGCCTTTACCATTGTCACCAAATGTGATACTATCATAACCATCATTGCCATTGGTGTTGATTGAGTTGAACATTCTTGCATCACCGGTCATGTGTTGAGTGCACCCACTATCAAGAACCCAATGCCTTCCTCCGGCTTTGTAATTAACCTATAAAAGAAGATCAATTCTTTTTAGGTACCCAAACTTGCTTGGGTCCTTGAAGGTTAGTCACTAGGCTCTTTGGTACCCAAATGACTTTCTTCTTTGAGCCCATCCATGGTTTATCAATGAACTTAGCCGTCACACCATTTGTACCCTTAGTAAGCATATAGCATGAATCAAGCTTAATGGAGGATACATTAGCATTTTTGCTCTTGTTTTTGCATTCTTGCTCTTTGTGACCCACTTGCTTGCAATTAGTGCAAAACCGACCGTTGTTCTTCATAAAACTAGTCTTGTGAGGAGCAAAGGCCACTTTGCCTTTCTTGGGGGTATAGCCCAATCCTTCTTTGTAGACAGAAGCTCTTTGGCTACCCAAGCACATAAGCAAGCGGTCCTCACCACCATAAGCCTTAGCTAAGGTGTGAGTGAGCTTAGTGACCTCCTTCTTGAGGTTCTCATTCTCAACCACTAGTGAGGCATCATAAGTGAGACCATCACTACTAGATGAGGTAGAGGTGGAAGTGCTACAAGAAGGATTAGTAGGAGCAACAATGATAGGTATAGATAGTGATGCATCAATTAAATCACAAGTTACACCTACATCACAAGTTTTAACATGCTTCTTTTTATCTTGTTCATTAAGCAAAGTGGAATGAGCCTTTTCAAGCTTTTTGTGAGCATTGCCAAGCTTCTCATGGGCTTCCTCTAGCTTCTCATGAGTTACTTTGAGCTCATCAAGGGTTTGCTTAAGGGCTTTTACCTCCTTATTCAAGCTCTTATATTCCCTTCTTTTAATGTCAAAGTGTTCTTTAGCATCTTCTAACATGTCAAATAATTCGTTCTTAGTAGGTTCATCATCATCACTATCACTATCATTTTCATTTTCATGTTAATTATCATCAACATGTTCTTCATCACTTTTATCATCATAAGATTGTACCTTAGTGGCCTTAGACATGAAGCATGACAAAGATTCGAAGAGAGAATGCTTCTCATTGATGGCAATGCTTGCAAGAACCTTTTTCTTGGTGGTCTTGTTATCATCACTATCATTATCATCATCACTTGAGGAAGCATCACTATCCCAAGTGACTACATATGAACCACCCTTCTTCTTCTTGAATGCCATCTTGTCCTTCTTCTCTTTCTTTTCCTTCTTGTCCTTCTTCTTGTTCTTCTTGTTGTCATCATCATTGTCACTATTGTATGGGCATTGAGCAACAAGATGATCTTTGCTTCCACACTTGAAGCACCTTCTTAACTCTTCTTTATTCTTGGATGAAGACTTCTTTCTCCTAGCACGGTAGCCCTTCTTCACCATGAACTTGCCAAATCTCTTGACAAATAGAGCCATCTTCTCATCATCATCATCATCCCATGATTCATCTTCTTCACTTGATATTTCTTGCTTAGCTTTGCCCCTGGATGATGTGGACTTGAATGCCACACTCTTCTTCTTCTCATCCTTCTTCTCATCTTTCTTCTCCTTCTTTTCTTCCTTCTCATCTTCATCTCTATATGTATCATCGGTCATGATGTCTCCCAACACTTGGTTTGGTGTCATGATGTCCAAACCACTCCTCACTAGAATTGTGACCAATGTGCCAAATCTTGAAGGTAAGCATCTCAAGAACTTGTGGGAGAAATCCTTGTCCTTCACCTCTTCTCCAAGTGCTTTGAGATTATTGATAAGCACTTGAAGCCTATGAAACATCTTCGACACACTCTCATCCTCCTTCATCTTGAAGCTTGCAAACTTCTCTTTGAGAATGTAAGCCTTTGCACCCTTCACGGCTTGAGTGCCCTCAAATGATTCTTCCAATTTCTTCCAAGCCTCATGAGCCATCTCAATATTCTTGATTTGCTCAAATGTTCTTTCATCAATTGCATCATGAATAGCACTTAGAGCAATGTCACTGTTTTGGAGAAGCACTTCTTCGGCGGTGGTGGGATTCTCTAGATCACCAATCTCAATTTTGGTTTCAACTACCTTCCACACTTTTCTATTGATTGACTTGATGTGTGTGGTCATCTTTGACTTCCAATAAGGATAATTTGTACCATCAAATTGGGGTGGCTTCTTGGTGTTGTTGATTTGAGCCATTTTAACACTGAAGGTTGTTAAGCCTCAAATAATGGTGACCTCGGCTCCGATACCACTTGAAAGGTCCTAATGGCTAGAGGGGGAGGGTAAATAGCTTAATAAAATTTTTACAACAACACTTAACAAAATAGTTAGACAATTATGAGGCAAAGCAAGTGTTGCGCTAGCCTACTCAAAATGCAAGCCACCTACCACAATTCTAGTTTAGATAGTGTCGATTCACACAATAGCTATGATACTACCTTATGTTAGTGTGCTCTCAAAGGCTAACTAAAGAGCCACACCAACCAAGCAAGCAAGCTCTCACAACTAGCTACACTAAAGAGCTTGTCAACTAGTTTGCGGTAAAGTAAAGAGAGTGATCAAGAGGGTTATACCACCGTGTAGATGAAAGAACCAATCAATCACAAGGATGAATAACAATGAAGACCAATCACCTCGGAATCAATGATGAACACAATTATTTTTACCAAGGTTCACTTGCTTGCCGGCAAGCTAGTCCTCGTTATGGCGATTCACTCACTTGGAGGTTCACGCGCTAATTGGCTTCACACGCCAAACCCTCAATAGGGTGCCGCACAACCAACACAAGATGAGGATCACACAAGCCACGAGCAATCTACTAGAGTACCTTTTGGCTCTCCGCCGGGGAAAGGTCAAGAACACCTCACAATCACCATGATCGTAGCCGAAGATAATCACCACCCTCCGCTCAACGATCCTCGCTGCTCCAAGCTGTCTAGGTGGCGGCAACCACCAAGAGTAACAAGTGAAATCCGCAGCGAAACACGAACACCAAGTGTCTCTAGATGCAATCACTCAAGCAATGCACTTGGATTCACTCCCAATCTCACTATGATGATGAATCAATGATGGAGATGAGTGGGAGGGCTTTGGCTAAGCTCACAAGGTTGCTATGTCAATGACAATGGCCAAAGGTGTGAGCTTCAACCGGCCATGGGGCTTAAATAGAAGCCTCTACGAAATAGAGCCGTTATACCCCTTCACTGGGCATAACACGGGCTGACCGGACACTACAGTCCAACTGACCGGACGCAGCACCAGACGCTCTGGTCGTGAATACCGGACACGTCCAGTCGGCATACCGGATGTGTCCTGGTAGCCCCCAGACTGCCACGTGTCCAGTTCAAACCAACGTAGCCGTTGCTACTCAATCTACCGACGACTGGATGCTCATACCGGATGCCGAATCACAAATGACCGGACGCTGAGCCGCAGCGTCCGGTGGAGTACAGTAAGCACCCTTGCTCGACCGGACGCGTCCGATGATACCGGACCGGACACGGCCAGCGTCCGATCGACTGCCCTACCGAAACTATGTCTGCTGATTCACACCGGACGCATTCGGTGTGGCGACCGGACGCGTCCGTTCGCTGAGTCTGTCGCCAAAATACCAGACACGTCCGGTCACTCTGTAACCAGCGCGACTAACTCCTCTTGGACTCTATCTTCTTCACCCTTGCTCAAATGTACCAACCACCAAGTGTATCACCTTGTGCACATGTGTTAGCATATTTTCACAAACATTTTCAAGAGTGTTAGCACTCCACTAGATCCTAAATGCATATGCAATGAGTTAGAGCATCTAGTGACACTTTGATAACCTCATTTCGATACGAGTTTCACCCCTCTTAATAGTATGGCTATCAAACCTAAATGTGATCACACTCTCTAAGTGTCTTGATTACCAAAACAAAATAGCTCCTATGGTTTATACCTTCGCCTTGAGCTTTTTGTTTTTCTCTTTCTTCTTTCCAAGTCCAAGCACTTGATCATCATCATGGTATCATCATCATCATGCTATGATCTTTGTTTGCTTCACAACTTGGAGTGTGCTACCTATCTCATGATCACTTGATAAACTAGGTTAGCACTTAGGGTTTCATCAATTCACCAAAACCAAACTAGAGCTTTCAACATTCCTAAGTGCAATTTCAGGTAATTATGATGTACTCCTTTCATCTGTGTATTAATATAATAAATTCCAATTTGCCATTATGTCATATTGTGCTTACTTCCAATAAATGTATAGCAAATAATCTTTGAGATCTAGGTTTCAGGCTTACATGTATCATAACAGAACATTCAAAAATGATAATGAGAACACCATCTATATCCTTGGTGAACATCATTTGTCCACTATGAGAACAGTGATAGATAAATAATAGCGGAATGAAATATGTAAAACAGACCATAGTCACTACCTGTTTTCAGTGAATTCAAGAACCATATTAATGTAAACAGTATGCTGCTATTGAATTTGTGTCGTATGTTTTGTATTGATACTACTTATCTTGTAAATTTTCTTGCACGAAAAATTATATTCCTTACCTATTTAGATTTAATTTAATTTAGTCTTTTCTTAATGTAGGTATGATTCAGGAATCTTTGTGCTGCAGTTCATGCAGACTTTTGACGGGACGACAATACAGAAATTCTCTAATGTAAGCAAAAACATATCACCTGCTAATATTCTTCGGCTGAAGCTAAATATTGACTAGATATTTGTAATAAACCTCTGAATTAACTTTGTATTGTGTGAAATGAATTATTTTAAAAAAAAATCATTACAGATTGATGTGTTACCTCTACGTGCAAAATTCTTATTCCAAGTAGTAACAACTCAGCACAATAAGTCAAAGTCAGAATTCATGAAAAAGTTCTATGATGATAATGTAAGTATTAGTCATTATCTATTTTAACTTCATTACAGTTTTCATATATTAGTTCTATTTCCAATATAACCATTACAAGTACTTAAATAGTAACAATTTCTTTTCTTCTTGTACAGGTGAACTATTTCTCTGATTCTACGAGCTAAAAGTTTGAAGATAGTCTAACGGAAACAAATGAGTTATATTTGAAGACACAGTTCGTTGAATTTCATGGATACTTATGATCTGCCTCTTTAGATTTGTTCTATTTATTTTTCTCTCTAGGATTACAACCATATTCTAGTTAATAATAAGAACAGCTTATTATGGCTAAAAAAAATTCTTTCAAGGTGAGAACTTGAAGAAGTTTATAAGTTTTAATGTTGTTAATATGCAGCAAGGTTAATTGTTCAATAACTTATCTGCATTATGTTCTAAACTTTCTTTATGCATCTTATTCTTATTTAATAGTGTCATCAATGAATTAGTTCGATAGCAGTCATGTACAGAATGTTCTGAGTAACATTTCAAAACGTTCTTAGTAAAACTTCAATAGCAAAATTGAATATGGACACCAAAAGAAACATTATGGAAATGATGTTGAAGAATAAAAAACGGCCTGCTTAAGAAACAGTCCACAACGCTCAGTACAGAAACGGCCCAACAAGGAACAGTATGGAGGTGTTGCCGCGCGTGCTGGGAACGTGAATAGCAAACTCGCTCGCGCGCGCTGCCTGAGCGGGAAGTTCGCGCGGGAAAAGTGCCAGACAAAGAATTCGGTCCGAACGCCCGGACTCTAAGAGGCCCCACGGCTTTTGGAAGGTCTGTGTTTAAAAATGGGATCAACATGCATCAAAAAGAAATAGATTGGACTTGCCTTTGTTGACGTCCTCAGCAAACTCCCGCTGGTAGTTTGGGTCCTCGGCGTCAAACTCGCGGTACTCGCTTTCGACGTCTTCGTTCTCATGCCTGTTCACTCCGTCACCTATAACACGCAAACAACACAATCAAATACTAACACTTACTCAAATGAGTTCTAAAATCATGAAATTTATATGGGAGATAGGTTTTGATTTTAGATAAATTTAGAAAGAAGAATAGATGGAATCGGAGTTCGGATGGGAAAGATATGGATTTTAGAAGATGGCTGTCAAATGGGAGGACTTGGACCCTTCTCGTGAGGTTATGATGGCCCAGTAGCATTTTGGACTTTTCGTAGTGGGCTCCTGGGCTGCAGCGTGATTAGCTGGCTGAAGAAAATAAACGAAGAGCGTCGTGCTCCTTGCGTCCGTCCGCCATGGCTAGCCTCTAGAGCTTCGCCAACCGGTGATTTCGGCTACCATACATGAATCCAAGGGCATGGGGAGGGAGAGGAGAGATAGGGGATTCACATAGGCTAGCTACCTCGGTCGATTGCAGTGCAGGGAGAGAGATCGATGGGCGCTCTCCTTCTATGCTCAAGAACAGAGAGGAGAGAGAAGCTGGGGTGGTGAGAGTCGGATGGCTCGGGATATCGATGGAGAGCAGTGCGGTGGAGGAGAGGCGAGATGCGGAAGGTGTCGCTCCCTGATACCCGTCCAATCAAGAACTGATATTGAAGCTGACGGGGTTGTCGAATAGCATCTTTGAGGCTCAGGAGCGCGTTAAGCAACTCCTCTTCAGATCTTTGCGCTGAGTTACACACGTATTTCCAATACAATGCAGTTCAGACAACTTAATCACATACACACTTTGGTCTTCCACTCAGTCTTGAAAACATAATGGATAATATTAACGTAGAACTCAAAATTATACGGTTATCGCTGAGTCTAAAACTCCAAACTATTCTAAGTTGCCACTCTTGTCACTCATCTACCAGCCGGGTTACACGCAGCTCATCTTGGAGAACGTCTGTTCCAAGGTCTACTAACCGCTGCCTTGCCGAAGCTAGATCCAGGAAGGTACTTGGACTACCTATAAAACAACTTAACTGCTGCACCGTGAGTACATTTCGTACTCGCAGGACTATTCCAACACATAGTATTTGATGGATGCACAAGGTAGTTATGGGGTATTTGTATAAGTGCGGAAATGCAATGATGTTCGTTAAGAGTATGACATGCTATGCTCGACATAAAAGTAAAGCAGTAAACAGTGCACCAAGGTGCTCATAATCATCATCAGCGCTATCATGGGTATAGAAAAGTAGGAACAACCAAAAGATTCGTCCCGAGGGACTTCAGGCTTTCAAGACTCTGCAGAGGTGTACAACTGTATCCACACGGAAAGCAAGACTAACCTCCATACACCGGGTCCGATAGTAAGGGTTACCTCACGTTCTCCATCCTTTCCCTAATCTAGCTAGAGCGTCGCATGAAAGGTTCGAGCGAGATCCCGATCAATGTCTCGAACATTTCTGACCGACGCCACCCCTCTTGCCAGTTTCACGGATAAACAGGTCGCAACTAGTTACTTGGCTTGTCGACCTAATCCGCGACATGTGGTCTGTATGGGTGGTTACTCAGACTTATGTATCCCAATTGATGTTGGAGCGGGAGAGATCCGCTTCAATATCAATGGCAAAGAAGAGAAGTTCGATTTTCAGCCCAGGCAGGAGCAATGCTCCATGATAAGAATCAAGTATGGGTCAAACCCACAAGGCATAAAGAATGTTGAGATACAGCCTCAACTGGTGGACAACCATGTCAAGAAAAATAAATAAAACAAAAAGAGGCCAGAGCCAAAGAAAAACAACCCAAAGAAAAAAGAAGAAACTTCAAAGGTTGTTCCCACACCAGCAGAGAAGGAAAAGGTATGGAAATAAAAACAAGAAGCTCCAAAGTCCACCACCACACCACCAAAAACTAACAAAATGGTGTGAAAACCAAAAAAGGTACAACCACTTCTCCAGGCACGAATGTACCTTCATCAACCAAGAATTGACGGAGAAGAGTCCTGCTCATTGGACTTAAAACAATCAGTCATTGCCGAAGGTAAATCAGTAGTTATCCATTACAATTTGCTTAAATAAATTCTGCCAAACTTAAATATAATACAAAATAAAAACCCTTATTAAAATCTTGGTTAGTCTTCAAAAGTTCTGTGCAAAGCATGTTTTTGCTTGAAGTGTGATTAGTGTACGCTCATATTTTCATAGGCTTTTTAAATTAAGCATGGAGCTTAGGTTAAATAGCCTACCTTGATTAAATGACACGTTTGATCATTGTACCAAAACTGTTAAGCGTAGACTTTGAATGATAAAACTAAGGTATAAAAACTTTACCTTTAAATAAATCTTGGTTATCCTTCTATGTTCTATACAAGTTTGCTTTGGTTTGGATATGATATTTGTTAGCGGTCATACTTTTATAGGCTTTTTAAAATAAGCGCGGTGCTTAGGTTGATTAGTCTACCTTAATCAAATTAAACATGATGCTTAGTTTGATCACGGTTCCAAAGCTGTTGAGTATAAACATGGACGGAATAAATAAAAAACATAACAAAGTAAATAAAAATATAAATAATATATCTACCTCGGAGTCTTCACCAAGCAACAGGCCTAGAGCTAGCTTGGGGGAGGACCCCGCAGAGGTACCTTGTATCTTTTGTTTTCACATTTTATTTCTTGCATTTATTTATTATTAGCATCTAAAAAAATCTAAAAATTAAAAATACCAAAAAATAAAGTATGAAAAATACTAAAAATATTTATTTCACTCTCATATGTGTTTTAAGAATGTTTAGTTTCTCCTATGTTGAAATGATGAATAGTTGCTCTGTCTATAATTCATCTGTGCCTAGGTTATAACTAAGTATTTCCCAAGATTTAAGTTTGTTGGCTAAAAATGTCTCATCCTAAAAACTTGAAAACTTATGGGTTGCAAATACATGCTCCTTTTCTAAGTTATTGCGAGTTATGATATGGTACAAATAGAATTTACTATGAGTTTGTTCTAAGAGAGACTTAACATCCGAAGATTTCATTTTCAAAAATACTAAAATCAAAAGTTCCTCAATGATGTTGAATACCTACCAAGGCCATATGACATAATTCAAAATTCAAAACCTTAGTCATATGCTACTTGTTTGAGCATTGAGCTTTGTCAAATTGTTGTGACCCTTGTTGAGATTCTCGTCATGCACCCATGATCAAGACTCACGTACACCCACAAATAAACTGCTAACTCTTACACTGAGAGTTACACAAAAACATGCATTTTCGTCCACCAAAAAAATACTCCATTCGTCTATCATGTGTCTCTCTCTCAAAAATTTCATGTGCCAAAAAAATAGTATGGGCTATGCTAAAAAAAGAGAGAAAAAAAGAAAAAGAAAAATATCCATACCAAAAGGCATGAGAAAAAAATATATGCCAAAGAGCATGAAGAAAAGAAAAAGTGAAGAAAGAAATAAAGATAGCCCATACATTCAAATAAGAGGCACTCATCCAAAAAGAGAGAGATTCATGATTCAAAGGAGTACCAAAAAAACATTTAGAATAGAAACATTATAAAAATTCAACACACTTGCACGTCTTGATCAAAGTGTATGACTTGCATCTTCATGAGGTCCGGTTTTTGACTTAGCAAAATATGTGATGCAAGTATGCCCCATTTTCATACCTACCCAAAACTCCACTCAAAACCTTTAGTAGTAGGATATGAAAAGAAGGCAAAATTCAAATGCCTTTGGTGAGGTATCATATGCATTGAGCGATTGAGAGAATCATTTGAGAAACTTACATTTATTTTGCAAAACTTATAAAACCTCCGGATAGATGGTTAATCAAGGAATGAATGATTAGTGATTCTGTTATAACCGTTCTATCTTACAACCGCCCAAGAACTTGAAAAAGCTATACGCCCCACAGGGATCAAGATAAAGGCTGGATAAAAATGCCAACTTATTTGAATTGCGGAAGAATACTTTGTTATAAACATGACACTTGTGAATTGTAGCGACATAGTAGCAACTCCTGATCAACAACCAAATACTTAGCTATTTGCTCGGGATGAGCAAATATTAAGCTTGGGGATTTGTTGGCGGTCACTAACGACCATTTCTAACCACCAATTATAGTCTAAAACAGGAGAAATAAATATACTTTTTACACATATGCCTTTACTATTGACCTAGTTCCACTTGTATTCAAGAAAACAATTTTGCAGGACTCATATGCAAATACAAGTGTAAAACATACCAAAATACGCAAACGGGAAAGCATAATGCAGATTCTACACCAAGGAGACAAGCAAAGGCCCATCCAAACATCCAAACTGGGCAAGATACCACCGTGGTAGGCATCCATGCCTAGCCAGTAGCCCACCAGAGTAAGGCGATGGCCAGCTAGGCTAGCCCAGCTACAACCGCACCAGGGGTGCGCCCGTACCCCCAGCACCGCCTCTCGGGCCCACCTCGCTCTAACGGTTGCATACCACCATGCTATGACGATTCCCGGTGGTTACCTAAAATAACAGTGCCAAATCATCCTCACTTCACTATAAAAGAAGAGGAGGAGCTCATTCTTCAACACACACATTTATTTGGAGCCTCTACCTCACTACCTCATCTTGTATCTTTAGACTTGTCATTAGTTTGTGAGCAAGGGCAAAGCTATCAAGGAGAGCTTGTCTCCTTGGAAGAAGAGAACCTTCTTGATATGAATACTATAAAGAGTTCTTCCAAGTTCTTGCTCTCATATCATTCAATAGTAGTGCATATGAACTAGACTATAATTTTCATGTTATGATCATGATATATGAACTAGTATATAGTTTGTGTGTTATGATCTTGATATGTAAAATATTATGCCTAATCATTCATATAACTTATATGAGTAGAATTAGAGCTAAGTTGAGTTGGCGGTTCATCATGCCTTCGGATGTGCCCAAGTTCTTTACCTGTCGATCCGTAGGGTCGGGGACCCAGAGGAATTTGGGTAGTTTCTGTGTACGTAAGCATGGTGCTTAGGTATGGAGAAATAGGTGAATACATTTCCCTTTCTACGGTTGAGGGGTAGGCGGCATGTGGTGATAGCCCTATCTGTCCCTTATAATCCTCCATGTTCATCTGGGGTGTTGGAGTCTAAATTGTCACATGAGGATGCTGGCAGACCAGTACTCGGTGGCCTCCTGACCTATCTCACATTTAGTTCTAGCTCTAACCATGTTCGTTGTATGATTATCGACTGTTCTTTGCACGGCTATATTAGAACATGCCTGCTCCATTTAGGAATATTCTTTTATTCTTTGTTTTCCTTTTATCCTTGAGGTTAGCCTAGATGTGTGTCCACTATCCATGAAATATTGTTTTTACTCCTATTATGAACTATGGTCCACTATGCAAGTATGTAATCATGTTTATGTCCATGCTAGAATATATATACCTTGCCCTGCTTTAGGAAAATATAAATAATAATATCTTGAATACTTCCGGGTGAAATGCAACAACGATAGCTCCATACGCTTGCTGATATTGTTTGTAATCTTTAAGGACTATTGTAGTTGGTGTTTTTTGGCGGCATTGCTAAGATTAACTCAATCTTAGTAATTGTGTTAAGAAATACCAACAAACATTTCCGACGCCGTTGCCATGTGACAGATTTAAAACCTCCTCACTTGGTGAGTGCGCTAAGAAATGCCAACAGTTACTCTGTGCCTATAAATCATCGGATGTTCCGACATGAGTGACAGACGATCCGGTAGGGACTAAGTGTTCTCTCGGGTTCTCAGGTTATTGATTCAGTGTAATTCATCGGGCACTCCAATATCCTCACTCAGTGCGGGACTTAGGTTGTAGGTGACCATACTTTGGGTTTGGTGGACACTCCGTCCTAACGACGGACACTCCGTCAATCGGGCGACAGAACCTATGCTCTATGTCCTAGGGTTGGTTGACTGCTAATTTGGAGTGATGAACATCCATGCATGGGTACTAGGCTTCTAGGATGATCTTAGGGATATAATAGGGTACGACTAGTTGAATCTTTGGCTAACTTAGTGCATCTAGTGGTTTGTCTAAGTCTCTTCCCATGAACCACTTGTAACCAAAACATGAGATTGAGTAAGGAAGCTTACTCCAAGATTGGGATTCATGAGATAACAGACTCCATGATAAGGGGTTGAACACATCTTGCCTTTGTGGTGAGTGAGAGGTCACCATACTCCATGATTCATACATGCATGAGAGATTGAGATTAGGGTTTGAGATAAATCTTCAACCAAAGAGATGAGGGCTCATGAGCTAACCATGATCATGAGATAAGGATGGCTTGACCTTGATGAGATGATAGCCTTGAATTGCTTTCCTTCACTTCATCTTCCACCTCCATCTCCATTCCATCTTTATCTTCTCTTTCTAGTTCTTCCTCACCCTTGTTCTTCTAGAGAGAGAGGGAGAGGGTGAGAAATGTGAGAGTAAAATGAGCTGGTGTTGCTTCAGCTGAGACTTTGATATTTCCACCTCATGCATATGACAGGTGGGACCAAGAGCTGGGTGGAGGGCAGCTCATTTTCCACTCACTGCATGCAGCTCAGTTACTAGCGGATGATTCGGTCATCAAGTCAGATTGTTCGGTGGTCTCTGAACTCATGGACTTGATCCAAACACTCAAGACTTGACCATCAGGGTTGCTTTGCTTGTTCCAAGGGTTAACAACCTGACCATTGGCATCTTGGGGGGATGGTGAAGTGCTTCCTTAGTGAGTGCGCTGACTACTACTAACTTCACATTCGTCCGGTTTGTGCAGAAGCTTTGCCAAATTTCCACGGTCGAGGTTGAGGGCTTGGGTGGTTATAGTGAATTCGGGTCGTTACAGAAGACGCGCCCTTCTATAGGCAGCCCAAGGTGGAGCTTGGTTGGCTGGCTCGCTCAGTACCTCGGCATGGCTGCAGCAGAGCTAGGCCGGGTGGTGCTGCGGGTACGTACGCCAAGGACGGTCGGCGTGCGCGAGTGCAGCTAATGCAGGGGTAGTGGGGCGTGCGGTAGCAGCTTTGCAGAGCAACGGGACAAGGCGAGCAGTGGGTGGCAATGGCGCTGAGGCGACGCCCGCGTCGCAACGAGACGGGCAAGGCCGGCATGGACAGCCACAACGACGTGGGTGATGTGGGGCTCAGCAAGGAGCAGGACGGTGTGGCCGGGGTCGCTCGGTAGCAGGCTTCTGCTGGATTAGCACGTGATAAATGTTGGTGTCCTCTACCCTGTTGTGCATGTACTGAGTTGCTTGTGCTGCGTGCTTTGCCTTGCTCTATCAGTTGGTGCTGCAGACAGAGGAGAAAGGAGAGGGAGATGTGAAGTGGGGCCCATATCACGGTGGTGCGCAGGCACTGTGGTCGGCAGGGGGGGGGGGGTCCGGGCACGGGTGCGTCGTGGCGGCAGCGGTGGGGGCCGGCGCACGCAGGCGCTGTCGGGCTAGGGCGAGCGGAGCACGCACGAGTGAGAGAGGTGAGGGACGGCATGAGATATTCTCGTGGCGGCGTGCAGGATGTAAGAGTGCAAGGAGAGGTGCAACTCTTAAGGCTTTGAGATGGGTGCGAGTTCAGAGGATAAAAATAGAGAGCTCAGGTGACTTTAGTTTTCAAAATAGATTTTAAAAATATTTTTGAGTGAGTAATTTTTAAGATTTGAATTTTGGGGATGTTACATAGTTTTGCCTAAATCGCTGTCTTCCTTAGCTTAATGTATGTCAGTAACCAATTGGCATCTTTCAAGAAAAAGTACAAGCAACACGATGGGCATCACGTTCTAGATTTCGGGATTTTCAAAAAAAAAAGGATAAATTCTTGAAATTTATTTTTATGGTTTTTTTATACTAGCAAACCTGCCCACGCAGGATTTATATCTTGTGCCATTTATACTAATACGCTTCAGAGTCAGAGTCCATACGTTGGTTGAACATATGCTATCTAACTCATATGAGTACGGCTCATGAGTTCGAGATAATATAGTAATTACGATTTTAATCTCTTACCTAAGAAATGAGCAACGGCATAATTTGTAATGGAGAGATTATTAACATATACAGCTTGTTCGCTGGTTGGTTTCTGGACTGATAAGCACAGCTGGTGCTGATTTGTTGTGAGAGGAAAATACTATTGACACGAGTACGACTCATGATAAATCCAACAAACGAACATGCTGATAGTGTTCTAAGGGCCTGTTTGGTTCGTCTAGTAGCTACTAAATTTAGTAGCTTTTAGTCACTTTAGTAACTTTTTAACCAAACGCTATGACTAAAAGCTACTAAAAGGTCTTTAGCCCTCTCTAGTAACTCTGGAGTTACTAAAAGTGACTAAACCGTTTAGTAGCTACTAAAGAAGTTTAGTAGCTCGAACCAAACACCCCTAAGTGTCAATTCTTGATAAATCCAACTTATTTCAATTTTGAACGTTATGCTATCTAACTCACACGAGTACGGCTCATGAGTTCGAGACAATATAGTAATTACGATTTTAATCTCTTACCTAAGAAATGAGCAACGACATAATTTGCAATGGAGAGATTATTAACATATAGTGTTTTAAGCGACAGATCTTGATAAAATCCAACTTATTTCAATTTTGAACGTGGCCCTCTCTTTGAAAAAACACAGAGAGCCAAAATGAGGGAGAACCCCCACTCTACCTCGTATATATGAAAAAAATTACAATAAAACAGAATATAAGTGCACATGAATTATTAAATAATTAGACACAGAGATGTTTGTGCAACTTGCAGATTATGCATTTTTCTATAAAAAAGTGTGTTTGTTACAAATTGCAGTAACTCCAATATCAATAGTAAATGCAATCTTCATAAAAGGAAAATGAAAATTAAATACAATATGCAGATTTGAAATAAACATACATTTCCCTACCAACAAAAACAATGCTTAGCCAAAGGTATATATATATATATATATATATATATATATATATATATATATATATATATATATATATATATATATATATATATATATATATATATATATATATATATATATATATATATATATATATATATATATATATATATATATATATATATAAAGCCTGTATTTATCCTGAATAAATTTTATCTCAAATTATTGAAAACATAGTCATCTAGTCATCACCTAGATAAAAGACGTGGGCTTGAAAAAAACCTGGCACACACTATACGGTATGCGTACATAGAGTCCTAGACTTATCCAACACGACTTCACAATGCACACCGGACGAAGCCCAGAGCACAACTCGGAACTGCCGTGGGCCTCAGCACCATTATCTGTGCCGCGGCCATGCGCTCCCAAAAAAAAAGGACCTATTTAACAAGGTTTTGATTCCTCAGAAAACAGTTTTGACTCTTGCTCCTCGAAGGAGCATCTTGTACGGAGGAGTACACACACAATTTTTCAAGAGGCGGTGCTGTATGCTAACTACTCCCCCTGCACTTGCTCAGTGCACTTTGATTAAACTACTTAGTTGTTTCGGTTATAAACTAATCGTCGTCTGACCTTGATCGGCAAATTCCCCTGGTCAAGACTATCTTCAACGACCACGATCCAAAATACAAGACTCATTTGTCTTTTGGATAGCACTACATACAAAGAGTTTAATACCTATTTTTGATTTTTTTCAACAACAAGACTCAAAAGATAATCCTTTCTGCAAATGGGTCTACATGAGAGATGATACTTAGATTTGGGTCGTGCCTCTTCTGACACCCAAAATGAGATCTTCTATATAGGTACTCTGTTGAAGACTATAAGTATCGTGTTGGAGATCTATGATTTGGATTCCGCGCGATGAGTCTGCTACCGGAGACAGACTAAGGGGATGTTTGGTTTCTACAGAGACGTCTAAAATTCCTGTCACATCGAATATTTGAACACATGCATGGAGTATTAAATATAGACTAATTACAAAATTAATTACACAACTTACGACTAATTTGCGAGACGGATCTTTTAAGTCTAATTAGCCCATGATTTGATAACGTGGTGCTACAGTAAACATGTACTAATGACATATTAATTAAGATTAAAAAAATCGTCTCGTAAATTAGCCTTCATCTATATAATTGGTTTTATAATTAATCTATATTTAATGCTCTTTATTAGTATCTAAATATTTAATGTTACATAGTCTTAGGAGCGAGTAAAGAACCAAAATATGTGTCCTGAAGGATCCAGGAGTCCGCAAGCATTGCGTTTTGCGCCTGAAAGGCTGCTGTCGTCTTGCTGATTTTCTACTCGGATCGTACAAACACCAATGGCGGTAATAATGATTTTGGGGTCAGCTTTTCTGCGACCAACGTTACATGCAGTATTGCAGTGTGTGCAGCTGTGCGGCCGCGGCAGTACGTACTGTATGCAGGTCGGAAATACTCCAAACGTGAAACGGTGAAAAAAGCGAAAATACGCTCGGTTTCACCCCGCTGACACCGCGCCGGCGCGCGACAAGAACCACCCGATGCGTCCATCACGTCCAAGGGAAACCGACAGCGCGTCTCGCCTTCCCTCCCCTCATCGCGCGTCCGTGCGCCGCAGCGTACCAGCGGAAGCCCCGTACGACGTCGCCGTGCTCGGCGGCGGCGGCGGCGGGGGGAGGGGGCGGGGGGGCCGGGCCGGCCGAGGACCCAGACCCGGGACGGCGGGGGACCATCGCCGCATGCACATGCACGGGCAGATCAGAAACAGACGGAACGGGAGGAGTGTGATAGGAGGAGCCGATGAGGAAGGAAGCGTGCGGCCAGCGGAGCGGAGGCTGCGACGGCGGCAGGGCCTGACAGGGTGAGCAGCGGACTCCACTCCGGTCCAGTCCTGACTGCCACTCCCGGTCCCGGATCGCGCAGCCTGGTCCCGGCCGGCGCCAGCTCGGTAGCGCCACGGGTCCGTCGGCGTCCCGGCCGCTCGTCCGAGCCCATCGACGGTGCATGGGTGCGGGTTCGCGTGCCCCTGTCACGGGCAATGGTACTCGAGTTCGCCACTGTTTCGACCTGCAGCTTTGCACAAGACTGCAGGCTGCGTCCACTGATGGTTGGGAGTACGGAGTACGTCGGGCGCGTCACTGTGCGAGCTGGCAAGCTGTACGCCTGTACCGCGCTAGTACGTGTACCGCGGGTTAATTTTTCAAATGCCGGAAAGGCTTCGTTCAGGAGTCCAAGACAGCGAGGGAAGCAGAGGTACAAGTACAACATCGTTTTATTTTAATTTTTTTTTTTAAATCTCTCTGTGCTTCTCATAGTCTCAGTTAACAGTTCAACGCGACGAACGGAAAACTAACAAAAAGCCTTCAATGTGCAGTCCAGAAAATGGCGAGTGAAACCGACATGTCTAGTCTAGGGAGTGCTGCACAGTGTACACTCCATTGGTTCGTGCGTGCGAGTACGGATTGGGTTCGCTTGTGTGCCACAGCCACAGGGGACGGGCCTGCAGTGAGGAGGGCGCAGAAACAGCAGATGTTGCGGCGGGCCGACCGGCCGAGGCAGGCACGCCGCGGATTTCGGCGTTGGAGGCCTGGAGCGATGTGTGAGCTGACTGCTTTCTTAGTCCGACCGTTATCACCCTTTTCGGGCCGCAACGTCCAAGCCCACCACCACACGCTCGCGTGGAGCGGGCACCAGAAGCCACAGGGTCGGCCCATGCGACTCCGCCGTGCGTCCGTCATACGGGCCGCTGTGCGGTACCATGGACATGGAGGAAAGGAAAGAAACACGGTTCATCTCTGGGCCTAGTCATGTTGGCCCATAAACTTTATGTCTTTATCGGATGCGGCCTGCAGTCTGCTGCACTTGTTCTTTATTCGGGTTGCTGTTCACTGAACCGGAGCATCGGAATCTTGCAACCACTGCGAGTTGCAGGTAGGATTGTCGATCGAGAGATGCGAACGGTCAAACCGGAGAGACTAGTACCAACTAGCAAGTCACCAACACACTCAAGTGCTTTGCATCAGGATCTTTGCACAGGAGTTGAAGGCTGGCACTGGCACTGGCAATTGGCAAAGCATGCGCTGCGGCGCGACACTTTCTCAGCAGTCACGCACAAGAGCCAGACCAACGCAACGACCACGAACGATGCTACCGCGCCGCGGGGGGAGGTGGTGCGCTAACGCCAAAAATCGCCAATGCAAATATGCAATGGCACACGGCAGCCAGCGGCGGAGCCGCGAACATCGCAAACCGCATTATGGCCGCGTATCCCCGCCGCACCGGAGCACGCAGCGAATCATGCCACGCCCTCCATCCGATCCCGACCCCCCGGCCACCCCAACCCGTCGTCGTCGTCCATGCATGCTGCACCCGGCCGCCCTCTGCCGACAGAAGGTAGATTTCGCTCGGCCCAATACTGAACCACATCATGGCCCGGCCGGCAAGCTGCGTCCGCAGACGCGGCTGCACCCGGCCGCCCGGCCGTTCCATCCGTCCATCCATGATCCACCTGACACGCAGAAACCTCGCGTTTCCTACCACTCGTGCTGCGCGATCGATCTTTACAGCCTAGCCATGCATGCAGCTGCCTGCCCGCGCTGCTCCTCGCGACCGGCGCAGATCATTAGTACTATTGATTCTGTGATCGTGTTGGCCACCCCACCGGCCGGGACAGAGGGGGCGTATTAAAATCAGAGCCGGCTGAGTTAAGCCGGGGGCATTAGCCATCATGCCTTGTCCAAAAAGGATCAGAGCAAATAATCAGGCGGCAGCCTTTTGGGGCAGCTGTCTAGGACGAGCGCCCTACGAGCACCATCGTGAGGCGTGAGCCCCTCGTACCGCCACACCACTCCCGCTCTCTAATTACGTGTCAAGACTAGCCCTCTTGGTTTGGGTTATAAGCAAGTTAACGAACATTTTTTTTCACATTAAATCATCCAACAGTACTTTCAGTCATGGCTTATCACATTATTGCTGCCTACCGATGAATTTTTAAGCGCCTGATCTGAACCGCTAGTAGATTTAATTTGACGTGTTTGGTTGGGCTTTTGGCTTTGGCTTTTGGCCCCAAAAGCCAAAAGCCCAACCAAAGGGGCTGCTTTTGGAGGGTGCTTTTTCAGAAGCAACTGCTTTTCCGTAGTTCATTTTTGAAAGCTGGTTTGATCCTGCTTTTGGCTTTTGGCTTTCTGCTTTTCGAAATTGGTGGAATAAAAAACTCTTCCATAGTTGTTTCAAAAGAGATAAAGATAAAAGGTATATTTTATACCTGTTTAACCAAACAGCTTTTAGCTTTTCTACAGCTCACAGCCCACAGCAGCTTTCCCACAGCTCACAGCCCACAGCAGCTTTTTCCCACAGCCATAGCCCAACCAAACACACCCTTAGACTGTGGCGTTGTATCTGAAACCGAAATTAATCATACACTCCTTTCCTTTCCTTTCTCTCAAATAAAAAAAGGTGTTTTTCTTTCTCTCAAATAAAAAAAGGTGTTTTTTTTTTAAATATAGAGGTGTTATCATACTATTTCCATTTCCAATTAGTACCGTACAGTAGACTAGAAGGCTTATTTTAGGACGGCACCAGCACCACAATTGTATAGAAAGGCTTTGAGAACGACAAGATTACAAAAGAAAATCGATGTCCATGCTACAGTATCATTTGCTCAAGGCATCAGCGTGGTTTATTTTTTTTAGAAAATGGAAAAATTGACTTATTGTTTAGGGCGTTCCACACGATATCTAATAAACATATTTCATAATTATCATTTATAGACAAACATTACGAAAAGGGTACTGAAGTTACACTGTTGTTAACACACATTGGATCGCCAGTCATTTATGATCCTTTACACATAACAAAACTTTCTTATTTCTACATGTTTTTTGTGGTATAAATTTAACCGCACACGTATATTTTGGACAGGAGTTAATAATTATGGACGATAGATATGGCCTCCATTAACGTTTTCTTTCGAAAAGGAGTTTTGCCTGCTTTGGGCTTTTGGGCAGGCATAATTGCGGTTATAATTACAGCCATGAGTGACTATGATGGGACTCACTTGAGAGAGCAGCAGACTATGTCGCTTCGTCCATGTGGCTGCTAGCTGGGTGCAGATGACCAAATCTCAGGGCTCCACTTCGGCACCATGTATGCATCTTCTCATCCTAGAGCCAAAAAGAAAAACGACGCATTATGCAGATGCATTGTATTGTACATATACACGCTGATCTCTGCTCATGCGTTTTGCATTTTTTATAAAGAAAGAAACAATGGTCTTGCAGCGGATATTGGCAACACACAGATGTTATTTTGGCTACCAATTAAGCACACCGCCTCATTACTCGTTGGCGTATCAAATGTACTAAAATTATAGGAAAAATACAAACCGTATATTCTCGTGTTTGGATCACATTGGCATAGACAACCCAATCTCCCCTGATTTTAAAAATGCAAGCTTCTAGAGTCTAGACACGAGGCACCTATCACATGTTGGCGTTGCCATAATTTTCTATTAGATTCCGCGAGATCACGGTTTATCAGGCTGTTTGCCCTATGAGCAATTGAGCATATCTCCACCACTCAAAAGGTGGTTTGTTTATGGGGAGGAGCATGCACGCTGTTGTTTATTTCGCTGATGATCGCCAAGGAAGAAGAGCATCACATTCCCCGAGATCCCACGGGCAGATCATCCATAGCTAGAGCGCCCTAACCTAACCACACCCAAATGAAAAATCTCCTGCTTTTGCCAAGATTTATCCATGTGGTGTGTGATTACATGTGTCCGTCCGTCTGTTTACTTGCTTTGGTTGCTTGCTGATATGAATGATAACACCACGGTTCTTGTATGTTTATTTATCAAATGACAAAGTGAAGCGTTGATAGATAAAATATAAAAGCAGAGGAATATATCAAGTGGAAAGATCGATTTGCTCCGATGCCGCTCTTAGTCAAAAGCGTGGATCTGGGTGACCTCAGGCTTCGATGCCTATTGACCATTGCACCGATCTTTGATCCTCTGGTCTCTGCCTCCATATCTTTTTTTATCTCTGAGGAAATCACGTCATCCATTCAGCCGATGTGAGCAAAGCAATTTGTATATATAACCGGCCTCCTGGACTAACGGTGCATAACTAAACAGTTCACCTGTTTGTATGGATTACAAATAAAGTTTAGCTGACTAAGTTTAATTTAGTCTCGGTATCAAACAAACCTACGTACTCCTATATATGATCAAAGAAATTGGCTGCAAACTAATGTCCCGTTCGCTTGATTGATAAGCTATGGCTGAAAGTATTGTTGACTAATTTGTTGTGAGAAAAAAATATTATTTATTGGCTGAAAAAATACGGCTTATAAGCTAAACGAAGTGGCCATAGGGCGGTGATGATCGATTGCCTTGCCTCCAAGATACGGGAGCCGGGCACAGACAAGGTGTACGGGCCTGGACAAGAAAACCTGCCCTCCAGTGCGGTCCTCAAGCTCGGGAGCTCCGCTGCCGTGGCCTGCCCTGCCATGGCGTGCGCCGTGATCATGCGTGTCCGCTGCTCCGGTCTACTAGGAGTACCTGCGAGGCTACGAGTGTTTACTACCAGTGCAACTGCATGCCTCTCTCCAGCAGGCGCGTGTGACGGGCCTGACGGGACGGGAACACGAAAACTCTTGGTGCTCACATCAGAGACCAGAGAACCATGCTAATCCCATGCATGTCGGGCTACTGTTCCTCCTCCAGTCCGGGGAGACAGGGAGAGCTAGTGGTGCTCTGGCCGCAACAAACACTGACGACCAAATCCCAGTGAATTCAATGGCACCTAACACTACCATGTCATTGCCATCCATCCCTCTGCGACTGCCAGTGAGCTTTACCACACCCCCTTTTTTGTTGCCTTCTTTTTCCTACAAGAGAAGACTGATCGATCATGTTTCGATATGGAGAAGAGAATGAATTGGCTGATATGTTGGCACTGCAAGTCCCTTTGTGAAAGGCAGCTTCGAAGATGGTCTTTCAGGAAAAGAAAAGAAAAAGAATACTTCGACGATAAGCATGATTATTTGGACTAATCCGATTGGCATCACCAACATTTCTGGAGAGATCTCAGCCTGTTCGCTTGTTAGTTTCAGCCAGGGCTTATCAGCCCAGCCAACAGTGTTTTTCTCTCACAACAAACTAGCACCAACCGAGTTTATCAGCTCAGAAACCAACCAGCGAACAAGCTCCTGTCTCCACAAGTCGTATAGCTCCTTACCAACAGGAGCCAGAGTGAACTGTGGACGAATTTTGGTGGTGGTGGTGGTGGCATTGGCAGGATAAGATTTGCATCTCTGAGTTGGAAAGGGGGTTAAGGGAATAAAGGGGTGGTAGTATGTATAAGATTAAGATAGAATCGAATAACGCAAGGTTTGGGGGACTGATGGTACTAAATATCGCATTGCTTAATGTAATAAACCTTGCTGGACAAGTCTGGTCCAGAGAAACCTATCCAAGGAGCTCCAGGAATCCGTGCAGTGCAGGAGAGACTAATATTTTTTTTGGTAAAAGCTATACCTGACTCAAGCAATTTAGAGGAATCCATCACACGAATTTTGAGCCATTCGATTCTTTCCTATCTCCTACGCCCGCCGTCCGATTTGCGCGCCGGCTACCCGCGTCCGCCCGTGCCTGCGCCGAGCCGACGATATGGCGCGCGGCCACGACCTCGCTTCCCCGCGAGCCACCAGCGGCGGCGCCTCTCCGGCGGCTCGCGCTCGCTCCCCCTAGAGGCGTCCCTGATCGCGCGACCAGGCTCCGCGCTCGCAGCGGCGGCGGCCTGGCCCCGCGCTCCGGCTCCGCACATCCCCACGGCGGTGCCAAGTGTCCCCGGCGGACCGCGCCTGCGCCCCACCGGAAGCGCATCTCGGCGACCGTGCATGCCTGGCGGCGGTAGCTAGGGTTTCGACGAGCCTCTCCCTCAACTTTTGTCCTTGTCCTTTCATAGAAAAAAATATTTCTCGTGATTTGTGATTTGTGCCGGCCGGAGTCGGAGAAGATAGCGGTGGCCGAGCTCGCCGGAGTTGGAGAAGATGACGTCGGTGGCAGGAGGGTCCCGCCGGAGCTGTGCGGGGTGCTGGCGGGGCACTAGGCGGTGACGGGCGGCGGGAGGAAGAAGATGAATAGTGGAGAAAAAATTGAGTGACAGCTCACACAGATTTTGTTTTGGATTCATTTGTGTGATTTGTTCTCTAACAGCCTGTTCACTTGTTGGTTTTAGCCAGCCCAAACTAGCCAGCCAATAGTATTTTCCTCTCACAATAAACCAGCACCAGCCAGCCTAAACCAGCCCAGAAACCAACCAGCGAACAGGCCGTAAAATTGCTTGAGTGATCAAATCAAACAGATTACTCGAGTACCAAATAGACAGACCTTACATCATTTCGGAAGGACAATATTAACTCTTATGATAAACATGACCTGCCCTCCTAAAACCAGTTTAAGAAAGTAAATTTGGTAATAATTGTTTAATCGTTGACTAATTAGGCTCAACGTTCGTCTCGCAAAGTACACTTAAACTGTGCAATTAGTTTTTGATTTCGTCAACATTCAGTACTCCATACATATACCGCAAGTTTGATGTAACGAAAAATCTTCTTTTTATATAGTGCCAAAGTTTAAATTTTAGTGGAACTAAACATGGCCTTGGCTGACAAGGAGCCACACCGCTTTTTTTGGTGGTAAACAGCTGCGGCGCGATGCGGTCAAACCGATGACTGCGGACAAAGAGCGGCAGTGATCGAGTCGAGCAGCCAGCCGCGACCGCGACCGCGACCATGGCTCTGCCTCTGCTGCCGCTGCTTCTGCCTCCGTCCCTCCTCATCATCATCACCCTTCCCCCTCCCGTCTAGACACGCATCATTGCGCTACTCCGAGCTGCACTCCTCCCTCCCGTGTCTGTCGCCTCGGCTGCCCCTCTCGTGCTCTGCTCTCCCCTCCCTTGCTGGCTGCTGCTCCCCCTCTTCTCTTTCTTGCCGTGCCGGTGCACCGAGCTCTTGCTAGCTAGTACCCGCCTAGCTATATATAGCGAGCCGAGCAGGCTTTCCTTTCCCAATTCAAACAGTGCGGCGTCTTCGGCGGCGGCGGCGGCGAAGGCAGAGGCAGACGACGCCATGAACGCCTTCTTCAGGTCCCTGGCGCGCGGGCTGGACGACCTGGGCCGTGCCGGCGGGCTGTCGTCGCTGCCGGCGCTGCTGCGGGCGGCAGCGCTGCTCAGGGGGCTGCACTCGCAGCTCACGCTCATGGTCGGCCAGCTGCACCTGCCGCCGGGCGGCCGCTGGCTCGACGAGTACATGGACGAGACCGCCCGCCTCTGGGACGCCTGCCTCGCCGTCAAGCTCGGCCTCGCCTCCGTCGAGCGGTATTGCGCCGCGGCCTCCTGCGCCGCCGCCGCGCTCGATGACTGGCTCCAGGATCCCTCCCCTCTCTCCACTCGCCAGGTTGGTTCTTCCTTCCTTCCGTTGAAGCGTCCTGCGATGGATCGATCCCGTCTCATGAACTATCGATCGTTTCCGTTTCATTCATGGCTTTGCTCTGTTTCTTTCTATCTGAGAGACTGAAACGCTCGTGGCTCTGTTTGTGGTGCGCATCATCGTCGTTCATCAATCCATCGCTATTGTTAATGGTTTGATTGGCGCTTCCCGCGCAGGTGCTGCGGGCGATCTCCGTGTCGAGGAGGGAGGCCATGGCCGCGGAGGAGGAGAACCGCGCGCTGTCGGACGCGAGGATCGCGCCGCTGTCGCTGCAGCTCGACGAGCGGCTGCTGCTGCGCGCCACGGACACCGCGAGGCTCACGGGCTTCAACGGCTTCCGTGGCCTCCTGTACGCGCTGCACAACGCGAGCTCGCTCCTCCTGCTCATCCTCGCCAGCGGTGCCGTCTCCTGCGCGGCCGCGGCGGCCGGCGGCGGCCCGTGCGCCGCGGACGACGACACCGGCGGCGCGGACGCCGGGGCCGGCTTCATGGCGTCCATCGCAATGCTGCAGCAGAGGATGGCGGAGGAGGCCGAGTCCGACGGCCCCGGCGGCGCGCCCGGGATCATGATGTGCGAGTTCCGGTGCGCGCGCGCCGCCGTGGAGGCGGCGCGGGAGGAGGTGGAGCGCGCCGCCGCGACGGGCCGCAAGTGCGAGGGCGGCGGCGGCGTCAAGGACAAGGTGGAGGAGCTCAAGGCGTGGCTGAACGTGCTCCGTACCGGCACCGATAGCCTGGTGTGCCAGCTGGACGACTTCCTGGACGACATTGTCGAGGGCAGGAAGGAGCTCTCCGACCTGTGCAGCCATTGATGGATCGATCACACCTCGTGCCCTGCCCCCGATCGAGCCAGCCTCGGAGTTCCACCAGTCCCAGCATAAAGATCATCATCATCACAAATTCACATGAACGAATGAATGATGCTCGTTGCTTGCTTACTTGCATGGTAGTACAAGCAAAGTCAAATACGTACGTACTAGCAGTATCCCTAGCTAGCAATAGCCTGTTGTTGTCCCTCTTCTCTATCGCCATCTCTGTGTTAGGGATGGAGAGAGTGATGGAGCCTCAGCCTGCGGTGTCGCAGCATTTTGGTTGGCCATGATGCTGTTCCTGTCTCGTTGTTGCGTCTGCGCCTCTGCCATGAAAGGAGGAGGCATGATGGGGATGAGACTGAGAGAGAGGTGGAGTACTGGAGTTGGAAGAGGAGGAGAGGGAGGCAACTGATCCATCGATCACACACAGCAAGAGCCAAGAGATCTTTGGCTCAGGAATCGGCGGCACACTCGCAGCTGCGCATCGAAAGGTTGCTTTTTGTTTGTTCGCCTGGGCGCGCAGAAAGTGGCCTAGGTTGGACCGACCCCTTGCCATCCCCGCGGAAAACTTTGGTCGTTGCTTCTGTCCTGCTTACACTTCTCCCGTTCACTCGCTCGCTTTCTCAAAGCAGTTGCAGCTCGATCCCGTGTCCACACCACGGCAGCCAAAGCCATTCCTCGGCACGCCTTTGGTTCGTTTTGACAGAGCCTAACAACCTCATCGGCGACACGACATGGATCCATTATCCATCGCCTCGCCCTCGCCTCACCGTCGCCGGCAAAAGGCGAGCCATCATGGCCTCCTTTCCCACGGCCAGGTGCTCTCGCTCGATCAATCAAACTACTGGTATGGTAGGAAACAAAAGCCGAGGATCCATCGTTTCCTCTTCGGGCCAGGCACAACTGTTTCCTTCTCCTCCTTCTCCTCGTTAGAAAAAAGACCTAAAAGAAAGCAATGTGTGAAACGCCGAGGATCTCGCCACTTGTTTACTCCTATCCTACTAGTGGCGGCCTCACTTCCGTCTCGCCCATCATTACGGCCTCCACCATCGCAAGAATAGGGGTTGTCGAAAAGCGAGGCCGCGCTCCGTGGGATTCCTAATCCTTGTACCCCTCCTCCTTGGCCCTGGCCGAGGACGCCGAGCGCCGGCCTGTCGTGGCGTAGCGTATCCTTGTACGGAGCCTCGGAGGGAGATCCGGAGATGGATGGACGGACGGACGGATGGGAAGGCAGCGCAACACGTGACCGGCGCGAAAACACTGTGGCTGTGGCGGCCGGCTTCCGTCCCGTACTCCCGTGGCGCTGCAGCTGCTTGTCGGGCTGGACCGACCGGCGGTGTCCCGGGGCGGGAAGCTGCAGTGGGAACGGCAGCGGGGACGGGGACTGGCCTGACCCGGGGTGCAGCGCGGCTTTCTGCTGCGCATTCAAGAAAAGGACCTCTGGGCTCTGGACCTTTGCCGCCTGTGTCGCTCGCCCTCGCTCCGTCGGTCGGTCGGTCCATGGATCCATGCCGGGCCATCATTTCCCTGGAGGAACAAGAAGCAGATGGGAGTGGAAGGTTGCCCATGGATCCATCGATCGGCGGCAACTTAGTCGGACCATGGCCGGAAGAAAAAGTAGGAGCCTGGTGTCGCGGTCGATCAGGTCTCTTGGAGAACAAACGGGGTGCGTCGGTCTGGGTTGAAACCGGAATTAGGCAGCTAGGCACCAAAGTTTCATGATGTTTTCTTCTCCCAGACAACGAGCCTCATGATGTCAGCGGCTAAAAACTGATGATGTCCGTGACACAGTGTCGGTACATAGGCTACCAAAAATTTGTCTTCTCCTAGGCCATAGTCAAGACGCATAAGATAATGTTGACGACATAAAGAAGTCAACAACAATCTGCTGCCGAAATGTTCACCAGTAGTAGAACACAAATGGTTTTCTATCCATGGTCTCTACTGTATTTTCTTACCGGAAGCACAAAAGCAGATGACAATATAGGCATGGGTCCCACGGTCATGAACCACCGGTGGCATTTCCGCATGCATCCATCTAAAAAAATCTGTTAGTAGAAATAGATTCATTTCATTGACAGATGACTTAAGTTACCATCAATATTAACGATATTAACGGTTTTCTAAGTAAGCCGTCAATATAAATAGGATCTTTTATACATATGGTACGCTCAAGTAAGCCGCCCATGAAAATAATTTATACTAGTGGTTGATATAACATGACGCTAGTACTAACATTATCTTTTCTCCCTCATTTCCATCCTCGCATTCTCTCAAATCTTTTCTCCCTCTGTCTAATCTCTTCCTCTCTCTTTGAACCCATCCTCGCATTCTCTGTTCTCTTCTCCTTTTGCCTAATCTCTTTCCCTGCGCGACCAGACGCGGTTCTGAGTTGCCGACCCACATGGTTGTCAACGGTGTCATGTCCATACTTCGTCCAACACTAAGCCCTTGGTAAGCTTGACTACCCCCAATGGCCCTTTCTTATGTATGTGAACTCTTCATGGCTCCGTGGCGACACGGAGCACTTCATGGTTTATTCAGTGTGGGCTTTTGTGTGGAAAGAGAGAAAAAAAAAGATAAAAGTAGGTGTGGTGTGGTGGTGACTACATTGATTGCGTTTAATGTGCACGATCTTAGTGGGCAGCAATGCGTGACATACAACATGCTGGGAGGTATTGAAAAATATGGTTCAAGGATCCGTACGGTGATGAGAGTAGAAATTCATATACAAATAGATTCCCCATTCTTGAAAGTATCAAGATGACACCTATTGGGCGGTGTTTGAAAAGGCACAACAACAAAATCATAGGATTAAAACTAATTTGCCATTGGCTTGCACGTTTTTTTCCCTAAAACCCTACAAACAACTTGTTCTCCCCCCCTCCCCCCGCCCCAAACCATTTCATCACGAACCAAATTTGGTGTGGTGCTTAGTGATTCTTAGCAAGTTCACACAACCCCTGCACTTCACAAAAAGCGGATCCAAGTAGATCGATGTGTAAGCTAATAAATGTGTTAGAGAAAACTAGAGTGTGGTAAACCAAATCAGGCACGAAGATTTGTTTCTCGAAATTCAGCCCCACAACTTGACCTTATATTTCTGCTAAGGAAGATGTGAGCAACACCAAAGGTCAAACTCTACAAGGTCTCTTTCAACCACTTTGCTTGAATCCACTAGTTGATGTTTTCCACCATTCAGGGGTGTTGGATCTCTGGTACGCCTAGAGGGGGAGGGGTGAATAGGCCTATAAAAATTCAACTCAAACCAAAGTCAAATTGACCCACGGCACTGCCGCTCTGTGAGCACGGCACTGCCGCACCTGCAGGATAGATTAGTTTACAGTTCAAAATCTTCCCAACGAAAATTAGATCGGGTATATTTTTAGCTTTCTGCCGGGTAGTAAATCACAGATCGACAACTGAAAGTGGTGGGAACACCACACACAAGTAGATCGGCCTCAAAATCTAGAAATCACCTCAACAACAACAGGAACACGAGTGTAGCAACACAAGCACAAGATGACACAAGGATTTATCCCATGGTTCAGCTTGCCACCAAGGCTTGCCTAAGTTCACGTTGTTGAGGTATACCACTAAGGCTTAGGGATTTGCAACCCTACCTCGTTATCAAGTCAAGAGAGTGAACTCTTGAGATGAGTGGTGATTTTACTCGCTGCAAGAGGTGGTTACAAACCTCCCCGGGCTGCCACACAACTTGGCAAGCTTCGCGGGCGACGCTGTAGCGGCTAGGAGCCAAGCTCCAGGAGTAACAAACACAACCACTGGCTAAAACGTGAACCAAGTGCTCTTTAGAGTTTGGAAATTAATGGAGCTGCTCTCTAATCAAGTTTTGGTCCCTTATCCCTCAAGAATTGATGGGGAAATCAATAGATTTACTTGGGGGTTTGAGGTCAACAATGAAGTGAGAGAGAGCTCCTGCTCTATTTTAGGCGTGCTGAAGTGAGGAAGAAGAGAGCAGGTTGCCGTTGGAGAGAAAGGAGAAATGTATATATACCCCCAATCCCCAATGGTAACTTAAATCGTAGATAGCCGTTGGGAAGGAAAAGAAAAGGTATATATACCCAACCCTCAATGGACATCGCACCCAAGAGGTCAGGCAAGACAAAGCCCGCGGCCTTGAGGTCGGGCGAGATAGAGCCCATGGCCTAGAGGTCGGGCGAGACAGAGCTCGCACCCAAGGAGTTGGGCGAGACGGAGCTCACACCCAACGGGTCGGACGAGATGGAGCTCACACCCAAGGGGTCGGGCAAGACGGAGCCCGCGACCAAAGGGTTGGGAGAGCTGGAGCCCACGGCCAAGGGGTCAGACAAGCCTCCTTTCAAGTGCGGCAGTGCCGCACCACGTAAGACAACAAGGGTAATAGTGAAGTGTAGACTATTTTAGCTATGAATCTGAGGATACATGTGGTTGTTTGAGCACTTGGTAGCACATATTAGCTTAAGCATTGTGCCCCCTTTATAGTATGGCTTTTCCTGTACTTAAATTCAATATATAAAATAATTTAAACCTTATTTGAGTTTAAAGCCATCTACATTTATAACTGGGGGCTCCTCCGTTTTGTGTAGCATCCTCGAATATAAATTCTTTGCTTGTCATCTCGATAAATCTCATTAGTTCTCTAATTGCATGGTCATTATCACCAAAACCCACAATTAAGGCTTGATTGCACTTTCAATCTCCCCCTTTTTAGTGATTGATGACGACCCAATTAGAGCTTACAAAAGATATGAAATAAATACTGAGACTTTTCGAGCCATGGGTGTAGAGCCTCCCTCTAAGTATGTGAATAGAGAATTGAATTCTCAAATTGGCATAAGAAGCCAAGATTCACATTTTAGTGAAAATGATGGGCTCCCCCTACATCCATGCTTTTGTGGGGTGCTGCATACTTGGTCAGGTATGTAAAACATGATGCAAATGACAGTTTATGCACAACATAGTTTGCTGTTGTAGCTAGGTGCGGCACTGCCGCACTTGCTGTAACAACATAGATCAGAACAGACACCACACAACATGTGATACATATAAAGATATACATTCTAGCATAATTGTATCACAAGCAACAACATAGATTAATATATGTCCATATCCCACACAAAAAGTCAAATAGTAACATTATTTTACAATTTAGAGTTTTGAGCGACTCTCAAACTTTCCACCTAGCGAAGACTAACACTCATCGAATAGGACATGAAGCGCAGCTGCTGACCATGGCATCGAAAAGTTGTTGACCCCTCTAATTTTCTCCCCCTTTGGCATAAAGCACCAAAAAGAAAAGAAAAGAAGAAAGATCAACACCTACTCGTCATCTCCCTAGATGTCCGTCCAATCAATATCATCACCTCCTGCAGCCCTAGCACCTCCTACAGCAGTCCCAACACCACCTTCACCATCATCATCGTCGGAGTCAATACGTGCGTGGCCCTGATGGTGAGTAGTGGCGATATAGCGAGTGGAACACCTCAGCTCCTATCTCTAACGGTATCCCTCCAGGGTCTCATCCCAATCTACTGCTCGTCCCTGCTATTCCTCCTCCTCATCTGAATCTGTGTTAGAGAGACTCGAAAGGTCATACTATGGAGGAGGTGGAATAGGAGGAAGTGGTGGAAGGTCCTGTCCAAGTTGCTGACGCTGCTCAAGCTGTGTCTCATACGCTCTGTCAGCTATATAGGTGCACTTGCCGAAGATTGCTCTCAACCACTTGCCAAACTTCTTCATCTTGCCTCCTCTATGAGACCTAGAGCGGGAAGATTCAGGGATGTTTACATAAGCATGAGAGCTCTCTGTTCCCTGAGTAGCTACAGCTGGCTGGGTCTTCTCAATTTTGTAGACGGTGTGCATCCCATTCTTTGAAAAATAAAATCCAGTGACCCTCTCAATCATGAACATGAGGTAAGGGGCATAGGGCAGCCCCCTCCTCCCATCCTCCACTGCAAATGTCAACTCAGTCCATATGAATCTAGGGACATTGAACCTATCCCCACCTAGAGCAAATCTAGCCAACACATTTCTCACATAGCCATTCATATCTGAGGCTGCTCCATCCTTTGGGTTGATGGTGTTCCTGATGAGGTTGTTGAGGATGTAATAGAAGCTATGTAGACCACTCCTCTTGCCATCTGCAATCCTTCTATCTCTCCACATGTAGCTGATGTCATGGATCTCAGCTCAAGGCTCATCATGAATGTAAGTGTAATCTCTGTGCTCCTCCCCAAAGCCAAGAATCCGACTAAAAGTGATAAAGTTGACTCGGTAGTGCCGATCATCAGTCATCCAGTGAATCTCATCAGAGGTCTGGTCGTAGAAGTATGTGGCATGAAACTGTGCAAGGACCTCCTTATTCTAGTTATACTGAAAACCCATGATGTCTGAAAGCTGGAACCTGTCATAAATTTTTATTACCTTGTCAAACTTAAGCTCCTCCTTCCCCTGCATCTCATCCCAATCAATATATTGCATCTTGATGATCTTGGTTTTCTTGGATGCAAGAATGGCAGTGGCATAAAAGTTGGAATGAAACTCATTCTAGAATCTATAATCAATGCCCAAATCCTTGCGCACTGCATAGGGATTGATCCCCCTCGCCTCTTCCACCAGCTTCCAACTCTTAGAATAGTTAACAACTGCATACTGGCGGGAGTCATCTGGAGTTCTCATGATGATCTCACCCTCAAAATCTCTTATGTATCTGCCATCAAACTCAGAGATATGATGTGGGGTGTCAGAAATGGCATCAGTGGTATGACCTATCATCTTCAGTCTCTCCTCATCTTCAATGTATTGCACACGCCTCCCCCTATCACCAAGTCCCCTTGGAGCTGCACTACTGCCTACTGTTGTTGACCTCCCTCGACCACAGCGAGGTGGATCCTTGTCTCTTTGCTCATTCATCTTTCTTTTCCCCCTTCGATCATTATCACCGTGCTCCATCTTCTCAAACGAGGATGGGAGAGGAGAGGGAAGAAACTACTTGGGCCAGGGGTAGTAGTAGCCATTAGCGATGTTGAGGGAGTGCTGGCAGCTACCGCGGCACTACCAGAGATCAGCAACGCGTGGCCAAGCGATGGCTACGGTGCGGGTGCGAGAGGAGAGAGAGGCGCGGGTGTTGGCATCGGCATCGGGGGGAAGAGAGAGGGAAAGAAGTTACTGCGGACCGAAGAATACGGGGAAGAATAAATGGGCTCCACAGTAAAATCATTTGGGCCGAATCTCAATTGTGATTCAAAGTGCGTCATAGCCGCATGCCTAGATCGGCACTATCGTAGAGCAGCACTGCCGCACGGCAGGCGTGGCACTACCGTACTCCCCAAGATAGTGGGAGTTAGCTATAATCTATATGACTCTCTGTATAAGATATGGACATATATCACTTATATACCATGACCAAAAACAAATAATCAATACAAACCATGATCATGATACATAAGTTGCCTTTTATAAATCATTTTCATGCACAATATGAATTTTTTTCAACTCTTTTGCCTAGATACTAGTTTATCAAACAGAGACATGCTAAAATTCAAACCACATTACGAGAATCAAGTATATTTAGCTCACTACGCAAAGCACAAAACCTTGACTCGTCGAGGGGCTTTGTGAAGATATCGGCTAGTTGCTTTTCGGTGCTCACATGGCGAATTTCGATATCTCCTTTGGTTTTGTGGTCTCTTAAGAAATGATGACGGATGTCTATGTGCTTAGTTCTAGAGTGGCTTACGGGATTGTTTGAAAGCTTAATAGCACTCTCATTGTCACATAATAATGGGATTTTAATAAAATAACATCCGAAATCATGAAGAGTTTGCCTCATCCAAAGTAGTTGGGCACAACATGCACCGGCCACAACGTACTCGGCCTCGGCAGTAGAAAGGGCTACACAATTTTGCCTTTTAGAACTTCAAGACACTAGAGATCATCCAAGGAATTGACATGTCTCTGAAGTGCTTTTTTGATCTACTTTGGAACCGGCGTAATCGGAATCCGAATATCCAAGTAGATCAAACTTAGAGCCCTTAGGATACCACAAACCAAGGTTAGGAGTGTGTACTAAATATCTCAAGATTCTCTTAACGGCCACCAAGTGACACTCTTTTGGGTTAGCTTGAAATCTAACACACATGCACACACTAAGCATAATATCAGGTCTAGATGCGCACAAATAAAGTAGAAAGCCGATCATGGAATGATATACCTTGGTATCCATGGCTTTCCCTTCAATGTTGAGATCAAGATGTCCATTGGTTGGTATGAGAGTTTTGATAGGCTTGGCATTCACCATGTCAAACTTCTTGAGCACATCATGGGTGTACTTTGTTTGACTAATAAAAGTTTCATCATTCACTTGCTTGATTTGAAATCTAAGAAAGAACTTCAACTCACCTATCATGGACATCTCAAATCTCTTTGTCATGATCCTACTAAATTCCTCACAAAAAATATGATTAGTACTACCAAATATTATGTCTGAAAGGATCAAGATGCCAAAGAGGGGGGTGAATTGGGCTAATTCTAAATTTCTTTGCAATAATTAAATCCAACGGTTAGCCCAATTAACCCCTTGTGCCTAGAAAGTGTTTCTAATGTTCTACCGCACAAAAAGTCTTGCAACATAAGTTCCAATCCTACTCTAGCATGGTAATTCAATGAATGTAAAGACAAGTATTGAATTGCTCAAAGTAAATGCTCAAAGTAAATGCTCAAGGTAAAGAGAGAAGGAGGAACGTGGTGATGTTTTGCCGAGGTATCGGAGAGTCACTACTCCCCACTAGTCCTCATTGGAGCACCTATGCAAGGGTGTAGCTCCCCCTTGATCCACGCAAGGATCAAGTGCTCTCTATGAGTTGATTCTTTGACACTCTATCGTGGTGAATCACTCACAACCGCTCACAACTTGAGTTGGGTCATCCACAAGCTCCGCCGGATGATCACCAAGCTCCCAATCACCACCAAGCCATCTAGGTGATGGCGACCACCAAGAGTAACAAGCACGAACTCTCACTTGACCACGACAAGCCTAATGAGAAGGGTGGATGCACACTTTGCTACTCTTGATCTCACTAATGAGGGCTCTCTTTGGGATTCTCAAATCTCAATCACCTCACTAGGACCTTGCTCTTCTTGGCACTCTCAAAGGTGTTTCTCAGCTGTTGAAATAAGTAAAAAAACCCCCACACACGATTGGAGGAAGTATTTATAACATGGGCTAAAAAACGAACCGTTATGTGCCTCTGTGGGGTGACCGAATGCTCCTGTCATATTGACCAAATGTGCCGGTCAGTTCACCCTGAATTCCAGTGATCAAATGGTGATCGGACGCGTCCGATCGTGATTTTCCCTCTTTGGAACCTTACTGGAGTTGACCGGATGCTGGCCCTCAGCGTCCGGTCACTTCACCTCTCAGCGTCCGATCACTTCCAGATGACTTCACCTTGATCAAATGAACTGACTAAACTCTGCATCAGCGTTCGGTCACACCGAAGCCAGCGTCCTATCAGTATTTGACCCTCCATTCACTTCCAATTTTCGATCGTACGTGAATGAAGTTTGCTCCAATGGATCTAAGGGCTTTTTAGGAGCTACCTAGTGCTAGGTTTAGCAAGTGTGCACCACACCTAACCCACTAGACTCACCTAGGTTAAGCTACCTGTCCATACCCCCCTTAATAGTATGGCCAAAGGAAAAACAAAATCCTAAACTACTCTAAGTGTCTCTTCAACACCAAACGACACTTAGAACTAGTCCATCCTTAACCTTGTCGTCCATCCTTTGAAAACTAAAACGATTTCCATCGTAGGGGCATGACCACCATGATAGCCCAATCTATCTCTATTACCATGACCTAACTTAATTGCCTCTGTAAAACATACATTAGTCATAATAATCATGTATTGTCATTAATCACCAAAACCCAACTAGGGGCCTAGATGCTTTCAATCTCCCACTTTTTGGTGATTGATGACAATACCACCTCGAGTATGTGAAAGAGTTGAGGTTTTTAACATGCTTGGTTCATATAAGCTTTTGACAATAAGAACAAAAAAGTTAGACAAGCTTATATGACCCAAGCCAATATGATGTACTCAAAAGATATGAAATAAGCATGAGTATAAGTAATAAAGCTCATTTGCATTGGAGTAAAACGTGGAAGCGAAGCAAATAAGCATAGCACAAGTGATATGACATATAAATAATTCAAAGTAGAGAGCACACATGTCATATATCACGATCACGTAGATATCACTATCACATAAATATAATTTGATGCATAAAAGTAAACACACGAATGTATAATAGTGTATCACACATAAAACTCCAAATGTAATAGATAATCTAGTAGATAAACTACGCTCCCCCTAGATATGTCTCTCCCCCTAAGACTAACATACTCGATCCCTCTCCCCCTTTGGCGTCAAACACCAAAACCTAAGGGTTGGTCGGCGGGGCTACAGCGGATGAGTCAGGTGCTGAGGTACGAGGAGCAAGCTGGAACTGAGTGTCATCATCATCTGAACTAGAGCTCTAAGCAGTCTGACCCTCTATAGCTGGAAGTGACGCTGAAGCGGTCTGGGTTAGATCAATAACTAGAGTTGCTGTAGACTATGTAGGTATGACTAGAGCAGCCGGCTCTGATGATGCCATTGAGGAAGGGAGCGTCTTTATAGTCCTGATAATAGGTGCAACTATAGAAGGACCTGGGACATGCAAATATGATAGAGTTGGCTACCCTGTCAACTCACTAAAAGTCGCTCTAAGACTCCTAGAGACTGAGGTATCTGGCATTAGTAGCGAGGAAGTCTGAGCCGGTGTGAAGCCTGTCTAAAGAGGTATGAACTGTAGGGCTAACACTAGCAAAGTAAACCACTGGGACACCTGCTCTGTAGGTGAAGCAAACTATGCTGGTGGCTGTCCCTAACTCTGAAGCCCACTAGGCTGTAAAGCTAGAGTCATAGAAGTGGTGGCAGGCTGACCAAGCTAGGGTGGAGGCTATGGCGGTGGAACCCCAATAGCTGTCACTACATGCTACATAAATCCAAGGAGCTACTGTTGCATGAGGAGCTACTGCTGATGCATGGCCTACTGCTACTGCTGTATGGCCTGCTGCTGCCGCTGAAACTCATCCTACCGAGTCTAAAACTGTGCAAAAGTGGCGGCGGTCTCCTGAGCCTGGTGAGCCTAATCCTGCCTCATTCGCTCAAGTATAGCAAGTAGAGCAGGGTCTGTCTGTGGTGCAGGTGGAGTTAAACTGGAGCTACCGGCCTCATGGTCATGTCGACATGGAGGCATCTGAGGAATGTCCTGGTAGTCCTCATCTGAGCTATCACTGGGGTCGCTCTCGACCATCCTCTCCTACTGAGCATCAAGTTGCTCCTCCTCTATAGCTGCTATGCCCTTAATAGTCTCATCCTACTGAGCTGTAGTCTCTGGCACCTCTAGACGTCGGCTCAGCTAGCTAGGTGTCCTCACTGCACTATATCGGATCATCTGAGTCATGTTGTATGCAGGGAACTCTGTAGTAGCACCACTATACTCTGCCAGCATCTCTGGTGGCCTCATAGTAACTGCCCTATGGATCTAGAATATAATTCAGTGAGCATATGATAGCTGCCTATGACCCTTAAACCCCTCTGTAATAGTATCCTCCATCTCTAATAGAAGGAGATCCCAAATGTCAAACACTGTCTGCTGCATCAGAGAGTTCAGTAACCATAACTGTATGTGAGTCAAGCCCTCGTGATACCCCATCCTCGGAAGCAGTGTCCTCCTCATAATGGCATCAAGCACTCTAGCAGTGTGAGTGAGATCACTGGGTGTCCTGCTAGACCCCTCGCCGAATGGCTCTGTGAAGCAGTGGCGGACTAGATCTATAGAGGGCACCATACCACCATGAGGGCGTCTGGGGGGCGCTGTCTGTCCATAGCAAACCTCATGTAGCCGGACGGGCTACTCCTGAAGCCTGAGTATCTCTTTGACCCTAGTGCTCGTTAGCTTGTAATCTCTACCACTGAATGCAAAGTGTATAAATCTATGCTGCGGGTCAATCCAGAGAGAAGCATAGAACTGACGAACCCAAGATGGAACATATAAGCCTGTCTATCCAAGTAAATCTGTCAGCCCTGGTAGGTAACATAGGTAGGGGCAAATGTGCTCTCTAGCTACTGCTACAATGGTCTCAATGTTACACACCCTCTGAGATCTAAATACAGCCCCACTGTTAAGATATGCATTATAAAACTCTTCCTGCAGAGGTGTGTAGAAACCCTCTGAAGCACGCTCATCGCGCCTCGGTGGAAACCACTGCTCAAAGTCCACAAATCTGAGCTGTTGAACCTGCTTAGCCGTGGTGGCCCTCAAATCCAAGTGGGTCACTAGAGGTGGACCCTGTGGTCTAGGCGGTGGACGAGAACCCCTCCGTTGGGTCTCTAACCTCGGAGTGACTGGAGCAGGGTATGACCAGAGTGGCGAAGTTATGGCTGAGGTGCCTACTCTATCTCCATGGCCTGCTCTCCCTCCTAAGTCTACTCGGCTGGCTATGGCTCCTGCTATGACTCCCCCTGAGGTTGACTCTCATCCAAGACAACTTGTCATCCTGCAACCATGACAGTCCCAGCTGGACCACCATGACAGCGCTCAACCTACCCAAGTGCGGCCCTCATAGATGGAGAGAGCTGATCTGCGATCTGGACTCCACTCCTAGCACCTCCTGCCTCTGCATGCTTTGCTGTTGTGGCTGCTCTAGCTGTATCTGCATCTGGATACTTTCACTTCTTTGTTGCAAGCTTCTTTGTTGCCTTGCCTTTTGGATCTGCAGGCAAGCGAGGCGGGGGTCTCGGATCCTCATCACCGGGACCTCCTCCAACATTCTTGACATGAACCATCTGATGGATCTAAAAAGAACAACTGCCGCTGACGAAGATCAACTGCCAACTATCACTTCCGAGGCTTGGCCTTGATCCGTACTCGTGAGCTTGGCTCCGAGTTGACTGACAACTGCAAATAGGACCACAACGGCACCGACTCGCTGCATGATAGAATAGAGGGTATATAAATAATTTTAATTATTCATCTAGAGATACGAAACCCTAGGAAAGCAAGCAATTAGATGTGAAATTAGAACCGAGGGCTTGTTACCTGACGAACCGATGAAAAGACGAGAGGAGGAACGGATCGGGGGACCACTAGGTTGGCAACAAGTGATTACGGTTCCGGTGAAGTGTGGTGGCCGAGCAATGCAATGTAGGGCAATGGATTAGGGCACGGGCGAGTAGGAAAGTGGCTCTGTTGCTTGCGATGACAGGGACTCCGGCTTGGATCGGATGGCGGCGCTGGTGAGGCAGCGCGGGCAGGGCACAGTGGCACGAGAAGCGGCGGCGCGGCTACGAGCAGGGGAGGCGTGGGGACGGCGTTGCGAGGCACAGCGACAGTGGCGCATGGCATGGGCACGGCGTGGAGAGGCTTGGCGGTGGCGCTCAGCATGAGCAGCGCCGGCGGTGGCGCTCAGCGTGGAGGCGTGAGCGGCGGCGCGGGCGCGGCGTGGAGAGGCTCAGTGGTGGCGCTCAGCGCGAGTAGCAGCGGCAGGGGTGCATGGCGCGGGAGGCGCGAGCAGCACCATGGACGCAGCGTGGAGAAGCTCGATGGCGCATGCATGGCGATTTATAGTGCCCCCCACAGAGTAGAATAGGAAACGGAGAAGAGAGTTCGATTCCCGCACGTTGTCTACTGACCAGACGCTCCGGTGGCAGCGACCGGACGCTGCCACCCAGCATCCAGTTGATTCCAGAGAGGTCTAAATCCCCTAGAATCGTGACCGAACACGTCCGGTGAACACCGACCGGATGCAGCCAGAGTCCGGTGCAAGCTGCCTTCATTGTCTTCGATCGACCGGACGCTGGATCGTCATCTGACCGGACGCTGGGAGAACACTGTTTCAACGTCTGGTCACTCCTTCTCAGCAGTAGTTCACCTCCTGTGAACTGACCAGACGCTGGACATCAGAGTCCGGTGCAGCATCTGGTCACCCTTTTCTAGCAAATCTTTAAAGTCCTTCGTGCTGCATGTTCCCAATCAAGTCTCAACTCTAATAAGATCCAAATAAACACCAATTGAGACTGATGTGAGTGAGCTCTCTTAAACCCTCAAAATTTTCAAAATATTTTGCCTTAGGCTATAATTCTTTTTAAGAAAATAGGCAATAAGAAGGCAATTGAAGATAAACAACAAAGCAACATTCATGCATATGCAATGCAATACTTGAAAATAAATCTAGTTGCTTGTCAAGTTTGATCAAGGTTAAGCTTCTTCACACACTTTATGGCGGTTATCTTAACCATGTTAGACAAGCCCTATATGCATTACCAAAAATTAAACATGTTGTATATTATAATGCAATGCAAGGGACAACACAAGCTCATTTTTTAGTGAAGTTACTAAAATCAAGAACATTGAGCTCATTCCACAATCGACAAAAAGTCACCTCATCTAGTGGTTTAGTGAAGATATCCGCCAATTGATCCTTGGTCCTTACACCTTCTAATGATATATCATTTTTAGCAACATGATCTCTAAGAAAGTGATGGCGGATATCTATGTGCTTGGTGTGAGAGTGTTGAACCGGATTATTTACAAGTTTTACCGCACTTTCATTGTCGCACAAAAGAGGTACTTTTTCTAGAACTACACCATAGTCTAGCAAAGTTTGTTTTATATAAAGAATTTGTGCACAACAAGCACCCGCGGCGATATATTCTACTTCGGCGGTGGACAAGGCCACACTATTTTGCTTTTTGGAGGACCAAGACACAAGTGATCTACCAAGCAAATGGCACCCTCCAAATGTGCTTTTTCTATCAACTTTACAACCGGCATAATCCAAATCAGAATAGCCAACTAATTCAAATATAGCTCCTTTGGGATACCAAAGGCCAATGCTTGGTGTGTGCTTAAGATACCTAAGGATTCTTTTAACGGCAATCAAATGAGTTTCCTTAGGATTAGCTTGAAATCTAGCACACATACACACACTAAATATGATGTCGGGCCTAGATGCGGTTAAATATAACAAGCTACCAATCATAGAGCGGTAGAGAGTTTGATCAACCGTGTTACCTCCCTCATCTAGGTCGAGATGACTATTAGTTGGCATTGGTGTCTTGATTGGCTTATATTCATTCATCTTGAATCTCTTGAGAAGATCATTTGTATATTTCTCTTGAGAGATGAAAGTCCCTTCTCTCATTTGCTTGACTTGAAAACCAAGAAAGAATGTAAGCTCTCCAATCATTGACATCTCGAACTCCTTCGACATCAATTCACCAAACTATTTGTAAGAATCTTCATTTGATGATCCAAAGATGATATCATCAACATACACTTGACAAATGAAGATGTGCCCATCAAGCTTCTTGGTGAATAGTGTGGTGTCGACCTTCCCAATGGTGAAACCCTTCTCAATGAGGAAGTCCCAAAGGCGCTCATACCAAGCTCTTGGGGCTTGCTTAAGGCCATATAATGCCTTGGACAACCTATAAACATGATTAGGATATCTAGGGTCTTCAAACTCGGGAGGTTGATCAACATAAACTAGTTCATTAATAAAGCCATTTAAGAATGCACTTTTCACATCCATTTGATATAGTTTCATGTCATGATGTGATGCATATGCAAGGAGGATACGGATGGCTTCTAGTCTTACAACCGGTGTAAAGGTCTCTCCAAAATCCAAACCTTCAACTTGAGAGAACCCCTTTGCAACTAGTCTTGCCTTGTTCCTCACAACTACACCTTGATCATCTTGCTTGTTGCGGAACACCCACTTTGTTCCAATGACTCTTGCACCTTTTGGTCGCTCTTCAAGAGTCCAAACTTTATTGCGGGTGAAGTTGTTCAACTCTTCATGCATGTTATTTATCCAATCCGGATCTTGAAGAGCTTCTTCTACCTTAGTAGGCTCAAAGCAAGAGACAAAAGAGTGATGAGCAATAAATAAAGCAAGTTTTTGTGAGTGAGTCATTACACCCTTTGATGGACTCCCTATGATGAGATCTTGTGGATGATCTTGTAGTAGAGGTGTATTTCTTCTATTGACCACTTGAGGAGGAGGTTGTAGAGCATCAACATCTTGTGCTTATACCACCATTTGATCATGGGAGACATGCGTGTCTTTATTTTCTACTCTCCCATCTTTATCACCATCTTGTGGCACACTTGATGAAGAAGGTGGATCAATCACTTGTACATCATCTTCATCATCTTTAGGCTTGATGTCTCCAACCAGAATGTTCTTCATAGCCTCCCTCAATGGTTCATCACCTACATCATCAAGATTCTCATGTGCTCCTTGAGAACCGTTAGATTCATCAAATTTCACATCATATGTTTCTTCAACCAAGCCAGTGGTATGATTAAATACTCTATATGCTTTGGACTTTGATGAGTAACCAACAAGAAAACCAATATCACAACATCTTTGAAACTTCCCTAGGTGTTGCCGCTTCTTGTAGATGTAGGATTTGCAACCAAACACCCTAAAGAAGGAGATGTCCGGCTTCTTCCAATTGAGCAACTCATAAGGTGTCTTCCTAAGGAACTTTTGAAAGAATAGGCGGTTGGATGCATAGCATACAGTGTTGATAGCTTCTGTCCATAGAGCTTCGGAGGTGTTGTACTCATCTAGCATTGTTCTTGCAAGAGTGATCAATGTCCGGTTCTTTCTCTCAACTACACCATTTTGTTGAGGAGTATATATTGCGGAGACCTCATGCTTGATCCCAACTTCATCACAATAGGCTTCTATGTTTGTGTTGTCAAATTCCTTTCCATTGTCACTTCTAATCTTCTTGAGCTTCACTTTAAATTCATTTTGTGTTCTCTTGGCAAACTTCTTGAAGCAAGATGCAACTTCAGATTTGTCATGAAGGAAGAATACCCATATGTATCTTGAATAGTCATCAAAAATCACAAGACAATAAAGATTTCCTTCCAAACTTTTGTATGTTGTTGGTCCAAATAAATCCATGTGAAGGAGTTCTAGCACTCTTGTGGTTGACATGAAAGCTTTGGTTGGATGAGTATTTGCAACTTGCTTGCTGGCTTGATATGCACTACAAAGCTTGTCCTTCTCAAACTTCACATCCTTCAACCCTCTCACCAAATCATTCTTCATTAACTTCTTGAGTGAGCTCATCCCAACATGAGCAAGTCTTCTATGCCATAGCCACCCAAGTATTGTTTTGATGAATAGGTAAGTCTTCAAATTTACATCTTTAGAGGCGAAATCCACTAGATATAGGTTGTTGTATCTAAATCCTTTGAATATCACTTGATCATCATCCTTCTTAGATACAATAACTTCCTTCTCGGTGAACATGCATTGGAAGCCAAGATCACACAATTGTCCAACGGATAGCAAGTTGAAGCTCAATGAAGCAACATATAGCACATTTGAGATAGAATGATCATTTGATATTACCACTTTGCCCAATCCTTTAACCTTATCCTTTGAATTATCTCCAAATATGATTCTTTCTTATCCATCTACTTCTTCATCTAGTGAGGTGAACATACGAGGATCACCGGTCATATGTTGTGTGCAACCACTATCAATAACCCAATGACTTCCACCGGTCTTGTAGTTCACCTACATATAAGAGATCAAGCTTTAGGAACCCAAACTTGTTGAGGGCCCTTCATCTTCTCAACAAGTGACTTTGCAACCTAAATTTTCTTAGGCCTATTCTTGTTGGGAGATCCTAAGAACATGACTTTCATTTTCCCACTAGAATCCTTTCTAAGCATGTAGTGAGCATTGAAGGCAAAAGGTCTAGCATGCTTGGGCAAGGGTTGTGGTGGTGGAGTTTGGCACTCATGGGCAAAGTGACCTTCTTGTCCACACTCAAAACATCTCTTTAGCTTTGGCTTTGGCTTTGACTTGTGTTGTTGTTGAGCTTGAGCCTTCTTGTCTTGGTTTGCCAAATACCCAATGCCACTTCTATCCATCTTTATAACGTTGTTCATAAGTAGCTCACTTTGTAGATACTTGCCTCTTGTGAACTTGCTCAATCCTATCTTGAGATGCTCTTTCTCCAATTTAAGCTTCTTGTTTTCTTCCTTGAGTGCATCATTGTTTTTCTCTTTCTTGATCTTCTTGTTCTATTCTTTGAGCTTCTCATTCTCAAGGATCAAATCACCATCATGATCAAGAGTTTCTTACACAATAGTGTTGTGGCTTTTGATCTCTTTAAGATCTTTCTTGAGCTTTTTATTGTCATTCTTGAGCTTGACAAACTCATCATAATCATTGACCTCAACCACTTGCTTGCCCTTACTACTAGAACTTTGCTCAATGCTCTCAATGATCAAATCATCACATGATGTAGCTATATCAATCTTAACAACATCGTTAGTAGCATCATGTGGCTCATTGGATAAGAATTTTTGAGCAATAACAAGATTATCATGATTGATCTTTAGAGTTGTATATTCTTCTTTTAACTTGTTATGGCTAGCAATGAGCTCATTGTGTATCCTCTCAAGTTTATCATGTTTATCTCTAAGCTCTTTCTTAGAAGATTTGAGCTCCTTGAGTTTGGATGATATAGCATCATTTGCTTCTCTAAGCTCAATACTAGCCTTTTCCACCATATCACATTTTGCTAAAAGTGAATCATTCTTAGCTTCTAGCTTTTCATTCTAAGCTCTAGTCTTTATAATGATCTTAGTGTATTGTTTTTGCAATCTAGCAAGATCATCATAAGAAGGTGATTTATATTCATCATCATCACTATCGCTATCATCATTACTAGCATGTTCATCACCACTACTATCATCATCATTTGATACCTTACGTTCACCCTTGGTCATAAGGCATAGGTGTGTAGATGATGATGGCGGCGATGGTGGTGAAGATGATGAAGAGTCAATAACAATGGCGGCCACCTTCTTGTTGTCACTATCATCATTGGATGACCCACTAGATGAATTAATGTCCGTGAGCCAATCACCGATGATGTATGCCTTTCCACTCTTCTTCTTCTTGTGGAAGTCCTTCTTCTTGCCATCTCTCTTCTTGTATGGCTTGTTTTTCTTCTTCTCATCTTCTTCATTGCTTGAGTCATCTTTCTTGCCCTTGTACTTATTCTTGAACTTGTCTTTCTTGGGCTTGGTGCATTGGTGTGCTAGATGACCAAGTTCTCCACAATTGTAGCAATCCATCTCGGAGATTGGCTTCCTTCTAGAGCTAGTGAAGAACTTCTTCTTCTTTCCATCGAACTTGATGCCACTCTTGTTGAGCTTCTTTCGCATCTTGGTGGTTTTTCTCACCGTGAGAGCAAGACTTGCATCATCAACTTCATCATCACTTGAGCTCTCATACTCAAGTCTTGCTTTGCCCTTCTCTTGGCTAGCTTTGAATGCTAAGTCCTTGTATTTCTTCTTGGTAGAGGATGAGGCATCTTGTGGCGTGATGTGCATATACATCTTATGAGCATTGATCTTTTCTAAGATTTGTGTCGGTGTAGCGGTGGAAAGATCACCTTAATGAAGCACGGTCACAATATGCCTATATTTGTCAATGGGGAGGACACTCAAAATCTTTCTTACAACATCGGATGGTTGCATTTGAGTGAGTCCAAGCCCATTGACTTCCTCTACAAGAACATTCAAACATGAGTACATCTCATTTGCACATTCTTTAGGAAGCATCTCAAAAGAGTTAAGCTTTTTTATGATAAGATGATAGCGTTCCTCACGCTCACTCTTTGTTCCCTCATGGAGCGCATAAATGTCTGACCATAGTGCATGGGCATCTTTGTGGTTCTTCACCTGGTTAAACACATCTTTACAAAGGCCTCTAAAGATGGTGTTTCGAGCCTTTGCATTCCATTTCTCGTAATTCACCTCATCGCCTTGTAGGTTAGTAGCATCCTGAGGTTTTGAGAAGCCTTGTGAGGCGGCTCTAAGTATTCCAACATCTAGAGCTTCTAAGTACGCCTCCATGTGAATTTTCCAATGTAGAAAATCATCCCCCTCAAAGATAGGAGGAGGTTCATCCCTGTGAGACATCTTTCTCTAGGCGGTTAAGTCTAAATACGTGAGCATGAGGTTCTGATACCAATTGAAAGGATCAAGATGCCCAAGAGGGAGGGTGAATTGGGCTAATTCTAAATTTCTTTGCAATAATTAAATCCAACGGTTTGCCCAATTAACCCCTTATGCCTAGAAAGTGTTTCTAATGTTCTACCACACAAAAAGTCTTGCAACATAAGTTCCAATCCTACTCTAGCATAGTAATTCTATGAATGTAAAGACAAGTATTGAATTGCTCAAAGTAAATACTCAAGGTAAAGAGAGAAGGAGGAACGCGGTGATGTTTTACCGAGGTATCGGAGAGTCACTACTCCCCACTAGTCCTCATTGGAGCACTCGCACAAGGGTGTAGCTCCCCCTTGATCCGCGCAAGGATCAAGTGCTCTCTATGAGTTGATTCTTTGACACTCCGTCATGGTGAATCACCCACAACCGCTCACAACTTGAGTTGGGTCATCCATAAGCTCCACCGGATGATCACCAAGCTCCCAATCACCACCAAGCCATCTAGGTGATGACGATCACCAAGAGTAACAAGCACGAACTCTCACTTGACCACGACAAGCCTAATGAGAAGGGTGGATGCACACTTCGCTACTCTTGATCTCACTAATGAGGGCTCTCTTTGGGATTCTCAAATCTCAATCACCTCACTAGGACCTTGCTCTTCTTGGCACTCTCAAAGGTGTTTCTCAGTTATTGAAATGAGCAAAAGTACCCCCACACACGAATGGAGGAAGTATTTATAACATGGGCTGAAAAACGAACCGTTATGTGCCTCTGTGGGGTGATCGAACGCTCCTATCATGTTGACCGGACGTGCCGGTCAGTTCACCCCAAATTCCAGTGATCAAATGGTGACCGAACGCTGGACAGCGTCCGGTCATCACTGGCCGGACGCGTCCGATCGTGATTTTCCCTCTTTGGAACCTTACTGGAGTCGACCGGATGCTGGCCCTCAGCGTCTGGTCACTTCACCTCTCAGCGTCCAATCACTTCCAAATGACTTCACCTTGATCAAATGAACTGACCGAACTCTGCATCAGCGTTCAGTCACACTGAAGCCAACGTCCTGTCAGTATTTGACCCTCCATTCACTTCTAATTTTTGATTGTACGTGAATGAAGTTTGCTCCAATGGATCTAAGGACTTTTTAGGAGCTACCTAGTGCTAGGTTTAGCAAGTGTGCACCACACCTAACCCACTAGACTCACCTAGGTCAAGCTATCCATCCATACCCCCCTTAATAGTATGGCCAAAGGAAAAACAAAGTCCTAAACTACTCTAAGTGTCTCTTCAACACCAAACGACACTTAGAACTAGTCCATCCTTAACCTTGTCGTCCATCCTTTGAAAACCGAAATGATTTCCATCGTAGGGGCATGACCACCATGATAGCCTAATCGATCTCCATTACCATGACCTAACTTAATTGTCTCTACAAAACACACATTAGTCATAGTAATCACGTATTGTCATTAATCACCGAAACCCAACTAGTGGCCTAGATGCTTTCAATGTCATCAACATATATTTGGCACACAAATATATCTTTACCAACTTTGTGAGTGAAAAGAGTAGGGTCGACTTTGCCTATTTGAAAGCCTTGTTTAAGCAAGAATTCCTTAAGGCATTCATATCATGCTCTTGGTGCTTGCTTAAGCCCATAGAGCATCTTTTGGAGTTTGTAGACGTGGTTGAGGAACTTATGATCTTCAAAGCCCGGTGGTTGCTCAACATAGACAAGTTCTTGAATAGGGCCATTGAGAAATGCACTCTTCACATCCATTTAATATAGCTTGAAGTTGTGATGAGTGGCATAGGCTAGAAGCATTCGAATTGCTTCAAGTCTTGCCACCGGTGCATATGTTTCTTCAAAGTCCAAGCCCTCTACTTGAGTGAAACCTTAAGCAACCAACCTTGCCTTGTTCCTTATCATCACTCCATTCTCATCTTGCTTGTTGCGGAAGACCCACTTGGTACAAATGACATTAGTATTGGGTCGTTCCACCAAAGTCCACACTTAGTTTCTTTTGAAGTTATTGAGCTCTTCTTGCATGGCCATCACCCAATCTAGGTCTCTAAGTGCTTGTTCTACCTTAAGAGGCTCCAAAGAGGCAACAAACGAGTAATATTGGCAAAAGTTTACTAAATGTGAATGAGTTGTTACCCCCTTTCAAAGACTCCCAAGAATATTGTCGATGAGATGACCCCGTTGTATTGCTTGCCTTAGCCTTAGATGATCAATGGCCTCTTGTCCATCTTCTGGATCTTCATTATTTTCTTGCTTGAATATGGGTTGTAGGTTCTATCCTTGAATCAGAGTTGGACTTGCTGCTGCTGTCAGAGGGAGTGTGGCACTACCGCTCTTATGTGTGGCACTGCCGCTCTGCTGATTTATAGTAGGGATCGGCTCCCCCTCAGCATTAGGTACATCAGCGGAACTTTGTTCATCTGTAGCTTGAGGAACCTCTACTTTAGTGACTTCATCTTCTTATGGTCTTATATTACCAATAGCCAATTGCTTGATTGCTTCACATGGTGGATCCTCCTTTCCTATAACACTTGAATCAACTTGCTCCACTTGAGAGCCATTAGATTCATCAAATGTCACGTCTACCGCTATTTCAACTCTCCTGGAGGTTTTGTTGAAAACACGATAGGCATGCTCATTTGATCCATAACCAAGAAGAAAACCTTCATCAACTTTTCGTGCAAACTTAGAGGTTTTGGGTTTCTTATTAAATATGAAACACTTGCACCCAAACACTCTAAAGTAGGACATCTTTGGTTTGTTACCGGTTAGAAGCTCATATGAAGTTTTCTTCAGCTTCTTGTGTAGGTAGAGGCGGTTGATGGCATGGCAAGCGGTGTTGACGGCTTCGCACCAAAAGAGGTCCGGCATCTTGTACTCATCTAGCATTGTCCTTGCCATGTCAATTAGTATACGATTCTTCCTCTCTACTACACCATTTTATTGAGGGGTGTATGGAGTTGAGAACTCATGCTTGATGCATTCTTCATCAAGAAACTCCTCAACTTGGGTGTTCTTGAATTCGATCACATTGTCACTTCTCATTTTCTTGATGGGGGAGACCAAACTCCTTTTGAGCTCTTCTAACAAAAGTCTTCACTTTGTCTCTAACTTGACACTTATCAAACAAGAAAAATACCCAAGTGAAACAGGAATAATCATCAATAATAATAAGACCATATTTGTTACCCCTGATATTTAGGTAGGCGACCAATCCAAAGAGATCCATGTGTATGAGCTCCAATGGTTGCGTCGTGGTCATGATGCGCTTTGGTGGGTGAGGTACGCCAACTTGCTTTCTGGCTTGACAAGCGCTACATATCCTATCTTTCTCAAAGTGAACATTTGTTAGCCCAAGGATGTGTTCGTCCTTTTGAAGTTTGTCCAAGTTCCCCATCCCAACATGGGCTAGTCAGCGATGCCAAAGCCACCCATGCTAGATTTTGCCACTAAACAAGTCTCAAGATTAGCTTTACTTTTGTTGAAAATAACTAGGTAAAGCTTGTTCTTTAAATGACCTATAAAGACAATAGAGAAATCCTCCCTTCTAAAGACTTCTACACCCTTATCCGTAAAGAGACAATTGAAGCCCATCTCACATAATTAAGAGACGGACAACAAATTGTAACCTAATGAATCAACATATAAAACATTTGTAATTGAATGCTCAAGTGTTTAGCAACTTTACCGAGATCAATCACATCTCCTTAGAGTTGTCTCCAAAGATAATATTTTCATTTGAGTCCATCTTCGAGGTATGTGATGAAAACATACTCCTTTCTCCAGTCATATGATTTGTACATCTACTATCAAGCACCCAACTTGACCCACTGGAGGAGTATGCCTGCAAAACAGATTTAGTTGCTTAATTTAGGTCCTCAATTTGACTTGGGGCCTTGCATGTTAGTTATAAGAAATTTAGAAACCCAAATAGAAGTATTCCTATATGTGTTGGCTTCCTTTCTAACATATTTGGCAACCACTTTTCCACTGCTGTTGTTCCTTAAAACAAAACACAAAGTCAAGCTTTGTCGAGGTGGTTGAAACTTTGGTTGGTGAGCATATTTGTTCATAGTGCCCACACTGATTCTTTTGGCTTCTGTAGAACCTGTTTCTACTGGAACACCTTCTTCTTAGGCTTAGTTTGATCAGGAGCAGAATTGGTAGCCTTCCCATTTTTGCGGGGAGCAGCACAGCCGGCCTTCACTGTGGCTCTACCGCTATCTGTGCAGGCTGATCTATACCAACTCTTTCCTTCCTCTCAAACTTGACATACTCATAGCCATTTATGATCTTTCTTCTATTTGTCTTGGCTCCTATAGCGTGCCCAAGCCCATGCTTAATTGAGGGGTGTCTCCCTTGCTTGAATTGAGGCACTTTTGAATCATTTGCCTTCTTATCACTTACTTTAGCCTTACCACTCAAGCAGCCCTTGCCAATGATCTCATTGAGTCTAGCAATTTCTTTTCTCATCGCCTCCATATTTGCAAGGTTAGTGGAATAAGCATTCAAATCAATACTATAACATTTTCCACAACCTTGACTAGTGGAGGTAGTAGAGGCATCCTTTGCCTTAGAGGGAAGTGAGTTGCTATCCCAAAGAATGTTATATTGCAGCTCAAGTTCTTTGTGCTTTTCATCTAAGTCACAATACTTTTTGTTGAGAGCAATATTTTGTTTCTTTGTGATAGCATGGTCCCCTTGTTCTTTGACCAAGGCCTTATGCAAGGATTCCACCTCGCTTCTCTCTAATGCAAGAGCTTCCTTGCTAGCAATATAGAGATCCTCTTGTTGGATAAGAGTTTCCTCTCTAGATTCTAGCTCGACTTGGACACTCTCTAAGTTCTCCATTAGTTTAGTGATGAATAGTTTGGTCTTTCCATCTAAGTTCTTAGTTAATTTATCAATTTCTTCATCACTAGATTCATCATCACTAGTGCTATCACTAATATCACTACTAGAGATGTCACTAGGAGGTGGAGGTGGAGGAGCTTTGGCCTTGGATTTAGATTTTACCTTCTCACCCTTTGCCATAAGACAAATTTAAGGGGAGTAGTAGTCATTATCGAACATGTTAGTGAAGAGTCTTAGTGAAGAAGATGGCTCATGGATAGCAATGGTTGCAACTTTATCATCTTCTTCACTTGAGCTTTCAATAGAATGATCTGATGAGCTTCTCCCATATTTTTCTTGCTCTTTCTCCGGTTGGTTTTGTCCTCCTTCTTCTCTTTCTTATACTTGTTCTCCTTGATCTCATGTGGGCACTTGGCAATAAAATGATCGCTGCTTCCACAATTGTAGCATGCCCTCTTCTTCTTGTTTGGAAACTTCCTCTTTACTACCTTGTACCCTTGCTTCTTCTACCCTTTGTGAAACCTCCTCATAAAGAGAGCAACATCATCCACCTTCTCATATTGGTCATCATCATGTTCACTCTCACTAGAGGATGAGGTGGTCTCTACTCTTTCTTGAACTTGCTTGATTGCTTTGGGCTTGCTAATTGAAGCTTGCTTGTTGGTCTTGGACTTGCTTGCTTGATTTGTTGGCCTTGAGAGCTACATCCTTGTTGATCTTGATGCCTTCTAGCTTTGTTTGTAATTCTCCAAGCTTCTTCCTCTCATTTGCTTCTTCTCTTTGTATGTCAAAGGTCAAGATCCTCCCAAGTACATCATTTGGTGTGAAGTACTCAAACTTCTTCTTGTCTCTAATTAGAGTTACTATGGTCTTATTTCTTGGTGAATAAGCTTCCAACATAATCTTGACAACTTTGTGATCATCTAGCTCATCACAACCATAGCCTCTAATCTTGCCCACCATGGTCATCAACCTATCAAACATCTCTTGTGGCCCTTCTCCATCCAAGATAACAAATCGATTGAGCTTAGACATCAATAAATCAATTTTTTCTTTTCTCACTTTGTCAACCCCTTCATGTGCAAGATGCAAGTATCCCAAATTTGCTTGGCAATATCCACACCAATCACTCTATTGTACTCATCACCATCCAAGGCACTAAGTAGCACACTAGTAGCTTGACCGTTGAGGTGGATGATTCTCATTTCTTCCATGGTTGGATTCTTGGGATCAACCGGTGGATCAAATCCATTGCAAACAACCTCCCAAATGCCAGGATGAAGACCTATAAGATAGGCTCTCATAAAGTGCTTCCACTTGGCAAAGTTAGTCCCATCGAAATGAGGTACTTGCCCGCAGGCACATTGATGAAAGACTTGCGATCATGGTTAGTCATAGACATAGAAGAATAGTTAAAGGATACGGCGGCATATTTGTTGTTGTCATTCTTCTTGCCCTTTCCTTTCTTGTCCATCTTACTATGCACTTGGTAGGACTCATCATCATCACCATCTTTGGAGTTGCTAGATAGCTCACTTGAAGATGTATTTGAGGCTTTTGCTTCTTGTTCCTTCTTTTTTCTTGTTTCTCTTCTTTTTCTTCTAGCTTCTCTCTTGAGTCTTCTTTCTTTTCTTGCTTTCTTCTCTTCTAACCGCTTCTTCTTCTTCTTCTTCTTCTTCTTCTTCTTCTTCTTCTTCTTTTTCTCTTGCATCTCTTTTCTCTTTTCTAGCTGCCCTTCTTCTTCTTCTTCTTCTTTCTTCTTCATTTTGAGATTTTTCAGCATCGGTTGCCTCTAGCTACGGGAGCGTAGAGTTGCTCACTGTAGAGGCGCTAAGCTCACTGCTATCGGTGTCATGCAGCCCAACATCCTCCGGATCATCGTTGATGGGCTTCACAACACCGGATCATCCCCCGCTCCATACCTCACGCGGTGAAGCGCACACGAGGTAACCTTGCTCCAATACCACTTGTAGGATCTCTGGTACGCCTAGAGGCGGGGATGAATAGGCCTATAAAAATTCAATTCAAACCAAAGTTAAATTCACTCATGGCACTACCGCTCTGTGAGCGCGGCACTGCCGCACCTGCAGGAGAGATTAGTTCACAGTTCAAAATCTTCCCAACGAAATTTAGATCGGATATATTTCTTAGCTTCTTACAGAGTAGTAGATCACAGATCGACAACTGAAAGTGGTGGGAACACAACACTCAAGTAGATCGACCTTAAACTCTAGAAATCACCTCAACAACAACAGGAACACAAGTGTGGCAACACAAGCACAAGATGACACAAGAATTTATCTCGTGGTTCAGCTCGCCACCAAGGCTTGCCTAAGTCCACGTTGTTGAGGTATACCACTAAGGCTTAGGGATTTGCAACCCTACCTCGTTCTCAAGTCAAGAGAGTGAACTCTTAAGATGAGGGGTGATTTTACTCGCCGCAAGAGGTGGTTACAAACCTCCCGGGGAGCCACTGTTCATAGGAGCCATTTTTACTCTACCGCTAAAATGAACTGGGAGCCGGGAGAAGCCACGATTCATGGCTCCTCCAGCTCTGGCTTCTCCGTTAGTGTGGCGCTGAGCCGGAGCCCGAAGGAGCCTTGCCAAACATGCCCTTATTTGGGGACAGGAAACAACTCGTATGGTGGTTGGCGGAGGGGAAATCGGTGGTGGCGGTGCTAGGGTTGAAATTTGCAGCTACATCTTTGTCAATTCCTAACGAGCGAAATCTTTACGAACAGAACAATCTATTACGAAATATACACACTAAAATTGGCATAGTTCCTGTGACTAGATTTTGTAACAATCCATCTAACATACTCTCTCCGTTTCAAACTATAAGACCTTTTGATTTTTCTACGTATATATAATTTTTGTTATGTACTTAGAATATATTAATCTAAATATATTGTAAAAGCAATTTATCTAGAAAAGCTAAAACGACTTATAATTTTAAAAGGGTGAAGGACACAGCTAAATAAAAAACTTTACGACATACTTCCTGTTACTTGGTACGAGGTATATGAAATTTCTGCAAACAAATGATGGTTCAAATATGAGAAAATGGAAAAAAAAAATCAATTGGCTAGAAATTGTATGTGAAAATATTTTTCACTAGCGGATGACATTTCTATATGTGAAAAAAAAATCGCTGGCCGCTGAAATACTACCTAGTACAAATTGGTTTCCACATTACCTTGAACATAGATTTGTACTGACAGTTTTAAAAGTGGCGCCAGTGTAAATGACAGTTTTTAAAGTGGCGCCAGCGTAAATACCTTCACATAGGCGAACGAAATCACCGTCAGTAAAGATCAAACTGTACCACCAGTACAAACAAACCGTCCCTGTGCTAGTGGACAGAGCATCCAACAAGGCCATGAAAGCAAGAACAATAAAAGAGCGAACCCGGTGTCGGAGGCTCCTGGGATCTGAAAAAGGGATAAACCGACCGACGTGAAAGCAAGAACAATAAAGCAGAAAAATCTTAACAGTGTCGCATCTTAATAGTTGATGCAACAAGCCATGAGCACTTGATTCTCGATGGGTTTGCAAACTTACGAAACTGGTTGTACGCCCCAATACAATTTACCACATCCGATCGTTTAATAGTTAGCCAGAAATCATATGGTTAAAGCTTATTCAGCCTCGGCAACAAAAGGTATCAAAAGGCAACAAAAGATTCTGATGCGGTGACAAGAAAATATCTCCTATAGTACCCCGTCATACCAAGGTTAACATACATAACTCATCACAACTTGCTGTACATAGTTTTTTGAATCAAGAGTCAGGACCGTCTACCAACTAATAAAAAAAACTCTCCTAATCATTGTGCAGTTGAAAGCAATAGTTGCTAGTATTGGAGGAACTGAAGGGATGGCGATGTTGCTGTGAATCTGGATAATTGCTGACTAACATATGCACATTCAAACATCAAAACCTGGCATCGCAAACTGTGACGCAAATGCCTCAACCTGATTTCGGAGTTCTATAATATCCTTATTGTTCTGTAGGCCTCTTAGAAACTCCTTTTGCACTTTGCCATGTTCTTTCAGAACATTGCTAGCAATCTGAGTAGCCCTTATGAGGAAGTCTGCAATCACGTCGAAGTCCTCTTCTAAGCAACCTCTAGTAGTCATTGCAGGTGTTCCTATAGCAACATGATATCAAGCTGATTAGTACTGACAGTTCTGCATTTATATAAGGAGAGAGGAACAAAAGGCTAAAAAGAATAGAGATATGAGTTGAAAGAACTAACCAATCCGCACACCACCAGGCGATATCGAGCCGTTATCCCCATAAATTGGTGTCTTGTTGATAGATATGTGGCATGCCTCACAGACTTTCTCGAAGATCTTACCTGTCCAAAATTAAAGAATGACATCATAACCAATACGCACCAGCCCTTCACATATAATATATATAAACTAAAAGTGCACAAGAAAGATAAAAGGTACAAACATTTATACGAAGGTAAACATTTCAAAGGGGCACAAAGGAAGCAGAATTATACCTGTCAAGCCAAGAGTTCTGAGGTCCCAAAGTACTAAGTGATTATCTGTGCCCCCAGTAACCAATCTGCATTTTCTTCTAAGCAAAGCTGATGCCAACGCCTGAGCATTTTTCTTGACTTGTTGAATGTATGCTTTATATTCAGGAGTTGCTACCTGCTTCAGAGTTATAGCCAAGGCAGCAATATGATTATTATGGGGTCCTCCTTGCAGCGAAGGAAAAACACCAAAATTTATTCTATCCTCGAAGTCGTATTCATTCTCATCTCCTTGAGAAAAAGATCCAGCTCGTTTCCTTAAATTTTTCCCTTTCCTGAAGAATATTATACCACCTCTAGGGCCCCTAAGATTCTTGTGAGTAGTTGACGTAACAACATCACAGTAGTCAAAAGGGCTACGGCATTCCTACAAAGGCACAGTACTCCATTATCAGCAGACAGTTATCCTCAATGATCAGTCTATGGTCTCTAATACAACCATACAAAAACAGAAAGGGCAAACAATCTATATACCATATGAAGGACATCAAAGCATTAAACTAGTGTATATATCACCCAACCAAACATGAATTTAGGATTTAGGATGGCTGCAATAAAAGTTTAAAATCAATGGTGTACGAAGGACCATAATACACAAGTTGAATGGTTTATTCAAGTGAACACGATTTACATCACCTGGAACAACCACAAATGACATGTTACAGTCAACAAGGGAACACTTTTCACTTATGCACTTTCATGTGTATGTAGGTAGTGTGTGTATGTGTGGCAATAATACAGACATTAAATGTTTTCTTCAATACGAGCATGATTTGCATCACATGGAACAACCATAAGTAGCATGCTACAGTCAACAAGGGAACACTTTCACTTAAGCTCTTTCAGGAACATGCAAGAGTGCCTAAGAGGTTAAGTACTCAAGTGTGTGTTAAGAGGGAGGAGTTCGATTCAATTAGTTTCATTGGACGATGGTTCTTGCAGCCTAAGGCATCGTTCGGTTACCCAGGAACCATGCCCTGGAACAATTCCTACCAGGAATCTTGGCTAATTTATATAACGTTTGATGAGCTAGAACGATTCCTGGGTAGATTCCTAGCTAACCGAACAAGATCTAAGGAGATCAAGATCCAAATATTTGAATAACCACATATGGTATTTCTCAACCTTGTTTGGAGCTACACCTACAAGCAATAAGAATAATAGAAATATAAGCAATCTATATATCTATATCTATTTCTATATATTTTATAATCATAAACCCCACTAGCCTTCTATCTTAACATGCAAGCCATCCACATCAAGAACCCACGAGTACATGCAATTATGTCATCTTTCTATTCATGCAAACTATCCATGCCAACAAGCCACAACATCCACAAACATGCATTTATTTGCCACGACAGCATACCACACCATCCACTAGAAATCATTAATAATAATTTATCCCTTTTAAGTTTTAAGTCATCTAATTTCATTCCAAATCATCCATGATCCCCGCAGCAACGCGGGGGTATCCTCCTAGTATCTGATATGCTAAAGCAAAACAAAATGCTTATTACAGATGCAACATTCTTAGTTATAAAAGGGAGTTGCATAAACAAAAGATGTGACTCTCTATTAACTTACTGAGGCACAAAGAATTGGGTTAGGTTTCTCATTGCACTGAGAAGTAACAAGCATGTGAATCATGATTCATCACTATGGTAAGCAAATTCAAAAACACCTTAGATAATGATTTACAATTACAAGGAAGTTTCCATCATAGACAAAACACAACAATGGATACTAGCCATATAAAGCATCTTCATCGTTCAGGTAAACTGAGGATTGGCCAAGCACACTGCCTTAATTCACATTCAGCTGACATCAGGTACTAAAACCAAACTCAGGACCAAATTCAAATGGAAATGTTACTTTATGCGCTCAAACATCAAATTCAGGCTACAGTGCCAACCTAACCAATTGACCAGGTATCATGATCGATCATGCATTTAGTGGTTTAAAATTCCTGATGAATAAGGTAGCAACAACCTTGGACAAGGGAAAAAATGGAAGTCCTAGAATCAGTACTAACTTCCATCACAGTGACTTAAATATTTTGTCAGGGTGAAAGACCAATATAGTAACTTCCATTTGACATAGGAAGTTTGTGTTTTGAATCTTCCAAGGTAGTTCAACGAATAATTTATGGACCAAAAGAAAATGAATGCTGTGCTCTGCGATCTTTATCAAGCTTCAAGGTTTTAACAGTAGGATTTACTTCTAGTCAAAATAATCAACAAAACAAACTCTAGCTTTTGACAAAAATCTTCTAGAGGGTAATAAAGTACTAGGATAAGAGGTATCTCTAAGGTGCTGTTTGGTTGACGTATTTGTAACGTGACTCGATTACATGGGTAACAGATGACATTAAGTGCGTGTTTGGTTGCACGCCGCAACTTGCCACGCCAAAAGTTCGGCAACTTTGGCAGCTGCTTGGTTGCCGTGTAAACTTTGGCTGCCACAGCTGTCGTTTTCCTCCCTAGCTTGTCGTTCTGTCTGTCGCGTAGGTGTGGCGTGTGGCGGCCATTCTTCTCACCACACGGGTGTGGCGCTGCCGAACCTACGGCGTGGCTGGCCGTGGCCCGTAACCAAACACCCCCTAAATAATGTTTGTTTAAGTCCAGCCGCCACGCCAGATCACGCTGGGAACTGATACCGGTCTATTCAAACTTGTTACCGCTCCCAATCGAATGTGAATCATTACCGTTGCCATTTACGTTACAGCTACTGAACCAAACGGCTCGTAAGACTATACCATTCGATCAAATTGTTTAGCAAGATACAGTCAAATTAAATGCATGAAATGGTAACCTAAATGGCAACAAAAGCCTTCTGACCTTTGGAAATAAGAACACAGCGGTAGCTGGTAACTGCAATCCTAGTCCATACAAGTATACAACACTAAGAGGTACAATTCCGTTCGATGCTAAGCAGTATACAGTCATAGTAACTGTAAGATCAAAATGTGGACCTAAGATGTACTCGTATTACTCTTGCGCACATTGTTAAGCAGGATACAATAAACTAACTGTAAGATAAAAATAAATGCTTCAACGTAGATATGTACCTTTGCTGCAACAAGCCCACTGATATGTGCCATGTCGCAAAGAAGCACTGCACCACACTTATCAGCAATCAATCTCATCCGTGCTAAGTCCCACTCTCTGGGGTAAGAGCTCCCACCACAGATGAGAATTTTCGGGTGGAAATCCATTGCTCTCTCCTCGAGCTTGTCGTAATCAATATACCCAGTCTGTGGGTTCACCTTGTACGACATGCTCTCGAAGAAAATAGAGGCACCTGACACCTTCTTACCACTGGGCGTGTAGTAACCATGGCTAACATGGCCACCCGACGGTGGCTCCAGCCCCATGATGCGGTCCTTGGGTTGAAGGAGCCCAGTGTAGACAGCCAAATTGGCAGACGTGCACGAGTAGGGCTGCACGTTGACGCCCCAGCAGGCAGGGTCGAGACCAAAGGCAGTGAGGGCGCGCTCATGGCAGAGCCGCTCGATGGCGTCGATGTGCTGATTCCCGCCGTAGTAGCGAGCACCCGGGGCCCCCTCGGAGTACTTGTTGGTGAGGTGGCTGCCGAGCGCGTCGAGCACCGCGCGGCAGACGAAGTTCTCCGACGCTATGAGCTCGATGCCTCGCACCTGGCGGTCCAGCTCCTGCTCCATCAGCGCGTGCACATCCGGGTCGGCCTCCGCCAGCGACTGGTTGCCCCAGGCGCGGACCGCGGCGCGGCGGGTCTCCAGATCCGCGGCGCTGCCCTCCCCCGTCGCCTGCCGCTTGGCGGGGCGCAGCGCCGCGGACGTGGACGAGCAGGATGACGTCTCTCCGTCCCCGCCCCCACCGCCGTTGACGGCGCGGCGCGGGCGCTTGACGCAGAGGGAGTGCCCGAGGAGGGAGAAGTGCTGGTCGCCCCCGTCGTCGTCATCCCTCTCCGCGTCGGCCTCCCCGGCCACGACGCGCTCCGGCTTCGCGTCTTCCGCGTCGTCGAACAGGCGCAGCGGCGCGGCTACCGCGTGCACGCGAGCGGCGTGGGCGTGGGCGTGGGTGTGACCGTGAGAGTGGAGCCCGAGCGAGAGGTCCGACGATGCGGGCCGCGAGAGATCCATAGCTTACCAATTCCCGAATCGATCGGCGAGAAGTAACGAACCCTAGAGAGCTACGCGTCTTCAACAACAACAGCAACAACCAACGCGACAGGAGCAGCAGCGGAGGTGGGCGACGCAGGAGGAAACAGAGTCAGCGGTGGCTACGAGAGGCGACGCGGCGGCGGAGGAAACCATGGACCTTTGGGGATCAACCGGGGCTATGGGAATTGGGAAGCACGAGATGACGCGGTGGAATCGATGGAGTCGGAGGCGCGCAGCTGAGGAGAGGAGAGGGGAATGAATGGGCGCCGTGCTCCAATTGATGAAGGGAAGGGTTGGTGGTGGTGTGGCGTGGTGTGATGTGGTCGTGTGAGATGTGGTCGATGGGAATAGCCGAAATAGGGGATCGGGGCAAGGAGGAAGAACCTGGACGGGGAACCGGCCGGAGACGGTGGCCGGTGGGTGCTGTTGCCATCGGGACGGGAGGACGGGCACGTGCCCGCGAGGGCCGGCTGGGCTATGGCCTCTGGCCGACTGGCCGCATCATGTTGGACTTGGACCTGAACCTGAACCCGAGCCGTTGTGGTCGTGGGCGACTGGAAGTGGGCCTAAACGGTCAGTCACCGTGAATTTCTAGTTGCCTAATCAGGGGTCTAACCATTTTTGTCGGTTTCGGTGCGAGTGAAGTTGCTATTGTTTTAGAACAACGTTTCGTAATGGTCTAATATTTTTGTCGACTTCGGTTGCAGAGCGGCTCTTCCAGTGAAGTTGCTACTGTTTTAGAACAACGTTTCGTAATGACCTAACAATTTTTGTCGGCTTTGGTTGTATGAGCGGCTCTGCCAGTGAGGTTGCTACTGTTTTAGAATAACGTTTCGTAATGGGCTAACAATTTTTATCGACTTCGGTTGCATGAGCGGCTCTATCAGTGAAGTTGCTACTGTTTTAGAACAACGTTTTGTAATGGCCTAACAATTTTTGTCGACTTTGGTTGCATGAGCGGCTCTGCTAGTGAAGTTGCTACTGTTTTTGGAACAACATTTCGTAATGGCCTAACAAATTTTGTCGGCTTTGGTTGCACCAGCGGCTCTGTCAGTGAAGTTGCTACTGTTTTATAACAACGTTTCGTACTAGCCTAATAATTTTTATTGGCTTTAGTTACATGAGCGGCTCCGCTAGTGAAGTCGCTGTTGTTTAGAACAACGTTTCATAAAACAATTTCTCTTCATTATTGAACGGAGCGAAATGTTTGCATGCAACTCGTGCCCCCCAGCATCGGCCTCGCACCTGCGTGTCCTCGCCCCCGCCCTTCTGGCACGGAGGCAAATCCGCCCACCCTCACGCAAGGGTCTCATGGGAGCATGCAAAGCCAGGTGAAGCTATTTTTTTTAAAAAAAACTTCTATCTGATGAAGCTATTTTAAAAAAAAAAAAAACTTCTCTCTTTTCTCTCTCCTCTCAAATGGGAAATCCGCAGCTTCATGGTGAAACAGTTACGCCAAAAAAGCGTTTGGCTGGTAAAGCACGCTCATGAAGGTTAATGTTGAAGCCGTGCCAAACGTCCCTCGGACGCCCGGTCCAACCTATCTTAGAGTCCGTTTGGATGCTTAGAATCGAATTCATTCTAATAATTATAATTTAGACATAGATTAATTAAGCTAATATAGTTATATATGAAATATATTTGTATATTTGTTGTTAGGTATATATGGGACATACTTATATGTTGTATTTCTATTATAGAGAAGTGATTGAAGAGTGTGCTATAAGTTGGATAGTAGAATTATAGTATAGTGATCTATAGAATCTATTTTCATCTCTCATTCTATGAATTTAAGATAGGCTTATTTATGAGCTTGGAGAAGTTATGGAATATTAAATTTTAAGTCAAATAGCCTAATTCATTAAGTAGATTTCAATTCCTCCAAAACGAAGGAATCCAAACAACCCCTTGTAGTATTAGATTAGATGCAATTCAGCATGAAAAAAGCGCACAGTTTTTTTTATGATTGAAGAAACGGATTTGCGACGTTTGTGCCTACGTCTCAACGTAGTATTATAAAAAAAACAATGTACTTCCTCCATTTTAAATTAAATTATAAGTCGTTTTGATTTTTTTATTTATTTATTTTACTATGTATCTCGATATATTATTATATCTAAATACATAGTAAAATAGATGTATCAAAAAAATCAAAGCAGCTTATAATTTGAAACAGATTGAGTACAGTACTAGCGCACTTGTTCTAGTACGTCACGATGTCCATCTAAAAAGTGTGCTTCACATTATCAAATTGGGCTTGGTCGATCGCTTGGACATCGGCTTGCGTAATTGGCTTCTTGCACGTGAGAGCTTTGAACTAAATAAATGGATAATATTGAAGCGAAGTTTTGAGTTCTAAGGCTTGCTTTTGATTTGGACTGTGGCATCTATAGATTCGGAGTGTACAGATTTTTTTAACCTCGTCCCACCTCATCGCATGTACTCCCTCCATCCCAAATTGTAAGTCATTCCAAGAATCTTGGAGAGTCAAATCTTCTCAAGTTTGACCAAAAGTATAAAAAAATTATAAAGATTTATGACATCAAATAGGTATGCTATAAAAATATAATTAACAAAGAATCTATTGGTACTTAGTTGGTATCATAAATGTTATTATCTTATTATATAAACTTGGTCAAACTTGAGATGCTTTGACTCTCCAAGATTCTTAGAATGACTTACAATTTGAGATGGAGGGAGTACTATGTTTGGCACTACTCTACTTCACTAAGAAAATCACTTTTTTTCTCAACGAGCAGCTCTATCAATGGAGATAAAACTATTTTTGAAAACATCTCTACATGTGCATGCATGCAGGGGCAGCGGGAAGGGGGCCAGGGGTCCAACCCCCCCCCCCCCCCCCAAAAAAAAAACTCCCTAGTGCCCCACTATATAACCTCTTAATTAGCTAATAAAAATTACTAATTAGTGTTGTATTTATTTATCACATCTTCTTTGTGTTAGTCTTTATTGATATCTATGAGATTTATGTCTAATATTTATGTTATCTTCTCCCTCTATTTTGTTCTTATTATTGTTGTTGTAGTTGTTCCTACACAATATCTTAGTTGATCTGCATAATATACGAGTAATTACCTAGTTAGGATGTTAATTATTAGTGCCTTATCTTTCCCCTCCCTTTTATTCCCGTTATTACAATGATTTTTTTCTATGAATTATACTAGTTGGGTAGAGATGAGAGACTTAGGGCTATTTAATTTTTTCCTTTTGCCATAATTTTCAGTATCCTTTTGCCATAATTTGCAGTTGCTACTGTTTTAGAATAACGTTTCGTAATGGCCTAACATTTTTTGTCGACTTCGGTTGCATGAGCAGCTCTCTCAGTGAAGTTGCTACTTTTTTAGAACAACGTTTCGTAATGGCTTAACATTTTTTGTCGACTTTGGTAGCATGAGCGGCTCTGCCAGTGAAGTTGCTACTGTTTTAAAACAAAGGTCTGTCTAGGCACAACTCGGGTGTTTCGAGGACGGTTCACACCCGAGTGACACTATGCCCTAAAAACACTCGATTCAACAAACAAACTCAATCGAGTGTCACATACGTGCCAAACACTTGATTCCTATAATCACTCCATCTAACGATACAAATAAAATATATCAAATAAATACAAAAAATCAAATAAAAATAACCAAATAATTACTATGAAGTGCAAATTAGAAAAAAAATCAAAGAAAAAGCAAATAAAACATACAACCAACAAATAAAAATGCAGCAAAATAACCAGATCATTTCTATGAAAAGGCAAATTGGAATAAATCCAAATAGAGACAAAAATGACATACAAATACACACAAAAAAATCAGAAAAAAATTCAGATAACATACCAGATAGTGCAAATCAGCTATCTATATAATGCAATATCAATTTACACCAGTGGTCTGAACAAATTACATTTCGTCGTACATTGTAAAACTAGTGACGGTAGCATGTAAGTGTCAACGTAGCTCACAGCTACTGTAGAAACTAGCAATCCGCCGCAGGGGAGAAGCGCTGGCCGGAGCTACAGGAGGAGGAGGAGGCGAGCGGGGAGCAGAGGAAGAGGCACGCCTGCCGTCGCGCCATCCCGCAGCCGAGCAGAGGTGGCCGGAGCTACAGGCGGAGGCGGTGGGTGGGGAGCAGAGGAAGAAGGCCCCCACGCCGTGGGTGTCACAGAACCGACCAATTTATAAGAGCACAAGTATAAAAACAATCGCCGAAACGATCAAATTCTCGAACTTGAGCCCATATAAACCCGGTAGTCAACCGAAATCTTGAAGGATTTCAAACCAACTTGCATACAACCAAGATCACAGTAATTCAACATAACATATCGTACGTTACAACATTTCGCAGATGTTCGCAAATAGGTTACATCATCACAGAGTCATTGTTATTACAAAACAAGTCTTGTAAATATGCGGAAGCAAATAGTTTAACTCACACACCGAGTTCAAATACACATACTGGTTTGCTGATCACGGCCCGCAAAAGCATTCAGATAAGAGAACGGAGATCATGCCCATGATCTAGTCTTCATCACCCGCCGGGTGGAGACAATACTTACAGAATCCCTGATATAGAAGGTCATCTGCAATAAGAGGGAATAAACCCTGAGTACGGGAATGTACTCAGCTAGACTTACTCGTCGAAAACCAAACAAATGACACCAAGGATTATGTAAAGCTTAATGTAGTGGAGCTGGCTGACACTTTCTTTTTGCAGAAGAGCATAAGTAGTATGATCAACTCTTATCCTGACTAGCAGTGACTTTTTAGTCATTAACCTATCATCTATATTAGCACATATACTAAGCAACCATTTTATTAGGGTGCAAACATTAATAACCATATCAGGTATTCATTGTGGCAACCTTATCATCATCATCCATTTAACCATATCGTTAAATTAATTGAATCTACGTTGCCACTGCTCAGTCAAGTTCTCACTATCCGGGAGAGACGACGATTTGAATCGATTCCTATCCAGCTGGAGGGATATTCCTAAACACAAACCCTGCTTCCCCCGTCAGGGTCGCAACAAGTCACCTTTGGTATGATTCAGGAGTCGCGAGTCCGAACAGATCGACATTCTCAGAGACCCACTCTGCCAAGGTTGTTCGGGACTCTAACCCACCTTGGACTTATGCCAATGGCTCTCCGCACATCCTTACTACCTCCAGAATGTCGCCACTGCTCGCGTCCCCGGCCTGAGTCGAGCTACTAGGCTTCGCGGTCGGAACGACTTATCCGGCCAGCTAAGTGTTAGGCTGCGTTCAACATGACATGAGGACGTACAGCGTATCGGTCCTTAAACGACTCAGACGGAGTCACTATATTCAAACCTACACAAGACCCCGCCCGGTCTTAATTCATTATTCACATGGTTCTTTTCCACGATAGCAAATATAGCCAACTGTGATCCACCTCATCCTAAAGCTCGTAGGTGACAGGAAAATCACCTGACTTCTACCGCACTAAGCATGGCTAAGCATTTAACCCATTCCTGAACTTAAATAGGATTCCAGTGCGATATCTGGACAAGGAAGGATATATAATGCAGCAATTGGTTCCAACCAATTCCTATACTTAATGCATCATCAACAATAAAAGATACTCAATGTATTTGTAAAAACATGGGAGGCTTAATATGCTCCGGGGCTTGCCTTTCAGGAACGAGGAAGGCTGGTGGTCAGGGCACTCAGGGCAATTCCTCCGCGGCGACTGCTTCGTCGGTTTCCTGCACCTCGGGTTCCTCCTCCTGGTTGGTTCCCTCGAACTCTAGCAACATCACTCCCTCTAGCACACCTATTGCATGAATGCGCAAGATAAATATCATGGATGCACATGAACGAATGTCAGGGATGCTCGGGGAATGCACATGTTCGCTGTAGTTTGCATATTCCAACTTAAGCCCTATTCAAATCACTTTACTTACCAAGTTTATACAACCTAATGTATAATTGCTCATCTTCAGTTAATGACCTAGCACCTGCACCTAAGCATATTCTCAAGTTAGGCTAACCCCTAAACAATCAATGAGAACATTGCAACCACATACACTCAAGCAATTGTATTTCAGCAAAATAAATACTATGTAGTGGTGCAGTAAACTAGCCATAACTGGAGATTTATAATTCTAAATGACATGCAACAAGACAATCTGGAAAGCTTATGAAATTGTATGCAATTCATTTTCAGACCTCGAAGCATGATTGAAACCTTTACCAGTTCGAATTCATAAATCAACAGAACTCTGTCCTCACAAGGTAGAGAGTAAGCAAAACTGGAACCTAACTTTAAACAGCTGTAGTTTCTAAACTACTGGGCCAAATGCCCTCAAATTTTGACAGGAGCTAGATACATAAATTATCTACAACTTTTGTATTCATCATAATCACAGAAAACCAAAATATCATAGGGAGCTTTCTAAAGTCTCCAGATCTGTCCGGAGGGACATAATGCAAACGAAATACTTAGTAACTCATGAGGTAAACATATAATTGGACAACACTAAATCTACTCACATGTCACACATATCACAAGAACACCAGAAAGTAGGGTGTTCATTCCCAAAACATTTCCTCTAATACCTTTCTTAATTTATTTAATTAATTAGAGGAAATAGTAAACATATATGAAAGCTACACCATTAAATCTACAAAAATTACAGTAGACCCTACATGCCCTAAGTAGACTACCATAACAATTTCACTACCATTTTAGTAAGTACAACAGCCTACACAAAAATGGTAAGGTAGAATGGCTTAAAATGGCATAATTAGGAAACCTTAGTGAAAAGTGTCAAGCAACAGATTTATATTTTTCCTAGCATCTTTAAGGTACCAAGATACTACCTACCAAGTTTCATGGCCATAGGATTCATAGATAATTTACAAAAATTCACACAAGTATCTACCAATGATAAAAGGAAATTCTATAACTCAAAAACTACACATGCAATGTCTCTCAAATTTTAACCAGAGCTTCTACTAAGCAATACTAGCTTACCCACAAAATTTCACAATTTTTGGATCAAGGAAACTCAAGATATAATTTAAACAAGTTTGCATGCATTCAAAAACACTTTTCAAGTTTCTATTTAATTCATCCAAAATTTCTACATAAAGTGCTCAAGACATATTTTTCTTAAATACTAGACCTCACAGTGAGTCTAACAAAATTTGAATGACAGTATTTGGATCTACACAAATGGAGTTACCAAATTTACAAAACAGCAGTCAACACTGAATTTTTGAACTATCTTTCTGGATCTGACTCACTGACAACCGGGACCCACTGGTCAGGGGACCCCGCCTGTCAGCGAAACAGAAACAGGGGAACGACGTGGGACGATGCGGAAGCGGCGCTAGCTCACCGGCGGCGTGGACTTCGGCGACGGGAAGGGTACCTCCGCGTACGCCAAGACTTCTCGCACCGATTGAACCCCTAAACCTAGACGCTAGGGAACCCTAGGCATGCCGGCCACGGAGAGGTCCAACTTCGGCGAGCCTCGGACGGCGGTAGAACGACCAAGCGGCCATACCAAAAGTCGAGCGGCTGCGCGGAGATGATGACAAGATAGAGGAGCTCAAGGCCGAGCTATGGGCGAGATAGAGCGAGGTGAGACACGACGGTGAGCACGTGAGAGCTCGTCGGAACCAACGGCGGCAATGGCGCTCCGACGCGGGGAAGAAGAAATGTGGCCTCACCCTTGACTCACTGGCACAACAGCAAGGTGGACGAGCAAACAGAGGCTATGGTGGAGCTTTGGGTGGTTCGAATCGAGTGGAGACACGACGACGACGAGGCGTGAGCTCGGCGTGGCCGCGGTGGCGATGGCGTCGCCCTCAGCCCGCCTCGGCTTGCACGGTGAAGAAGAGGGAAGGGGAAAAGGAGGTGGGGTGAGCTGGTGGTGTCGTGGCGTACTTGACGCACGCCCTAACCTGACTGGTGGGGCCAGCGCCGGCATACGGCCTCCATGGCGCGTCCACGCGGCAGCGATGGCCTGAGGTCGGTCGGCCACTCGGCCAGACGGAGACAGCCATCAGACTCGCGATCACCCGACTGACGATGAGATTTGGCGTCGATCAAACTCCTAAACCTTAGCTCAGTAGCGCAAACTTCGTAAACAAAAGTTTAAGCCCTATGTACCAGCTACAAAACTCCTTTAGAGACCAAAGTCTAATTCGCAAAGTATAGAGAGAAAATTTATGCCAAAGTTGAGTTCATGAAACTGTTTTTCAGAGTTAGCACTTAGAAAAATTTTCAATTGTTGAAACAGCTTTCAATCCTGACTTGTGGGCCATTTTTGAACATGTTGTGCACATTTTCATGAGATGGTCATAAAAGAACTTTTGTTCCACATATAATTCTCTACAACTTTGCTTTAGGTTGCTCAGACATGCAAACATCCTAAGCCACACTTTTTAAATAGTCAAACAAAAGGGTTCAGGGGTCAAATTTGGTCAAACCATGACTTGGGAACCTAATTTGCCAAAGTGATCAACATGAACAATGTCCCAAATGACATTCTAGGTGTAACTAAGTTTCTTAAAAGAGTTTTTAGCCACACCATACATTGGTCACACATTAATCAAGCAAGGTATGTACTGAAATAATGAAAAACACAAGAAATATTGCAAATGTTTCATAGTCATGTTTCACATGTTTCATGATCTTGTTGCATAGTATTAACTAATCTTGTTTCACTAAGGGAGTGGCACATGTTGCACTTAAGTGTTGCACACTTTACATTTCATAAAAGAAACAACACACATGAAACATAATGATATGTTGCAATGTTTCAAAGACATGTTTCATGTGATATAAGCTTGTGAATGGATGAATGATGCTCATGTCCATGAAATACAGTGCAATGTGGAAGCTAAACACCAGGGGTGTTACAGTGGGTCATGGAGGAGTGGTAGAAGAGGATAAGGATGATAAGGATAAGGTTGCACGCATCACACAGGCACACAGCTCCCAACCACAACAAAGCCTGCAATGTCAGAGACATGGCGTGAGAGCAGGCGCCAAACTCCACTAGGGCGCGGCAAACGAGTGGCGGAGAGAGCAACACGTGTTAAATCCAATGGACAGAAAATCGAGGGACCAAGCCCCATAAAACACCCGAGCGCTGGTTAGTTTTACCGATTTTTATTAACGTGTCCATTTTGAACCTTTAATTAGTACTCCGTAATAGTAACCTTGTGTTGTATTCGGTGATGGAAAATGGGTTTTATTAGACTATCTCCAACCATGACAACCCAAACACAGCACCCATTCTCTGATTTGGGTCATGCATAGTAAAAAAGATCGCAACCCAAAATTTACGTTCTCTAACAGAGGACCCAAATCACCCCCCGTCATCTACGGTACAACACTCTTTCTTCCTCCCGTGTTCGTTTCTGTAGGAACGCACAGCAGGAAAACGAAGAGGAAAGCGGCGGCTAGCCACGGCCTACAGGGCCCATGCCTGCACCGCTCTTCACGCGCTCGCCGGCGGCCAGGGAGCTGCGGCGGGGCCAAGGGCGCCCGCGCGCCCGCGCCAGGGGACTGGGCAGCGGCGTCGGACAACCAGGAGGGCAACCCGTGCGCGCGCCGCTTGCTGCGACGGCCAGCAGCAGCGACGGCGGGGCCGGAGGCGCCCGCGCGTTCGCGCCGTTGGGGCTGCAGCGGCAGCCTGCGGCCGGCCGAGCGCGCTCACCGGTGGCGGCGGCCCCTGCTGGGGGCGTACCGGATCCGCGAGCCTCTCCCCTTCCAATCAGCGGCGCGCAAGGCCGAGAACTGCCGCTCTCCGAGGTGGAGGCCGCCGCCGTCGCCGCTTCCGCGTCGAAGCCGTCCAAGGCCGCTTCCTCGTCGACGCCGTCCAAGGCCGCTACGCGCAGCGGAGAATTGGGTCGAGGAGAGAGAGACAACCATTTTTGCGTACCCACTCGACTCCGACGCAAACTGCATCTTTGGTTTGGGTACTCGGTTGGAGCGTCGTTTTTTCACCGAAAGCAACGTGCACGACCTATATTTGGGTTTGGGTGCCGTGATGACTATCCCGTTGGAGACAGTGTTATAGGTGGTGGATCCGACAAGTGGTACATTGCAATGTGGTATAACAAGGTGCAGAAAGTGGCTCCGGTGTGGATAGCCAACAGGGAGACGCCCATCTCCGGCCCGCCCTCGTCGGTGTTAACTATCTGGACCGACGGCAACCTGGTTCTTCTCAACAAGTGTAGGTCGCCTGTTCGGCTTCTTTTTTTAGGTGGAAGAGTGTTTTTCTCCCACAACAATTCAGCCAGAACAGTGTTTTTGAGCCAGTTTTAGACCCGCGAACGGGCCGCAACCACCGCCAGAGCCTCCAACACCACCATCGTTGCTGTGCTCCTGAACTCCGGCAACCTCGTCCTTGCATATGCATCGAACACCTCCAATACGATCTGGCAAAGCTTCGACCACGCCACCGACACCCAGCTTCCTGGCATGAAGTTTGGGCGGAACAAGCTCACGGGCGTGAGCGACCGCCAGGTCTCATGGAGGAACTCCATGGACCCGTCTCCAGGCATCTTCTCCGTCGTGATGGACCCGCGGGTAGCCGGACAGTACCTGTCCGTGTGGAACAACTCACGGCCGTATTTCACCCCTGGCAAGTTCAACCCCCAGACAGGCGCATTCAGCGGCATACCGCAGATGGCGGTGATGTCGCAGGCGGGCTCGATATACTCGTACGAGTACGTCGACAACGACGAGGAGGAGTACTTCCTGCTCACGCTCAAGGACGACAGCGTCTTCCTCCGTACCGTGATCGACCCATCCGGCCAGCAGAAGGGGATGGTTTGTGTTGGATTGTAATATGGCAAGTGGGCCTGTCCACAATGCCTATATATATATATATATATGTATGCTGAACAATCACAATAATATATAGAGAATTTTCCTAATCACCTTTTATCATGGTATCACAGGAAGGTTACGATTTTCGCTTCCGCTAATCGCGCGAGATCGCGCCGCCGCCGCCAGGCACTCGATCGCCGGCCGGCAGGCCCTCTCCTCGCGGACGCGCGCGCCTCGGCGCCTGCGCGACGCGCTACCACCCCGCCGTCTCCTCGCGCTCGTGCCGTCCGCTCGACCGAGCAACCGAGCGCCCGATTCCTTCCTCCGTGGACACGCAGATCACATCTACGTCTACGTCCACGCTGCCGCCTGGGCACCGATCCAGCAGGTCCGTCTACGTCTACGTACAGCAAGTCACGACGCTCGCGTGATCGTCTACGTCAACGTCACAGAGGCGTGATTGCCCGGCTCCTGCTCCGATGGCTGAGACCGAGGCCGAGCGCCAGGCTCGCGAGGCACGCGAGAAGGCGGCGGCTGATCGCGCCGCGGCCCTCGACGCGTACGAGGCCAAGTACGCTGCCGTCCACGCCGCCGCCATCGCCGTCCTCAACATCAAGGTCCTCGTGCCCTTGGTTCTGGATCGCGCCGCCGACAACTACAACCGGTGGCGCGCCATGTTCCTCGTCGTCCTGGGCAAGTACGCCCTCACGGACCACGTCCTCTCCGACGTCGTCAACGCCGATCGACCGGCGTGGGTGCAGATGGACTGCACTGTGCTGACATGGATTTACGGCACGATCCACGCTGACCTCCAGCAGTCGACGATGAACCGCAAGCCCAACGCTTGCGGCGCCTGGACCTACCTCGAGAACGAATTTCTCGGCTAGCGCGAATCGCGCGCCCTGCTGCTCTTGGCGGAGTTTCGCACAGCGAAACAGGGTTCCACCTCGATCACCGACTTCTGCCGTCGTCTTGAGACGATGGCGGCGACTCTCGGCGACTATGGCGATCCGATCGGAGATCGCACCCTGGTCCTCACCCTCCTCCGCGGCCTCAACGGCAAATTCCGGCCCATGGTCTCCAACCTCAAGATGCGGCAGCCCTTCCCCACCTTCGAGGAGGCTCGCACGCTTCTTCTGCTCGAGGAGATCGACATCGACGACATCGCCGCCGGCGAGGCAGCCGGGGCATCCGATCCGCCGGCCTCCTCTACGTCAACCGCCCTCGTCGCCGCTCCACGCCCTCCTGCCGGACGCCCCCACGGCGGACACGGCCAGGGCCATCAGGCCGGGCACGGCCAGGGCAGGCCCGCTGGTTACGGCCAGCCCGGGCAGGTCGGCACTGCCGGCCACGGCCAGCAGCGGACCGGCCGCCGCCGCGGCGGGCGCGGCCGCAACCAGCAGCAGCAGCAGCCGACCGGCAACACCAGCGCCGGCCCGCAACATCAGGCGCAGTACTATAATCCGTGGGCGGGCCACGCTCAGTTCTGGCCATGTCCACCGAACGCCCCCGGGACGCCGTTCCGTCCTCCGCCGGCCACCTTCACTGCCCAGCAGCAGTACGTGCAGCAGCCGTACACCCTTGGGCCTCCTCCAGGGTTCGGCTACGGAGGACCGCCACCACCACAGCAGCTGCAGCAGCAGCCCTGGACGCCCATACAGGGCATGTCCTGGGATCCGTCCGGCCTCGTCAGCAACTTCAACACCATGACGCTGACACCTCCTCCGTCGGGCGAATGGTATGCTGACTCCGGTGCCGGTGCTCATATGGTCAATAACGCTGGTATACTTTCTAGTCTTCACCCTCCATCGTCATCTAGTCCTTCATCTATCATTGTGGGTAACGGAGCTTCGCTTCCCGTTACATCTCTTGGGTCACATTCTTTTTCTATAGAACGACGTCCTCTTATTCTTTCTAATGTTTTAGTGTCACCTAGCATTATTAAGAATTTAATCTCTGTCCGTCGTTTCACTACTGATAATAATTGCTCCATTGAATTTGACCCATTTGGCCTTTCTGTGAAGGACCTTCAGACACGGAGCGTGATCGCCAGGTGCAATAGCACGGGTGACCTCTACCCGTTCTTCCCCACACCATCCAGCACCACCACTGCCCTCGCCACCACCGTGTCGCCCTCTTCACTTTGGCATCGTCGCCTCAGTCACCTCGGACATGCGGCTTTATCTAAACTTATTAGTTCCAATGCCATTTCATGTAATAAGCACATTGATGATCACATTTGTCATGCTTGTCAGCTAGGTCGCCATGTGCGCCTACCATTTAGTGTTTCCAACTCTCGTGCTGTTAATCCTTTCGACTTAATACATTGTGATCTTTGGGCATCTCCAGTTGTTAGTGTGTCTGGCTATAAATACTATTTAGCCATTCTCGATGACTGCACTCACTACACCTGGACCTTTCCATTACGTCTCAAGTCTGAAACTTTCAATGTTATTTCTAACTTTTTCTCGTATGTTCGCACGCAGTTTGACTCCTCCATCAAGGCAGTTCAGTGCGACAACGGCCGCGAGTTCGACCACTCTTCGGCCCGCACGTTCTTCCTCACTCACGGGGTCATTCTCCGGATGTCGTGCCCATACACCTCCCAACAGAATGGACGTGCCGAGCGCATTCTTCGCACAATCAACAACATTGTGCGGTCCCTTCTGTTTCAGGCCAGTCTTCCTCCAGTTTATTGGGCTGACTCTCTCCACACCGCCACCTACCTCCTCAACCGCCATCCCACTAAAACCCTAGACGGACATACTCCCTTTTTCGCCCTCCACGGCACACAGCCATCTTACACTCACCTTCGTGTTTTTGGCTGCGCTTGCTATCCCAACCTGTCCTCTATAGCTCCACATAAGCTATCACCTCGCTCCTCCCTGTGTGTTTTCCTCGGGTATTCCTCCGATCATAAGGGATATCGATGTCTCGACCTTCACTCTAACCGGATCATCGTCTCCCGTCATGTTGTATTCGATGAGACGATGTTTCCATTCTCCGAGATGTCCACCTCCCCCCAGGATCCCAACACACTAGCGTTTTTGGACGATGCTGATGATTACTCTTCGCCTATCTGGCCAAGAGCTGTGACTGCAGGTACACGCCTCCCTGGCGGCATGGATGCCGCACCTGGGACAGCCGGCGCCTCTCCCTCTGCTACCTCGGCCAGCAGCCAGGGCGGCCACAGCCACGGCGGCCAGCCCGGCCACGGCCTGGGCGGCGCTGCCGGCCACGCCAGGCGCAGCAGCAGCGACCAGGGCGCCTCCACCGATGGCAGTGCTGGCCGTGGCCAGCTCAGCCCGGGCGGCAGCCCCTCCACCAGTCCGCCTAGTGCCGCTGCCCCTGATGACTCTACGTCCCAGGCTGTTGCCAGTGGCACCGGACGGACCACCGGCCGCACTGTCGCCACGACTCCAGCGACGATCGTCCCCGTCACCAATGCGCACAGCATGCGCACTCGTGGCAAGGACGGCTTTCGGCAACCCGTGGACCGTCTCAACCTCAGCACGATGGTCGCGGCCACCTCTCCGCTACCATCGTCCGTCCGCACAGCTCTCTCGGACCTGGCCTGGCGTCAGGCTATGCAGGCCGAGTTCGACGCTCTGCAGGACAACGACACTTGGACCTTGGTGTCTCGCCCTCCTGGCGTCAACCTCGTCACCGGCAAGTGGGTTTTCCGTCACAAGCTCAAGCCCGATGGTTCTCTTGACCGCTACAAAGCTCGCTGGGTCCTCCGCGGGTTTACACAGCGGCCGGGCATTGACTATGACGAAACATTCAGTCCAGTTGTCAAGCCAGCCACCATCAGGGTGGTTCTCACTTTGGCTCTGTCTCGCTCCTGGCTGATTCACCAACTTGATGTGAAGAATGCCTTTCTCCATGGCACCCTGAATGAGACAGTCTACTGCGTGCAGCCTACTGGGTTTGTTGACTCCGCCAAGCCCAATCATGTCTGTCGACTGAACAAGTCACTCTATGGGTTGAAGCAAGCTCCTCGCGCCTGGCACAGTCGCTTTGCCTCTCACATCACCTCTTTTGGGTTTGTTGAGGCCAAGTCCGACACGTCGCTGTTCATCTACTGCAAAGGTGCTGATATGGCTTTTCTCCTCCTATATGTTGATGATATTGTTCTCACTACGTCCTCTCCGAGTTTTCTTCACCGGATTATCGCAGCACTTCACCGGGAATTTTCTATGACAGACATGGGGCCTCTTCATCATTTTCTGGGTGTCAGTGTTCAGCGCCGAGGTGACAGTCTTTTTCTCTCTCAGCGCCACTATATGCTGGAAATTCTAGAGCGAGCTGGTATGAGTAACTGCAAGGCGAGCAGCACTCCCGTGGATACTCACTCGAAGCTCCCTGCTGATGGTGCCACAGTCTCTGATCCCAGTCAGTACCGCAGTCTTGCTGGGGCTCTTCAGTACCTCACCTTCACTAGGCCTGATATCGCCTATGCAGTTCAGCAGGTCTGCTTATACATGCATGATCCCCGGGAACCTCATCTGAGCGCTCTGAAGCGCATTCTTCGGTATCTTCAGGGTACTTTGGATCTCGGGCTGTACCTTCACCGGACCTCTCCAGCTGATCTCACTGTCTACACCGATGCAGATTGGGCGGGATGTCCTGACACACGCAAATCCACTTCGGGTTATGCGGTATTCCTTGGGGACAATCTTATCTCCTGGTCATCCAAGAGACAGCCGACAGTGTCCCGGTCCAGTGCAGAGGCGGAATATCGAGCAGTTGCGAACGGAGTCGCCGAAGCCAGCTGGCTGCGCCAGCTCCTTCTAGAGCTTCGCTGTCCACTCCGTCGTGCCACAGTGGTTTATTGTGATAACGTCAGCGCCGTTTATTTCTCCACTAACCCGGTTCAGCATCAGCGAACCAAGCATATTGAGATTGACCTCCACTTCGTCAGAGAGCGAGTCGCCCTTGGTGAAGTCCGTGTCCTGCACGTTCCCACTACGTCCCAGTACGCCGACATCTTCACGAAAGGTTTGCCGACGTCCGTGTTCACGGAGTTTAGGTCCAGTCTTAATGTTCGCAGTGCTCCCAGTTCAGACTGCGGGGAAGTGTTGGATTGTAATATGGCAAGTGGGCCTGTCCACAATGCCTATATATATATGTATGCTGAACAATCACAATAATATATAGAGAATTTTCCTAATCACCTTTTATCAGTTTGGATGGAGGAGAAGCAGGACTGGATGCTCTACTTTGTGCAGCCCAGTGCTCTGTGCTCCGTCTACTCTGCTTGCGGGGCTTTCAGCTGGTGCGCCGTGGACGACGTCCCTATGTGCAGCTGCCTTAGGGGCTTCAGCACGCAGAGCCCAGCTGAATGGAGCTCGGGAAATTACACCGGGGGCTGCACCAGGACGGTTCCATTGCCGTGCAGCTTGAGTGGCGCAGGCACGCCGCCGTCCATGGGTAAACATGAGGAGGATAGGTTCTACGTGATCGACAACGTGAGGCTGCCTGATGGGCCGCAGATGGCCGTGCAAGCTGAGAGCGCAAGTCACTGCGAGGCAACCTGCCTTAGCAACTGTTCTTGCTTGGCTTACTCTTACAACGGCACCTGCTCTCTATGGCACGGCGACTTGATGAACCTGCAAGAAGATCCTAACACAGGGGACAGTATCTTCATCCGACTTCCTGCTTCTGAGATCCCGCGCCCCAAATCTACTAGAGGGCGAACAATAGGGGTCGCCGTAGGAGTCTCTACACTCGGATTGGGTGTATGCCTTGTGACTCTTTTCTATCTTCTTCGTAGGAGAAGAACGACCATGTTAGCTTCATTCAGTCATTTCAGTCCAGGTTTAGTGGTTCAGTTAGTTAGTTTGTTTTATCCTTGGTCAATAAAAGGAACCCGTCGTGGGTGCGTCATGTACGCTGGAATCGCGCTCTGTTCGCGGTGAGGCAAGTCACGTAGGTGAGTTCTCCGTTGTTTTCGTCGAGTCTTAGCTGAAGCTTCGCACTCCATCTGTTTCGGTCGTGGGATGGCGCGGCCAAGTAGGAAGAAGTGGCGTGCATGGCGTTGAGTACTGAGTGGCCACGAGCTGCTTGCTGCATGTATATATATATCAATCAATAGAGTCTGAAAAAGCCGAGTAGTCGTGCGGCACCAATTCTCTGTGTTCCTCTGTGATCGTGTGTGTTTGCAGTTGAGTTTCCACCAAGCAGTGTTCATCTTCCTCGTATCCGGCGTCGTGCGACGACCGGTGGGAGACTACATTTGGTACCAGAGCCTGGTTCCGTCGGTGGACACGCGACCGCGCGATCGCTGCTGCTCGCGGTATGGATCGATGGAGGAACCGTTCCTCCTCGCCGCGACGGGGTTCCGGCGGGGGCGGTTCGAGCAACGGCGGCACGAGCCAACGCGGCCTGGTGATTCACCGGACCGTGCATGAGGAGGGCGGGAAACACAAGTACCCCCTCCTCACCAAGTCCAACTACTACTCATGGGCGGCGCTCATGAAACTGAAGCTCCAGGCGCGGAGCTTGTGGGAGACGGTGCAAGTCGGCGCCATCGACTACATCGACGATCGGAACGCCTTGGAGGCCATCGCTCTGGGCGTTCCCGAGGAGATGCACGGAAGCATCGCCAGGAAGGCCACAGCCAAGGAGGCGTGGGACTCCCTGAAGAAGATGCATCTCGGGGTGGATCGTGTGCGCCAGGCGAAGGCGAACACGCTGCGTCGGGAGTTTGACGCGCTGCGTTTCAAGGACGGGGAGTCGGTGGACGACTTCGCAATCCGGATCACCGACGTGGCGAGCCAGCTGGAGGTACTCGATGCTGGGTACACGGAGCCGGAGGTCGTGAGGAAGTTCCTGCAGGCCACGCCACCGAGGTATGAGCAGATCGTAATGGCAATTGAGACTCTCCTTGATCTCAATGACCTGTCAGTGGACGAGCTCGTGGGGAGACTCAAGGCAGCCGAGGAACGCTACGGCTTCAGTGGCAACGGCGTTTCCTCTGCGGCACGGCTCAACCTCACCGAAGAAGAACTTGTGGATTGGGTGGTATCCCGGCTGCAAATCTCGGGCGGCGGCTCTGGAGGCGGGCGCCCTCCGGCCTCGACCCAGAGGAGAGGACGCGGTGGCGGCTCGTCCCAAGGTGGGGGAGGCAGCAGCGCCCAACCCCAGGGCGGTGGGAGCAACGGCGGCTCCAAACCTTCGGCCGGCGGCAACGGCAAGAAGAAGAAGAAACTCGCCAGCGACGAGTGCGCCTACTGCGGCAAGACGGGCCACTAGGCGCGTGAGTGCCGCAAGAAGAAGCGGGACGAACAGGCGCACGCCGCCGAGGCGGGAGCGGAGCAGGCGCTGATGATGGCGACCGTCACGGTCTCCCTCGATCCGGTGTCTCAGGTGGCAGCGACGGAGGAGCCCGAACGTGTGGAGGATGTGGTGGGCGTCCACGTCGCTGACGAGAGCACAGTGGCGCGCTGGGTCTTCTCCGACGAGGCCACGGACATGGAGTCCACGACGGCCTACGTGGCGCTGGCGACGCCGTCGCGTTCCGCGGCGGGCGAGGAGGTGCACATCCGGGAGGACAAGCTCTTCGTCCAGCTCGGGGAGAAGTGCGGCGAAGGGCGCACGCGCTGGATCCTCGACACGGGGGCGACGAACCACATGACCGCCGTCCGGTCGTTCTTCTCCGAACTCGACACGGGTGTGCACGGCACCGTCAGGTTCGGCGACGGGTCCGTGGTCGACATCCACGGCCGCGGCACTGTCCTCCTCAGCTGTAGGAACGGTGAGCACCAGAGACTTGGCGGTGTGTACTACATCCCCAAGCTCACGGCCAACATCGTCAGTCTCGGGCAACTTGACGAGGACAAGTACAAGGTTCTGATCGAAGAGGGCATTCTACGCATCTGGGACCAGCGACGTCGTCTCCTCGCCAAGGTTCCACGGTCGGAGAACCGGCTGTACATCCTCAACGTCAACATTAGCTCCCCGGTGTGCCTTGCGGCGCATGCTGACGACGCCGCCTGGAGGTGGCACACGAGGTATGGGCACCTCGGCTTCCATGGCTTGAAGCTGCTGTCCAGGAAGGAGATGGTGCGCGGGCTCCCTGTGATCGATCATGTGGAGCAGGTGTGCGAGAGCTGCCTCGCCGGGAAACAACGTCGCCAACCGTTCCCGGCGGCGAGCAAGTTCCGTGCATCTCGATCCCTGGAGCTGGTGCATGCGGACCTGTGCGGTCCGATCACGCCGGCTACCCCGGGTGGGAAGAAGCTGTTCTTGCTTGTTGTTGATGACAGGGCAGGTACATGTGGCTGGTCCTCTTGGCTTCAAAGGACCAAACAGCGGCGGCCATAATCCAGTTGCAGGCGCGGCTGGAGAAGGAGGCTGGCGAGAAGCTAGGCACGCTGCGCACAGACCGTGGAGGAGAGTTCACGGCGCGCGTGTTCGAGGAGCATTGTGCGGGTGAAGGCGTGCAGTGCCACCTCACTGCGCCGTACACGCCCCAGCAAAACGGCGTGGTGGAGAGGCGTAATCAAACCGTGCTGGGCATGTCGCGCAGCATGATGAAGGGCATGAACGTTCCAGGTTGGCTTTGGGGTGAGGCGGTGTCCACCGCCGTCTTCATCCTGAATCGATCACCTACACGTAGCGTGGAAGGAAAGACGCCCTACGAGGTCTGGTATGGTTCTAAGCCGGCCGTGCACTTCTTTCGCACTTTCGGTTGTACTGCATATGTGAAGGTCGCCAGCGGTCACCAACACAAACTCGATGACCGAAGCACTCCCATGGCGTTCATCGGCTACGAGCCGGGGACGAAGGCCTACCGCTTCTACAACCCGAGCACGGAGCGTGTACACATATCGCGGGATGCGGTATTCGATGAAGGGAAGGCATGGAGATGGGAGGATGCAGAGTTGGCTGCATCAGGCGCGGCTCAGGGGGAGCCGTTCACGGTGGAGTACGTGACACTGTCTGCCCTGGGCGGCGGACAGGTGCCACACATACCAGCGCCGTCGCCACCAGCGTCATCGGGACCCTCGACATTGACGCAGGGTACTGCTGCTCCTCCCTCAACCCCGGTGCAGGAGCCCGTACCGGCCAATTCTCCAGCACCGGGAACGCCACATGGAGGGGTGGAGTTCGTCTCACCACCTCCGGGGGAGCTTCAGCTGGACACCGATGCCGACGACGCGCCGCTGAGGTTCAGGTCGCTGGACAATGTCCTCGGCGACGCTGACAACCCAAGGGAGGTGGTCCGAGGGCTGAGCGCCGAGCTGCTGCTGTCGGTTGATGGAGAACCAACGTCGTACGATGAGGCGCGCGGCGAGGAAGAATGGCGGAAGGCCATGCTCGAGGAGCTTTCCTCGATCGAGCAGAACAACACCTGGACATTGGTCAATCTCCCGCAAGGGCACCGGGCAATCGGGCTCAAGTGGGTGTTCAAGATCAAGCGCGATGAACTGGGGGCGATCGTGAAGCACAAGGCGCGCTTGGTGGCCAAGGGCTACGTCCAGAAGTCCGGCATCGACTTTGATGAGGTGTTTGCGCCGGTGGCGAGAATGGAGTCGGTGAGGATGCTGCTTGCTGTTGCTGCTCAGGAGGGTTGGCTTGTGCATCATATGGATGTCAAGTCAGCGTTCTTGAATGGGGATCTTGCCGAGGAGGTGTATGTGCAGCAGCCGCCAGGCTTCATCGCGGCTGGACACAGGAACAAGGTGTTGCGCCTGAAGAAGGCGTTGTACGGTCTACGTCAAGCTCCCAGGGCGTGGAACCACAAGCTGGACAACAGTCTGCGTGATCTGGAGTTCACGCGCTGTTCGAGTGAACATGGAATGTACACCCGCGGAAAGGGGTCCTCACGGGTGATCGTCGGCGTCTACGTCGATGATTTGATCATTACTGGAGCAAAGGAAGGCGGAGTCGATGCTTTCAAGGCTGAGATGCAGCGGCTGTTCAGGATGAGCGACCTTGGGTTGCTGTCCTACTACCTGGGGATAGAGGTGAGACAGAGCAAGGCTGCAATCACACTTGGGCAGGCTGCATATGCTCGCAGGCTGCTTCAGAGGGCGAACATGGCAGGGTGCAACCCGTGTCATGCTCCGATGGAGGCAAGATTGAAGTTATCCAAGGATGGGACAACAGCGGAGGTTGACGCCACGGAGTATCGCAGCTTGGTGGGAAGCCTGCGCTACTTGGTCCACACTCGCCCGGACATCTCGTTCGCGGTGGGGATGGTGAGCCGTTTTATGGAGAAGCCCAGGCAGGAGCACATGACTGCAGTGAAACATCTGCTTCGTTACATTGCTGGGACAGTGGAGTTCGGGCTGGTCTACCCCAAGCTTTCAGGCGTCGACAACAGCCTTACTGGCTACAGTGACAGTGATTTGGGGGGAGACAGTGATGACAGGAAGAGCACAACAGGCATCATCTTCTTCCTGGGAACAAAGGCAGTGGCCTGGCAATCTCAGAAACAGAAGGTCGTGGCGCTCTCCTCCTGCGAGGCGGAGTACATCGCTGGTGCTGGTGCAGCGTGCCAGGCGGTGTGGCTTACGAGGTTGCTGAAGGAGGTCACAGGCAACGAGCCTCCGGCGCCTCATCTCAAGATGGACAACATGTCGGCCATCGCACTCAGCAAGAACCCTGTGCTGCATGAGAAGTAAGCACATTGATACTAAATTTCATTTCATTCGTGAATGTGTCGACAAGGGAATTATCTTGCTGGAGTATGCGAGCACTCAAGATCAGCTCGCCGATCTGATGACGAAGGCGCTTGGGCGATCAAGGTTCTGTGAACTTCGTGAGAAGATCGGTGTAATCAACTTGGGCTGAAATTGCTTCTTTCAAGGGGAGATTGTTAGCTTCATTCAGTCATTTCAGTCCAGGTTTAGTGGTTCAGTTAGCTAGTTTGTTTTATCCTTGGTCAATAAAAGGAACCCGTCGTGGGTGCGTCATGTACGCTGGAATCGCGCTCTATTCGCGGTGAGGCAAGTCACGTAGGTGAGTTCTCCGTTGTTTTCGTCGAGTCTTAGCTGAAGCTTCGCACTCCATCTGTTTCGGTCGTGGGATGGCGTGGCCAAGTAGGAAGAAGTGGCGTGCATGGCGTTGAGTACTGAGTGGCCACGAGCTGCTTGCTGCATGTATATATATATCAATCAATAGAGTCTGAAAAAGCCGAGTAGTCGTGCGGCACCAATTCTCTGTGTTCCTGTGATCGTGTGTGTTTGCAGTTGAGTTTCCACCAAGCAGTGTTCATCTTCCTCGTATCCGGCGTCGTGCGACGGCCGGTGGGAGACTACAGACCAAGCGTGGCTTGCATAAGATTGACATGAACCTGACGGCTTTCAGGTACAAAGACCTGCAACTGATAACCAAGAACTTTTCAGATAGGCTTGGCGCAGGTTCTTTCGGCTCCGTGTTCAAAGGAGTTCTTCAGGATGGCACTGCCGTGGCGATCAAGAGGCTCGAAGGTGTTCGCCAAGGCGAGAAGCAGTTCAGGGCAGAGATGAGTACAATCGGAAATATTCACCATGTAAACCTGATCCGGCTGCTGGGGTTCTGCGCCGAGGGAGAGCACCGGCTGCTCGTCTACGAGTACATGCCACATGGCTCACTGGATGCGTGCCTGTTCAATAAGGTTAGCTCTGATGATGGTGTTCTGCCTTGGAGCACGAGGTACCAGATAGCCATCGGGGTTGCCAAAGGGTTGACGTACCTGCACGACAAGTGCAGGGATCGCATCATCCACTGTGACATCAAGCCACATAATATATTGCTGGATGCATCATTTGCCCCAAAGGTGTCAGATTTCGGACTGGCGAAGCTGCTAGGCCGGGACTTCAGCAGGGTCATCACGACAATGCGAGGAACCATCGGGTATTTGGCGCCGGAATGGATAAGCGGCACGCCCATCACCGCGAAAGCCGATGTGTTCAGCTACGGGATGATGCTCTTTGAGATCATCTCGCAGAAAAGAAACGCGGAGCATGGGAAGCGATGCATGGACAAGTTCTTCCCGATACAAGTTGCAAACAAAATTCAGGAAGGAGACTTGCAGGCGTTGTTGGATGCTGACTTGAGAAGAGACGTCAACTTGGAGGAGCTCCAGAGGGCTTGCATGGTTGCTTGCTGGTGCGTCCAGGAAGATGAGTCATCTAGGCCGACCATGGGAGCTGTTGTTCAGATTTTGGAAGGCCTCCTGCAGGTTAATAAGCCGCCAGTTCCACGATATCTTGAGGTTCTTGCTGAATCTCTGGACCAATCTGTATACTCTTGAACCGAATCATCACCAAGCTGTCTTTTAGCTTAGTTATTATGTACTTATATATGTACCTTTGTTTATCAGGAAGACATCCTCATATATGAGCATTTATTTGTTTTATGTATGTAGTACACCTGTAAAAAGGTTTCCCAAAAAGCATATTGGATCGTAGTTGTGCTTTATTAATTTATAATAAAGGGAGGCTAAAAGGTCTACCATCTAATAACATATACTCTCTCTTCTCCAAATTGTAAGGGCATGTTTGGATCCATTAGCACTAAAATTTAGCAGCTAAAATTAGTACTAATTGGTCCAAATAAACTTGCTAATAACATGCTAATTATTAGCTGGAGGGTTGCTAATTACTCCCTCCATTCCAAATTATAAGACGTTTTGGCTTTTCTATATTCATAGCTTTTGTTACGTATGTAGATATATTTATGTTTAGATACATAGTAGAAGCTATGAATCTAGAAATGTTAAAACGTCTTATAATTTGGGATAGATGACGTATTAGTTTCATTAGCAGGTGTGTAGTTGCTAATAGTTTATATGTACCTTCAACTCGCTATCCAACTAACTATTAGCAGGGGATCCAAACACTCCCTACTGCTAATGGATCCAAACAAGCCCTAAGATGTTTTAGTTTTTTCAGATACATTGCTTTTATCTAAGTGCAAAGCAAAATTTATGCATCTAGAAAAACCAAAACATCATACAATTTGGAATGGAGGGAGTGGACCATGGAAATCATCCGACCAGTGACTTAACGATATGAAGTCAATCGTTTATAATGACATTTATCATATATCAAATTCAAACCATCATTTCTCTAGCAAAATCGTATACCTTTTTTTTCCTTTTCGTACCCTGAGATAGCACAGTAGTTCTAGACTACAACTGCTCCATCCGGTCATAAATACTTAGCACATTTGATTTTACGTGGACTTCGTCGTGTATCTTTGATCATTAATTTCTTCTAGATATATTATTAAAATCTTTTGAATATAAGATATTTTGCGAGTATTTTGAATACTATCGCTTCCAAACTAAACTGTACTCACTGAGTTCTAATTTCTTCTAGACATATAAGATACTTTGGCTTTATCCCAAGTCAAATTTATTATGACCAATGTATACAAAAAAATGGACCAACATCTACAACATAAAAATTGTTTCACTAACTTCTACATGAATTAGTGCGCTGATTTAAACTTGTAGATGTTAATACATTTTTGTAAGAACTTGATAAAAAATAGAGTGATTTAACTTTGGAGAAAGTCAAAGTGAACTATAGTTTAGAATGTATAGAGTAAAATAGTTATTAATTCGATGTTTATAGTCTTCAAAGTTTGACCAGATCTTGTCCTAAACAATAAGTAAGGTAGTAGTAGCTTGAATGCTGTTGCTACTACTACCTCATCATTTGGTTAACAGAAGCGCATAAGCAAATGCTATAACCAAATAACCTAGATAACAGAACCATACACGATATAGAAACGAATGATCCACAAATCAAGAATATTTCAGGATGCTTGGAAGTTGGAAGCTATCTGTTTCTGTAGTAAACAAGAGCATACATGAGAAATGATCAGTAAAATTGAATTAAAAGATTCCATCATATCATTTTACATATATATATTGTTAGAATAAATAAGGCAAAACCTGGATGTTAATTAAGACTTTCACTAAGAAACTTGATGGCTTGAAATTTGCTGTACATACCAACTGCCTCATACAGAGAGAAAAAACTGATCACATTTGGCTCTTCAGTAGTTCCTGAAGAGAAGCCATGCCCAATCTACCATAATCTCATTGTGTAACCGGACAGAACAGAGCCACAAAAACAAATAAGAGTATAACACCCATTTCAGATCTTTAAAAAACCATGATAAGTTTATGCATAATTCATCTTCTCTCCTATTTCTCTTCAAAATGAGTGTACATCAGACTCCATGCAAAACAGTCATAAAAAGTAAGAAAATCATTTTGATGAGGTAGAAGACGTGCATGCACATCCCACACTCTTAATCCATGAAGTTACCGGACGGATGCCCCTATAATTGACATATCTTCACCTGATGAAGTAATGGACAACAATATTGTACCTATGCTGGGCAATGATATTGTGTCTATGCCTGTCATGCCACGGTAATGCTCAAAGCACAAATGCTGCTATGATAAACCTTGCCACTAATTTGATTATAAAGTAACAAAAAAGCTGAATCTTTAAACTAACTTTAAGTTTCAGCAATATATTCCAATAAACACAAACGGGAGTACATTACATGCTCCTCAACCCCTATAAACCTTGATCTCCACCCTAATTATCATCAATAAAGAATAATACCTAGGTTATTTGTGTGTCAATCATTCATTTGCTTAAAATTTGCACTTCCCTGGTGTCCTAGCTGCTACTATGTACACAACTGCTGAGAAGGAAAATGGACAAGGATAGACACACACACAACACAAAAATGAAGCAATGAAACTAAGGGAAATTTAATGCTCAGAACATATGACACCAATATGCCGTACTGCTCACTGGATAGGGAAATAACCATTGGCAACATGATCTCCTAACTAAGATAAGTTCCGCCACCAATGCCAGAAAATGATTGGGCCTCAAGACTCAAGCATCTGGAACTGATAGAAAGTATTGTGACATAAACGCCCTGAATCTTATTTTGTACTCCCTAGGTGAAATTACAGTTGGGGATAGATTCTTTGGAACAAAAAGAGATGTCTTCACCCAAGATTCCAGCTGTTTGTCCCAGGTATATTGTCTCAAATAATCTATAATTCCAAATACAAGCTCTTTCTTCTCTTTGTCAACTCCAACAAGCAAAGAGTAATCCATGACATTCATGCGCTGCAAGCACAAGGAAATACAAAATATAAGATTGAGGGCAAAATTATAGATAGTCCTATAAAATGAAGTATATAAACTCAATGAAAATTATTTCCTGGCAATAGGCACACATACACTTAGGAAAGATGTGTCGTTCCAAATAGCGCGTTCCATGAAGTTTTTAGTTTTTCCTTCAACGTAGATTGGCATGGTACGCATGTCTTCAATAAAATTTTGATCCAACAGCACCTTTTCAGGATTTTCTGAATCAGGAATATACCGTGAGAAAAGAGCACCCTTCAGGTCATATCTGCGTATTATATTATGTCCAAACAAAAGATTTTCCATAACCATGAAGTTAACCCTTGTCTCCTTGCCGTTCCTAGTTTCCTTAACCTTAAATAGTATCAGAAAGAAATACATCATAATATGCTAGGAGCAGTTCGTCCCACGGAGTTTCATGGAAGATTCGACGTACCTGATATATTCCCAGAATTTTCGCAAGACATGTAGGATTGCTTGAAACCTGAGATACACCAAAATGCTTGAAGTACTCAAGACCAAACTTTAAGAACGAGTCAAACTCAGTCTTCTTGATTTGTTTTATGATAAATCGGTCATCCATTGACTTCGCAAAGAAAACCTTACTCTTTCCACCCTGCGCGTTCCAGTTTTTGCAGCGGCTTATTGATGAAATATATGCAAGTTCTGATGGGCAACATATCTTCCGAAGATCATGGAATTGTTTTGCATATATACAAACGACAGTATATTTGCTTCTCAGAGCTATCTTTTCATTGTTCAGATCAATTTCGTGATGCAGATCTTTTAAAGCTGACAGAAATGAATCATAAAACCCTGATGTTGCTTCCTCAGGTGATACTGGTGATGCAAACCTTGAAAATTTATGGTTGTTTTCTAACGACTCATTTGGAGACAACATGGATGACAGCATAGAAGCATTTCTATCCAAGTTGCTAGATGCAGCTTCAGAATAGAACCCTTGTTGTTCAGATATAATTAGAGCGTAAGCAATAATGCTAGAAACCTCTTCCTCAGAAATTGAAAAAATATTACCACCACGGCCAGCTATAAAATGCCCCAAGTCCATTTGATGCTTTAATTGTGCCAATGATGAAGAACATGGGGTGTATTTGTTGATGAGGTAAAATTTATACAAAGAACCACCTTGAAGTTCTTTCTTGTATTCCATTTCCAATTGATTAAATTGATTCCAGACCCATTTTCCTGCATCATCACTTGGAATGACAACATAATGCATTTCATTTACATTGGATGCTGCAGGTTGTTCATCATTCGTAAATGGTATAGTGTTTAATTTCTCTGAACAATTATCATTAGCAATCTCCACAGAGGTTTCGAACTGATCAGCAGCTTCGCCTAGAGAGGAAAGAGCTGATCTTACATCATGATCTTGATAACTGGGCAAATCGTGCTCTTTGGTTATTAGTTTATCAGTAAGATGAACCTTATCCAAAACTGTATCACCAAATGGATCTTCAGAGCCGTCAGAAGAATTTATAACTGTTTCCTTTCTTTCTGTTCCAATTTTCTTCACTAACGGTGTGTCCTGGATTGCAATACTTCCCAAACTCTTCAGCTCATTCTTTGCTGTGCTGTCATGAATGGAATTGTCTGAAGATGCAGTATTAACTTTAGTGTACTGCAGAATATGAAGCAACCGAAGATCCCAAATGTGGAACCCAAGAAGAAGTTGCTGGTACAGCCAGTTCAAACCAAGGATCCCATGTGCAAAACTCTCGGATATGGCAATTTGGCTAAACTCCCTCAGAGAAACCTTGTATACAGAGGATATGTTAACATACCAAAAAATAATCTGAAATATTTTGCATAAGGAAAACAGCTAATAGACAGAAAAATAGAATTGATGCAGGACGATTACCTCAACTTCATTTTTCTCTTGTGTGAGCATCCTAGACACCTGCAAAAGTAATCCCTCGTCTACTGAAACGTTGGTGTCTTCCCCCATGGCTTGACTAGAGTATCTTGATCTTAAGTCTTGTATTACATTTTCAATTTCTGTGAAGAGTTGCTTCCATTTAAGAAGGACCTTAAAGAATAGAATGATGTTAGCATGCAATGGCTAAAGGAAAATAAACAGCAGCAGCAGCAAATATGTTGCAGAAGCATACATTATTCACTTCGACATCAAGCCAATCCTTTTTGTTTTGGTTATTGAACTCCAAACTCGATGGAGGCTTACAAGCAGAATATATTTCTACAGATGAGTATCTGAACATAGCAACTTTGGATCCAAATCTGCAAGGCATAAAATGATGAAGAATATCAGTAAAATCATGAAAAAAAATCCCTGTTTCATCTAAAAAAAAAATCCATGTTCATATGTATAGGAGCATAGGAGACATTTACCCAAAGAAACGTAGGCAGTCTCTATGAAGCAAATGCCCACATGTTGGTAGCTTCTTGGCAGCAGAGTGGGTTGAGAAGCTGAGTTCCAAGAACTTCCCAAACGACAGATTCCGAGCAGAGGAAGATATTATAACCCTATGGGTCGGCTTAGCATTGCATCTCAAGCATCTGGTCCACATCCAAATTCTTCCTTGAGTTTCACCAGAAAGTGTCAACTCCAAGGGAAGTCTTTTCACAAGAACAGTGAGAGTACCATTATGGTGGGTATAAGAGTACATGTGAGATTCTGGAGATTCACCACATGATAGGCAGTTGTGTTTCTGTAAAAAGTTTAGTTATTATTGGAAGACACAGCAAGTAAAATGAAGGATATCTTAAATTAACAAATAGTTAAGATGTATGACCTCATTAAGTAAAGTATCTTGCAAATATCGTCCAAGAGATGTATCGAAATACCCATAATAAGTTATCCGCGAAAGGTGACTCTGCTCACAAACAGCTTGGTTCCTGATATGTTGGCTAGACATTGAAATCAAGATGTCCTGAGTATTCAAAGCAGCTCCACTCTCAGCACGAATTACATCAAAAGTTCCCTGAAAATTGTCACTAGACAATTGCTTCCTATGCACCTCTTTGGAAGTATCAGTGAATGGTGAGCCATCAAAACCATCAGATGTGTTTGACTCGGCACAATCTGGTGATGACATGTCCTGCATAAAATTTGTCGAGGGATCTGAAACAGGCAGGGATGAATATGAGTGAATGCCTTTGCTGTCAATATGCTCTTCACCAGCAGGATCTTCAGATGTCATAGTTTTGGAATCATGAAGATGCAATGGTATTGATTTTTCAGTATGAATGATTTTTTCCTGATTAGGATACTGATCATCACAAGTTGGAGTGTTATTCATGGTGTCACTGTTTTTTGAACTATCATAACTGGGACCAAGCAGTAGTGGATTAGTTTTAAAGCACTTCTCTTTCCCTGTGGTAGTTTTGTCTGTCGTAAACAACTTTTGATCAGCAAAGAATGAAGTTTCAAGGATCAAATGGTAAGCTGCAAAGACAGTGAAATGAAGCACGCGCTTAATCTTCTTAAGTTCTTCCCTTGTTGCTCCTTTCAGCAGTATCTACAGAACAAGTCAAACTAATCAGAACTAGCAAAACAGAAGGAGCACAATAAACAGGATGAGTCATGAGCAAAATGGGAAAAAAGCACATACAATGGACAACAGATGATATGATTTGCACTAGCACAACCTATAAAGCTCCAAATAGCAGACAAAGTATGACAGACAGGCAACATTAGTCATGTAATTCAATGCAATACTAAGTAAAATGAGTGCAACTGAATGGTGTTAGCCAACAGTGAATTTTGGTCTGTTAGCTTTTAGCATAGCCATCGAGACCCCCCCCCCCCCCCCCCCCCCTGATAATTTTTTCTCCATATTCTACTCCAGAATAGCTTCTTCTAGATATAACTCACACAGCAAATTAGTTTGTCCCATCTCACTAAGTCCATCAATAAATGCAAGGTAAGAATCACACACCCCTATTTGCCACATGTAGGATGGTCAGGCAAAGTGGTAGCACAAAAAGAAAATAACATCTGGCTAAATCGACTAAAATTTGTAATAATAAGAAAAAGGGGATCTGGATGTGAAAGACTTGGGAAATTGAATGACTGTCTGCAAATGATGGTGGAGACTTGAAAATGAAGAAGAAACTTGGCAGGACATTATCAAAATTATATACGACAGTCTGCAAATGATGGTGGAGACTTGAAAATGAAGAAGAAACTTGGCAGGACATTATCAAAATTAAATACCTCCAGGGGCAGTCCATATGCACTGTGAAACACAGGCAGGAAGAGTCCCCTGTGTGGGCAGACCTGCTCAAAGTAAGGGAGCTGCACCTCCAGGGCAGGACAATTGATACTAGAAATGGCCAAAATACTCTGTTTTAGAAGGACACCTTGCTCTATCCTGAACATTTATGTGTAAAATTTCAAACCATGTAACAACTGTGTGACCAACAGGATATCAGCGTAGAATGTTGCTTTTCAAGGGATATAAATCTATCTTCCAGGAGATGGCTCCCTGAATAGTTCAGGTCACAGTGGGATGCTGTGTGTGAGAAAGTGAGAAACTTTCCATTCAGAACCAAATATATCTGGTTGATGGAGAATAATGCAATTTTCACCAAAGATAACATGATTAAAAGAAACCGGAATGGAGAGCCTTCCTGTTATTTTTGTGATCAAGATGAAACAATTTCACCTCGGCTCTTCTTTGAATGTCCAGTGGCAAAGATGGTGTGGAGTGTTGTTGGACATTGTTTTGGTACTAACAACATACCAAGGGACCTTGCGCAATGCTGGGTTTGGGTTAAGATCGAATTGGTTACCTAATAGGAGCAAAGTACACACATTTGAGATAGCACTAATTTGCTGGGCTATCTGGAAAACATGAAACGAAGTTTGTTTCGATGGAAAATTTTATTAAAGCCCCAGCTGAAATCATCTTTTATCCTTACCCTGATGTGTGAGCATGATTATATCAAGTGGAGGCTGATGACTATGGGTAGCTTCTTTCACTATCACCAAACAAGCAAAAATGAAACATAAGCAATTTTTCAGAAAATATCTCAAGCGAACCGGCGAACCTTCTTTAAAAAACAAAAAGAGTCCAACCCATGCAGTGTGAAAAAACCAAATCTGTACACCAAATGCAGCCCAAGGGGACCATTAAAAGATATGTCTAATCCATGCACTCGAGCAATTAAAAACCCCAGACTACATAAATCGAAAAGACTACATACAAATAAGTAAGAAAGAGAAAACATACCGTGCATCCCAGAGGTCTTGGAAAACCCTCTAGAAATAAAAATGTTTTGCATGATTTCTTTCCGTCTTCTCCAGTAATATTATGCTCTTCAACAAACTTTTCAAAATGGAGAGACTCACACTGCTTAATAAGACTGGGTTTCGTAAGAACACTCTGCAACGATACAATTGGAGAGCCAATGCAACGAGCAATTCTTTCCAGCCGACGAGTATTCATGTCACTTACTACCGTAACTCCTCGTTTCTGAATATATTCATTTACGTTACAGGAAACTGCTTTCTCGACCAATATAACATCAGGCTGGCATTTGACTATCACTTCATAAAGTGTTCTCTCCAGCTGATCATTTTCCTGGTCAATGCAGACGAAGAGGAATTTTGTAAAACTCACCTACTATGTGTTGTTTTATCTATGCAATGAAAAAAAAACTTTGGCTAAGAACCTAAGAGTATGAATGCAGACCTGTTTCATCGAATTTATTGATGATAGCCCTGTTGACGAATGGCCAAGGGCGCCCTGAAGAAGGAATAGTTTTGGATGCTTTACATTGGCACGCATCTGTTTATGTGCAGCACTCTTCTTAAAAACAAGACCATTGATCACTTCACTATCAAAGGAACAAAGAAAGGGAGCCAAATTGAGAGACAATGTAAGGATAAGGAAAGAACACTACAATATCAATTTGTTACCTCTGCTGGTAAGATCCTGAAGCTATGCATTTCACCTTCACATACGAACCAGGATCCATTGCATTTCCAGAATTGGCATCAGGTTTGACAAGTAATGCAGCATCCCATGACAATGACGCAACAATATCAAGCCAGTTTTGATCGGTGCCTCCATCAGATAAAGAGAGCCCTTCAGCAGCCAAGAAGCGACTTACTAGGATCTTGAATTGCCCATTCATGACTTCTGACATTACTTTCTGCAATTGGTCTTCACGGCTTTCCTTGTTTCTCTCTGCTAAGTTAACCTTGAAACTTGACCTACCCCACCCAGTGCTGTTAGTGCCACTCTCGTCATCATCATTAGAAACAGTATCAAAGTCATCTTCCTTATTTTCTGGTTCTGGTGGTAACCAAATGAGAGGGTCTGCATCAAAACTGGGCAATAATAGCGGGTACAGGCATTCATTTTCATTTTCAAAGTGAGTACCATGTTTCATTTCAGGTTCGGTATTCGATATATTGTTATGAACTATTGCATTTTCCACGGTACTGCTGGGTTCATCCATAACTTGTTCATTCAATGGAAAAATATCACCACCTGGCATGGGAGGGCTAGTGATCTGTTCAACAACTATCACACCTGATTGTTTATGATCAATATCTTCCACTGGTACACCACATTTCGTTCTTACCAGTTGATCATCGGATTGGATATCTTTTCTCTCCTCAGAAGATACATCCGAATCCAATGAAATATTAATGGCATCAAAATTTCCCTTGGTGGAGTCTTCATGTCTCTCCAACTGTTGTTCAGCAGATGAAATATATTGTTTTACTGGAATGGAAAAAATAGCACAGTCATCAGCAATATCCTTAAATTGACATTCTTCCACTCGTACTGAACTCCCTTCTTGCTCCATAAAATCATTGCTTAATAGGTTATCATGATGAAATTGACCAGTATCTTGGAGATAAATCTCCTCTTCTGAATCAGAATCTGTTAGAGAGCCACCTAATGAAGATAAAAACCATAGAGAAATTATGGCTATCTAAGAAAATGGTGTTAAATGATACAAATAATCATATCACTAATTTAAGAGAGGAGTGCTCCAACACTCACCAAGGCTTGAAAAGCAACTGGCAAAGCTTGAGAAAGAATTTTCTCGGGTAAAAATAGGGGTGCCATAAGGAGTGCTGCAAGGGCTCGAGTCCATGGTTAACCAGTTGATCTCACCAGTAACAATTGATGATCCCTCACCATGGTCACACATCTTGCAGCAAGATGTGCTGCAGGTCAGGTCGATATGAGCTTCATTCATTGTTGTCTCTTCTGATGCACATGCGTGACACATTTTACTCATGACACAACTTCACTGCATTATTGTGCTAGCATGCCACCTGCACATAAAAATAACATTGGAGCCATCCACTAAGGTAAACCATAACCTGAGAGACTAACCGCTAAATGTCAAGTAAACATCATGACTGCCTGAGCTTTTACAAAGGTCCCGCCACATGGGAACGAGAATTATTTGTTATATTATACTTTCGAGCATGCGTACCCAATCACTCTGAAGTTCCGAGCTTATTGCGCACATTTATTTTAGTAAAATTCTAAAAAGCCACACTGAAGTGGATCAAACTGAAAACTGTAATATGGCAGGAAAAACACTTAAAATTACAGTGAACCGGGGATTTGACAGCACAAGTTCACTCGGAGACATCATGAGAATTACGGAGATAATATACAAGGTGGAAACAATTGAATGTTCGGTGAACAACTTAGATTATGCAGCTAACGCCAAATGCCTCCCAATTTATGCAGCAACAAACACTAGATTCACTTGTATTTCACCTATTAATGGGAGGAGGGCGGGCAGCAGCCTCCGCTTACAGCGACGCTGCGGCGGCGGCAGGCGACGCTAAGTCTACCGGCACGCGCTAGGACGAGGCCACGAGGGAGCCTATCGGCTACAGGGCGATGGCCGAGGAGGCGAGGATGGAGGGCGATGCGGCGGCAAGCAGGCAACGCCGCGCGGCTACGACGGAGGAAGCAGTGACAACCAAAACAGCGCCCCAAAAAAAACACGCAGATGGCCAAATGCCTCGCGATCGCCGCCGCTGCCTCTCGAGAATTCGACAGGTTCCCCGATTGTCTCGCATCGTCAAATAGCCAACCCGAGAAACAACGCGACTTGAGACGAAGGGCAAAGCATCAAAACTTACTTGTGCGTGCCGAGAAGGCACGATTCCAAATCCACCGGAGGTGAATACGCCCACCGAAAGCCTCGACAAACGCGGGCGGGTTGCTCGCTGCCCCCCGATTCCCAGATGACGAAGAACAAGAGGGAAGGGAAGGGATGAATCCAAGAGCGGCGGGATTCGAAGGCTTGATGTGTGGGATTTTTGTGATTAAATTGGACGCGCTTTTGAAACGGGAAGAAGAGGAGGAATGGGCACAGAAACAGCCAAATATGGGGGGAGTGGCTTGGATGAGCTGTAGCCGTCATATATACCGTATACGTACGCTCCAGCGAATGCTTGCGTGACATGGCAGGCGCGGACCAATGTTGTCGTGTGAGTCAGCATGGGTCACGGAACCTGTGTGTTTGCTTCAGGTACACTAGGTATGACTGGGTTCCGGCTTTCCGAACAAAATCGCGGCTCGTCTCTCTCGGCAAGATTAGTGCATTTCAATCCGGTAAACGTAAATCTGAAATATCATAATCGGTGTGGTAGATTTCATACGAACTCCATTCTAACACAATGAGATTCAGTTCGTACAATCCTGAAGAATTTTATTTCATCGTAGCCTAGTGGGCTTACATACAAAATTATATGTCTGGTTAATCTATTTCCACGGAGGACGACTGCTTTTTAGTAGTTGTTTTCGACGTGAGCTTTATTGATTGAGAAATATCACAACCAAGTTCAACCAATTGAACAATAAAGTGGAAACTTGCCTCAATCAGATAAAAAAATGAAGGTTTCTCTCTGTTGACAATTGTGCTAACAAATTAATAATGTGCAGCATAATTTTGCTCACGATTTACGACTATAGTTTGTTCGGATCCAACAACTAATAGTTAACTGCTAAAAGATAGTTCGAGTGGATTCAAATGGACCTAGCTAATAGGTCAGCTAATTATTAACTGGACACTTAGCTAACAACTCTTTCTCTAGCTATCCCAATCAAGCTAATAGCAACTAATATATTACAAAAATTCATTTTTGTCCTTCCATCTATCTCTATTCACGTGACCTCTACTAATAGCAAATAGGAAATTAAGGGCATTGTAGACAAAACCACCAATATGCATCCTTTTAGCTGGTATATTCAAAGTTTCAAATTACACCTACCTAATAGTTAGATAACTAATATTAGTTTGAACTATAGCCACTAGTGGATGCAAACAGGGCCTATACTCACGTCTTGAAGAACTTGCATTAGATCCTTCCCTTCGCCAATGTAAAGGCAGTCTCGAACATGTCCTCCTTTATGCTTTTGAAAGCATTCACCACATGAGTGCTTCCAAAGGCAAATGACTCTACCATCTTGAAATAGCCAAACGCAGAGTATATGGTTTAGAGATTTTTGATGCAAAAAATAAATGTGTCTTCTTACTACGACTAAAGAGTCAACATAGTGACTCGTGTAAATGCGCTCGATTACAAGGGAGAAAGGTGATCTAGATAATAGTACTCACAATTTCGCTAAAGTAGACAAGAATGTTATATTCGTCAGGTGCATCGACCCTGAATAGAGAAGTGGCTATTGCCCTGTTCGCTTGGCTGATAAGCCATGGCTGAAAGTACTGTTGGCCGATTTATTGTGAGAGAAAAAATATTGTTCGTTGGCTGAAAAAGTATGGCTTATAAACTAAGCAAACATGACGTATGAGGATGGCATAGAGTCATCATTGTCACACTTCAATAGTGCAGTCGAGGCTCCCTTCTATTATTTGATTGGCTTATGTCTTCGAGAATTTGAAGGCTAGAGCCATAGATATGAACAGGGATCCACCGAACTCAAGTGATCTCCTTGAGTTTCCCACACGTGTCCCTGCATTTGTAGCCATGTACACATAGACGAGGGCTATGACCACATCACCCGCATGTAGCGGTTGCCAGCGCCGCTCCATCAACAATAAGCTCAGCCTTGTTGGAGACACCCAGCATGGTGCCCAACAACGGCGCAATGGAGTTATAGAAACCCAAGCTACTGCCTCCAGGGTTTCTGTTCCATCGCACTCACATGCACCGCCCCCAATATCGATGGCATGCTTGTACACCAAGTTGGTGTCCACATAGGCAAAACAGGTCCCATGAGGCTTTGCCTGATGGTCGAGAGTGGCAACTAGAACACGAAGAACACATGCATCTACCAACATATGTTACAGATAACCACACAGATGAGCAAGGTACATTTATATTTGCAAAAGAGGTTTTGATTTGTTGAAATTAACTTGATAGTCACATTGATTTGCGCTTCTCCTTCCGTCTTGCTGTGTCTTACTCCCGTCCGTTTCACTCGCACGATAGCACGCCTCGGACTTCAGCGAAAACATTGGTTTCGACGGGATGTTTTCATTCATGCGTTTTGTGAATCAAAACATTCCTTTCCGGAGGAATCAGGATGCTGGTTTCTCCTTTCCAAACGGTGTGTGACGTCAGCAAAACAAAGAAACTCGATTCCTTTGAAATTCCTTTGGAAATCCTGTGTTCCAAACGACCCATAATATTATATGCCATGTTTGCTTCGCTGATAAGTCATGACTGAAAGTACTATTGGTTGATTTATTGTGAGAGAAAAATATTATTTATTGACTAAACAACTACGGCTTATAAGTGAAACGAAGGGAACGAGATAATCGCTAGCATCTACCGCCCGTGGTTCGTGAATGGAATTGAATCCATCAAAGGCAGCCAGGGAATCGCACATTGAGATGACCCAATCTGACAGCAACAACATCGAGATGAATAGCACCCTGACTATTGATCAATAGGAGGTCAACATAGTCAGTGAGGATGGCGATGGCAATTGAGTGAGGAGCCTTGGAGCGATATCAAGGATAAAGAAGCCGGAAAAAGTCTACTTAACCCCTACCTATTAACCATGGTCTACTTCACACCCCAAACTATGAAACCGTTTATTTTACCCCCTGAACTTTTTAAAACCGTCTATTTTACCTCTGGCGGTTTTCGATGGTGGTTTTGCTACAGTAACGGTGGTTTTGCTATAGTGATGGTGGTTTTGTCTTTTTCTTTTTTATTTATTTCTGATGAATCTTTAAAAAATCATAGTAAATCATAGAAAAATTATAAAATGGAAAATCTAATTTTGTTGGACTCCACATGAGTAGATCTGCACAATGAACATATAATATGATATGCTTTAGTACAAAATTTTTGCTGTAGTTTTAGATTAATTGAAAAATCCAATTTTGTCTGTAATTAATTGGAACAATTCATAGCTGTAGCTTCTGTGGTCCAATTATGGTGAAATTTTTATGGTAGGCTAATTATTGTATGCTTGAACTATAGTAAAAAATTCGTACTCATTGGACCATGTATAACTTAGTTATAAATAAATTCTAATTAATTATAGACAAAATTAGATTTTCCAATTAATCTAAAGGTACAGCAAAACCTTTGTACTAAAGCATACCACATTATATGTTAACTATGTAGATCTACTCACGTGGAGTCTAACAAAATTGGATTTTCCATTTTATGATTTTTCTGTGATTTACTATGGTTTTTCAAAGATTCAGCGAAAATAAATAAATAAAAGAAAAAGGTGAAACCACGGGTAGCGTAGCAAACCACCGTTACTGTAGCAAAAACCACCGTCCAAAACCGCCCGGGGGGTAAAATAGACGGTTTTGAAAAGTTCAGGGGATAAAATAGACTGTTTTATAGTTTGGGGTGAAGTAGAGCATGGTTGATAGGAGGGGTTAAGTAGACTTTTTCCTAAAGAAGCCATATGCCTATGTTTTATTGAGACTCAAGCCTATAGAGTACATTAAACACCTTTTATAGTTGAGAGAAATATTTTCTTGGCCCTAAAAAAAAGTTCGGCTTATTTTTTTTGGCCCTTTTATTTTTTTGAACTTACCTATTTTGCCCAAAAGCTATCTTTAGTTTCTTATATGGCCCTTTAATTAGTTTTAGGACTTATAACAGTGTTAAAGTCAAGCATGAAAGGACGATTTTGCCACGGAGCGAAAAATGAATAAGTATAGAGTTCAGTTTATTTATCTATGTTTAATTTGGTCTAATCCTTATGTAATGGAATTCTCATCATGTGTTCCTGGCGGAATACTTTGATTGCTTATTGTGCATTGCTAAGCAACACGTTCGCAGGGGAGGACTACAGGAGACTAGTTCCTGGGGCCATGTTCAGTTCGGCTGAATTTGGCGTCGCCGAATTTCCTGTAGAGCACTGTAGCGCACTGTAGCATGTCGTTTGTATTTGGTAATAATTGTCCAACCATTGACTAATTAGACTCAAAACGTTCGTCTCGCAAAGTACAACCAAATTGTACAATTAGTTTTTGATTTCGTCAACATTTAATACTCCATACATGTACCACAAATTTGATGTGACGATGAATCTTCTTTTTGTATAATGTTAAAGTTTGAATTTTAGGGTGAACTAAACATGGCCTTGGACCAGAAGGAAACGCCCGGCAAACGGACAACCCAAATGCCTCGTCTCTACGACGAGAGATCCCAAAACTGGCCGCCGCCCGGTAGCTAACGCATTGCTGCATCCGTGTTCCCACTTCAGGCTAGGTAACCCATCGCGTCGGACCTGACGCTACATCGCGCTTGCACACCGGCAGCCGAGTCGATAGCCGACGACAAGCTAGCATCGGCACATGCCATGCGCTCTCTAGCCGCTCCCGGCTCGGCGTACGTTTTTCTTATCCGGTCCCCAACTGGCAAGTGGCAACTGTCCCGACGCGGCGCGTGCGTTTACACCGGACGCCGTCACCGCCGGGGGGGCGTCCGGTCGCCCGTCTCACCTTCACGTCGGGTGGCGACGCAGGATTATCTGGCGACTGGCAGCTCCCGTGTAGTGCGCGGGCCGCGGAACGCACGGCGGATGCCGATCGGGCGGGCGCGGCGGCCGTCCAACACGATTCCATGATGGAAAAGCTGGAGCGCAAAGCAAAAGGGGCAGGGAAAACATTCTCCCTGGACCGACGACACCGGGCTGAGCAAGTGCGCGCGCCATTTGTTTAGCGCCTTTCGGCTGCATGTTGAGTATTGCTGCCGTGTCATGTGAGATTGTCTGACGCATTTGCTGGGATTCCTATTCCTAGCTTGCTAGTCCTAGATAGTGTATGCGCAGAGAACGCGACGAGACGGTTGGCAACATCACATGGTGTGGTGACCGGCGAGGCACCGTCGCACCGACACAGCCGCCTGATGCCACATCCTGCGAGGCTGTTCGGTGACTTCCACGGATGGCAGGCAGTTGCATCATCTTATCTTCTGTTGCAAACTTTTTTAGCCGCCAGCCTAGAGTGGAAAGAAACCCTATACTATACTCGACGGTGATCTTTTGGAGAAATTAGTCGGCGTATGTACATGGAATGATATGATATACATGGAGTAATTGGTCATTCGTTTGCCATGAAGTAGCAGTATGAACATGTGTGATATGTGGACGTTCAGAGTCTTCTCTGACTGAGGCTGTTGGCTATTAGCCATTTGGCCTGTAGTAGTGCAGTACACTTGGTCATGCTGATGTTCAGACCGAGTCACCGAGTTGGAAGTTCAGTGTCCTGTGGTTATGCGCAAACAGGTATTTCAGAAAAACAGAGACGATCTTCTTCAGTCTTACACTTTCACCTCTTTCTTTTTCTTTTACCTTTATTATTTTCGCAAAAGCTTTCACTTTCTTATCGGATTTATAATGGGGTCTGATTTGGACGAAGGAATCAATCAATCATGTTCATTTGGGAGTGGAATTGGAATATGCGTTGCTTTGCTGAACACATGTGCCTTGCGTATCATGAATTGGTGTCCTCATTAATCTACTTGAAGTCCTTGTCACCGGATGACAATTGGCGCGGCTTTACTGTAAGCAACCTCTTATTGGGAATTGCCTGATGATTATATTAAACTTGGACACAAATGGACGTCGACAGCAGGAATCAGTCCAGAGATTTCCAAGAAACCTTCAATTTATTGTATTTGTATAAAGAGGATTAAAATATTCCTGTCATATCCGAATTTTATTCCAAAACCGTGTCAGCAAAATCGGATTGGAATTACTATTCTCCAAAGTGCGCCAGCTCAAAAGATGGGAAAAAGATCACGTCGTGTTTAGACGTCAGTCATCATCAATGGATGCAACAAAGGCGATGAAATTTCAATTCCAAATTGTGATGGGCCTTACACACTTAATAAATGTGGTCCATTAGTCAGAAATTGTACGGTTTTTGACCCAATAACAAATATGGGCTTCTCCAGAAGCCAATCATAATCCTTTCTCTATTTCGTTCGGTGGCTTCGGCCTTTGTATCCATAACTCCGACCGCAGCGATTTTTTTTTTAATTTTAACACTTTTTAAAAACTAATTTTAAATCTAAAACTCTCTGTTTTTTTATTAACACTTTTGGCCGAGCCTATTGCCATGGTACGGCCAAATGTCTGTGCCGTATCATGCATGGCGCGGCAGGGAGTGGATGTGGCGACGACCGGAAAGGGTTACGGTTGACATGGCAGGGCCTGCCGCGCCACGGAGCATGGCGCGTCAGGGGCACATAAATATCGCGAGCGAGCCCCCCCCCCGCCCACACGCACTCCGCGCCCGCACGCCGCACCTCGCCCGCCCGCCGCTGCGCAGCGCCCCCACGCGCCCCGCCAGCGCACCCGGACGGCCGCCCGCACGCGCCCCGTCGCCAGCGCCCGCTCGCCCGCCCACGTCCGCGCCACGAACGCCGGCGCGTCAAGGCCGCCCGCTCCTATCAAGGTACCCCCTCTCGATTTCATTTTATTTTGATTATTATTGATTTAGGATAATTATTGATTTAGGATAGTTAGTGATTTAGGATAGTTAGGGTTTTATGATTGTTATTGATTTATGATAGTTAGTGATTTAGGATAGTTAGTGATTTAGTATAGTTAGGTTAGTGAATTTATTTGTGATTTAGGTAGGTAGTTTTTAGGTTTAAGGTTGTGTGTTGTAGTATAGTTAGGATTTTGGGTTTAGGGATTGATTAAGTATTTATTATTTAGTTTATAGTTAGTTATTTAGTTAGGGATTTTTGGTATAGATACTAGTTTTTAAATGTCGGTACTTACTAGTGCGTGATACGTCGATTTTGATGATTTGATGAAGTTTCGTCAAATGCTTATATTCCTAGTTAAGTTGTTTAATATGTCTGTTAATGTTACTTTGAATATATATATGTGCTTTCATATTGTGTTCGTATTGCATAACAAGTAGTTTAAATTTCGCAATGCTACATAATGTTAATTTGAATTTTGTTAATTTGAATACTCTAACCCTTTGTTTATCAATTTGAAACATGATGGCCCCTCCCAAGTAGCACCCGTTGTACCCTATTCTTGAGGTGGAGTACGACGATCAGCACCGAGCACACATCTTGAGTGACAACGACGCAGAGGTGGCCTTGCCTCCTTTGAGGCCCTGCACGCACACCAGGGCACACCAGTGGGACGAGCGTTACGCGCCGTACATATGGCGTGCCGGCTTCCTCGAGCTTGTCCGTGTTGTCAACTATGGTCTTCCGTCTCTTGACCTAGCACTACTTATTACAGCTGTAGACAGATGCTAGTGCCTTATTTGTACGTAAATATTCTTGTAACAAATTTGAGGCAACTAATAGTCGTTCTATTTTTATAACAGGTGGAGGCCTGAGGTCCACACGTTCCACCTACCTTGTGGCGAGATGACTTTGACCGTTGTAACACCCCTGGTGTTACGGTCCTGTTTAGCACCGCGATTTAGACCTAAGAACAGTTACTGGAACAATTTTTTTGGATTTTAAAATTTAAAAACCAGCTTTTTGTGTCAACGGTAAAAATCAGAAATTATATTTTAAAGCGTTGTTTGTGGCGATTTATTTTGCGTAAAATAATTACTTAATACTTTAATATTTTGTTCCATGGCTTGGTATGAGTATGAGCTACCGCGTGCAATGTTTATTGGAGGAAGTCAATAGGATTTAGCTCTTTTACAGTTGTCGGCAACGTATCGCTATCACCTCCGTGTCGCGTCGTCTCACGCATAGGTCACGCGTAGGGGCGCCATTGCCATGCCGTAGCACGTGGAACATGTGCCGTCCTTGCTGCTGCCATGTTGCTCCTACATTAATGCAAGTTGGCCGAGCTACTGCTGCCGTGTACTGCTTTACTTGTTTTCCCTCCCTGACTGCCAGTTCCATCGCTTCGACCTGCAGCAGCCTCTGCTCGTCTTTGCCTGCCTCAATTGTCTGCTGTGGTTGGCGAGCAAAGCTCCAATTCACCGAGTTCCCACGCCTCTGCCTCGGCCTGCCTTGCTTGTCTCTGATCTTGCTGGTCTTGTCTGTCTCTGCTTGCCTTTGCTCCACTGTTCTCTCTACCAGACAAGCAGGCCAATCACCTCTGAGCTGCTGTTGCCTCCTACCTTGCTTCTTGAGGATGGTGAGTCACGGCTCTCGCTCTACTTTTTCTTTGCCTTCGGTCGCTCCTCTTTCTCTGCTTGCTCCCGCCTCTAGAGACCGCAGTCGCCGTGTTCGCGTGCCTCTCGGCGCGCGCCATGCCGCTGCCCTATAGCTCCGCCTCGGCCCACGCTTTCCTCCTCGTGCGCGCGTGCCACCACTACGTGGACCCACGCCGCTCCACCTCGCAGCCGCCGCACCTTACGCTGCTCCACCTCGCAGTCGTAGTGCCTCCGTCATCGGCCTTGCCCCTGTCCTAGCGTATGCGCGCTCTGCGCACCGACGCAGCCGCGTTCCCACTCCCTCTGCTGGCCATGCCGTCGCACCACGCCTCACTTCCACTGGTGCTGGCTCTTCCCAGCGCAAGCTCATGTGAGCACCACGGCTCGCTCTGAACAGCTACCACTTCCGAGTGCCCGAGCCCCGCTGCACCATCATTCCGAGCGTTTTCCCCGTAGCCGCAGTCGAGCAAAGCACCGCCACCACAGCCGCCCTCATGCTCTCCCTTCCTTCTCCAATTTGGCCACACTCAACTCATCTCCCTCCAATTACTCGCAACCACGACTGCGTTAGGCCCTTAGCTAGCCTTCTGACGAAGCCTCATCGGTATACGTCTATGGGTGCTGTCGTGTGTGGCCTCGCCGTCGTCGCAGTTGCCATCGGCGCCGAAGCTCGGCTCCATCGTGGGCATGCTCTCCTCGTCCATCTCCTCCTTGTTTTTACCTCATCTTGGAACTACCTCATTACTTTGCCACTTCTGCTGCAACAGGCCCTCTGGCAGAGCTTCGTACCGTGGAGAACAATGGCGCTGGTCTGGTTCGCCGCCACCACCTCGCAGCGCACGCGGGCATGGTCTCCCCGCAACGTATCCGACTGAACCAGCACTGCTGGCAGGACCTAGGTGAGACCCTGTTGCTTCTCCACCCCTCTGATTAATCCATACCGTGCTCGTCGTGTTGGAGCGCGTGCGCCACCGCCGGTGAACCACGCCGACGCGGGCAGTCGCTCTGCTCTGGATTCTCAAGAAATTGCAAAAAACGTAAATTTGACTTGTTTAGGGAGTAATATGCGAATAGTACGACTCATAGGAATAGTGGCCTCGATGGTTTTGCAATTATAGTATAAAATGAGGACTCTTTAGAAAATTTGTTGCGGCCACTACGGATCTGGTTGGGCAGGCCGCGCGTGGGCTAGCTTGTGGGCGCTCGCGCCGCACGCTGGGCCGGCCTGCTGGGCGTCCTGCCGCCTGGGCCGCGCGCCTCGCTCGTGCCTGGGCCGTTCGCAGCACCGCCTGGGCAGCCACGCGCATCGCGCGTCTGCTGGGCCGCGTGCGCCGCGTGTCTGCTGGGCCGAATAGGTCGAGCTGGCCCACTTAGTTTTATAAAGCAAGTGTTAATTAGTTTTGGAAATAAACTTGCACAATCAATATAAAAAGTTCATAGGTGCCAAAAATTGTGAAACCAGTTTTGTTAGTCTTCTAAAATCATGATCTACCTATTAGTATATTTTGTTTACATAGTTTAACAATATTCTTGAAGCTATATAATTAATTTAAGGTACTTAATATTGTAAAATATAAACTTTTAGGAATTTCCATGATAAATTGGTAATATTATTGAATCTGAAATTTGTACAGTAGGCTCCAAGCAATATTAGGTACTCACTGTAATTTTTGTAGCTCTAGAATAATTAGTTTGCTAAGATAGATAATGATGCCCTATTTCGAATAATGATTAAATCGATAGAATGAAATAAAGAAACGTCTTGGGTTCTGTATAACTAAAACAGTTGTTGGGAAATAACGTCTTATTCGACAACATGGATATGTAGCCTAAGTATGATCGTTATTAGAACTAGCTCGTTAACTTGAGAGGCGTAAATCGTATTATACGAATCACGGTTGCAGTTGATTAATTACTTCTTGCATCGCATTGCATATCATATAGGTACGATGATGGATCAACGGATCAATTGAAGGATGATTGAGAATCCGAAGATGGTGTAATGGTATTCTCTCCAGGAGATGATGCAATGGACTTTCTATCCATTGATGGTGGATGAACTGAAGATGCAAATACTAACTTTTGGTTATGTATCTTACCCAGGCAAGCCCCGGTGCATAACCCCTACTTTCTATAGTTTAAATTATAGTTGTGCATTAAGTTTAAGGAGTTGAATAGAACCCACTTGCATATATATATCTTTATCCTATGAGTCTTACTAGTATGACAGGATCGTGTAGAATGCTATGCTACAGGAGTCCGGTAGAAGTCGAGTGATGGCTATCACTCGTGAGAGATAGGAAATATATTATTGAATTATTATCACTTAGAATATATAAATAGTGGAAAGGAAAATAGTGACCGGGCAGGGATATGGTTTGGGTATTGGTGGGTGTAAGAGGTTGTGTCGCCATAAACGCAGGGCATAGCTTGGTTACACTGCTTTCCCTATCTGTGTCGGTTAAGGACCGATCATTGCATAAGCCATCGAGGCAAGTCATAGATTTATTATCCCGAGCACATACTTATGTATGGGCGCTTGGAAGGCTTGTTGCTCTCTTATCGTGGGTTCTGGCTCTTTTTGGACCGACTATTAGGGTTTGTTTTGGTGGAGGAGGTCTTTGCACCGCACTGAGTTCGGGACTCAGGGGCGGGGGCTTAGAGTCCCAGTTTGGACGGGGACCTAGGACCCTAGGACAGAAGAGTGATGGGTTGGTCCTGCTTGTGCCTTGGGTACAAGTGGGGCATGTGTTTTCGGAGTACCCAGCTGGGGACATTGGTTCGCAAATCACCGTCGAGTCGGTATGGCTTGTCTTATGCCTAGCACCATAGTAAGAACTAAAAGATGAAAGATGAAAAGAGGAAATTTGATTGCTTACCACATGTTTGAAAGTAGCACAGGTGCTTACATAGAATGGTTAGTTAATGAGCCAATGTGGCTATTAATAAAAATCGAATATAAGGACGCACGCTTAGTAATGCTTCCTGCAAATGCAATAAACCCACAAGCCAGATAGCCTTACATATCCTTAAAGTCTTTTCTTTCCTCCTGTCGGGTAAGTCTTGCTGAGTACAATTGAGTACTCAGGGTTTTATTCCCCCTGTTGCAGGTGACAGGTGGAGGCTAAAGCTGACCCTTATGTGTGGATTCCTCCTGGTGGGCTCAGAGAGGATTTTCTTTACGCTGCGATCATAATTTTTATTTATAACTCTCACTAAATATTTTTATAAATAAAAGTTTTATAATCTGTCGTTCTAGTTTATTTATCAACGCTTCATCATGCCATGAATAGATGTTTATTTCCGCTGTAACTCTGTCCACATGTTTATATTCCGCTGTTATACAATAACTATCACACTCTGATGTTGTACTAAAAGTGATGTAAGAAATGGTTAATCATGATGTAAGCTTTATTCTCTTATTTGTGATCCTGGTGGAAAAATGTGGATTTTCGGGTTCTCCCCTGGGGTGTGCACGACGAAACCGAGTAATTTAGTGTCCGCCTTTGAGTGCTTAGTGTCTAATGGAAAACAAGCACTCCTTGGAGGCATTACATTAGGCGGTTCTGCCACAGGTGGTATCAGAGCACAAATGAGGAAATAAAGCTTCTGAAACCTTTTCTAAAATAAAAATTGATAACAAATTCTTTCCAAAAGAATAGGATGTTTGTATGCGAAGTTGTATAAGTGGCCCTATTACTATGGTTATGTATCCAAGATAGATGACACTTTACTGACTTAGGTAGGTTTAATCAAGTTTTCTGTAGGTACACTGACTCGAGCATAGTCCGATAGTATCGACTAGCTATAGAGAGAGAACGATGTGTCAAAAATCTAAGAACGGTTGCCCTATATGTTGGCAACAGTGGAAGGACATATAGGACGTACATTCATGCATATTCTGCTTGTGCATTATAGTACTCGTATTGCTTGTAGATACGGCATTCATAGGTGCCACGCATGTCGTGTTGTTCACGACTGACTCGTTCCTGTTCTAGAGTTAGGTCTGCACTATGGCTTCGTGCTCCTCGTTAGCTCATGGTTCACGCCTATCATGACCCACGTCTCCTCGTACCCCTTTCTGCGCTCTTGTTAGACACCTGCCCTACAATCGTACTAGTCAGTAATAGCCTCAGACATCGCTCGCCTCGAATGCGCGGAATTTGGTCGATTCGTCATAGTGATCCCATGCAGGAACTCTGGTGGACCGCGCCAAGACCACTAAACGCTTCGCCTTTATAAGTAGAGTCTGGCTTAGCCATTGGTACCACCACCTGGTGCGCTTTAGCTCGCTTAGCTTTTCCTTTGAGCCAACTTTTCGCTCAGCCTTCCTCACAACCACCGCCAGAAATGGTAGGAGCCTGGGTTAGTAGTTACTACTTGAATGTTGAGGGTTTTCCTAAAATCCTGCATGCCACCCTACAAAAGCTCGGAGTCAAAGATTGTCCTGAGTGAGGGCCGTGAGTATGAGGAGCATGGCACCGAGCGGTGTGAGGTTACCGTTTACATCAGGAAGAGTGAAGAGTTCCCCGACCTCACTGAGGCCTAGAGTATGACCGCAACCGGGTTTAGCTTCATCGACACCTACCAGGTTGTGGCCCATAAAGCCTTGCAGCACCTCTACTAGATCTATGAGGAGCCCATTGCCCGTACCCCCATTAGGTTCTTTCCACCTTTGGACAAGAATCGATGGGCATTGAAGGCTCGCATGGAGGCTTTGCAAGGGCGGGATGCACAAGAGGACAGTCCTACCGTGGTGCACTTGACCACGTACCTGCATGCTCTGGATGAGTAGTACGACCGACAAGCCTTGGAACTGAGGATCGGCCTCCGTCGAGTCGAGGAAGCTAAGATCTTCACCCGGATGCTCAAGGTGCAACTCGCCGAAGCGCATGCCAGTACTGCAGCTGTTGAGAGCCAGGAGACTGCCATGTTGGAAGCTCTAAAGGAGGCTAAAGAACGACATGTTCATCAGTTGCGTGCGGCCTATCTTATCACCAGGGCCAAGCAGAGGACGCTGAAAGGGTCGAGATGGCGACTAGAGGGGGGGGTGAATAGTCCTTTTTAAAACTTAATCACGTTGGCTAACCGAAACAAGTGCGGAATTAAAACTATCGGTCTAGCCAAGACTACACCCCTCTATCTATGTTCACTAACGCCTTGTAAAGATACTAATCAAGCAACAAAGATGCCGGGCTAGCTAGAGCTCACCTAACCAATTCTAGGAGCAAGGTCACACAAACCTATGCCACTAGTACTTTAAGCAACAAGAGAGCTCCTACACATGCTAGTAAGCAAAAGCATAAAGCCAACTAAGCTCACTAGCAATGCTCAATAACAAGGCAACCAATGTCAAATTAGAGAGCGCAATTACGTAGCTACACAAACTAAGCAATGTGACTAACAAGGTTACACAAACCAAATTAGCCACGCAAGGGAGCTACTTCTATGCTACACAAGCAAGAAGATAATTAGCAAGCTACGTAAGCTAACTAATTATTAAAGCAACAACACAAGCTCAATGTATATAAAAGTAATTGCAAGCTTGTGTAACGGGAATGCAAACCAACGGGAAGAACAAGGTTGACACGATAATTTTTCTCCCGAGGTTCACGTGTTTGCCAACACGCTAGTCCCCGTTGTGTCGACCGCTCACTTGGTGGTTTGGCGGCTAATTGGCATCACCCGCCAAGCCCGCACGTCGGGCGCTGCAAGAACCTACCCCAGAAGTGAGGGTAGCTCAATGACACGCTTTACTAAAGTTGCTCTTCGCGGCTCCCGCAGGGCGAGCACAATGCCCCTCACAAGCTCTTCTTTGGAGCGCCGCACAAGCTTCTTGCGGGCTTCCACGGAGACCACCACCAAGCCGTCTAGCAGGTGGCAACCTCTAAGAGTAACAAGCACCACCGGCTTGCAACTCGATCACCTAGTGCCACTCGATGCAACCTCACGATGCAATCGCACTAGAATCGCTCACTCACACAATCGGATGATCACTATCAAGTATGTGTGAGATGGAGGGCTCCTAAGCACTCTCAAGCATGGACACAAAGTCCCCCGAGGTGCTCAGCCCTAGCCATGGCCGAAGGCCACTTCTATTTATAGCCCCAAGGGCTAAACTAGCCATTACCCCATCACTGGGCAAAAATCGGGCCGACCGGATGCTCTGGTCGTGTTGACCGGACGCTGGACCTCAGCGTCCGGTTGTCCGATGATAGCCACATGTCACCTGCATTCAACGGCATTCTTTCGATCTCAACAGTCATCTTTTGACCGGACGGAGCAGCTTCAACTAACCGGACGCTGGACCTCAGCGTCCGGTCGTTTACAGTAAGGTACCGACCTTGACCGGACGCGTCCGGTCGCACATGAGCGGACACAGCCCAGCGTCCGGTCATACTCCAGCTCCTGCATCACCATACGTCACCTTGACCGGATGCACACAGCCAGCGTTCGGTCACTTCCAGCGCTAGCGTCCGGTCGATGACCAACGCCTGCACGCTGTCTACCACCACTGACTAGACGTAGGACCCTAGTGTTCGGTCACCACATGACCAGCGTCCGGTGCACTCTGTGAGACCCGATCTTTTCTGTCTAGGGTGTCGGTGGCACCGTCGGACTGTCCGCACTCTATGGGCGGGCACTCCACCGGTGGAGTTTCTTCACCAAGTTGATCCACATCAACTCCAACTCCATCTCCTTTGTAAATGTGCCAACACCACCAAGTGTACACCACCATGTGTATGTGTGTTAGCTTTTCACAATCATTTCCCAAAGGATGTTAGCCACTCAACTTGCCACGACACTCGATCCTAGTGACGATGCAAAGTTAGATCACTCGAGTGACACTAGATGACCGATATGCAAACAAGTTTGCTCCTCTTGATAGTACGGCCATCTATCCTAAACCTAGTCATAAACTTCTCTACACACCTATGACCGGTGAAATGAAATGCCCTAGGTTATACCTTTGCCTTGCGCATTCCATTCCATCTCCTCCAACGTCGATGCAACACATGTACCAACACGATCAACAATGATATGATCCACTTTATATCATCACGTGATCATATTGGTTCATCGATCTTGACTTTACTTGCTCTTCACCATTGCCATCGTCCATCGGCGCCAAGTCTTGCTCAAGCTTCACCACCACGCGGTCCATCACTCAAAAGCCTTCGACTTGCCCTTCATGCCTACAACCGGTCCATCAAGCCAAGTCTTGTCTTGATCTTCTCCACCTTTGATCACATGACTCAATGTCATGTCTCATGTGCAATAAGCTCCTTCATCATCACATGTGTGAGCTTTGCAACATCTCCAAGCCATTTTCACCTTCATGGCATATGTTGCTCACACACATGTATCTGTGGACTAATCACCTATGTATCTCACATAAACATAATTAGTCCACCTAAGTTGTCACTCAATTACCAAAACCAAACAAGGACCTTTCAATCTCCTCCTTTTTGGTAATTGATGACAACTCTACAAAGATATGGAAATTAAGCTCTTTTGGATTCATGTTGCTTGCCCAAGCAATTTTACCATGTGAAAATGATTTTGGACAAGTACCACAAACCCAAAATAGTAGTATTAGCTCCCCCTACATATGTGCTAGAGTGTTTGACTTTAAGTTTGCACATATGCATAGATTTAAATTATAGGAGAGTAATTACTACCGAATGATGCTAAGGTGTATAGAATAAACCTTTGAAGCGTGTATCAATCGGAGTTGCACCTTGAAGTTCATCCTTAGCACCATGGTTAGCTAGATATCATTTGGCAATAAAAACACTAGATATCTTGTGAGATCAACATTAAAAGCAAGGTACTAGCATTACTTGAAAAGCATACCAAGTGTCTAGCTATCATCTGATGCATGCTAGTTATCAAATCATCATTCAAGTTCTACAACTAGCATACCACACAAGCATGCATATTGAATTTGAAAACTTATGCAATGCAAGCAAGCACATGAATATGCACATATCAAATGCAATCAATCAAAGTTCATGAGCTTGCTCCCCCTACTTGTGTGCTTCTCTTGTCCAAGAATTTTGATCCATCTCTTTTCTCCAATGTTGCTCCCTCTTTATCCATGTCCATGTCCAACCTCTACTTCTTTGAGCTTTTATATCTTATCTCTTTTCTCCAATGTTGCTCCCTCTTTGTCCATGTCCATGTCCAACCTCTACTTCTTTGAGCTTTTATATCTTATCTCTCCCCCTTGTACAATCTCAATCTCAAAGTTTTCATATCTTTGTACAATTTCTATCCATTTGTCATCAATTTCCATAAAAGGTGTGCTTCTTATTGATGCAAATGTATACGTTTAGGGTAGATAATTGAGGCTTGAATCTTGCATTTTTATGGACATCTTCATGATTGTTGGAATGACACTACTTGTAACTTGTATCACTTGTATCTTGTGTAGGGCTTCTTGAGATACCACACATAGAATCTTTTCTTGATACCAATTTGTGGTATATCTCCCCCTATGTGATAGCATGGGTCATCCATTTGATACACTTGAGCTCTTGTAGGTGAGGGATGCATTCTTCATTTGATGATCACTTAAAGTTGAGGATCACTTGTGGAACCATCATCTTTCATGGTTGATATCATATATAGATGTGATACCACTTGTATGAAGTAGATACCACTTGAAAAAATCTTCTAGTTTGGAGCCACTTGTTGGATTTATCAATAAATACCATTTCTTGAACATTTGCTATCTTCATGAGTACCACTTATAGGATATCACTTGTGAGTTGATCTAGACATTACTTGTAGATTCTTGATGAAATACTTGAGTCTAGATACCATTTGAAGTAAACAAACTAGATATTCATTTGCATTGTTGTCTTGTGCTTGTACTCTTCTCACTATCATGAGCTTCTATGATTGACTTGAACTAAATTGATTTGCCTAAGCTTTCAAGTCCGGTTTGAACCAATGACAAGCTTCTTCACACCTCTTGTGAGGGTTATCTTGCCAATGTTGTACTTGTCACTTGTTAGCAATCCAAATCGAGTCAAGTACTTGGGTTCACTAGCTCATGAACAAATTCATGTACTAACCACTAGATCTAGTAATCATTCAAACAATAGTGGTAGGCTATGAATTTAAGCATTTCATTTATTATGCATGATCCTATGAAGCATGTACTATATGCACTAACCACATACTAGTAAGGGATGAAATGATCATGCACATTACAATGATACCTTTGCTATGTTGGAGTAGAGGATAGTCACATAGATTCCAATTCATTACTCCAATAGCAATGTGAAGTCCAATTATAAGCTTGGTGAAGACCAATAGATATCATGTTGAATTCCATTCTTCACCCATATGAAATGATTACCACTTATGATCAAGTGCACTTTCTTGTTGTGGTTGGCTTGCTTTATCTTTTGATCTTTGCTTGCATGAGAGTATCAATTTGAGAATGCCACTTGAAATATCATGACTAGCTCTCTTTTGGATGTTGCTTGCTTTTCTTGATCAACCCTTTTGATTGCTTCAACTAAGCATCTTAAATGCTCCTCGGATCACCACTTCCATGTTAGCCTTCCAAGTACCACACTTAGTTCACCTACACATAGGTGGCAAGCCCCTACACTAGGGAGAAGTGACCTCTCTCCAAGAATCATTCTTGATACTCACTTGAAATGACTTGATTGATTGATCCAAGTGATGGACTTAACTTGATGAGTAACCTTGATTCCTTCTTTAAGTCCTTTTCTTTCTTCTTGTTTAAGTTCTTTTCTTTCTACTAAATGATTTCCAATCATATCTAGAACTTAACCTTCAACTTTATCTTGAGTTTTGATCTTGATCTTCCAATTTGAGTACCAAATGTATGCAAAGTACATTCCACAATCAAATAGCCTTGTACTCTTTGCTTGTCATGCTTTTAGATCATCTCAAAACCAAACTTAGGTACCTCAAACACTTGTAAACATGTTTCCAACTTGAGGACCTTTCAATCAAAGTGACTCTAGATCAATCCAACATTTGTTACTTTTCTGATAGATTTTGTACCCTTCAAAGAAATAAGCATATCTCCCAAGGTATAAATCCAAATACCACAAAATTTAGTGGAGATGTTCTTTACTAAGTTATCTAGCAGATGTAAAAATTTGAGCTTCATTTGACTTCTAGATTGCTGCCATATTTTAATTCTTCCACCACTGTTATATGCTGAAAACTGCTGCACTATAGCTGACAAGATCCACTCTAAAACTGAAGCATTTCTTATCCAATTCTCATGAAAATTTTACAGCATCTTATACCATAAGTCTAGAGCATGTACACCAATTTTTATGCCAATCCAATAAGTTTTGATCACTCAAACATGGCTAAGATCACAACTAGCTCAGATTCTCAATTATAGGACAGATTTCAACAATTGAGCTATACTTCATCAAATGTGAATCAAACTTGAAACTAACTTGTTTGAATACTTCCATAAGATATATGTCCATTCAATCCACTTACTAAAAGTCATCTCATCAATTTATCCAACACAAATCAATCCAAACTTGATTACTAAGCAATTATCCATTCAATCAACTTATAGCAAGCAACTTTGCATATTTATCCAATTCAATCAACTCATATGCACCCAAATGAAATGATCAACAAGAGGTATACCTTGGTTAGCTCATGATCATCCATTTAGCAAGCTTCAACTCGAATATTTGCAAGCCATCAAATAATATCCAATGAATCACCAACAACTTGAATATGACACTTGTATATTGTAGCACTTGGACTTCTCTCAATTTTCACTTGGCATTGGGTTTAGATGTGCACTAGGCTTCATAACTTGATTCAACATATGATGAACAATGTGAAATCAATTGAATCAAGTCTCCAATGCCGATGGTATCTACAATCAATCATCCATTTTTTGATGGTACCCAACCAATTTTGGGTCCTCTCAAGTTAGGAGCAACATACTTAGGCATAACCTTAGTATGAATAGCGGGATGTTTTGTAATTGCAACCAATGAGGTACCATTGCCATCCTTCCTAAGCATATCATGATCATCAATTGAAATGGGCTTAGAAATATCACCTAGGGGATATGAATGTGCCATGTGTCCCCTTTCCCGGCATGAGTAGCACTTTCTCTTTGCTTGAGCCTTCTCTTCTTTGCTCATGTGGTGCTTCTCATTGCCTTGCCTCTCATGGATTGCTTGAGCCTTCTTCTCAAGCTTGGTAGGACACTTAGAGGCAAAGTGTCCCATATTTCCACACTTGAAGCACTTGATGTGAGCATAATCTTTCTTCTCATCTTCATTCTTGCTCATCATCTTGGCATCTTGAGTTTGCATTGGATGCCTTGCCTTTTCACCCCTTCTTGTTTTCTTCTTCTTTATTATCAAGTCACCACCATCTTCATGGTTGATCTTGATTTGAACTTGGGGTGTCTTCTCTTGCTCAACTTGTGGCTTTGGTTGAGGCTTCACTTATTACTTCACCAATTGCTTGGTTGGGCACATTGAGGTAGGATGACCCCAAGTACGGCACTTGAAGCACTTCACATGCCTTAGCTTCTCTTCTTCTTTCTTCAACTTGAGCTTTTCTTCATTGGGGCAACCATTTGTAAGATGTCCCACTTCATGGCACTTGAAGCACATGAAATGAGAGAGCTTCTCTTGTTCTTGCTTCTTCATCTCTCTTTCATATCTTCTCTTGCCCCATCTTTTTCCCTTGATCTTGCTCTTGTTGAAGCCAATGCCACTTATGTCATTACGGCTTTCTTGATAATTGACTTTGCTAGTCTTGAAGCCAACTCCACTCTTGTCACCAAAGTTTCTTTGAGTCTTCAACATATGCTCAAAGGTGACTTGAGAGTTGTAGCACCTCTCTAATTTGTTGCTCAATTTCTTCACTTGTTCATTTAGCTCATTGTTCTCCTTCAAAAGGTTAGTCTCACAAGACATAGAAGTAGAACAAGCATCTAATTGTGAAGAGCATGGCATTTCTAATAAATCATCACAAGAGGTGGATACATGCTTCTTGCCTACATCACAGGGGTTAGCGACATTTTGCAATTTATCATTTGATCCATGTGATGAGCTCTCATTATTTTTAAGTTTCTTTATAAACACTTTAATGAGAGAAGCGTGTTTTTCTAATAATTCATCATGAGATATAAGTAGTGTCTTATGATTCAATTTTAGCTCATCAAGTGAAGATTTATAAGCATCAAGTAAGTCTTTATGTTCTTCACAAGAGTTCTTTAGAAATGAGTTTTTATTTTCTAATTTCAATGTTTTAGCTTTCTCATTTTCTAAAGATATGGTCATGCTAGCAAGTCTACTAACAAGCTCATCATATGAATCAACATGATCAACCACATTATCATTTGATACCTTGGTGTCACCTTGTGACATGAAGCAATGTGGTGATGTAGTTGGAGAGCTTGTAGTAGCATCTTCATCATGGCTTGAGCATGAACCATCATCACTATCAAGTGTGCATGGGGTAGCATCATCACTTGCAACACTTGTGGCATCATCATCAACCTTGTCAAGTGAACTTGTAGTGGATCGATCATCATCATCATCACTTGACCATGAGGTGGAGCAATCTTTCACAATCACCAAATTGTGATCATGCTCAACACACTCATGCACCTCCTTCTTGGGATCATCCTCCTTCTTGAATTTGCCATCATCCCATGTGGAGGAATCACCGAAGGTTTCCTTGATGGACTCCCATATCTCACGAGCGGTTCCCTTGATGTTTACTTGTTTCATCAAATCAAAGCTTAAAGCATCCATTAGAAAACAATAAGCATGTGCATCAAATTCATAGAGAACTCTTTGAGCTTTGGTGAGATTTCTATGGTCCAAGACATGGGTGAGACCACTTGTGACAACCCACCAAAATTTAGGTCCCTTTGCATGAAAATGATCAAGCATGTGATTTTTCCAAAATGCAAAGTTTGTGCCATCAAAAATGTGTGCATCACAAACATCTAGCCCATTAGACGCCATCCTCCCGGGTCGGTGAAGACCACAAATGAAAGACCAGGCTCCAATACCAATTAAAAGGGTCAAGATGGCGACTAGAGGGGGGTGAATAGTCCTTTTTAAAACTTAATCACGTTGGCTAACCAAAACAAGTGCGGAATTAAAATTATCGGTCTAGCCAAGACTACACCCCTCTATCTATGTTCACTAACACCTTGTAAAGATACTAATCAAGCAACAAAGGTGCCAGGCTAGCTAGAGCTCACCTAACCAATTCTAGGAGCAAGGTCACACAAACCTATGCCACTAGTACTTTAAGCAACAAGGGAGCTCCTACACATGCTAGTAAGCAAAAGTACAAAGCCAACTAAGCTCACTAGCAATGCTCAATAACAAGGCAACCAATGCCAAATTAGAGAGCGCAATTACTTAGCTACACAAACTAAGCAATGTGACTAACAAGGTTACACAAACCAAATTAGCCACACAAGGAAGCTACTTCTATGCTACACAAGCAAGAAGATAATTAGCAAGCTACGTAAGCTAACTAATTATTAAAGCAACAACACAAGCTCAACGTATATAAAAGTAATTGCAAGCTTGTGTAACGGGAATGCAAACCAACTGGAAGAACAAGGTTGACACGATGATTTTTCTCCTGAGGTTCATGTGTTTGCCAACACGCTAGTCCCCGTTGTGTCGACCGCTCACTTGGTGGTTCGGCAGCTAATTGGCATCACCCGCCAAGCCCGCACGTTGGGCGCCGCAAGAACCTACCCCGGAAGTGAGGGTAGCTCAATGACACGTTTTACTAAAGTTGCTCTTTGTGGCTCCCGTAGGGCAAGCACAATGCCCCTCACAAGCTCTTCTTCGGAGCGCCACACAAGCTTCTTGCGGGTTTCCACAGAGACCACCACCAAGCCATCTAGGAGGTGGCAACCTCCAAGAGTAACAAGCACCACCAGCTTGCAACTCGATCACCTAGTGCCACTCCATGCAACCTCACGATGCAATCGCACTAGAATCGCTCACTCACACAATCGGATGATCACTATCAAGTATGTGTGAGATGGAGGGCTCCCAAGCACTCTCAAGCATGGACACAAAGTCCCCCGAGGTGCTCAGCCCCAGCCATGGCCGAAGACCACTTCTATTTATAGCCCCAAGGGCTAAACTAGCCGTTACCCCGTCACTGGGCAAAAATCGGGCCGACCGGATGCTTCGATCGTGTTGACCGGACGGTGGACCTCAGCGTCCGGTCGCCCGATGACAGCCATGTGTCACCTGCGTTCAACGGCATTCTTCCAATCTCAATGATCATCTTTTGACCAGATGCAGCAGCTTCAACTAACCAGACGCTGGACCTCAGCGTCCGGTCGTTTACAGTAAGGTACCGACCTTGACCGGATGCGTCCGGTCGCACATGAGCGGACGCAACCCAGTGTCCAGTCATACTCTAGCTCCTACATCACCATACGTCACCTTGATCGGACGCACATAGCTAGAGTCTGGTCACTTCTAGTGCCAGCGTCCGGTCGATGACCGACGCCTGCACACTGTCTGCCACCACTGACCGGACGCAGGACCCTAGCGTTCGGTCACCACGTGACCAGCGTCCGGTGCACTCTGTGAGACCCGGTCTTTTCTGTCTAGGGTGTCGGTGGCACCGTCGGACTATCCGCACTCTACGGGCGGACACTCCGTCGGTGGAGTTTCTTCACCAAGTTGATCCACATCAACTCCAACTCCATCTCCTTTGTAAATGTGCCAACACCACCAAGTGTACACCACCATGTGTATGTGTGTTAGCTTTTCACAATCATTTCCCAAAGGATGTTAGCCACTCAACTTGCCACGCCACTCGATCCTAGTGATGATGCAAAGTTAGATCACTCGAGTGGCACTAGATGATCGATATGCAAATAAGTTTGCTCCTCTTGATAGTATGGTAATCTATCCTAAACCCAGTCATAAACTTCTCTACACACCTATGACCGGTGAAATGAAATGCCCTAGGTTATACCTTTGCCTTGCGCATTCTATTCCATCTCCTCCAACGTTGATGCAACATATGCACCAACATGATCAACAATGATATGATCTCCTTATTTTGTGGTCTATGACCCCACCGCCTTCACGGCGTGTAAGTTGGTAGTAGTTGCATGATTAATAGCTTATGGTGCCATGACGACAGCGAGGGCTCTTTGTGGAACAGCTGCCACATGGTGACACTGCTCGGCATGCGCTGGTATCAAGGTTGTTGACCAAGTACTTGTACCAAGTTACACCGCCGCACCGTTTTGTTTTAAAATTTTCTCATTGGAAATGTTCAGGTGTTCAAATGGGAAATCCACAATGGGTTGATGCAGAAGGGTTCTCTTAAGGTAAACAAGAGGAGGTGGTTTTGGAGAAAGAAAGTATGACATGGTCTCAGTTTACATGAAAGACGGATGTGGTCAAGTAAAGGAAAGAAAAAGAAGAGTAGTCAGGAAAGTTAGCCTTAGGTAGTCGGGAGTGATTGTAAAAGTCTAAATGGACGTCATGTTCTAAGCCCTATGTTTAGTTTACCACGCTATGCATGCTGGGTCATTTTGCTATGTGCCCTGCGAACGCTGTCTGTATCGGGTCCTTAGCTCCCTGTTCTCGTGTGGTCGCGGCATCATGCCGCACTCGCCGTCTTTGTGCACCGTGCGTTTTTCCTTTTTCCAGCATCCGGTCGGCTCTCGACTCTCACGCCTCATCCCTCGTACTGGACCCCCCATCATCTCCCTTCTTTCTTCTTTTGGGGACACGACCGCCCGCATGCCAGCCTCATCGAGCGGACCCCCTCTCCTCTCCTTTATTTCCCCTCTGCCGCTTGCGCAGGAAGCGCACCATGTTCGACCTTATCTCCCCATAGCATGAACCATCTGTGTATCCCATTCACGTTGCCTCCACTTTCGGTGTGTTGCGCCCCACCTCCATTCATCACTATAAGATCCCCTTGGTCCTTGCTCTTCTTCTTCTTCCCATTCCCTCGCATTCAGAGCAGAGCTATGAAATCTAGTCGACAGTGTGAAGCTAGGTTCATCATTCTGAGGTGATGGTGTAATCTGAGAAGAAGAAAGGATCTGGTTTTTGGAGAAGTTCAAGTCTACCTTAGGATGGTCGATCCTAGGATTCATGATGTTTTACTTCTCAGTCGACTGTTTCTAGATCTGTTGGACCTACGCCATATTTTGGATCCTCATTATCTTATTGTTTCTCCATTGTCCTCGTCTATCTCGACTTCTGGATTAAGTCTCGGTTGTATTAGTTTGTTCTTAACCATGTAACTTTAAATCCCCATGTGGTTTAGTAATTGAAGTCGTGTAATCTTTTGTGTAATCCCTGATCTACGAATTTTAATCATGTTTCTCCTCTTCTGGTTGTTGCTTTGAATCTCGGGGTGAGATTCTTTTTAAGGGGGGTTGGTTGTAACACCCCTGGTGTTATGGTCCTATTTAGCACCATGATTTAGGCCTAAGAAAAATTACTGAAATAATTTTCTCGGATTTTAAAATTTAAAAACCAGTTTTTTGCGTCAACGGTAAAAATTGAAAATTATATTTTAAAGCGTTGTTTGTGGTAATTTGTTTTGCGTAAAATAATTACTTAATGCTTTAATATTTTGTTCCATGGCTTGGTACGAGTATGAGCTACCACGTGCGATGTTTATTGGAGGAAGTCAATAGGATTTAGCTCTTTTAGAGTTGTCGGCAACGTATCTCTATCACCTCCGTGGCACGTCGTCTCGCGCACAGGCCACGCGTAGGGGCGCCATTGCCATGCCATAGCACGTGGAACATGTGTCATCCTTGCTGCTACCATGTTGCTCCTGCATTAATGGAAGTTGGCTGAGCTACTGCTGTTGTGTACTGCTTTGCTTGTTTTCCCTCCCTAACTGCCAGTTCCGTTGCTTTGACCTACAGCAGCCTCTGCTCATCTTTGCCTGCCTCAGTTGTCTACCGTGGTTGGCGAGCAAAGCTCCAATTCACCGAGTTCCCACGCCTCTGCCTCGGCTTGCCTTGCTTGTCTCTGATCTTGTTGGTCTTATCTGTCTCTGCTTGCCTTTGCTCCACTGTTCTCTACCAGACAAGCATGCCAGTCACCTCCAAGCTGCTGCTGCCTCCTGCCTTGCTTCTTGAGGACAGCGAGTTGCTGCTCTCGCTCTGCTTTTTCTTTGCCTTCGGCCGCTCCTCTTTCTCTACATGCTCCTGCCTCTGGAGACCGTAGTCGCCGCATTCACATCCCTCAGCCACCGTGCGCGAGCGCACGAAGCCCCATGGTCGCTGCCTCTCAGCGTGTGCCATGCCACTGCCCTACAGCTCTGCCTCGGCCCGCACTTTCCTCCTCATGCGTGTGCCACCACTGCGTGGACCCACGCCGCTCCACCTCGCATCCGCTCCACCTCATAGTCATAGTGCCTCCGTCGTCGGCCTTGCCCCTGCCCTCACGTACGCGTGCTCTGCGCACCCACGCAGCCGCATTCCCGCTCCCTCTGCTGGCCAAGCCACCACGCCATGCCTCACTTCCGCCCGTGCCGACTCTTCCCAGCGCAAGCTCACGCGAGCACCACGGCTTGATCTAAACAACTACCGCTTCCGAGCGCCTAAGCCCCGCTGCACCGTCATTTCGAGCGTTTTCCCCATAGCCGTAGTCGAGCAGAGCACCGCCTCCATGGCCGCCCTCGTGCTCTCCCTTCCTTCTCCAATTTGGCCACACTCAACTCATCTCCCTCCAATTGCTTGCAACCATGACTGCGCTAGGCCCTTAGCTAGCCTTCGGACGAAGCCTCATCGGTATACGTCCATGGGTGCTGCCGTGTGTGGCCTCACCGTCGTCGCGGTTGCCATCGGCGTCGAAGCTCGGCTCCACCGTGGGCATGCTCTCCTCATCCATCTCCTCCTTGTTTTTACCTCGTCTCAAAACTACCTTGTTACCTTGCCACTTCTGCTACAACAGGCCCTCCGGCGGAGCTTCGTACCACCGGGAACAATGGCGCTGCTCTGGTTCGCCACCACCACCTCGCCAGCGCACGCGGGCATGGTCTCCTCGCAACGTATCCGACTGAACCAGCACCATTGGCAGGACCTAGGTGTGACCCTATTGCTTTTCCACCCCTCGGATTAATCCGTACAGTGCTCATCGCATTGGAGCGCGTGCGGTGCCGCCGGTGAACCACGCCAACACAGGCAGTCATGCCCTGCCACCGTCGGGTGCCCTGGCCCTCCCTGGTCACTCTCCACGGCCACGATGTCTCCGTGTGAGGGGCCCGCATGCCTCATCGCCGGTCTCGCTCAGCCGGCGAGCCCTCCTGGCCGGATCTAGTGTCGGTCGGCCAAGGCCTGATGCGCTGCTCTACTCTGGATTCCCAAGAAATTGCGAAAAACATAAATTTGACTTGTTTAGGGAGTAATATGCGAGTAGTATGACTCACAGGAATAGTGGCCTCGATGGTTTTGCAGTTATAGTATAAAACGAGGACTCTTTAGAAAAATTGCCACGACCGCTGTGGATCTGGTTGGGCAGGCCGCTCGTGGGTCGGCTTGTGGGCTGCTCACGCCGCACGCTGGGCCGGCCTGCTCGGCGTCCCGCCTTGGCCGTGCGCCCCGCCGCCTGGGCCACGCACCTAGGCCATTCACAGCGCCGCCTGGGCCACCGTGTGCACCGCGCGTCTGCTGGGCCACGTGCGTCGCATGCCTGCTAGGCCGAATAGGTCGCGCTGGCCCACTTAGTTTTATAAAGCAAGTGTTATAGTTTTGGAAATAAACTTGCACAATCAATATAAAAAGTTCATAGGTGCCAAAAATTATGAAACCAATTTTGTTAGTCTCCTAAAATCATGATCTACCTGTTAGTATATTTTGTTCACATAGTTTGACAATATTCTTGAAGCTATATAATTAATTTAAGGTACTTAATATTGTAAAATATAAACTTATAGGAATTTCCATGATAAATTGGTAATATTGTTGAATCTAAAATTTGTACAGTAGGCTCCTAGTAATATTAGGTACTCACTATAATTTTTATAGCTTTAGAATAATTAGTTTGCTAAGATAGATAATGATGCCCTATTTTGACTAATGATTAAATCGATAGAATGAAATAAAGAAACGCCTTGGGTTTTGTATAACTAAAACAGTTGTTGGAAAATAACATCTTAGTCGACAACATGGATATGTAGCCTAAGTATGATCATCATTAGAACTAGCTCGTTAACTTAAGAGGCGTAAATCATATTGTACGAATCACGGTTGTAGTTGATTAATTACTTCTTGCATCACATTGCATATCATATAGGTACGATGATGGATCAACGGATCAATTGAAGGATGATTGGGAATCCGAAGATGGTATAATGGTATTCTCTCCAAGAGATGATGCAATGGGCTTTCTATCCATTGATGGTGGATGAGCTGAAGATGCAAATACTAACTTTTGGTTATATATCTTACCCAGACAAACCCCGGTGCATAACCCCTATTTTTTACAGTTTAAATTATAGTTGTGCATTAAGTTTAAGGAGTTGAATGGAACCCACTTGCATATATATATATATATATATATATATATATATATATATATATATATATATATATATATCCTATGAGTCTTACTAGTATGATAGGATCGTGTAGAATGCTATGCTACAGGAGTCCGTTAGAAGTCGAGTGATGGCTGTCACTCGCGAGAGATAGGAAATATATTATTGGATTATTATCACTTGGAATATATAAATAGTGGAAAGGAAAATGGTGACCGGGCAGGGATATGATTTGGGTATTGGTGGGTGTAAGAGGTTGTGTCGCCGTGGACGTGGGGCATAGCTTGGTTACACTGATTTTCCTGTGTGTGTCGGTTAAGGACCGATCATTGCATAAGCCATCGAGGCAAGTCATAGATTTATTATCCTGAGCACATACTTGTGTATGGGCGCTTGGAAGACTTGTTGCTCTCTTGTCGTGGGTTCTGGCTCTTTCCGGACCGACGTGAGGGTTTATTTTTAGTGGAGGAGGTCCTTGCACCGCACTGAGTCCGGGACTCAGGGGCGGAGGCTTGGAGTCCTAGTTTGGATACGGACCTAGGACCCCAGGACCGGAGAGTGATGGGTTGGTCCTGCTTGTGCATTGGGTACAAGCGGGATGTGTGTTTTCGGGGTACCCAGTTGGGGACATTGGTTCGTGAATCGCCGCCGAGTCGGTACGGCTTGTCTTATGCCTAGCACCGTAGTAAGAACTAAAAGATGAAAGATGGAAAGATTAAATCTGATTGCTTACCACCTGTTTGAAAATAGCACAGGTGCTTATATAGAATGGTTAGTTAATGAACCAATGCGGCTATTAATAAAAATTAAATATAAGGATGCACGCTTAGTAATGCTTCCTGCAAATGCAATAAACCCACAAGCCAGATAGCCTTGCATATCTTTGGAGTCTTTTCTTTCCTTCTGTCAGGTAAGTCTTGCTGATTACAATTGAGTACTTAGGGTTTTATTCCCCCTGTTGCAGGTGACAGGTGGAGGCTAAAGCTGACCCTTGTGTGTGGATTCCTCCTGGTGGGCTCCGAGAGGATTCCCTTTTTGTTGCGATCATAGTTTTTATTTATAACTCTCACTAAATATTTTTATAAATGAAAGTTTTATAATCTATCGTCCTAGTTTATTTATCAATGCTTCATCATGTGATGAATAGATGTTTATTTCCGCTGTAACTCTGTCCACATGTTTATATTTCGCTGTTATACAATAACTATCATACTCTGATGTTGTACTAAAAGTGATGTAAGAAATGGTTAATCATGATGTAAGCTTTATTCTCTCATTTGTGATCCTGATAGAAAAATGTGGATTTTTTAGTTCTCCCCTGGGGTGTGCCCGATGGAACCGAGTAATTTAGTATCCGCCTTCGAGTGCTTAGTGTCTAATGGAAGATAAGCACTCATTGGAGACATTAGATTAGGCGGTTCTGCCACAACCATGCAGGACGTGAAGGCTATTTTTGGCATTCGGTTGGGGGGACTTCTAGTGATAGGGATAGTTGACAACGATCACTGGAGGGAGCTGGTGGCTCAGTTTACTGGCTTTCTTTCACCGGACGACGAGGCTTCCAAGAAAAAATAGTGAGAAATTCAAGGCTATTTAATACTTGCATTGCTTTCCTGCAGCCATCGGGTCTCATTTTCTTTGGTCAATTTCAGGAAAAGTTTCGATGTTTCATCGACCTAGATCACAGAGTGCTTTGATTACTTGGACCCATAGGCTGAGGCTTAGATCGACAGGTTCGCTCGAGTGTGGCTCTAGCACTTTCTTGGTGCTTTCCTCTTCCCAGACGCCTCGGGCAACACCATTAGCTGGATCTTCCTTGACATACTACACCAGCCGTGGGAGAACATAACGGCGTACAGCTGGGGAAGCGCAGTCCTGGTATGGACGTATCGACAGCTATGCGTTGCCTGCCATCGCACCTCAGGGTATGCGAACCTTGGGGGTTGCTCATATCTACTCCATGTTTGATGTTGGGAACGATGGCCCGTTGGGAGGCCCCTTAATACTGGTTTACCGGTAAGTACTTTGGTTTATCATATTCTTCGATATGGTTACATATAATAAGTTTATTAATGGCTAATTCATTATCGTGTTCAATGCAGCAATGGAACGGGCAGGATACACTCCATACAGCTCTGTTTATCTAGATGGAATCAGAGTTAGTTAGAGGAAATGCGAGGCGCAAGTACAGGGAGTACACGGACGGTCTCGACGTCCTGACATAGCACTAGGTTACGCTCTCTTTACTATCATACCTGTGTCTTGTTCAATGTATACTATATCATAGCCTAACTCAATTACAAAATGTTCAGGTGCATTGGTGTCCTTAGAATGCTCCGGAGCTCTAGTACTATCTTAGTCCTGTCACTAGGGACGAGTCAGAGGAGTATCGCTGCAACGTCCCTCTTATTTTCTTCCACGTGGTTAAGATTCATTTGCTCGTCAGGGTCTATAGACAGTTTGGAAGAATGGCAGGCTGCCCACCACCGCTTTACTCCACCAACCAAGGATTGCACGGGTGCGTTATCGATTAATAACAAAGCTACAATTCAGAGGTGTGTGTGGTACAACTAACATCATTTTGTTGCGGGTATGATTGTAGGAAGAGGTACAAGACCAAGGATTGTCGTGTGACACGCAATGCGCACATCCACTTGTGGGAGACCAGGGAACGGCAGTCGGTCCATGCGGGTCCTCCACACGACCAGCACACCTTCGACGAGTACCTGCACTGGCTTCACAGGTCTATAAGGACATATATCAAGCCCCCGTACACTAAGAAGACGATTGACGAGGACTCAGAGGAAGATGTGTACGACGTTGCCACTAGAGAGGACACACAGCTACAGAGAGCCCCGCTATAAAGATATGTGGTAAGATACTAGAATGGTATAATTTGTTATCCATTTGGTATTAAGTATGTATACTAAAACTATTCAACCGTGTTTCTGTACCCAGGTGACACAATTGTCGAGGCTATCCAACGAAGCAGCGTTCTAGCTTCACGAGTCTAGAGGGCAGGGGGCAGGCGTTCTCGAGGCTTTTGTGGAGATAAACATAAACTAGTCCGTTCTAAAAATGTTTCTTTAATGTATATGCGTTTGGGAAATGTACTAACTTTAACGTCTATTTATGCAGAAGGTGAAGAAGAGCTGTAGAAAGCTAGCTGAAAAGCTGAGCTGCATGGACACTCCTTCTGAGGAACCGCCACTCCCAGCGCGGTCGGGTGGCACATCTTTAGCCTCTTTGAGGACATCAGCCGGTTCTTCTCAGCGGGTGACAGGTGCCACTTCCGCGGTGCGTACACCACCACATCATAGCGCTGGGAAGGACCCTACAACCGAGGACGACGAGGACGACGATGATGACGACGACCCCCCAGGCTTCCACAGACAGCACGACTAGTGGGACGATTGGCCGCAGAACGAGATCAACATATCTCAGCTAGGTGGTGCATCGCTTGGTACTTAAGGAGCCTCACAGATACTAACAAAGGTAGTTTCTTTAAATACGTAGGCTACATGAACTAACGATCATAAAGAATTCTAAATAATCGTGCATATCATATACTTGTAGGGTACGAGCCATATACACCGACGACGCGACCACACCGACGTTGGCTACACTCCTAATGTGTTGCCAATAAATTCGAACAAAAAGAGGCATCCGAGGGATCCTTACACTCCTAGATCTTAGTTTGTTAGGTCGAACTAATATTGACGTCCTAAACTTGCAGGCTTAGTTGGTTATGTTATGTCGAACTTATGTCAGACCAATGAAAATGTTATGTGACAGCTTGTCAACTTACGCACGAACTTTATTTATTTGCTTCATATTCGTTTCAATGCGTCGCTACATCACTACAGACGAGATTAAGTAGCAACTAGTTTGGAAACCGACAGTCCCGGGGTATCTCGACGCCAGGGTCCATGGTCGCGGCGCTACCGATCCTACAATATAGGGCCAAAAAAATAAGTTTTTTCCCTTAAAAATATTCGTTTCAATCCGATTTAATTTTTCGTAGTCGATTAGCTAACATGGTGGTTAACCGTATTATAAAAAATCATTGGCTTATCAAATTCTCTATTCGGCCGTGAAAAAGATTAAACAAAAGACAAAAACAAATCCACTATTGGTTTACGTCGAGCAGTACCTAGAGTAACTCCCACTATCGGTGCGGAAAGTTCCGATTAAACCGTCCAGGTACCGCCGCGCTATGTTCCTTGGCGCGGCACCGCCGCGCCATGCATGGTGGCGCGGCAGGCCCTGCCATGTCACCGGTCAGCGATACCGGTCGTCGCCACGTTAGCTCCCTACCGCGCCACCGTACATGGCGTGGCACAGGCATTTAGCCTCGACCAAAAGTGTTAGTTAAAAAAATTAGAGAGTGTTATATTTAAAATTAGTTTTGAAAAAGTGTTAAAATTAAAAAAAAAATCACCGCAGCAGCGCTCTGTGCCGATGTTGCCCCTGCCCACCGCGGGTGCGGTCGCCGCGTCGCCGGTCACCGCCGCAGGGGTAGCGGCGCCCCTCAGACCTCGTCCTCTACGGCTCATCGCGACTCCAGCTATCACCGCCTCTTCTTCTCCCTCTCTCCACCTCGGCAATCTCCAGCGCGTCACCAGCGGGGCATTCTCGCAAGCACCTGTCGGGCAGGAAGGCTCCCCGTCGAAGCCCACCAAGCCACGGGTGTTCTTCCTCGACGTCAACCCTCTATGCTTCCGCGGCTCCCAGCGTAGCCTCGGCGCCTTCGCGCGCTGGCTGGCGCTCTTCTTCGCACACGTCAGCCTCCGTGACCCCGTCGTCGCTGTGAGTACACGCGCGCTGTTCTGTTTCAGCTCCACTGCTCTACACAGGAGGAATCATCGTTAGGTGACTTCTTTCTGAAGATTTTCTCTCTGGACTTAGGTTTTGGACGGTGAAGGAGGGAACGAGTACCGGAGGCGGCTGCTGCCTTCGTACAAGGCGCATAGGGCTCGCGGCGTCGGCACTGGCGCTGACACACGGGTCGTCGACGTTCTCCGCCAATGCAATGTCCCGGTGGGTGAACCAACACAATGTTTAAATTAGTGCAGTCACTCAATTGTTCTCAGGTCAAATTATTGAGTCTGACAATTTGGAAACGGCAAATTCAGGTTGTAAGAGTCGATGGATATGAGGCTGATGATGTGGTGGCTACCTTGACAGAACAGGTTCTACAGAAAGGTTACAGAGTTGTCATTGCCTCACCAGATAAGACTTCAAGCAGCTGATATCTGATGATGTTCAGTTAGTCATGCCCATTCCTGAGATTGGCCGATGGTCTTTCTATACATTAAGGCATTATGTCGCTCAATACAAGTGTGATCCAACTGCAGACTTAAGCCTTAGTGAGTATATTTCTTTGGTATTGATCCATGATTTCTGTAACCATTGGGACTCTGTTATATTTGAGCAACTAATGAATTGGAAGCTATGCTGCACAGGGTGCTTCATGGGCGATGAAGCAGATGGTGTTCCAGGAATCCAGCACTTGGTTCCGGGATTTGGTAGAAAGACTGCAGTGAAACTATTGCAGAAACATGGTTCAATAGAAAACTTGCTAAACACAGCTGCAATTAGAACTGTTGGCAAAGATTATGCCCAGGATGCTCTCACTAAGCATGCAGATTACTTACGGAAAAATTATGAAGTTCTTAGCCTGAAGAGGTATGAAATTTCCAATTTGCGATGATAAAAAGTATGCAAAAATTCAATCATTCATGTACTACGCTTGTGCCTTGGTTAATGCACGCTATCTCTGCATGCTCAAGTCATTCTTGGTAGTCAAGCATACTGTTAACACTTAACTATGCTTAGCTACATTTTGTCATCACTCACCAAGCAATAGTATGAAAATATTCACTGGAGATACAGATATATTTGTATTCGGCAATGATGCTGCATGGATCTGAACAGCTCAACTATTCCTTTTCCTGCCTCAGGGATGTAAATGTTCAGTTTGATGATAATTGGTTATCCACGAGGAACACAAGCAATGACACCAATGTTCTAGCTGACATCATCCTTAAATTTAATGGCGAAGGCAGAAGCTAAATAGTTGGTACAGTAAAACATTTGTACAAGCTGGACTTGTTCCTCACCAATCACGTCATTAAACAAGAAAAGAGGGATGCATAAAGGTTGAAGGAGCCAGTTGCTGAAAAAATCGCGTATACTATATATCCTTGCTCCAAAGAAGTAGTCATCATACATTCTCGCTTGTGATGTGTGGAACTGGAGTAGCCTTAGCTGGGTGGAAAATAGAAGGTCTGTCTGGTGGGTGTGGGGAGAGGCTTGCCTCTGTTTTTTCCTTCCCCAGACTCCACTCATGTGGGAGCCTCCGACACTGGGTCTGCCGTGTCTGGGATAAGCTTAAGAATATCAGTACAGCTGTAGTGGTACTACTACTGTGCCGTAGCCTGTGAAATCCACAGGTACCTTGCCAGGAGATTACAGATGGAGTACCTTGTACTGGTAGCAACTCGTTGATGTATAAATGCATGCAGTTTATTGTAAGCTTGTACTAAGACATAATGTCCCAACGTATTTGTCAGGAAGCATCTTTAAATCATTTCCCGACTCCAAGGCTCCAGGCTATATACATACATGATGTACCATCATCGGATACTAATACTAAAATTTTATTTACTCTGTGCAATACATATATATGACATTGTAGTTTAAACTGTCGTTGAGAACGATTTCTTTTTTCTGCTCCCAATCTCGGTACCGAAATGTTCAGCAATGACCATCACGGGACGGGAGCCTCATGCCAAAACATCGTGTACCATAATTCGACCATGGTAATTAGGTGCTGAAGACTTCAGTGGCCGACGATGAAACTATAGCGCTCGCGCGTACTGACGTGCAGCTGCGGTTCAAAAAATTCTGTCAAACTGTGGCATTGGTTTTGCGAAAGGAATCCAAGGCCCGACCCTTTCTGGTCTGCTGTAACTGGAATCAACCTACCGCCTACGCATTGCAGAGCAGTTCATGGTTTTTGAACGGGTAAAATACTAAAAGTCCAAATATCCAATCCAGTTACCTAACTACATATTTTTCAAGCAGGAGAGGACCAGTCTGAGAATGTGGTGGTCTGATGGTCTCACTCTCCCAAAAGGCCAAAACCCATCATGTTCTAGGCTTCTAGCTGCGCTTTCACCGGCCATGTAATCTGTGATTTGCATGGGACAACGAAGGATTTGGGGCAAATATGCAGAGCTTTCCCTGTTTCCAAAGCATGGAGGCCCCCTTTTCCTCCTTTCTTTCATCACCAACTGGAGCCCAATTGCTACTTTTCAGTATGCAATTGCATTGGAGACACAAAAATGTCCATCTTTCATTCCCGTTACAAACATCTCCAAGGCAGTTGTAGTACTTGATCAGCGCTTAGTGGAGAGAAAACCTAAGCAAAGGAGCAAATGAAGGGCACGTATACGAACATCATTACGGATGAGCAGTCTGGTGTCTGCTACTCTGCTCTCGGTTGAACACAGGCAGATCTCACTCTTCTGACCACATGACGCATGCATGTACGTATCGAGTTGAGATATCGTGTACATACCTGCTAGGTCGCACTGTACGTACGCCCCTGACGTCCCGTCTGAGTTCCGATGGCAGGAACAGCCAGGCGTGCAGCAGCACCGGCCCGAGGCAGTGTCGCAGTGACGAGCATGTGCATGAACCGTGAAACCCATATCGGAGTACGTACTACGTACTAGGCGCGCACTGTTTGCTGACTGCTGCGACGACGCGTGTACCGCCGCCGCTCACGTCATCGGGATCGCGATCGAAACTTCGGAAGCGCTGGATGGACCCGAGAACGGACAGGGCATACGTACGTACCCTCGAGCACTAACTTCTTCATCAGGAAAATAACTTGTCCAAAACGGTGCCACGAGACGGATCATCAACAACAAACAGAGTTGAAGTAGCAAACAGATAATCAAACAATAAATGAAATTTATTAATAATCGGTAATAAAATAGCAATGTTGGTATACTACTTTGTCACGGGAAGACATGAAACTAACAGCTACTCGTACTTGCTAATCCAATTCCTAATCCTAACATGACCACAGCTAATGTTTGGCCGCTTGGCACAATGGCATGCAGCCGCTCAAGCAACGAGGCCGACGTACTCGAGCTCCACGGAGCCCAGCCACAGCTTCCCCCTCCTCTCCGCCACGTCGCTGAGCGTGACACCCTTATCCGCCGTAAGCTCCTCGACCTCCACCCCACGAGCGTCCAAGCGGACACCAACCAGGTGCTTCACGGGAGCCGTCTCCGGCGTCGCGTCCAGCCGCTGCTTCTCCTGGTTCAGCGCCACCCAGTAGCCACCCTTACCGTCCCGCCTCACGTTGTCCGGGTACCCCGGCAGGTCCGCCAGCAGCTCGTATTGCCCCGCCCGGGCGCCGCGGAGGAAGTACCTGAATGCCTGGCACGGCACGGTGTGCGCGACCACGACCTGCGCCCCGTCGCGGCTGACCGCCACGCCGTTCGGGTACGGCAGGCCGGACCTGAGCACGGTGACGCCCCCCGTGCGCGCGTCGTACCTGAGCAGCCGCCCCGTCGCGTCCGCGTTCATCATGATCTCCGTGTTGAACCTCCTCGGGTACGTCGCGCTCGAGTCGGTGAAGTACACGTCGCCCGTGGCCTGGTCGACGTCGAGGCCGTTGACGAAGTTGAACGGGACGCCGTCGTCCGAGCCGGTCGCCAGCACCTCCGCCTCGCCGCCGCCCGGCCCGACCCTCATGAGCCCTAGGTAGGCGTCGGCGATGTAGAGGTCGCCGGTCTTGAAGTGGAACTGCAGGCCCAGGGGGCGGCCGCACATGCTCTCAGTCTCCGCCGACGGCACCACGCCCGCGGTGCACAGCGGGATCTTCCTGTAGTTCGCGCTGTGCGCGTACGTTGTCCAGCCGACGGTGCTGCCGCCCCACTTGAGGACGCGGCCATCCGAGACGCCGGAGTAGGGCCCCTCGCCCTTGCCATCGAACGCGAGGCTCTCGGCGCCGCTCACGCCGCTGGGTAAAGGGACGCGGAAGCTCCAGCGCGTGTCGGTCGTCTTGACCTGCGCGGCGGCGGCACACGGCGAGGCGAAAAGCGCTAGGACGACGACGGCGAGGAGCGACGTCGTCAGATTAAGCCGACGCCCACCCATGCTGTGCCTGTGCGTCGCCCAACTAGCTAGCTTCCTGGGGATGATCTTCGATGTGTGCGCTCTCGCAGTCTCGTGCAGCGCGTGCTGGATTCGTCGTGTGTTCTGATGTGCGTCTCGCCGCGACGTGGGCTCGCGTTTTATGGCCCTGGAAGCTGGAACCTGCCCGTCGCGCCTTCGGACTCGGCTGCTGTTGGCAGGAGATTTCGTTTACGAGACGGCCCTGCTGGGATTTGGGAACCAGGCCCGCGCACACGGACACGGTTTTGGTCCTGTCACGGCTCGGATCCAAACAAGGCGCCTGTCTCAGTCGTCAGTTCGCCGGTGCCGCGCTGCGTGACAGGACCAGGGCCTCGTCGCGCCCAAGCTGGTTGTGGGACTTCAGATTGATCATCATTTGATCGGCGAGAACGCAGACAATTGCGCAGGTGGAACAAGCAGAAGACAATTCGGTTGTTGAGCCGCGCACGAACGAGAGCTGTGTGTACGAGTGTCCAGATCCTACTGTCGCGCTAGATCGTGAGCCAACAAGTGACACTAGCTGCACGGACATATACTTGCACCGGCCGGGCGGACGCAAATGGCCCCGGTTGATCCCCGCACCGCGCCACGCCGCCACGGTCCGGCCTGCACGTCCACAGCTCTGGCATTCAGCTCTGCGTGATCGACAGTTTTCTATGCCCGTTGCATGCACTCATGTATTTCAGTATCTGCACACTCACTGCAATTGGCCGGCACCTGATACTGGCTCGCCCGTCTGGTCTCTGACAATGAAACCGCATCATGACTTGGACTAAATTATAGTGTCCGTGTTTTCGGACCACCAGCGAGTAAATTTGTATTTGCGCGTCTGACTCGTATGATGTGTTTGGAGGACACAAGGGTTTATACTGGTTCAGGCGGAACGTTCCTACGCCCAGTTCGTTGCTGCTCGTGTTACCGGCACTTGGTTTGCAGTAGGAGTTACAAACAGACGAGAGCAGGAGAGGATCTAAAGTCTCTTGTGGAAGGAGTGAACGGGTCCTGAGAGCTCGATTGCTGCTCAGCTGTGTGCTCGTGCCGTGCTCTTGTGTTTAGATCTCTCCCAGCGTGGGGCGCCCAGCTTCTCCTTTTATAGGCGAAGGGAAAGTGCGGGTTACAGAGGAGAGAAAGGAGAAGAACGAGAGAGAAGAAGGCTTTCAGGGTTGTCGGATCCTTCTTCTCCTTCATGCGGGTCCCGCTGATCCTGTAGATGTCAACAGGGACGGCTCCATGTCGTGGCCCTGTTCGTCACTGGCGCCATACGCAGGCGTCATCTGTCGGTCATGGCGTTCCACTCCGTCCCGGCGGACGTCGTGGTGAACTGACGCGCCTGTTAACGTCCGTACGAGGATTAGGCAGAACAGTACCGACACGTCCTACACTGTTCTTGATGTGAATCCCCAGGTATGGTCCATTATGGCCACGAGTTACATCGAGGCGTGCCAGCCTCTTCTCTAGCGTCAGAGTTTTGACCCAGGTCCATACGCTTGGACCTAGAGTGGTTGACGGCGGTATGGGTCCCCGTCGGGCGAGACGGAGCCCGCGGCCTTGGGTGAGACAGAACCCACGTCCTTGAGGTCGGGTGAGACGGAGCCCACACCCAAGGAGGCAGGCGAGAGGAAGCCCGCACCCAAGGGGTCGTACGAGACGGAGCCCGCGGTCTTGGGGTCGGGCGAGACCTTTTAGTACGTCTCGAGCCATCGGAGGAAGTCAGTATGGGCGCTAACTTCCTTGCTTTGGATATCCCTAATATCGATACCCGACAGTAGCTCCTGAGCCTGCGGAGGAGTAGAATACTCCTTTGGAGGCTTTTTCGGACGGGAGGACTCTGAGGGCCTTAGCCTTCTTTTTGTAGCCCATAGTGTGTCCTGGTAGAACGGTGATTCCCTTTTGTCACGATCGGTCTTCTTGGGGACATGTTACCGTAGAATTCGGGAGGTCGGAAAGATTTTTCTTGATTCCGGTACCCTAGGATCCGATCGGTCCACCATCATACTGCGACCGCGCTTTTGGTCTCCTTGCGAGTCCAACTTCCCTCGAGCCCCTACGCGTAGCAGGGGTCCGATCGAGGATCGGCTCATCTTTGTGATCGTCATCCCTCAAGCGTTTTTTATAGAATGGAGGGGCTAAGCTGTGCCACGTTTTTCCTCGATGGACGGAACATAGTGCTCGGTGAAGTTGTTAACGGGCTAGTCCGAGTGGGGGCCTGGCTTCCCGTTCATAGGGGTCTGGCATGGGTCAACTGGTGACCGACTCTAGACTCTTGGCGCCCAATCCATATAGTTCTTAGGTCCGTTCGGCCGGTCCCAAGGGCTCGTTGCCTTTCTTTAAGAAAAAACTATGGATAGGGAACCGACCAAGACTCGAACATAGGCCGAGTACTGGCCGCTAGTGGGCCCATCCCTTTCCATCCCTCGCTCTAAGGGTGCCCCTAGAGCGGCTATGAACCCGTCGGTGGGCCAGCCTTCGAACTCCTGGTCCTGAATGGGCCATAGGAGCGTTTTTAGCTCCTTATCCCTCCTTACCTGCGACGGTCCTTGGCCCATCGACCGGGCGAGCCGTCATACAGCATGTCCTTCGAGGGTGCGGCCAGAGGTAGCGTGCACACAATCTTCGGAGGGAGGTGGCATGACGCGGCATAGCGGGCGCGTGAACCTAGGCAGATGGTTCGCCTTCTTGCCCCGCTCCATCCTATAAATAGCGGCCTCCTCCTTCATGTTTCTGTACACCAAAACAACATCCTTACCTTCTTTGTTTTTCCGCCGCCACGTGTTCGGATCTACCGTGCTTGCTAATCCGTCGTCGGAGCCCCTAGATCTGTAGCTTTCGCTTCTTCTGCCGCCATCATTGCTTCTCCGTAGCCGCCTCCATCCTGCATGGATTCATGGTACCAGCTCTGATGTTACCCATGCGTGCATGGAGGAACTCGTCAAGCATGGTCTTCTCCACGAGAGGACCGATGTGGCGGAGTGGCTTGTGCCTGGCTATGAGGATGCGTCGGTGCCAGTCCGACGGCTACGTCGTCTCCTTCATGCCCTTCCACGAGCAGCGGACTCATGGTTCCTCCCCACCCAGTTCTTCTAGGGTCTGCTGCACCACTATTAGATTGAGCTGCAGGCACTTGAACCCCAACGAGATCCAACACATCAGTGGCCTTCATCACGATGTGCAAGGGGTACCTGGGGATCGAGCCCCACTTCGAGTTGTGGAGATATTTCTTCTCCATCTCCTTGATCAAGAAGAAGGAGAGAGGCCAGGAGACCTCAGGTGCCGATGGGATGCAGCGGGCATCCATCTTTGGGGGCAGCATGCGGCCTGAGTACTTGCCCTGCCAGCTCTCCAGATCCAACAAGGGGTGGCACTCGCACTGGTTCTTGAAAGTGCAATTAAGCCTTAATTATGGGTTTTGGTGATAATGACCATGCAATTAGAGAACTAATGAAATTTATGGAGATGACAAGCAGAGAATTTATATTCGAGGATGCTACATGAAATGGAGGAGCCCCTAATTACAAATATAGATGGCTTCAAACTCAAAGAGGTTTAAGATTCTTTTATATCTTGAATTTTTGTATAGGAAAATCCGCACTATAAAGGGGGCATAATGCTTAAGCTAATATATGATACCAAGTGCTCAAACAACCACAAGCATCCTCAGATTCATAGGCCCAGACAATCTATACTTCACTATTACCCTTGCTATCTTGCGTGGTGCGGCACTGTCGCACTTGAAAGAGGACACTAACGCACTTGAGTCGTGGCACAAGGAACTTAGCGCCCACGCTGACTTCCCCGGATGGCTCGAGATGTATTAAACGGTCTTGCCCAACCCCTTGGGTGCGGGATCTGTCATGCTTGACCCCAAGGTCACGGGTTCCATCTTGCCCTACCCCTTGGTGTGGGCTCCATCTCGCTCGACCCCAAGGTCACGGGCTCCATCTCGCCCGACCTCTAGGCCACGGGCTCCGTCTTGCCCGACCTTGAGGTCGTGCGATCCGTCTCGCCCGACCCCTTAGGTGCGGTGACCGTTGAGGGCTGGGGGTATATATACCTTTCCCTTTCCTCCCCAATGGCTATCTACGATTTAAGTGACCGTTGGGGGCTGAGGGTATATATATACCTTTCCCCTTCCTTCCTAGGGGTAACCTGCCTCTTCTTCCTCACTTGAGCACGTCTAAAGCAAAGCAGGAGCTCTCTCTCTCTCTTCCTCCATTATTGACCTCAAGCCCCCAAGCAAATCCATTGATTTTCCCATCAATCCTTGAGGAAAAAGGGTCCCAAACTCGATTAGAGAGCAGCTCCATTGATTTCACAACTCTAAAGAGCACTTGGTTCATATTTTGGTCGGCGATTGTGTTTGTTACTCTTGGAGCTTGGCTCCTAGCGGGCTAGAGCATCGCCCGTGGAGCTTGCCAACTTATGTGGCAGCCCTAGGAGGTTTGTAACCATCTCTTGAAGCTACTAAACTCACCCCTCATCTCAAGAGTTAAGTCTCTTGACTTGAGAACGAGGAAGGGCTAGAAAGCTCTAAGCCTTAGTGGGTAACCTCAACAACGTGGAGGTAGGCAAGCCTTGGTGGTGAGCCAAACCACGGGATAAATCATTGTATCACTTGTACTTGATTTATATTACTTGTATGACATATTGTGGTTGAGGTGATTTCTAGTTTTTTTAGTCGATCTACTTGTGTGTGGTGTTTCTACCACTTCTAGCTCTTGATCTGTGATTGTCATACCTACAGTAAGCTAGGAAATTTCTCTGATCTAAGTTTTCATTCACAAACTTTGAATAGTGATGTAGTCCGATAGTGCCGCCCTCTAGAGCGACAGTGTCGCGGGATGAATTTAATAAAAGTTTGAGTGTTTGTTTTGATAGGCCTATTCACCCCCTCTAGGCCAACCAGAGATCCTACAAGTGGTATCATAGCGGGTTACCTCGTGTGTGCTTCACCATGTGAGGCAAGGAGCCCAAGGGAGGATCCAGTGTTGTGAAGCCCATCAACGTCGATCCAGAGGACATTGGGCTGCATGACACCAACAATAGTGAGCTTAGCGCCTCTACAGCGAGCAACTCCACGCTTCCGCAGCTAGAGGCAACCGATGTCGAAAAAGCTCAAAATGAAGAAGAAAGAAGAAGAAGAAGGGCAGCTAGAAAAGAGAAAAGAGAAGCAAGAGAGAAGAAGAAGAAGGAGGAGGAGGAGGAGGAGGAGCGGTTAGAAGAGAAGAAAGCGAGAAAAGAAGAAACAAGACTCAAGAGAGAAGGTAGAAGAAAAAGAAGAGAAACAAGAAAGAAGAAGGAACAAGAATCAAAAGCCTCCAATGCATCTTCAAGTAAGCTATCTAGAAGCTCCGAAGATGGTGATGATGATGAGTGCTACCAAGTGCATAGCAAGAAGGACAAGAAAGGAAAGGCTAGAAGAATGACTGACAATAAATATGTCACCGTATCCTTTAACTATTCTTCTATGTCTATGACTAACCATGATCGCAAGCCTTTCATCAATATGCCCACGGGCAAGTTACCTCATTTCGATGGGACTAACTTTGCCAAGTGAAAGCACTTGATGAGAGCCTATCTTATAGGTCTTCATTCCCGGTATTGGGGAGGTTGTTTGCAATAGATTTGAGCCATCGGTTGATCCCAAGAATCCAACCATGGAAGAAATGAGAATCATCCACCTCAACGATCAAGCTACTAGTGTGCTACTTAGTGCCTTGGATGGTGATGAGTACAATAGAGTGATTGGTGTGGATGTTGCCAAGTAAATTTGGAATACTTTGCATCTTGCATATGAAGGGGTTGACAAAGTGAGAAAGACAAGAATTGATTTATTGATGTACAAGCTCAACCGATTTATTATCTTGGATGGAGAAGGGTCACAAGAGATGTTTGATAGGTTGATGACAATAGGTGGGCAAGATTATAGGCTATGGTTGTGATGAGCTAGATGATCATAAAGTTGTCAAGATTATGTTGGAAGCTTATTCACCTAGAAATGAGACCATAGTCACTCTAATTAGAGACAAAAAGAAGTTTGAGTACTTCACACCAAATGATGTACTTGGGAGGATCTTGACCTTTGACATGCAAAGAGAAGAAGCAAATGAGAGGAAGAAACGTAGAGAATTGCAAGCAAAGTTAGAGGGCATCAAGATCAAAGATGTAGCTCTCAAGGCCAACAAATCAAACAAGCAAGGCTCTACAAGCAAGTCCAAGATCAACCAACAAGCTTCAACTAGCAAGCCCCAAGCAAGCAAGCAAGTTCAAGAAAGAGTAGAGACCACATCATCTTCAAGTGAAAGTGAAAATGATGATAATCAATATGAGAAAGTTGATGATGTTGCTCTCTTTATGAAGAGGTATCACAAGGGGCTAAAGAAGCAAGGCTACAAGGTAGTGAAGAGAATGCTTCCCAAACAAGAAAAAGAGGACATGGCTACAATTGTGGAAGCACCGATCACTTCATTGCCAAGTGTCCATATGAGATCAAGGACAATAAATACAAGAAGGACAAAAAAGAGGAGAAGACCGACCATAGAAAGAGCAAGAAGTACATGGAGAGGCTCATATTGGGCATGAATGGGACTCAACTAAAGAAAGCACAAGTGAAGAGGACAAGAAGGTTGCAACTATTGCTATTCACAAGTCATCCCCTACACCTAAGGCTCTTCAATGACATATCTAATGATGACTACTACTCCCCTCACATTTGTCTCATGGCAAAGGGTGAGAAGGTAAAATCCAAATCGAAGGCCAAATCTCCTTCACCTTCTAGTGATATCTCTAGTAGTGATATTAGTGATAGCTCTAGTGACGATGAATCTAGTGATGAAGAAATAAACATGATAACTAAAAATTTGGATGGAAAGACCAAATTATTCATCACTAAGCTAATGGAGGATCTAGAGAGTGTCCAAGCCGAGCTAGAATCTAGAGAAGAGACTTTTATCGAACAAGAGGATCTCTACATTGCTAGCATAGAAGCTCTTGCATTAGAGAGAAGTGAGATGGAATCCTTACGCAAGGCTTTGGCCAAAGAGCAAGAGGACCATGCTATCACAAAGAAAGCAAATAAAGCTCTCAAGAAAAAGTATCATGACTTAGATGAAAAGCACAAAGAACTTGAGATGCAATATAGCATTCTTTGGGATAGCAACTCATATCTCACTAAGGCAAAGGAAACCTCTACTCCCTCCACTAGTCAAGGTTGTGGAAAATGTTTTAATCTTGATTTGAATGCCTATTCCACTAACCTTGCAAACATGGAAGCTATGAGAAAGGAGATTGCTAGGCTCAATGAAGTCATTAGAAAAGGGTGGATAAGTGTGACCCAATCCAATGACAAGAAGGTTGATGAATCAAAATGGCCACAATTCAAGCAAGGAAGGCATCCCTCAATCAAGCATGGGCTTGGACACACAAAAGGAGCCAAGACAAATGGAAGAAGGATAGTGAATGGCTATGAGTGTGTGCAGTTTTAGAGGAAGGGCAAAATTGGTACAAATTAGCCTGTACAAACCGTGACAGTACAGCATCCCCGAGCGCTGTGCCGCCCCACAAAAATAGGAAGGCTACCAATTCTGTTCTTGATCAAATTAAGCCCAAGAAGAAGGTGTACCAGGAGAAATAGGTTTTCCAGAAGCCTAAGCAACCAGTGTGGGCCACCAAGAATAAGTATGCCTATCAACCAAAGACTTATACATCTCGATAAAGCTTGACATCATGCTTTGTTTTGAGGAACAATAGTAGTGGGAAATTGGTTGCAAAATATGTTGGAAAGGAAACCAACATATATAGGAATACTTCTATTTGGGTTCCTAAGATTCTTGTGACTAACATGCAAGGCTCCAAGTCAAATTGGGGACCTAAATCTAGCAACTAAACTTGTTTTGTAGGCATACTCCTCCGGTGGATCAAGTTGGGTGCTTGATAGTGGATGTACAAATCATATGACCGGAGAAAGGAGTATGTTCTCATCATATTCCCTGATGACGCACTCAAATGAAAATATTATCTTTGGAGATAATTCAAAGGGGGATGTGATTGGTCTTCGGTAAAGTTGCTATAACCCTTGAGCATTCAATTATAAATGTATTACATGTTGATTCGTTGAGTTACAATTTGTTGTCCATTTCTCAATTATGTGAGATGGGCTACAATTGTCTCTTTTCGGATAAGGGTGTGGAAGTCTTTAGAAGGGAGGATTCCTCTATTGTCTTTATGGGTCAATTAAAGAACAAGCTTTACTTAGTTAATTTCAACAAAAGTAAAGCTAAGCTTGAAACTTGTTTAGTGGCAAAATCTAGCATAGGTTGGCTTTGGCATCGCCGACTAGCCCATGTTGGGATGAGGAACTTGGCCAAACTTCTAAAAGATGAACACATTCTTGGACTAACAAATGTTCACTTTGAGAAAGATAGGATTTGTAACGCTTGTCAAGCCAGAAAGCAAGTTGTAGCACCTCACCCACCAAAGAGCATCATGACCACCAAGCAACCATTGGAGCTAATACGTATGGATCTCTTTGGACTGGTCACCTACCTAAGTATCAGGGGTAACAAATATGGTCTTGTTATTGTTGATGACTATTCCTGTTTCACTTGGGTATTTTTCTTGCATGACAAGTACCAAGTTCAAGAGAAGGTGAAGATATTTGTTAGAAGAGCTCAAAAGGAGTTCGGTCTTCCCATCAAGAAAGTGAGAAGCGACAATGGGACCGAATTCAAGAATACTCTAGTTGAGGAGTTTCTTGATGAAGAGGGCATCAAGCATGAGTTTTCAACTCCATACACTCCTCAACAAAATAGGTGTAGTAGAGAGGAAGAATCGTACACTCATTGACATGGCAAGGATAATGCTAGATGAGTACAAGACGTCGGACATCTTTTGGTGTGATGCCGTCAACACCGCTTGCCATGCCATCAACCGCCTCTACCTACATAAGAAGTGGAAGAAAACTTCATATGAGCTTCTAACCGGTAACAAGCCTAAGGTGTCTTATTTTAGAGTGTTTGGGTACAAGTGTTTCATACTTAACAAGAAACCCAAAATCTCTAAGTTTGCACCTAAAGTTGATGAAGGTTTTCTTCTTGGTTATGGATCAAATGAGCATGCCTACCATGACTTCAACAAAACCTTTAGGAGAGTTGAGGTTGCGGTAGATGTGACATTTGATGAATCTAATGGCTCTCAAGTGGAGCAAGTTGATTCAAGTGTTGTAGGAAAGGAGGATCCACCATGTGAAGCAATCAAGCAATTGGCTATTGGTGATATTAGACCATAAGAAGATAAAGTCACTGAAGTGGTGGTTCCTCAAGTTGTCACTGCACCAATTTCCGCTAACGTACCTGATGCTACACTACAACAAACACCTGCTGCAACTCCAGAGCGTGGCAATGCTGCACCTACACAGTTAGTAGCAGCTGATTCGACTCTAGCTCGTAGACAAAACCTACAACCCATATTTGAGCAAGATGATAATGAAGATCCAGAAGATGAACAAGAGGCCATTGAGCATCCAAGGCTAAGGCAAACAATACAATAGGATTATCCTGTTGATAACATCCTTGGGAGTCTTTGAAAAAGGGGTAACAACTCGTTCATATTTAGCAAACTTTTGTCAATATTACTTGTCTGTTTGCTCTTTGGAGCCTCTTAAGGTAGAACAAGCACTTGGAGACCCGGATTGGGTGATGGCCATACAAGAAGAGCTCAATAACTTCGAAACAAACCAAGTGTGGACTTTGGTGGAATGACCCAATACCAATGTCATTGGTACCAAGTGGGTCTTCCGCAACAAGCAAGATGAGAATGGAGTGGTGACAAGGAACGAGGCAAGGTTGGTTGCTCAAGGTTTCACTCAAGTAGAGGGCTTGGACTTTGAAGAAACATATGCACCGGTGGCAAGACTTGAAGCAATTTGAATGCTTCTAGCCTATGCCACTCATCACAACTTCAAGCTATATCAAATGGATGTGAAGAGTGCATTTCTCAATGGCCCTATTCAAGAACTTGTCTATATTGAGCAACCATCGGGCTTTGAAGATCATAAGTTCCCCAACCACAGCTACAAACTCCGAAAGGTGCTTGTATGGGCTTAAGCAAGCACCAAGAGCATGGTATGAATGCCTTAAGGAATTCTTGCTTAAACAAGGCTTTGAAATAGGCAAAGCCGACCCTACCCTTTTCACTCATAAAGTTGGTAAAGATATATTTGTGTGTCAAATATATGTCGATGACATAATATTTGGTAGTATTAATTATACTTTTTGTGAGGAATTTAGTAGGATCATGATGAAGAGATTTGAGATATCCATGATGGGTGAGTTGAAGTTCTTCCTCAGATTTCAAATCAAGCAGGTGAAGGATGGAACTTTTATTAGTCAAACGAAGTACTCCCATGATATGCTCAAGAAGTTTGACATGGTGAATGCCATGCCTATCAAAACTCCCATGCCAACCAATGGACATCTTGATCTCAACATTGAAGGGAAAGCCATGGATACCAAGGTATATCATTCCATGATCGGCTCTCTACTTTATTTGTGCGCATCTAGGCCCGATATTATGCTTAGCGTGTGCATGTGTGCTAGATTTCAAGCTAACCCAAAAGAGTGTCACTTGGTGGCCATTAAGAGAATCTTAAGATATTTAGTACATACTCCTAACCTTGGTTTGTGGTATCCTAAGGGCTCTAAGTTTGATCTACTTGGGTATTCGGATTCTGATTACGCCGGTTGCAAAGTAGATCGAAAAAGCACTTCGGGGACATGTCAATTCCTTGGATGATCCCTAGTGTCTTAGGAGTTCTAAAAAGCAAAATTGTGTAGCCCTTTCCACTGCCGAGGCCGAGTACGTTGTGGCCGGTGCATGTTGTGCCCAACTACTTTGGATGAGGCAAACTCTTCATTGATTTCGGATGTCATTTTACCAAAATCCCACTATTATGTGACAATGAGAGTGCCATTAAGCTTGCAAACAATCCCGTAAGCCACTCTAGAACCAAGCACATAGACATCCGTCATCATTTCTTGAGAGACCATGAAACCAAAGGAGATATCAAAATTCAGCCATGTGAGCACCGAAAAGCAACTAGCCGATATCTTCACAAAGCCCCTCGATGAGTCAAGGTTTTGTGCTTTGCGTAGTGAGCTAAATATACTTGATTCTCATAACATGGTTTGAATTTTAGCATGCCTCTATTTGATAAACTAGTATCTAGGCAAAAGAGTTGAAAATTTTCATATTGTGCATGAAAATGATTTATAAAAGGCAACTTATGTATCATGATCAAGGTCTGTATTGATTGTTTGTTTCTGGTCATGGTATATAGGTGATATGTGTCCATATCCTATACAAAGAGTCATATAGATTATAGCTAACTCTCACTATTTTGGGTGTGCGGTAGTGCCGAGCTAGGCAAGTGGCAATGCCACACTTTGAATTCAATTGAGATTCAGCCCAAACGGTTTTACTGTGGGGTCCATTTATTCTTTCTCTTATCCTCAGGTCTACAGTAACTTCTTTCCCTCTCTTTTCCTCGATGTTGATGCCCGCGCCTCTCACTCCTCTCGTGCCTGTGCCATCACCATAACTTGGTCACGCGTTGCCAATCTCTGGCTATGCCATAGCAGCTGCTAGCCCTCCCTCAATGTCACTGATGGCTGCTACTGCCCTTGGCCCGAGTAGTTTCTTCCCTCTCCTCTCCTACCTCATTTGAGAAGATGGAGCACAAAGATAATGACCGAAGGGGGAAAAGAAAGATGAATAAGCAAAGAGACAAGGATCCATCTCACCATGGTCGAGGGAGGTCAACAGCAGCAGATAGTAGTGCAGCTCCAAGGGGACTTGGTGATAGGGGGAGGCACGAGCAATACATTGAAGATGAGGAGAGGCTAGAGATGATAGGTTGTACCACTGATGCCATTCCTAACACCCCACAACATCTCTCTGAGTTTGATGGCAGACACATGAGAGATTTTGAGGGTGAGATCATCATGAGACCTCCAGATGACTCCCGCTAGCATGTAGTTGTCAACTATTCCAAGAGTTGGAAGCTGGTGGAAGAGGCAAGGGGGATCAATCCCTATGCAGTGCGCAAGATTTTGGGCATTGATTATAGATTCTGGAATGAGTTTCATTCCAACTTTTATGCCACTGCCATTCTTGCATCCAAGAAAACCAAGATCATCAAGATGTAGTACATTGATTGGGATGAGATGCAGGAGAAGGAGGAGCCTGAGTTTGACAAGGTAATCAAAATTTGTGATAGGTTCTAGCTTTCAGACATCATGGGTTTCCAGTATAACTAGAATGAGGAGGTCCTTGCATAGTTTTATGCCACATACTTCTATGACTAGACCTCTAATGAGATTCACTAGATGACTGATGGTCGGCACTACCGAGTCGACTTTGTCACTTTCAGCCAGATTCTTGGCTTTGGGGAGGAGCATAGAGGTTACACTTACATTCATGATGAGCCTCGAGCTGAGATCCAGTGACATCAGTTACATGTGGAGAGATAGAAGGATTGCAGATGGCAAGAGGAGTGGTCTACATAGCTTCTATTACATCCTCAACAACCTCATCAGGAACACCATCAACCCAAAGGATGGAGCAGCCTCAGATATTAATGGCTATGTGAGAAATGTGTTGGCTAGATTTGCTCTAGGTGGGGACAGGTTCAATGTCCCTAGATTCATGTGGACTGAGTTGAGATTTGCAGTGGAGGATGGGAGGAGGGGGCTGCCCTATGCCCCTTACCTCATGTTCATATTGAGAGGGTCACTGGATTTTATTTTTCGAAGGATGGGATGCACACCGTCTACAAAATTGAGAAGACCTAGCTAGCTGCAGCTACTTAGGGAGCTAGGAGCTCTCATGCTCATGTAGACATTCCCTAAATCTTCCTGCTCTAGGTCTGGCAGAGGAGTCAAGATGAAGAAGTTTGGCAAGTGGTTGAAGGCAATCTTTGGCAAGTGCACCTATGCAGCTGACAGAGAGTACGAGACACAGCTTGAGCAGCGTCAGCAGCATGGACAGGACCTTCCACCACTTCCTCCTATTCCACCTCCTCCATAGTATGACCTTTTGAGTCTCTCCAACATAGATTCAGATGATGAGGAGGAGCAGCAGGGATGAGCAGTAGATTGGGATGAGACCCTAGAGGGATACCGTTAAGACAAGAGCCGAGGCATTCCACTTGTTCCACTTGGTACACCGCCACTACTCACCGTCGGGTCCGTGCACATATTGACTCTGATGATGATGATGGTGATGGTGGTGCTAGGACTACTGTAGGAGGTGCTAGGGCTGCAGGAGGTGATGATATTGATTGGACGGACATCCAGGGAGATGACGAGTAGGTGTTGATCTTTCTTCTTTTCTTCTATTTTTAGTGCTTTATGCCAAAGGGGGAGAAAATTAGAGGGGTCCAACTTTTTTGACGCCATAGAGGTTGTTGCGTTCGTATCCATTTAGAATAGTCTTCATTCGGTGAGAGTTTGAGAGTCCATTAGAAACTATATTTATATAATAATGCTACTGAAGTACTTTATATATGGTTGGGATTTTGACATATATTAATCTATGTTGTCGCTTGTGATACATTTGTGCTAGAATGTATATCTTTATATGTATCACATGCTATGTGGTGTCTGTTAAGATCTGTGCTATTACAGCAAGTGCAGAAGTGTCGCACCCAGCTGCAACAGCAAACCATATTATGCATAAACTATCATTTGCATCACGTTTTACATACCTGACACATTATGCAGCACCCCATAGGACCATGGATGTAGGGGGAGCCCAATCACTTTCACTAAAATTTGAATCTTGGCTTCTTATGCCAATTTAAGAATTCAATTCTCTATTCATATACTTAGGGGAGGCTCTACACCTATGGCTCGAAAAGTCTTAGTATTTATTTTATATCTTTTGTAAGCTCTAATTGGGTTGTCATCAATCACCAAAAAGGGAGAGATTGAAAGTGCAATCAAGCCTTAATTGTGGGTTTTGGTGATAATGACCACTGTAATTAGAGAACTAATGAAATTTATCGAGATGACAAGCAGGAAATTTATATTCGAGGATGCTACACGAAATGGAGGAGCCCCTAATTACAAATATAGATGGCTTCAAACTCAAAAGAGGTTTAAGATTCTTTTATATCTTGAATTTGAGTATAAGAAAAGTTGTACTATAAAGGGAGACACAATGCTTAAGCTAATATGTGATACCAAGTGCTTCAAACAACCACAAGCATCCTTAGATTCACAGCCAAGATAGTCTACACTTCACTATTATCCTTGCTGTCTTGCATGGTGCGGCACTGTCATACTTGAAGAGAGGCACTGACACACTTGAGCCGTGGCACAAGGAAGTTAGCGCTCACGCTGACTTCCCCGGATGGCTCGAGATGTATTAAACGGTGTTGCTCGACCCCTTAGGTGCGGGATCCATCTCGCCTGACCCCAAGGTTGTGGGATCCATCTCGCTCGACCCGTTGGTGCAGGCTCTGTCTCACCCGACGCCAAGGTTGCGGGCTCCATCTCGCCCGACCTCTAGGCCATGGGCTCTATCTCGCCCGACCCCAAGGTAGTGGACTCTGTCTCGCTCGACCTCTAGGCCACGGGCTCCGTCTCGCCCGACCTCAAGGCTATGGGTTTCATCTCGCCTAACCCCTTAGGTGTGGTGATCATTGAGGGCTGGGGGTATATATACCTTTCCCTTTCCTCTCCAACGGCTATCTACGATTTAAGTGACCATTGGGGGTTGAGGGTATATATATACATATATACCTTTCTCCTTCCTTACTAGGGGTAACCTGCCTCTTCTTCCTCACTTGAGCATGTCCAAAGCAGAGTAGGATCTCTCTCTCCCTCTATTGTTGAACTCAAGCCCTCAAGCAAATCCATTGATTTCCCCATCAATCCTTGAGGAAAAAGGGTCCCAAACTTGATTAGAGAGCAGCTCCATTGATTTCACAACTCTAAAGAGCACTTGGTTCACATTTTGGTTGGCGGTTGTGTTTGTTACTCTTGGAGCTTGGCTCCTAGCTGGCTAGAGCATCACCCGTGGAGCTTGCCAACTTGTGTGGTAGCCCCGAGAGGTTTGTAACCATCTTTTGAAGCTAGTAAACTCATGTAACAGAACCGACCAATTATACGAGATTAAGTAAGAAAATCATTCGCCAGAGCAGACGATTTAGCAAACTTAAGCCCGTATAACCCGGTAGTCCATAAAATCACGAAGGATTTCAAACCAACTTACATACCAGTCAAGATCGTAATAAGTTTAGCGGTCACCATCACATATTACATAAAAGTTTGCATCTCAGATACATCAGAGTTTAAACATAGTTATTACAAAACGAGTTCAAATAGAAGTAGCGGAAGCCATTTGTTCAAACCACACACACTCACACGGAGTTCAAATACAGTGCCAGCTAATGATCATCTCCAACAAAAGCATCAAACGAGACGTAAGGAATGACCATGCCCATGGTCCTAAGCATCACCCATCGCAGGATAAAGGCAGTTGATACAGTAGCCGTAATACATCTGCCCATCTGCAACAAGTGGGAATAAAACCCTGAGTACGAGAAGGTACTCAGCTAGACTTACCCGACATAACAAAAAATAAGTGACACCAAGGATTATGAAGGGCTTTATAGTAGGGTAGCTGACTCATTTGCAAAAAGAAGCATTTTTAATATTTCAAGAACCTTTCCAAAAGCATTATTGTCAAGTTAATTATTATTAACCTGTCGACTAGATTTGCACCTATACTAGAGCAAACATGTGATTAAGCCAATAATGATAACCAATGATCATTAACAACTTCCATATTGTCATATTCATTATAACTGTCCAAGTGTTCCATTAACATTACTATGATGAAGTAACTCAAGTCAAGTGCTCACTATCTAGGAGCGATGGCGATTTGAATCGATTCCTAACCAGCTGGTGATTTATTCCTTACACAAACCTCACTCACCCGCTAAAGTGAGATATTGATCACCGAGTCAACTATTTAGGAATCTCGAGTTTGCCAGGAACCACATGTACCCGGGGGCCGACCAACTGCACTTTAGTCTTATCATCTTGCCCCCATGTCCTACCACACCTGCTCCGGCACAGTGCGCTGCGGGCAATCTACTCGGCCCGAATAATCTCCCAGCTTCGCGGTCGGAAGGTACTTTATCTGACTAGCTAAATGTAAGGCATGCGTTCAACATGACTCGAGGCCCAACAACGGTTGGTCCTTAATCGACACAGACGGAAAAGCACTACAGTTCAAAACTCTGTAAGTCTCCGTCCGGTCTCAACTTCATTTAACACTTAGTTATACCATGACTTAGTTATGCAAGGTAGTCAACATCATCCAAGAACATATACTACAAGCACATGTCATCTACTGCATTCTCTTCTACTACTAATATGCTAAGTCAACACATCTTATTAAATGCTTCAAAGATACACCAAAGCTTCACTAATTTCTTAATCACACATAAAGCAACACTTGATTAAACCCTAATTAATAATAGGTTTGAATAGTAACATCTATTTTTATTGCTTAGAAAAATCTTAGAAAATTACCATAGCCCAGTACTACCCTAAGTAGTCTACCATCAGATTTTCATGGTATTTGGATGAGTGGATTAGCCTACACAAAAATAACAAGCTATGGCATGATTATGAACATGAAAATACTTTGTACTATGAAAAGTGTCAAACAACAGAGTTAGTATTTTTCCTATGTTCTACACAGCAAATAATCACTATACAAAAATTATCACATGCATGTTTTATACAATCTTTGCTCTCTAGCAAAAATAACAAAAATCAGCCATTAAAGGTACTTGAACTACACCTCATAATTTTTCTACAGCACATGCATGACACATATTTTTCCTAGGAAGTACATTACATAAGAAGATTAACAAACTTGGAAATCATATTTTTCTAAAGCCTATAGGTTTTTCTACACATTTTTCAAGTTATCAGCAATATCAAGGATTAAATAAAGCTCTATAGAAAAGTATCTTAAAAATGACATGCAATAATTTTCTCATGTAGATCTAGTGACAAGGAACCTAGAAAAATTTATTTTAACAGATTTGGAGCAAATTTGAGTATACAAATATTTTCCAAATCATTTCTCTTTCCAAATAATAAAAAAATTGAAAATGAAATCTTCCTACTCCTACTGGGCCGGCCCGTGGAAACCAACTGGCCCACGGCCACACTTGGCCCGCGTAGACCGAGCGAAGGAGAGGGCGGCGGCCTGGCTCGGGGCTTCGGCCCAAGCCAGCTTGGCCCAGCTTGGCCGAGGCAAGGAGCCACGCCGGCGTCGAGACGCCACGGCGGCGTGGACTCTACTAGCGGGCCGGCGGTCGTTGTCGGCTGGGTCAGGGCAAGCGAGCGAGCGCGTGGGGTTCGCAAGCGAATGCCGAACTTGAGCAGGCAACTAGAAAAGGTGGAGGAGGGGAAGGAAGACGCGTTCCACGGTGGCCGAGCACGGCGGCGCCATGGCTGACGGCGGTGAAGCACGCAAAAAGGCTCTACCTTGGCTCAAAGGCGTCACAACCACGAGCACTAGGTGCCGGAGAGCGAGGTGAAGTCAGGTGCGCTTGATCGCGGGCAGTGGTGGAGGATGGGTGGCGAATTTCACCGGCGGGGGCTGCAGTGGCGCTCGGTGGCGAGAGAGCAGAGCACGTGCGGGTGGAGCAAAGAGGCAGCACGGGAGAATGGAGTGGCGAGCGCAGCGGCTTCGGCAGATGAAGGTGGGCGCGTGGGAGCGGAGGCAGGCCGTGGCTGCCGCGCGGCGAGCATCGTCGGTGAGCGCGTGCGGGCGGCAGCGCTGGGGCAGGCCGGATGTGGCGCTAGGCTGGGCTAAACGTGGGGCGCACGAGCGACGGGCGCTGCTGCAGGCCGGGCCGGCTTCGACCGTGGGCCGAGAAGCGAGGCGGCGGCCCGTGAAAGGAGAAAAGAAATTTTCAAATTATATTTTCAAGAAATTTTCAGATACCAGTTTTCAAATATCATTTTGAGCAAGAAAATGACATCTTTTGAAAATGGCCCAAAAATAAAAGTTGCTTAGAATTTAATCCTCTACAACTTTGATTTTATGACCAAAGTCCAATTCTAGCTAGATTTTGAATTATAAAATTAAAGTCAATTTTAACTCAAAACCCTAATTTTGGAGAATTATTTTTAAAGCAAAATTTTGCAATAATTTGAATACAAACTTTGCTCCAAAAATTGTGCTAAATAATTCTAGATGATTTACAATCATAGTCAAACATGTTTTACTAACCTAGCAAGCATAATTAGGGTAAAAACAACTCTAAACAAGTGTATGCAACATTCATGTTTCACGAGCATGTTTCGTATGTTTCGAAGTAGGGTTTCAATTATTATTTACATGATTAGGCATGTATGATTAGGATGCTTGATGATGCATGATATGCATGATTTGCAGTGCCTAAATGCTGGTAGAACACCGGGGTGTTACAGCCCTCCCCCCTTATAAAAATCTCGTCCCAAGATTTGGGTTACGAACCATTTGTTATAAAAATCTTCATAAGCTTTTTGTAGATATTCTCCCGTTTCCCAAGTTGCTTCTCCCTCATCATGATGATTCCACTGTATCTTGTATGTTTTCACCACACTATTCCGAGTAGCACGTTCTTTAGTGTCTAACACACGGACTGGTTGCTCACGATACACCAAGTCTGATTTGAGTTAGATGCCTTGAGGTTCTATTCTTTCCTCCGGAACACGCAAACACTTCTTGAGATGTGATACATGGAAAACTAGGAAGACGGTACTCATTGTCTCAGGTAACTCTAACTTGTAGGCTACTGGACCTCTTTTTTCCAAGATCTTATATGGTCCTACGAATCTAGCGGCAAGTTTTCTCCGGACTCCAAACATTTTCTTCTTCATTGGTGTGACCTTCAGATAAACATAGTCACCAATTTCAAACACAAGGGGTCTCCTTCTTCTGTCTGCATAACTTTTCTGACACAATTGGGCTGCCTTCATATTTTGCTGAATAATATGAACTTTCTTCTCGGCTTCTTCTACAAAGTCAATGCCATAATACCTTCTATCTCCTGGCTCGACCCAATTTAATGGTGTTCTACATTTTCTGCCATACAAAGCTTCGAATGGAGCCATCTTGATGCTTTCTTGATAACTATTATTATAAGAAAACTTAGCTAATGGTAACCATGACTCCCATGATACCTTAGAAGACAATACGCAGGCTCTTAACATATCCTCCAAAACAGCATTCACTCGTTCAGTCTGACCATCTGTCTAAGGATGATAAGCGGTACTATGAATCAAACTAGTTCCTAAGCCTTTGTGTAAATGTTCCCAAAAGTGAGCCGTGAACTGTGACCCTCTATCAGATACTATAGTCTTTGGTATACCATGCAACCTCACAATTTATGCGATATACTTCTCGGCATATTGAGGTGGTCGATATTCTGTCTTGACAGGCAAGAAATAAGCGGTCTTGGTAAGACCTTCCACGATCACCCAAATCAAATCATATCCTTTTTGAGTAGTGGGCAAACCCAAGATAAAATCTATACTTATATCATCCCACTTCCAACTAGGGACTGACAAGGGTTGCAACAAACCGGCAGGTTTCATATGAATGGTTTTCACTCTACAACATGTGTCACATCTGGCGACATATGCTGTAACTTCTTTCTTCATTTTGGTCCACCAATAAGGAGGTCTTAGTTCTTGATACATCTTACTACTTCTCGGATGGATAGATAGCTTAGAAAGGTGAGCTTCATCCATAAGTTTATTCCTAAGCTCTCGATCCTTGGGAACCACAAGATGGTCGTCAAACCACAACATGCCCTGTTCATCCACTTTAAAGTGCTGAGACGACTTTTCTTTGATTTTCTCTTTGATGTGGAATATTCCCTTATCGGTTTTCTGGCCTTCTATTATCTTACTCTCCAAAGAGCAACTAATCTGAATACTATGTAACACAGCAGGATGCATCAGATCGAACCCATCTTCAAGTAATGGCTGCACATTCAAGTAATGTGACTTTCTGCTCAAAGCATCTGCCACTACATTGGCTTTTCCAGGATGATATTGCACATTTAAGTTGTAATCTTTGATCAATTCCAACCATCTGTGCTGTCTCATGTTCAGCTCTGGCTAGGTAAAGATGTACTTGAGACTCTTGTGATCTGTGAAAATGTTGCACACATTACCAAGTAGATAATGTCTCCAAATTTTTAGGGCATGCACAACTGCAGCAAGTTCAAGATCATGTGTTGGATAGTTAACCTCGTGCTTTCTCAATTGACGTGAGGCATAAGCAATAACTCTCCTTTCTTGCATAAGAACACAACCCAATCCAGTTTTCAATGCGTCGCAAAACACATCAAATGGTTTCTCGATATCTGGTTGTGCTAGAACAGAAGCAGTGGTCAACAGTTTCCGCAAAGTGTGGAAAGCTGCTTCACACTCCTCTGTCCACACAAACTTGTGATCCTTCTGTAGCAGACTTGTCATAGGCTTGGCAATCTTCGAGAAGTCTGGTATGAAATGACGGTAGTAACCAGCTAGTCCTAAGAAACTTCTAATCTCAAGAACTATGGTTGGTGCTTTCTAATCCATAACCTCTTGCACTTTACCTGGATCGACTGAAACTCCATTTTCTGACAGAATGTGACCAAGGAAAGGAACTTTCTTCAACCAGAATTTGCATTTGCTAAACTTAGCATATAGCTTATGATCTCTAAGTCTGGTTAAGACAATTCTTAGATGCTCTTCATGATCCTTCTCATTCTCGGAGTACACCAGAATGTCATCGATGAACACCACCATGAACTTATCCAATTCTGGCATGAAAACTGTATTCATCAAAAACATAAAGTATGCAGGAGCATTTGTTAAGCCAAAGGACATGACAAGATACTCATACAACCCATATCTGGTGGAAAATGCAGTTTTTGGTATATCTTGTGGCCTAATCTTGATCTGATGATAACCGGATCTCAAATCTATTTTTGAGAACACCTTAGCCTTGGCTAACTAGTCAAACAGAACATCAATATAAGGCAAGGGATACTTATTCTTGATGGTTATAGCATTAAGTGGCCTGTAATCTATGCACATTCTCAACGTGCCCTCTTTCTTCTTCTTCACAAACAAGGCAAGACATCCCCATTCCAATTTGCTTGGCCGGATAAACCCCTTTTTCGATAAATCTTCTAGTTGCTTCTTCAGCTCAGCTAATTCATCTGGAGGCATCCAATAGGGTCTCCTTGAAATTAGAGCAGTTCCGGGGATTAACTCAATTCTAAACTCAATATCCCTATCTGGCGGAAGACCAGGTAGCTCATCCGGAAATACATCCAGAAACTCACACACTACCAGAATCTGATGAATAGGAATGACTTCCATAGCACATGTCACACTTATAAGGTCTATTCTCTGAGGCAATGGTACTTGGAAAGTACCCTCACCTAGGGGATCCTTAAGGGTAAGTACTCGACTTCTAGTATCTATGACTGCTCCCCAATCCTTCATCCAATTCAACCCTATAATGACATCCAAAACTAGTCCAGGCAAAACTATCAAGTTCACTTGGAACTTCCTGCTACCTAATTCAAGGGTTGCCCCTCGAACCATCTGGTTGGTCAAAACATCAGCCCCTGCTGAACTTATACGGTAACCATAACCCAATTCTGTGCATAGTTGTTCATGTTTCTGTGCAAATGCTTGACCCATAAAAGAATGCGATGATCCAGAATCAAATAGAACAACTATAGGGTTTTTGTTGACAGGAAACTTACCAGCGGTTACGGGCTCTCCCTCAGGAATTTCATCCACAGTCATACTATGCACCCTAGCATTATAAGTCTATTGCTTCTTCTTGGGCGGATAAGGACAAAACCTCGAGAAGTGGCCGGGTTGGTCACAATTGTAGCAGGGTCCCCTTACTGTCCCAGCAGATCCCACAGCTCCCTTGGAACTGCCTTGTACCGTAGTTGCGGCTGCCTTGTTAGACTGTACTGCCATCTTGTAAGGCTTCTGGGGTCCACAAAAATTCTGACTTCTCTGCTAAGGTGGCCTGAACCTAGCGCCCGGTGCAGATGGACGATAGGGAGGACGACCTCCCGTAGGCGCTCTTGCTTGGGACGGACCACCTACTAGGGCTCTCTTGCGAGTCTTAGCTGCGGTGCTGGCATTGTTGTTCTTTTCCTGCTTCAGACAGTTGCTGATGAAGTCATTGAATCTGACGCGGTTGTTGGTACCCACATGCTTCATCATCTTTGGATTGAGTCCCCTCTTGAAACTGGCGATTCTCTTAGCATCGGTGTCAACCATGTCGGGAGCATAACAACACAAGTTGTTGAAGGCATGCAAATATTGCGTCACGGTCTTGGTGCCCTGATTCAACACCAAGAACTCTCCCAACTTCATCTCAGTCAGCCCAGGTAGAATATAAACTCCACGGAAGGCCTTAGCGAACTCTCTCCATGAAATCTGAGCATTTGGAGGGAAGGTGGTGCGATGGTGCTTCCACCACATTCCCGCTGGTCCTTGCAACTGATGTGCAGCATACTCCGTTTTCAATACCTCAGTCATCCTCAACACACGGAATTTATCTTCCATAGTATTGATCCATTCCTCAGCATTGAGTGGCTCTGTTGCTTCCTTGAATATTGGCGGCCTGGTGTCCATAAAATCTTTGAAGCTGCTATATTGGTTCACTCCAATGCCACCACCCTGATTATTACCGCGCTGAACGTTGTTGGCGATGGTACGTAGAAAATCCTCCATGTTCTTCTGGGATTGTTCCGCGTTGCGCTGACTCCTAAGCAACTGTGCGAGGAACATCTCTAGGGTAAACAGGGGAGGAGGTGGCAAATACGGTTCATGGGGAGGCTCATTGTTGTTGCCATGGTTTCCACCACCACCACCGGTCCCCGCACCATTAGCACCGGTCTCAGCGGCCTCATACGTGGTACGGTGAGTATTTGTCATCTGCATATTTTAGCAATAAGTAATGGTTGAGTGAAGCTATAATAATTGCGAGTGAAGGAAAAATTATGCCGTACTGAATTTACTGGAGAGAATAAATTCATACAATAAAACAGAGGCACAACAATCGTATCCCAATTAAAACAACATCACTAATCAAATTACTTCAACAGCAAACATCGCGTCCATACAACCAAATTGCCAACATACATACACTGGACTTTTATGTGTTCAGATATCGCATTCTTAATCAAGTTCCAACCACATGCCAAGTCTCATAAGTTTGAAGCAAAATACATTAGGTTACATGCCAACAAAAGAAAGGTCATCGCGACAGGACCTAGATACTAGCACAAGGCAACTAGCCTACTCCTTGGGGCCGTCGTCAGGATCGGAGATGTCACCATCGCCCCCAGGTGAAACTACAGGCTCATCCTCGTTGTCGTCGTCAATGTCCATGCCAGCGGTGTCTGGTGGAGCATATGGGCCAACCCCATTGTAGAGCATGTGAAACTCCTCGTGTAGGTTGCCGTTGTACTCCTCTAGCTCATCGACCCTCTGCAGCAGAAGGTCCCTCTCATCCTAGGCTTCATTCCTTTCCTGAACCAACTATTCAATCATGCGGTCTGCATTGTTGTTGGCTTGAGTCAACGTATGCACCCGCTACATAGCTCTATCACCTCTCTCAATCACCTGGTTTTGCTGTAAGTTCATATCAGCTAACTGCTCCTGCAAACTAGCTATAGCACGTGCCTGTCCCTTCTTCTGCTTTCTCTCCTTGAGCTTATCCTGACCACGTAAGCCAGTCAAAGTCCAGTAGGTACTCTCAAGACCCTCATACGCTCTGATGGCGGCAAATATAGCACTCATAGCCTGATTGTCGCTAGCCTATCCCTCAGCTAGACCTCTGACCAAGGCACTTCCCTGAGGCTGAACCCAAATAGCATCACGAGGATCATCCCTAGGAAAAGTGCCAGCTAGAGCTGCTGCAAGCTCATTGGGAAATCTACTCATGATATCCCTGATGACACGGAAAGCTGCTCCCTCTGCACCCTCAGCAGGAGTGCGACCCTCAATCTCCAAGTGCCAACCATCCCAATCTGGAGCATCACCGAGAGCAGGAACCGTGATCTCTACCACTGCAAGTCCATCCTCTGCTAACTGGTTCTCATTCCAAGAGTACACCGACTCTTGACCCTCTGGGTACCCCACATCATGGAGCACTCTCCAAAGCAAGGTCGGCATGCCAAACTCACTCAAGAAGGTGTCCACGGTGCGGTGCTCCCTCAGGGCCAACAGACGTCGAGGTGCTCTTCCTCCAGTGGACTTACGGGCGGTCTGCTTCGTGCGGGCCATCTGTAGCAAAAGTTCTTTTATTACCCTGGGGAAACATATTTTAGGTGATACAACTTTTATCAAAATGAGATAATCAATTTATAAGGGGAGGAATGCATGACATAAATGAAATGCTCAAGTAATATGATGTATGTACGTGCCGTACGTTCTCACAAACTTATGAAATAAATAATTTCTAGCGACGAATTCGGTGGCATACAAATGATCTCTCAAATACGTAGCTAATACGTTCTACATGATAGCGTTGTTATGTACCTGCAGAAGATTCATTTCAGCCCAATTCCCAATGAATGCATAAAAGTAGCAAAATTTTATCTACACGCTCTACACGAATCCCCAGATACGTATACAACGGTAGTAACTACCTGAACCATCGTCCTATTGACGGCATCGCCTCAATAAACGGAATACCCACACATGAGATACCTTTGTAAAACATGCGTAGAACATGTAATTACTCCAGCATCATATAAGCATTCACCCTAGATCGGCGGTGTATCCGATCATGCTCTCACAACTCACACTTACCGAGGCGTAGAGGCAATTGATCCATACACTACCACTCAAACAAGTGGCACTCATACAATAGCACGCCGTATGAGCGACGAAAGAGAAATATGATGCAAGAACCCCAAGTCAGTACTTAATTAAGCCACCTAGAGTCCTTAACTGGGCATAAAGGATATGACCACTTGCACACTTTATAGTTTGAAAATCACGTTTTTCAAATGCCTTTTTGTTTTAAATACACTTGTGAATAGTAACACGCTAAACCATGCTCTGATACCAGCTGTAATAGAACCGACCAATTATACGAGATTAAGTAAGAAAATCATCCGCTAGAGCAGACGATTTAGCAAACTTAAGCCCATATAACCCGGTAGTCTGTGAAATCACGAAGGATTTCAAACCAACTTACATACCAGCCAAGATCGTAATAAGTTTAGCGGTCACCATTACATATTACATAAAAGTTTGCATCTCAGATACATCAGAGTTTAAACATAGTTATTACAAAACGAGTTCAAATAGAAGTAGCGAAAGCCATTTGTTCAAACCACACACACTCACACGGAGTTCAAATACAGTGCCAGCTAATGATCATCTCCAACAAAAGTATCAGACGAGACGTAAGGAATGACCATGCCCATGGTCCTAAGCATCACCCATCGCAGGATAAAGGCAGTTGATACAGTAGCCGTAATACATCTACCCATCTGCAACAAGTGGGAAGAAAACCATAAGTACGAGAAGGTACTCAGCTAGACTTACCCGACATAACCAAAAATAAGTGACACCAAGGATTTTGAAGGGCTTTATAGTAGGGTAGCTGACTCATTTGCAAAAAGAAGCATTTTTAGCATTTTAAGAACCTTTCCAAAAGCATTATTGTCAAGTTAATTATTATTAACCTATCGACTAGATTTGCACCTATACTAGAGCAAACATGTGATTAAGCCAATAATGATAACCAATGATCATTAACAACTTCTATATTGTCATATTCATTATAACTGTCCAAGTGTTCCATTAACATTACTACGATGAAGTAACTCAAGTCAAGTGCTCACTATCCAGGAGCGATGGCGATTTGAATCGATTCCTAACCAGCTGGTGATTTATTCCTTACACAAACCTCACTCACCCGCTAAAGTGAGATATTGATCACCAAGTCAACTATCTAGGAATCTTGAGTTTGCCAGGAACCACATGTACCCGGGGGCCGATCGACTGCACTTTGGTCTTATCATCTCGCCCCCGTGTCCTACCACACCTGCTCCAGCATAGTGCGCTGCGGGCAATCTACTCGGCCCAAATAATCTCCCAGCTTCACGGTTGGAAGGTACTTTATCCGGCCAACTAAATGTAAGGCATGCGTTCAACATGACTCGAGGCCCAACAACGGTCGGTCCTTAATCGACACAGACGGAAAGCACTATAGTTCAAAACTCTGTAAGTCTCCGTCCGGTCTCAACTTCATTTAACACTTAGTTATACCATGACTTCATAGTCATCCAAGCAGATCCAGGTAACCACCTATAGCTCGTAGGTGATAGGAAATCACCCGACTTCTACCGGTCTAAGCCAGCTAAGCATTGACTCGACTATGGATACCAGGGTAACAAGAATATAGTATAACAAAGGTAGACAAGGTATAATGCAGCAACGGTTGCAAACAACTCCTGAACGTAATGCATCAATTAAAGTAAAGCATTTAATTAATAATTGCAAATCAGGAGAAAATGCTCTGGGGCTTGCCTCTCTCGAAGGAGCTCGGGCGGTGATCGGGGCACTCCGGAAGTTCCTCAACGTCCTCCTCGTCGGCTTTGGGCACTTCCTATGGCTGCACCTCGAGCTGCTCCTCTGGCACCTTGAGTATGACAACTAGGTTCTCAGTTTGTGATCCTGTATGATGCAATGTGCATAAGTGCTTATGCCATCGGTGCATCGGATGAGATGAATACAATGGATATGCTTGAATGCAAGGTAGTCAACATCATCCAAGAACATATACTACAAGCACATGTCATCTACTGCATTCTCTTCTACTACTAATATGCTAAGTCAACACATCTTATTAAATTCTTTAAATATACACCAAAACTTCACTAATTTCTTAATCACACATAAAGCAACACTTGATTAAACCCTAATTAATAATAGGTTTGAATAGTAACATCTATTTTTATTGCTTAGAAAAATCTTAGAAAATTACCATAGCCCAGTACTACCCTAAGTAGTCTACCATCAGATTTTCATGGTATTTGGATGAGTGGATTAGCCTACACAAAAATAACAAGCTATGGCATGATTATGAACATGAAAATACTTTGTACTATGAAAAGTGTCAAACAACAGAGTTAGTATTTTTCCTATGTTCTACACAGCAAATAATCACTGTACAAAAATTATCACATGCATGTTTTATACAATCTTTGCTCTCTAGCAAAAATAACAAAAATCAGCCATTAAAGGTACTTGAACTACACCTCATAATTTTTCTACAGCACATGCATGACACATATTTTTCCTAGTAAGTACAATACATAAGAAGATTAACAAACTTGGAAATCATATTTTTCTGAAGCCTATAGGTTGTTCTACACATTTTTTAAGTTATTAGCAATATCAAGGATTAAATAAAGCTCTACAGAAAAGTATCTTAAAAATGACATGCAATAATTTTCTCATATAGATCTGGTGACAAGGAACCTAGAAAAATTTATTTCAACAGATTTGGAGCAAATTTGAGTATACAAACCAACTGGCCCACGGCCACACTCGGCCCGCGCAGACCGAGCGAAGGAGAGGGCGGCGGCCTGGCTCGGGGCTTCGGCCCAAGCCAGCTTGGCCTAGCTCGGCCGAGGCAAGGAGCCACGCCGGCGTCGAGACACCACAGCGGCGCGGACTCTGCCAGCGGGCCGGCGGTCGTTGCCGGCCGGGTCAGGGCAAGCGGGCGAGCGCGTGGGGTTCGCAAGCGAATGCCGAACTTGAGCAGACAACTAGAAAGGGTGGAGGAGGGGAAGGAAGACGCGTTCCACGGCGGCCGAGCATGGCGGCGCCATGGCTGACGGCGGCAAAGCGCGCAAAAAGGCTCTACCTTGGCTCAAAGGCGTCACAACCGCGAGCACTAGGTGTCAGAGTGCGAGGCGAAGTCAGGTGCGCTTGATTGCGGGCAGTGGTGGAGGATGGACGGCGAATTTCACCGGCGGGGGCTGCTGTGGCGCTCAGTGGCGAGAGAGCAGAGCACGTGCACGCGGAGCAAAGAGGCAGCACGGGAGAATGGAGTGGCGAGCGCAGCGGCTTCGGCAGATGAAGGCGGGCGCGTGGGAGCGGAGGCAGGCCATGGCTGCCGCACAGCGAGCATCGTCGGCGCATGGCCACCACACGGCGGTCGCGCCCTGGCGCGGTCGGGACACGACGCGCAGGAACGGTCACGGCGCAGCACTGGGGCAGGCCGGACACGGCGCTGGGCTGGGCCGAACATGGGGCGCGCGAGCGGCGGGCACTGCTGCAGGCCGGGCCGGCTTCGGCCGTGGGCCGAGAAGCGAGGCGGCGGCCCGTGAAAGGAGAAAAGAAAATTTTAAATTATATTTTCAAGAAATTTTCAAATACCAGTTTTCAAATATCATTTTGAGCAAGAAAATGACATCTTTTGAAAATGGCCCAAAAATAAAAGTTGCTTAGAATTTAATCCTCTACAACTTTGATTTTATGACCAAAGTCCAATTCTAGCTAGATTTTGAATTATAAAATTAAAGTCAATTTTAACTCAAAACCCTAATTTTTGGAGAATTATTTTTAAAGCAAAATTTAGCAATAATTTGAATACAAACTTTGCTCTAAAAATTGTGCTAAATAATTCTAGATGATTTACAATCATAGTCAAACATGTTTTACTAACCTAGCAAGCATAATTAGGGCAAAAACAACTCTAAACAAGTGTATGCAACATTCATGTTTCACGAGCATGTTTTGTATGTTTCGAAGCAGGGTTTCAGTTATTATTTACATGATTAGGCATGTATGATTAGGATGCTTGATGATGCATGATATGCATGATTTGCAGTGCCTAAATGCTAGCAGAACACCAGGGTGTTATAACTCACCCCTCATCTCTAGAGTTAAGTCTCTTTACTTGAAAACGAGGAAGGGCTAGAAAGCTCTAAGCCTTAGTGGTTAACCTCAACAACATGGAGGTAGGCAAGCCTTGGTGGCGAGCTAAACCATGGGATAAATCATTGTGTCACTTGTGCTTGATTTACATTACTTGCATGACATATTGTGGTTGAGGTGATTTCTAGGTTTTTTAGTCGATCTACTTGTGTGTGATGTTTCTACCACTTCTAGCTCTTGATCTATGATTGTCATACCTGTAGTAAGCTAGGAAATTTCTCCGATCTAGTTTTTGTTCACGGACTTTGAACAGTAATGTCGTCCGATAGTGCCGCCCTCTAGAGCGGTAGTGCCGCTGGGTGAATTTGATAAAAGTTTGAGTGTTTGTTTTGATAGGCCTATTCACCCCCCTCTAGGCCAACCAGAGATCCTATAGTTCTACCTAAAGGATGACCCTACTGCTCCCTTGCCAGCCTTCTCTAGGCGCCTGGTCGAAGAGGTACCACCATCATGGCCGTGGGGGCCACCCATTAAGGAGAAGAAGAGGATGTGCGACCACCTTGAGGCCATCACATTCCTAAAGACCCATGGCCTCCACAGGGCCAACATCATCAGAGGGTATCACGCGAGGAGGGTGGCGTCGCTGATGGTGCTCATCCTCCACTATACGGTATGACGCTCGGCACGTAGCTCATCAAGATGAGGCTCACCCAGTGGCTGCTCCACGATAGCAAGGTCACGCAGCGCATCATGGAGGCCATGAGGGAGGACGATGGCACATTCCTGATCTCAGGGCATCCCGTGACATGGCCAGACCCCAACTTCATCGAGCTACCGCTGGGGTTAGTCTTTTGAAACTCTATCTCGCTGCTACTAGAGCACGCCGCTGTGAGGGCGGCGAACCATGCCATGAATGAACAAAGGAAGAAGAAGAAGGACGACGAGGAGAAGAAATGGTGGTTGAAGCAGCGAGCGTAGCTATAGTCAGGGAAGCGGCGTAAAGGTTCATCGGAAGAAGAGGAGGATAAAGAAGAAGAGGCGAAGGAGGAGGATGACGGCTCCATATCATCCATCCCATGGGATGATCTGGCCACTGGGGACGAGGACCCACCTTCGCCGTAGGCGGGGCCCTTCCTGCGGCATGCCATAGGACAGGAGGGGGAGGACGTGCCCCAGAGCCGGTGGAATAAAAATGCCCTGCCTCATCTAGACCTTCGATGATGGCCTCGGAATCAGCGAAATCAGTCCACCTCACCTTGTCTAGGCCTTCGACGCCAGACCTAGAGCCGGTAGAAATAGGATGCCCCGCTTTGTCCGAGCCCTCGGCGGTGCCTCCGGAGTCGGTGGGCGGCGTGCGGCCACGGCCGGCGGGTAGGCGCTGTCGGTGGTAGGCGGCTAGGCGGGCAGGCGCGGCGGTGGGTAGGTAGACAGAGAGAGGGCAGCTCATGGGCAATATTTACCTAGGACTATCGTGCCATGAAGGATGACGCGGCACTGCCGTGCCAAGATCGGTGGTGTGACAGACCTTGCCATGTCACCGGTCAATGCCTCGGTTGTCGCCACATCATCCCTCTTGCCGCGTCACCATGCATGGCGCGACACAGGCGTTTCGCCACGCTAGAGAAATAGGTGGGAGCAAAAGTGTTAGTTTTAGGAAAAAAATAAAATAGTGTTAGATTTAAAATTAGTTTACAAAAAGTGTTAAAAATAAAAAAAAATCTATATAGCCACCTCCTATCTAGGCACCTTTCGAGAATTAGAATATCATACAAGAAATGAAAGCCAACAAACATATCTTACCCATCCTTTTTTCATGATAAATTAACTGTACCATCCATCAGCATTCAGAGACCTAAACAAAAAAAGAACACGTATCCTTTCTTTTAGGTGCTACTCTGATCATACTTAAGATCACTTTGATAGACCTGACAGTACCCACTAGCCATAGATCAAGCATGTATACTAACATTTGGGATAAATAGCAAGTCCTAGAACATGAACTGGTACGGGATTTAGAGATAGAGGGAGAGAGAGAGGGTGCAGAGGTGCAAACCATCGGCCGCTTTTATAGAAGATGAGCTGGCCACAGGGTTGCTTGTCGGTGGTACGGTGAAGCCCAGCGATGAAGGTGTGGTCATGGTGGCGATGGTGCAGAGGTGGCGGTGGCTAGTGGCAGAGCTTCCTGTCACTAGCAGCGCCCCCTCTCTAGATCGGCTAGGGTTAGGATGTCGGTGGGATGTCTGGCGGCTCAGGTGAACCTTATGCCTTGTGCCCTGGCCCCTACCTCTCTTTTTATGGCGCTGTGCAACAGGGGCCCACCAACCATGGAGCGGTTGGACGCCCCTGATCAGGGCACGGATCCAAGGGCCCAATTGGCCATTGGGCCAATTGGTGGAGATCAATCTAACATTCTCCCCCTTGATCTCACCTTATGACTTAAACTTAAGTTACTTTATCTTATTCCCATTCCATCATAGATCAGTACATAGAGTGTGCCTCATTGTCATGGTCAATTGCCATTAGATTAAACAGCTATAATGCACCTTTTTGTTTTGAAACAGATTCTCAACTAGACCCTCATTGTTTAGGAATTATAGGCTTTCCCTTAAACCCATGCTGGCTAAGTGTTCTCTAAACACGTCGGGTGATAAGCCTTTTGTAAGCGGATTCGCGAGCATCTTTTCTATTCTTATATGCTCAAGACTAATTATATGATCCTAGACTTTATCTTTCACAATATAATACTTTATGTCAATGTGTTTGGCAGCACCACTTGACTTATTGTTGTGAGCATAACATACTAATAGATTATTATCGCAGTATAACTTGAGTGGCTTATGTATGTCGTCTACCACTTTTAACCTGGGCATGAATTTCTTCAGCCAATTCACCTTCCCTATGGCCTCATATCATGCTACAAACTCGACATACATTGTGGACAATGTAGACGCGTTGCTTTGAGCTTTTCCGCGATATAGCTCCTCTTGCGAGAGTGAATATGTATCCTGACGTGGACTTTCTGTCATCTCCCGTATAATCAGAATCTGTATACCCCTCTATGTGCAGGGAATTAGATCTTTTGTATGTTAGCATGAGACCATTCGTACCTTGCAGGTAATGCAAAACTTTCTTTACTAATTTCCAGTGTTCTATTCCTAGATTACTCTGATATCTGCCAAGTAACCTAGTAACAAATGCTAAGTCAGGATGAGTACACACTTGACCATACTGTAAACTTTCGATTGCTGAACTATATGTGTAAGGGACCGAGACGCCTAAGAGGGGGGTGAATTAGGCAACTTAAAGCTCTAACTCAAAACTATGGCCTCCTTTTCTATCCTTAGCAAAAACCTATGCAAAAGATAAATCATCTAAATGTGCAACAACGGTTTTGCTAGTATGTTGCTATCTCTATCACAAAAAGGAGTTATGCAACCTAGGTTCCAAACCTATCAACTAGCCTATCACTAAGCTAGGAAAGTAAAGAACAAACTAAGGTTGCAATGCAAATACGGACGCTAAAGAATAAGGTAGAGATATGCAAACTCCCGTTGATGACTCTGGTATTTTTATCGAGGTATCAAGAAGCGCGCAAGCTTCCCCCTAGTCCTCATTGGAGCCCCTCGCAAGGAATCCCTCGTAAGGGCCAAGCTCCTGGTCGGGTAACTTTGTGGATAGCCCCGGGCCTTCCCCACGCGCAAGTGGGTCTTCGATGTGCCTTCTGGCAAGCTTCTCTTGGATCACTCCCCACCGTCTTCACTATCAAGCTTCTGGCCAAACCACCGTGGACCTTGTTCCCTTTGGTACATGATGGTGCCTACACCACAAACACGGTTGGTGTGATCTCATAAAACTACAAGCCCCTTCAATGTACAATAATGGTGCGTGCAAGCACCGAGTGGTAAGAGATATGCAAACCTCACTAAACACTAGGCCTAAACCTAGAGCAAGCGCATAAGCGGTGGTCTAATCAACCTAAGCACTTCACAAAGCACCTACGCTAATCACCTAATGAATCACTAAGCACTATGCAAGTGAAGATCACTAAAATGGTGTATCAACACCCTTGGTATATTTCCTCAACTCTCCACTCCTCAAATAGCCAGTTGAGCGGTCTATTTGTAAGTCCTATGGAGAAAGTAGCCATTGGGAATGAAACCCAGCTTTCTGCTACTGACCGAACGCTACTGTCGTCCTAACCAGACGTGTCCTGTCATCTCAACCGTTGAGCAAGCACGTAGAGATCGGATGGACTACCGAGTCCGTTCATCATCGACCAGACGCGTTCGGTCGCATTTGCGCCGCTCTAGAACCTCTCTGGACATGATCAAATGCTGCACTTTGTGCGTCCAGTCATCCAATGTCGCGGTGTCCGGTCCTCACTGAGTTGTTGACACGACGATGAACAGTGAAGTCCATGCATTCGGTCACTGCCTCGCTCAACGTCCGGTCACTACTGCTGACGCCTGCTGTTGCTGAGCAACTAATCGAACATGTCCGGTCCTCGTAGGGCCGTGTCCGGTCACCTCTGTGGAGCTCGTTTCTTCGCGATCTTGTGTCCGGCTTGGTTCCTATCTTTGTGCTTTGACTTTGCTTGATATCATGGGTCTTCTCTTGTGCTTCTAGGGTCTTGCTTAAGGTGTTGATCATCAGATCATCATGTCGCCTTTGTCCAAGTCACGTTTGCACCCTATTGAACTACAAAATAATTACTTGCAAATTCATTAGTCCAATTTGGTTGTGTTGGTCATCAAACACCAAAATCCAAAGTAAATGGGCCTAGGGTCCATTTTCCTTACAATCTCCCCCTTTTTCGTGATTGATGACAACACGACCAAAGCAAGCAAATAATAAAATTTTTGGAATTTAAAAATTATTTACTTGCTAGGATGCAATGCAAAGGGCAAGGTTATATGATGCTAAAAGATACCACATGTAAACATCTTTGGAAACTTATCTTGCCCTTACAAATGTCCCCATGTGGCATTATGGATTTAAGCCTCCCCCTAACTCCATAATCTACTATCCTCCCTTTCTCAGACCATTACCACTTGTAAATTATTATGATCGTGCTTGCTTTTGGTCCTACAAATTCTCCCCCTTTGGAATCAAACACCAAAAAGGAAGACATTAGTAGCACAAGGGAGGGTCAAACTTTATGATCCTTTGTATATGGAGTGGAATAGATCACCAAATTTGACTCTCACATTACATAGACTAAGCTCCCCCTAAATATATGCATACATATGATGAAGAATGTAGTTTATGCATAATTGGCAAATTAATGCTCAAGGGAGTTTAATCTATATAATACATGGATAAAGGATATAAATACCAAAGTGAAATCAACATGATGATATCGGTTTAGAAATACGACATGTGGAAATCAATTTGATTTATACCACTTGCAATAGGTGGTGGATATTTGAAGTATGATGCTTAACTCCGGGGACTCCATTTTCTTTGCAATAAGACTACTACACACATGATAAGCTTGAAAATGTGTTAGTCTCAAAGCATCCAACTTGTAGAGTAAGCTCCCCCTAAATTTGTGCACATAAGTATAGAATACTTGTAGGAGACATGCACATTGATTTTAGAATAAAAATACCACTTGAAAGATGACATCACATGAATGTGAGAATCATTTTCAAAAATGATATTCAAGAGAAATTATCTACAATTTAGACTTTGGCACATATTAGATGAACAATTGTAAAACAAGCTATGTGTCGTGCTCCTAAACAATTTAAACTATGTAGGTTTGCTCCAAGGGTTAAGAGTGAAATCGAGCAAGCCTACCATAAGATATACCTAGTGTATGCAAGACAAAAGATTAAATATGCAAATGCAAACCTAGGCATAAAAAGGAACTAGATGCTAATTGAAATTGTAAGAAATTGAATCTAGTTACATAACATGAGAAGGGAAATTTGGGTCCATAGTATTCACTAACCCACTTGGTAATTACCTTATACATAATGATGCACCCCATGAAATGCACACATACTTTGCCAAGTCTTCAAATTCCCTGAAGTCCATCGGACTTCTCACTTCCATTTTGGGATCCAAACCTTCTTGGTGCCCTTCATGTTGGAAATGATCTCCTTTGGTACCCAAATGCGTTTGGCCCCATTGTTGGCTTGCTTGTTCACCTTGATGGCCACCACCTTGTTATTTTTCTTCTTCTTCAAGAGATAAGGTGTGGATGCCTTTTTGTCCACCTTATTGGTGTAGGTGTTGGACAGCTTGCTTGTTTCCTTTTTGTTGTTCTCTTTCTTCTTAGCTCCTCCCCATTCTTCACCTTGCACTCATAGGACTTGTGGCCTTCCTTGTGGCACACGTAGCAAACCATGGTTTGTCCTTCATCAAGCTTCTTCACTCCCTTAACAGTGTTATCTTGATGATGTCGGGTTTGCTCTGTTTTGCCTTTTACTTGAGTCAAGTCCTTGGTAAGGCGAGCCACATCTTGCTTGAGTTGCTCATTCTCCATTGTGACCTCTTGTGTGCATGTATCTACAACAACTTTCTCAATACAAACTTGGTTGCATAAGGGTGAGTCTAAACAAAAATCATTGCAAGAAGTAGAAGGGTCCTTTTAGGCATGTCCAAGATAGAACTTTTCTTTTTAGGTGCCTTGGTGAGGGTTGTACCGACAGCTTCAAGATTAACAACTTTATTAGTTAGCTCATCACAATGTTTATACATGGTTTCCATTTTAGCAAGCAAACTTTTATAAGCATCTTGTGAGCTAGTTAATTTTCCTTTTAATTTTTCATTTTTCTTTACAAGTTGCTCATCATTGATTGTGCATGCATTTGTTGTTGCACTAGCATCAAGTTGCTCAATTTTAGTAGATAGTTCAATATTGAGATTAGCAAATGTCTCATATTGTTCAAGCAAGGTTTTATATGCTTCTTATGAACTATCTAGCTTTTCTTACAACATTTTTAGCTTCTTTTGTAGGTTAGTGCAAGTCTTAGCATATTTAAGATTTTCTTGCACAAGTTCATTAAGAGAAGACATTTCATCATCACTATCACTCTCACTAGAGGATGAGCTTTCGTTACCTTGTGCCATAAGGCACACATGAGAAAAGCTTGATGATGAGTGCTTGTGGCCTCGCCTCTTGTGATGGTCTTCTTCTTCACTTGAAAAATCATCCCATGACCTTATTGATGTGAGGGCTTTGTCCTTGCACGCCTTCTTCTTTGTCTTAGGAGTGGGCTTGTTTGGACAGACTTCCACAAAGTGCCCCAACTCATCGCATCCAAAGCATCCTCTAGCATTGAAATAAATTTTTAGCTCTAGCATTGAAATAAATTTCTTTTTCTTCACTCTTTGTGGGTTTATCGGGATTCTTAATGGTTTTCATCCCGTCACGAGTGACTCTTCAAATACTAAAATCTACCACCTCAAGGTGACAAGTCATTCTAGCTTTATAGTAGGGGAAGTTAGTGCCATCAAAGTGCGGAGACCTAGAGGTATCTATCCCAACCACTCTAAATGGCGTTGGCTCAACGGTGGTGAAGCCAAAGGTCCAAATTGAACCAACCGGCTTTGATACCACTTATAAGGGACCATGACACCTAAGAGGAGGGAGGTGAATTAGGCAACTTAAAACTCTAACTCTAAACTATGGCCTCATTTTCTATCCTTAGCAAAAACCTATGCAAAAGATAAACTATCTAAATGTGCAACAACGGTTTTGATAGTGTGTTGCTATCTCTACTGCAAAAAGAAGTTATGCAACCTAGGTTCTAAACCTATCAACTACCCTATCACTAAGCTAGGAAAGTAAAGCACAAACCAAGATTGTAATGTAAATGCGGAAGCTAAAGAGTAATGTAGAGATATGCAAACTCTCATCGATGACTCCGGTATTTTTACCGAGGTATCAAGAAGCGCGCAAGCTTCCCCCTAGTCCTCGTTAGAGCCTCTCGCAAGGAATCCCTCACAATAGTCAAGCTCCTGATCAGGTAACTCTATGGATAGCCCTAGGCCTTCCCCATGCTCAAGTGGGTCTCCGGTGTGCCTTCCGGCAAGCCTCTCCCGGACCGCTCCCTGCCGTCTTCACTATCAAGCTTCTGGCCAAACTATCGTGTGCCTTGTTCCCTTCGGTACACGGTGGTGGCCACACTATAAACGCGGTTGGTGTGATCTCGTAAGACTACAAGCCCCTCTGATATACAACAATGGTGCGCACAAGCACCGAGAGGTAAGAGGTATGCAAACCTCACTAAACACTAGACCTAAACCTAGAGCAAGCGCATAAGCGGTGGTCTAATTAACCTAAGCACTTCGCAAAAGCACCTATGCTAATCACCTAATGAATCACTAAGCACTATGCAAGTAGAGATCACTAAAATGGTGTATCAACACCCTTGATGATTGGGGTCTATTTATAAGTCTCATGGAGAAAGTAGCCATTGGAGATGAAACCCAGCTTTCTGCTACTGAAACGACCCCAATTTCCGCAAAGGGAAATCCACAGTGTCGAAGTGTAATATGATCATTGTAGATCATATTACCCAAATTTCAGTCGAATATCACATCCATACAATGATAATATCAGAGTACAAATAGTGTGGAATTACATAATTTATTACATCGCCGCATTGGCGGAATCAAAAGTAGCATTCATTCAGAACAGCTTGAAGATACGATCGCCAAACTCGAGCGTAGGCACGAACCCCTCATCCATCAAACTCCTCGGAGCTATACTCCTCGGCAAAACATGTGTGCCAAACTTTATCAGTACGATTTGTACTGGTCACTCCCATCCCTATGAGCATTGCTTTGTGGAAATTGGATGCAAGTGGGACATAGTCAAAGGAACCTATAAAGCTGGGGTTTCCTATGTAACAGCATATCAAGTAAATAGTAATAGTTTGTCAAGTTTTAACACCATTCCCACACACATTCCACTCGATCCCCTTTTTCGAGCTAGGTTTCGATCCTGGGATTGACATACCACCATCTCCATACCATCACCATACCATACCATCGCTCAGTCGACAGGCCAACTCCCTCTCAGCACTGTCTCAAGGCCCGTAGCCCCTGGCTACGGCCGACACTCTCTCACGGGGGAAGAAGAGAAGGACTCATCTCACTATCTAGTTTAAGTGAAACCCAGGAAAGGTCCATAGCTGACAAGTCGGCACATGTATCGATCGATCAACCATATACTCTGCAGAGGTTTTACATAACCACAAGATCCGCCTTCCTCGCTGACCGTCATCAACTAGGCTGATTCCGGCTGCTTGCTAGCCTAGGATAATGCCACTCTACCATTCAGCCTTGGTTCACCCCAAGTCAAGTCTGGGGTGGCTGAAACTGTGAGTCATGAGCCGGGTCCATAAGGTCTCCATGAAGTCTCGGAAGGGTGTGGGGGAAATCCTCCATGCCCCGTACCTCCTTACACTGTCCGCTATCAACCTAGTAGTAGTGGCAATATCCTACCAAGTAGTCCAGCCGTCCCGCACCATATAGGGCGAGTGGTACGTAAGGCTTCCCGGTGAATCTGAGTACTAGTAAGTCCTTAGGGGTGACCAAGCCAGAGTGTCTCCATCAGGGTTTCCATTTACCATGCCACCACAGCACCTCCATCCTGGGCTCCACCCGTCACAGGTTCACACCCAGGTCCACCTCATATACCATTTTACCCACCACAGGTATCCATTCCAGGGGTGCCCAGGTAGCACCCCATGGCAAGACTTGCCCCAGGCTCGTCGTATACTCCAACTTGGTCGACACAACCCTCACCCTCCACACACCCAAGTCACACACGCAGCACTCTCCTCATAGTCCAGGTAACACCAGTTTCCACCACGCACGTAGTATAAGCATAGTAGAAGTATAAGTAATGAAATATATAGCAGCAAGCGTGTGTCTAGCCTAATAGCAGGGTGTGCAGGGGTAAGGTTGCGTCAAGGTAAAGGCTTTGAAGCAAGCATACTACCATGCAAGTCCTGGCATAATATAATCGTAGTAGTAAAGTAAAGCGATAGCAGTTCTATATGAGCCATGCATAATAGGTGCTACGAGATTGGGTGGGATGTGGCACCTTCAGTATTGTCATCTTCATTCTCCTCATGGTACTCATGGTCCTCGTCCGTTCAGTTCTCCTCCGAGTCTGCAAACGACCGCATTATAGTCGCGTTAGCGATGTCTATAGAATAGCACAAAGAAGCAATGAAAATTCAAAAGAACCAAATGCACTCAAACATGGGTCCATTGCGTAGAGCTTGATTTAGATGAATTTTGGTCCTAGTTTCGTATTTTTCCGAGGTCGTATGAATTAGTTATGAATTTCCGAAGATTAAATCTATTTCTAAAAATGGAAAAAGGCTGAATTAATCCTGGGCTAACACGTGTCGTGCTATGGTTGGTCCACGTGGCTTGCTAATGTCAGCATGATGTCAGCATCACTGTTCTGAGCTGACGGGTGGGTCCCAGCTGACGTCAGAATGACGTCAGCATGACGTCATCAACATCGTCCACACCGACAGGTGGGGCCAAAGGGCCAAAGTCTATTGGGTCACTGACAGGTGGGTCCGGTCAAAGTCAACGTCAGTCAACGACAAGTCAATGGTCAACGGTCAACAGTCACGGTCACTGACATGTGGGCCTGGTCTGCTGATGTTAGCGTGACGTCAGCATGACGTCACCTCGGCTGTGCTGGCTTCTGACATGTGGGTCCCACATGACATCATCATGATGTCAGCATCTGACGTGTGGGTCCAGGGTGTCTGTGTCACTAACAGGTGGGGCCAGGTCAATGGTCAGCGTTGACCAGTCAACGGTCAATACGGGCCGGGTCTGAACTGGGCCGGTTGGGCTTCGGGTTGGGCGGGTCTGGGTCGAGCCGGGCCGAACACGTGGCACGCTGTGACGCGGCCACATCACGGTCATGGGCTATTACTCGGCCTCGTGTTCAGGCTGTGGGCGTGGGCTCGGCTCACGGTGGACCCAAGTTCACGATCCATGGACCGTAGACTGGTCTACGGTGGACCGAGTCTATTGTTTGTCCCTCTTGGCTCGGCTCATATGCGCCGAGTTCCTGCGCAGGTGGCCGGTGAGGGGGGGGGTGTTCCCCTGTTTCTCCCGCAGCGGTGCTCCTGCCGGCGGCGCTCGCTGTGAGCCTTCGTGGCGGTGCTGGTGACCAATTGGGGAGGGGGAAAGCTTCCTCGGGCCACGGCGACTGCGTTGGTGGGGTCAAAGTGGCAGTCAGAGCTTCCCAAGGTGCTGGCCACGGCGAGTGGCGGCTTGAGCTTCACCGACATGCGGGAATGACGTGGGTGCTATGGCATAGGTCGATCTGTGGTGCGTGTGGGCGACATAGGGCTCCAGTGGGCATGTTGGGCAGGTCGAGGGGTCCTCCAGTGCCTCCAGTGGCGTTGGCCACGACGGCGGCCTTCCGAGCACAACGGCGGCGTCGGGGATGTGGCTACGGTCTCCGTGAAATGTCTTGGTGGGGGCGTGTATGTTTCTACGGGTGTGTGGGGACGTGGCGAGGACGTCTAGGCTCAAGGCGAGTCCTGGTTCTTCTCTGGCCGGTAGGGGCTTCCCGACGGCCACGGCGGTCATGAAGTCGACGGCGAGGCGCACGGGTGAACCACGGGGCTCTAGCGGGGTGGTCACGGCGTGGTCACAGATGTGTGCGTGGGTGCGGGTGTTCCTAGCGACCGGTGACGGCCCTGGCCTACATGCTCCAGGCGTGGAGCGCCATGGCCAGCGGTGAGGTCCAGCGGTAGAGAGAGAGACCAGAAGGCTCACCGTAGGTGCTGTGGAAGAGGGGATAGCGGTGCCGTGTCGATTCGAAGCCGTGCAACTCTGGTGTGGTCGTGCAGTGCCGTGCCGAGCCGCGTCAGTGACGAAGCGCTGGCATCGCCTTTGGCTCCGACGACCTCCTTCTCTACGGCGGCTTCAGTGCTTCCTTCCTCTCCTTCCTTCCCCTTCTCCCTCGTCTCTCTGGATTCTGGTGCGCAGCGTATGGCCACCAAATGGCGGCGGGTGATGGGCGATTGCTAGGGCTCTAGGGCTGGGGCTCTTATAGCCGGAGCTTTGAGCTCCCCGGCGGACGGTAATCGAGCGGTGGTGGCGTGATCAGTGGCATCCAAGGGCTCGTGTGTGGTGGCGTAGGCACGGCGCAAGGGTTGCGTGAGTGCGGTGCCAAGGGGGGGCAAGGCCATGGCTCGGGCGTGACCCCCTGGCCCGCTCTGCACCTGCTGTCGGCCTCCGATCGGCTGACAGTTGGGCGTGGCGTGGGGAAGATGAGCAGGGGATGTCTGACAGGCGGGGTCCGCTGGCAGCGACTGCGGCAAGGGGAAGAGGGACGCACGGGTGAACAGCGCGCGGCTGACGCGTGGACCCCAGTGGCAGCGGTAGCTGGCGGGGCTGGGCGCGCAGGCGGCTGTGGTAGCCTGGGCCTGCTTGCTGGGCCTACGTGCGCGCGTTGGGCTAGCTGGGCCGAGCGGCTGGGTTGCGAGGCCTTCTTCTCCCTTTCTTCTTTTCTTTTTGTTTTTTCATTTCCTTTCCATTGTTTAAATTCAAATTGGTTTAGATTTCAAATTTAAAACTGAGGTAACTTGTTCATTGGAGTTTAGGGAATTTTGTTTAATAATAACTTTACGGAATTGTTAAGCATGACATAAAGCAATGAGAATCCAAATCACAATTTAAGTTAACATGTATGCAACATCTATTTGATAGAAATTAAATAACCATAATCAACATATGACATGCTATGCTTATGTGTTGACTTAGGTTGGGTTACTTCTATTGCAAATCCTAGGTTGGGTTACTTTACACGACACTCATCATCACATGGAAGTTTTGAGAGAAAAATTTTATAGTTGGTATTTTTGGTGTGTGGATTTTTGGGTTGTTACAGTCCTACCCCCTTAACAGAATCTCGTCCCCGAGATTAAAGCGTAACGTACCCTTCGAAGAGGTAGGGATATCGTAGCCGAAGGTCACACTCTTTCTCCCATGTTGCTTCTCCCTCGGTATGATTACTCCATTGAACTTTGCACATAGGAATAGTCTTGCTACGGGTCTCTTTGGTATCTCTGCCCAGAATTCTGATAGGATGTTCTTTATACTCAAGTGTATCTTGAATGTCAAGTGCACCAGTTGGGACTGCTTCATCGGGTACTCTTAAACATTTACGTAGCTGGGATACATGAAATACGGGATGTACACCCATCAATTCCTCAGGTAACTCAAGTTTGTAGGTGAGCTTTCCAAGTCTTTTGCAAATCTTGTATGGGCCAACAAATCTAGGGGCAAGCTTGCCTTTCACATGAAATCTGACCGTTCCACGTAGTAGGGATACCTTGAGATAGACGAAGTCCCCCACATTGAACTCCAGTTCTCTTCTTCTTTTGTCAGCATAGCTCTTGTATCGACTTCGAGCAATTCTCAAATTCTCTCTTACCTGAGTAACTCCTTCTTCTGCATCTTGAATCTTAGCGGAGTCAAAGAATGATCTTTCTCCCAGTTGGGACCACATCAAAGGTGTCTTACAAGGTCTGCCATACAGAGCTTCAAATAGTGACATCTTGATACTGGCTTGGTAGCTATTGTTGTAAGAGAACTCTGCATAGGGTAGGCATTTCTCCCAATCAGAGCCGTAATTCAGTACACTAGCGTGAAGCATGTCTTCTAAGATCTGATTTACTCGCTCTGTCTGTCCATCTGTCTGTGGGTGGTAAGCGGTACTGAAATCAAGTTTGGTTCCAATAGACTTATGTAGAGCTTCCTAGAATCGGGACACAAATGGAGGACCACGATCAGATACAATACTAGAGGGAGCTCCATGCAATCTGAGAATATGCTCAACATATAGATCCGCTAATTTCTCGACATTGGTCTTGGTCTTTACTGGTACAAAGTGAGCAATCTTGGTCAAGCGATCAACAATCACCCAGATGGAATCATTGCTTTTCTGTGAACGAGGCAATCCAACTATGAAATCCATGGATATGTTCTCCCATTTCCACTCAGGTACGTCAAGAGGCTTTAGCAATCCTGCAGGCCTTTGATGTTCAGCCTTGACTCTGTTGCAGGTGTCACAACATGCCACATGTCCTGCAATGTCTGTCTTCATGCCTTTCCACCAGAAGTGTTTCTTCAGGTCTTGGTACATCTTTGAACCTCCAGGGTGAATACAGTATTTGGAATCGTGAGCTTCTGACAAAATTTCCCCTCGTAGTATTGGGTCAGATGGTACGCAGATTCTATCCTTGAACCAGATGGTTCCTTGTTCATCTTCCTGGTGGTTGGTCTTGTAGCCTAGTTTCATCAGACCACGAAGATACTCAATCTCTTCACAACTTTTCTGAGCTTGATGGATGCGATCTGTGAGATCGTACTATATGCGGAGCTCATTTAGCAAGCCATGCGGTAGTATCTCTAGTTGGAAATCATCAATCTCTCCCTTGAGCTCAAGTGGTACTGATTCAGTGATCAAGGTGTGACAGTAACTCTTGCGACTAAGAGCATCTACGACTACATTAGCTTTTTCCTGGATGATAGTGAATTTCTAGGTCATAGTCCTTGATCAACTCAAGCCATCGGCATTGCCTCATATTCAAATCTTCTTGAGTGAAAAAGTACTTCAAGCTCTTGTGATCGGTGTAGATTTCACACTAGTTGCCTATCAAGTAGTGTCTCCAGATCTTCAAGGCATGCACAACTGCTGCTAACTCCAGATCATGGGTTGGGTAATGGTTCTTGTGTTCTTTCAACTGTCAAGAAGCATAAGCTATCACTCTTCCATCTTGCATCAACACACAACCAAGTCCTTGACGAGAGGCATCACAATAGACTACGAAATCTTTGCCGATATCAGGCAATGATAGCACAGGAGTTGTGGTAAGCTTCAGTTTTAGTTCCTAGAAGCTTTGCTCGCACGCGGGCATCCATTCAAACTCCTTAGTCTTGTTCAGAAGGTTGGTCATTGGACGGGCTATCTTAGAGAAGTTCTCAATGAATCGGTGATAATATCCAGCCAATCCCAAGAAACTTCTGACTTCTATCACATTGCGGGGCTGATCCCATTCTTTCACAGCTTCAATCTTGGCTGGATCAACTACGACACCCTCAGCTGATAGTACGTGGCCTAAGAAGGCAACTTCCTATAGCCAAAACTCACATTTACTGAACTTTGCATATAGCTGATGTTGGGCTAATTTCTCAAGCACGGTTCTCAGATGATGTTCGTGTTCTTCAGCAGTGGTTGAATAGACCAGGATGTCATCAATGAATACCACCACGAACTTATCGAGTTCATCCATGAAAACTTTATTCATCATGTTCATGAAATATGCGGGAGCATTCGTGAGTTCAAAGGACACCATGGTGAACTCAAACTGACCATACCTAGTCACAAAAGCTGTCTTCGAGATGTCACTCTCTCGAATCTTCATCTGATGATAGCCGGATCTGAGGTCAATCTTGGAGAAATACTTGGCACCTCGAAGCTGATCTAGCAGATCATCAATCCTTGGCAGGGGGTACTTGTTCTTGATGGTGACTGCGTTCAAGTTCCGGTAGTCAATGCACATTCTCATTGAGCCATCCTTCTTCTTAACAAATAGAACGGGGGATCCCTAGGGTGAAGCACTGGGCCTGATATATCCTTTCGAGACGAGCTCATCAAGCTGTTTCTTAAGCTTAGTCAGTTCATCAACTGACATGCGATAGGGTCTCTTGGCAATGGGTCCCGTTCCCAGTAACAGATCAATGATGAACTCAACATCACGGTCCGGTGGCATACCCGGTAATTCTTCAGGGAATACATCAGGATAGTCTCTGACTACTGGCACATCATGAACTGTCTTCTCCTCTTTTTGTGGTTCTGAACTTGCTTTAAGTGCACATAGGATAGAGGTGGACTTTCCAGACTGGGGTTCACATCTAACAACTTGGCCTGATGGGTGGGTCGCTTGGACATATCTAGGTGAACATGATATGATACCACGGTGAATGGTTAACCAATCCATACCTAAGATGACATCTAGGTTAGTGGAAGGTAGCAGGGTTAGGTCGGCTCTAAAGATAAGACCCTCAATGGTAAGACTCACTCCCTTACAGATGTGGGTGCACTTTAGGTCTCCTAAAGGTGAGCTAGTGATGATAGGCTCTTTACATGGGGTTACAGATAGGTCATGATCTCATGCAAACTTGGATGATATGTAAGAACAAGTTGCTCCAGAGTCAAATAGCACTGATGCAGTATTGCCATTAACTAAAAACATACCGTACACAACGTCAGGGGCAACTTGTGCTTCCTCGGCGTCCAGATGGTTGAGACGTCCACGAGTAGCTGATCCCTTGAACTGAGACTTCTGTGTGGCTGAGTTTTGAGGGCACTCAGCGGCTTTGTGACCTAGTTGGCCATAAGCAAAGCAGGTGAAAGGCGTACCGCCTGTAGGGGTTGGTGCGGGTGCCTTCTAATTTCTAGTGCTTGGTATGGAGCAGTTCTGTGCTGGGCGTTCATTCACTATGTGGGGATGGTTGAAACGGTCCTGACTATTGCGGTCCTGAGCATAACGGTCCCGGGTGTAACGATCCTAAGCAGGGTGGGAGTATTTGGTGGCGTAGCCTCCACTTCCCCTACTCAATCTAGGGTTGTCATCCCTGTTATGGCGAGAGCGTTCCCTGGATGGTGCATCTCTGCAGAACCTCTTGCGATCACGACCATGGAGAGACTCCTCAGGCTTATGTTTCCTATCCCTGTACTCTTCTCCAGCTTCAGCACGGTCCTTCTCAATCTGGATGCAGCGATCCACCAGAGCACACAATGTGTTGCTCTCAATACCGCCAAACTTCAGCTTGATGTGCGGGTTAAGTCCCTTGCGGTAATAGTATAGCTTCTCCTTCTCAAAGTTCACAACATAAGAAGGTGCATAGCGCAGAAGGTTGGTGAAACGAGTAGTGTACTCAGTCACCCTATCCTTTCCCATCTTGATGTTGCGGAACTCCTCGACTTTGGCCTCCATGATACCCTTGGGAATGTGATACTAAGTGAATGCTTCAGCGAACTCATCCCACGAGATGTGGGTAGGGTCCTCATGGGAGTCACTAAAACTGTCCCACCAGGCGCGTGCTGCACCTGTGAGCTGGTGTGTGGTAGCTCCAACACACTCATCATCAGTGAAAGTAGTGAGGTCAAGCTTCTTCTCCATTTTCTTGAGCTAGTCATCGGCTACAAGTGGGTCAGGGTCGGTGCCATCATAGGTAGGTGGCCTTAGCTTCAGAAATCCCTCTAGCTTCCTTTGGAAGTCGTTCTGCTGACCTCCCTAGCGACGGTTTGCTCCTTCAACAAGAGCTACAAGAAGCTGGGTCTGCTATGCCATCACTTCTGCTAGGTTCGGTGGTGGTGGTGGAGGAATGTTCTCTTCAGGCGGCAGAGTATTCTCCAGGTGGAAAGGTATCCCTCCACGTCCATGGCCATAGCCACGACCACGGTTGTTGCCACCACGTCCCCCATTGGGTTCGACTGGTTTAGGGGTGGGCGCACGTCCTCGATTCATTAGGCGATTAGAACGGCGGTTCAGCATCTGCAACACGGATCATAGAGAGTTTAGTGCTTGTGCCATAAGTGCTTATAGTTCAATATGATTACATGATTTTGACGATTTAAAGGAAAACATTTATGCTATCCAACACTCATTACAAAAGAAGCAATAAGATTCATAAAGATGCAATAAGATCCAAAACATTCATTACATGGTTTTTATTACATAGCATCATCTCTAGTAGCTACACTTGAAGACGTGCGAGAATCGTTCTACTCATAGTGTCTCATAATACATCTCATAAGGGGTACATCATGGGGTACAACTTATGGAAGCTACTGACATGACTCATGACCACGTAGGATCATCTACTCTAACTCATACACCATAGCTGGGATACGACTGTTCTTGATCTCGATCTCCTTGTCAGACTTGTGAAGTCGAGACATGTACTTCAAGGCCTCGGCGAGCTCCTCAGTAGGCTTGGCTCCCGGTAGGGTAGGGTAGACGTCTAGGTTGAGGCGAGTCGGGGCTAACTCAAACTCCTCTATCCTAGGCTTCGTCTTGCTGCGAACCTCCTTGGGTAGCTGATCCCACATACCCTTCATCTCCCTGAGGCGCTTCCTGTTAGACTTCTACCATGCCTGCCAAGTCCTCTCACACTTGTCCTGTAGGTACTCGGTCTACCTGAGTGCCTCGATCAGGTGACCCTAGTTGTGAATGGCCTTCTTCCTGAACTCCTCTAGCTCCTGGGTTAGGGTCTTGTTCCGAGATTGGATCTTCAGCATATCAATCCCCTTGGATCTCTCTTTGTCTCCTCTATGGTTGAACTCAGCCTTCTTGTCGTCCAACTCACTCTGCAACTCCAAGACCTTGCTGTCGAGGTAGCAGTTTCTGTTGCCTAGGTCAGCTGCTTTGTCCTGTAAGTCAGCGACCTTGGCTCTATGGTCCTTCTCACGACGGTTAAGCTCGTCCTATAGCTTGGCAACTGTCTCTAGTAGACTAGCTCGCTCCTGTGCTCCCTGCAAGTCTCGCTCCTGGTACTCCCACCGGAGGACCTGGTCCTGACGTCTCCTCTGCTCTAGCTGGGTCACGTACCTATCCTGCTCTAGTAGGTGAATAGCTGAGACTCGAAGGCATCTATCCTCCTCGGCAAGGATAACTCTACCTGCTGCAAAACTCTCCTCACTGGGGGTAAGGCTGAGGTCGAGGGCCTGGGGAAGTAGATGGAACTCTATCGTCTTCAGGTGCTCGTAGTGGTCCCTCATCACTCTGCGAAGTGCCTTGTGTGAGATAGCTCGCAGTCCCTCCTCGACTGTGTCCTCTATAGTCAACTCGGTGAAAGCTGGGACGGAAGGTAAGGTAGTGCTAGCTAGGAACTCCACTAAGGTGACAATCGGTCCTTCGATTCCTCCTTCCTGAGTTGGCTTCCCGATGCAGGTGACCTTGACAAGCTCGTCGGGGACACCTAACATGACGAGAACACGGCAAAGGGTCTGTGCAAAACCTCCGAGCCCACATAGGTCAAAGGTAAGCTTGGCGTGGTCCAGAGGTAGCGGTCCTAGTGGCGGCCAGTCGACGTTCGTTGCCATCTGCATGTTTCACGGGGACAGGTGTTAGCAGGTCAATAATAGATAAGCCTTGCATAAAAGTAAATGCAGGGTCGGTATATAACCGAAAGAAGGGCTGTTTACGTCCTATTCTATCGTCCATTTCTAAGGGTTTTGTCCTAAGGTCAAGTATGGCTCTGATACCAACTGAAACGACCCCAATTTCCATGAAGGGAAATCCACAGTGTCGAAGTGTAATATGATCGTTGTAGATCATATTACCCAAATTCCAGTCGAATATCACATCCATACAACGATAATATCAGAGTACAAATAGTGTGGAATTACATAATTTATTACATCACCGCATTGGCGGAATCAAAAGTAGCATTCATTCAGAACAGCTTGAAGATACGATCGCCAAACTCGAGCGTAGGCACGAACCCCTCATCCGTCAAACTCCTCTGAGCTATACTCCTCGGCAGAACCTGTGTGCCAAAATTTATCAGTATGATTTGTACTGGCCACTCCCATCCCTATGAGCATTGCTTTGTGGAAATTAGATGCAAGTGGGACATAGTCAAAGGAACCTATAAAGCTGGGGTTTCCTATGCAACAGCATATCAAGTAAATAGTAACAGTTTGTCAAGTTTTAACACCATTCCCACACACATTCCACTCCATCCCCTTTTTCGAGCCAGGTTTCGATCCTAGGATTGACATACCACCATCTCCATACCATCACCATACCATACCATCGCTCAGTCGACAGGCCAACTCCCTCTCGGCACTGTCTCAAGGCCCGTAGCCCCTGGCTACGGCCGACACTCTCTCACGGGGGAAGAAGAGAAGGACTCATCTCACTATCTAGTTTAAGCGAAACCCAGGAAAGGTCCATAGCCGACAAGTCGGCACATGTATCAATCGATCAACCATATACTCGCAAGAGGTTTTACATAACCACAAGATCCGCCTTCCTCGCTGACCGTCGTCAACTAGGCTGATTCCGGCTGCTTGCTAGCCTAGGATAATGCCACTCTACCATTCAGCCCTGGTTCACCCCAAGTCAAGTCTGGGGTGGCTGAAACTGTGAGTCATGAGCCAGGTCCACAAGGTCTCCATGAAGTCTTGGAAGGGTGTGGGGGAAATCCTCTGCGCCCCGTACCTCCTTACACTGTCCGCTATCAACCTAGCAGTAGTGGCAATATCCTACCAAGTAGTCCAGCCGTCCCGCACCATATAGGGCGAGTGGTACGTAAGGCTTCCCAGTGAATCTGAGTACTAGTAAGTCCTTAGGGGTGACCAAGCTAGAGTGTCTCCATCAGGGTTTCCATTTACCGTGCCACCACAGCACCTCCATCCCGGGCTCCACCCGTCACAGGTTCACACCCAGGTCCACCTCATATACCATTTTACCTACCACAGGTATCCATTCCAGGGGTGCCCAGGTAGCACCCCATGGCAAGACTTGCCCTAGGCTCGTCGTATACTCCAACTTGGTCGACACAACCCTCACCCTCCACACACCCAAGTCACACACGCAGCACTCTCCCCATAGTCTAGGTAACACCAGTTTCCACCACGCACGTAGTATAAGCGTAGTAGAAGTATAAGTAATGAAATATATAGCAGCAAGCGTGTGTCTAGCCTAATAGCAGGGTGTGCAGGGGTAAGGTTGCGTCAAGGTAAAGGCTTTGAAGCAAGCATACTACCATGCAAGTCCTAGCATAATATAATCGTAGTAATAAAGTAAAGCGGTAGCAGTTCTATATGAGCCATGCGTAATAGGTGCTATGAGATTGGGTGGGATGTGGCACCTTCAGTGTAGTCATCTTTGTTCTCCTCACGGTACTCATGGTCCTTGTCTGTCCGGTTCTCCTTCGAGTCTGCAAACGACCGCATTATAGTCACGTTAGCGACGTCTATAGAATGGCACAAAGAAGCAATGAAAATTCAAAAGAACCAAATGCACTCAAACATGGGTCCATTGCGTAGAGCTTGATTTTAGATGAATTTTGGTCCTAGTTTTGTATTTTTCCGAGGTCGTATGAATTAGTTATGAATTTCCAAAGATTAAATCTATTTCTGAAAATAGAAAAAGGCTGAATTAATCCTGGGCTGACATGTGTCGTGTTGTGGTTGGTCCACGTGGCTTGCTGACATCAGCATGACATCAGCATCACACTTCTAAGCTGACAGGTGGGTCCCAGCTGACGTTAGAATGACGTCATCAACGTCGTCCACACCGACAGGTGGGGCCAAAGTCTATTAGGTCACTGACAGGTGGGTCCAGTCAAAGTCAACGTCAGTCAACGACAAGTCAATGGTCAATGGTCAACAGTCATGGTCACTGACATGTGGGCCTGGTCTACTGACGTCAGCAGCTGATGTTAGCGTGACGTCAGCATGACGTCACCTCGGCTGTGCTGGCTTCTGACATGTGGGATGCAAATGCAAGACAAAAGATTAAATATGCAAATGCAAACCTAGGCATAAAAAGGAACTAGATGCTAATTGAAATTGTAAGAAATTGAATCTAGTTACATAACATGAGAAGGGAAATTTGGGTCCATAGTATTCACTAACCCACTTGGTAATTACCTTATACATAATGATGCACCCCATGAAATGCACACATACTTTGCCAAGTCTTCAAATTCCCTGAAGTCCATCGGACTTCTCACTTCCATTTTGGGATCCAAACCTTCTTGGTGCCCTTCATGTTGGAAATGATCTCCTTTGGTACCCAAATGCGTTTGGCCCCATTGTTGGCTTGCTTGTTCACCTTGATGGCCACCACCTTGTTATTTTTCTTCTTCTTCAAGAGATAAGGTGTGGATGCCTTTTTGTCCACCTTATTGGTGGAGGTGTTGGATAGCTTGCTTGTTTCCTTTTTGTTGTTCTCTTTCTTCTTAGCTCCTCCCCATTCTTCACCTTGCACTCATAGGACTTGTGGCCTTCCTTGTGGCACACGTAGCAAACCATGGTTTGTCCTTCATCAAGCTTCTTCACTCCCTTAACAGTGTTATCTTGATGATGTCGGGTTTGCTCTGTTTTGCCTTTTACTTGAGTCAAGTCCTTGGTAAGGCGAGCCACATCTTGCTTGAGTTGCTCATTCTCCATTGTGACCTCTTGTGTGCATGTATCTACAACAACTTTCTCAATACAAACTTGGTTGCATAAGGGTGAGTCTAAACAAAAATCATTGCAAGAAGTAGAAGGGTCCTTTTAGGCATGTCCAAGATAGAACTTTTCTTTTTAGGTGCCTTGGTGAGGGTTGTACCGACAGCTTCAAGATTAACAACTTTATTAGTTAGCTCATCACAATGTTTATACATGGTTTCCATTTTAGCAAGCAAACTTTTATAAGCATCTTGTGAGCTAGTTAATTTTCCTTTTAATTTTTCATTTTTCTTTACAAGTTGCTCATCATTGATTGTGCATGCATTTGTTGTTGCACTAGCATCAAGTTGCTCAATTTTAGTAGATAGTTCAATATTGAGATTAGCAAATGTCTCATATTGTTCAAGCAAGGTTTTATATGCTTCTTATGAACTATCTAGCTTTTCTTACAACATTTTAGCTTCTTTTGTAGGTTAGTGCAAGTCTTAGCATATTTAAGATTTTCTTGCACAAGTTCATTAAGAGAAGACATTTCATCATCACTATCACTCTCACTAGAGGATGAGCTTTCGTTACCTTGTGCCATAAGGCACACATGAGAAAAGCTTGATGATGAGTGCTTGTGGCCTCGCCTCTTGTGATGGTCTTCTTCTTCACTTGAAAAATCATCCCATGACCTTATTGATGTGAGGGCTTTGTCCTTGCACGCCTTCTTCTTTGTCTTAGGAGTGGGCTTGTTTGGACAGACTTCCACAAAGTGCCCCAACTCATCGCATCCAAAGCATCCCTTCTTTCTTTGCTCATTTCTTTGATTGGTGAAGATGAAATCTTGAATTTAGATGGGCACACCCTTAACATTGAGCCTTTGGATCATCTTCTCCACCTTGTTGATAAGTTTGATTGATTCTTCATCAAGGTCGAAGGTGGAAGAGGAAGATGGATCATCATCACTTGAATCTTCATCATCATCATCATCATCCTCATCTTCTTCTTCATCTTCACTTGAGGAGTTTGAGCTTGAGCTTGTCTCAACTTGCTTGTCCTTCATCTTCTTTTTCACACTACATGCGAGAGCTTTGCCTTTCCTTGATGATGAGGCTTCTTCTTGACCCATTTTTCGTGACATTTCAAATGTCACTATCTTGCCAATGACTATGGCTAGGGTCATGGTACTCAAGTCCTCCATGTTGTGAAGGATGGTGATGATGCTTGCATATTTCTTTTGTGGTAGCACGAAGATGATCTTCCTCATGATATCCGCATCATCTAGCTTCGTTAATCCAATTGAATGGAGCTCATCGATAATTAGATTCAAACAAGAATACATATCACGAACAAGCTCATCATCATTCATTTTAAAGGAATCATAATTTTATTTAGCTAGACAATGTTTTTGCTCATGGACATTAGTTGTGCCGTCAGGGAGCTCTTGGAGTTTTAACCAAATTTCATGTGCTGAATTTAAAGTAAACACTTGGTTAAACACATCCATGCTAAAAGATTCAAACAAGCAATTTTTAGCTCTAGCATTGAAATAAATTTCTTTTTCTTCACTCTTTGTGGGTTTATCGGGATTCTTAATGGTTTTCATCCCGTCACGAGTGACTCTTCAAATACTAAAATCTACCACCTCAAGGTGACAAGTCATTCTAGCTTTATAGTAGGGGAAGTTAGTGCCATCAAAGTGCGGAGACCTAGAGGTATCTATCCCAACCACTCTAAATGGCGTTGGCTCAACGGTGGTGAAGCCAAAGGTCCAAATTGAACCAACCGGCTTTGATACCACTTATAAGGGACCATGACACCTAAGAGGAGGGAGGTGAATTAGGCAACTTAAAACTCTAACTCTAAACTATGGCCTCATTTTCTATCCTTAGCAAAAACCTATGCAAAAGATAAACTATCTAAATGTGCAACAACGGTTTTGATAGTGTGTTGCTATCTCTACTGCAAAAAGAAGTTATGCAACCTAGGTTCTAAACCTATCAACTACCCTATCACTAAGCTAGGAAAGTAAAGCACAAACCAAGATTGTAATGTAAATGCGGAAGCTAAAGAGTAATGTAGAGATATGCAAACTCTCATCGATGACTCCGGTATTTTTACCGAGGTATCAAGAAGCGCGCAAGCTTCCCCCTAGTCCTCGTTAGAGCCTCTCGCAAGGAATCCCTCACAATAGTCAAGCTCCTGATCAGGTAACTCTATGGATAGCCCTAGGCCTTCCCCATGCTCAAGTGGGTCTCCGGTGTGCCTTCCGGCAAGCCTCTCCCGGACCGCTCCCTGCCGTCTTCACTATCAAGCTTCTGGCCAAACTATCGTGTGCCTTGTTCCCTTCGGTACACGGTGGTGGCCACACTATAAACGCGGTTGGTGTGATCTCGTAAGACTACAAGCCCCTCTGATATACAACAATGGTGCGCACAAGCACCGAGAGGTAAGAGGTATGCAAACCTCACTAAACACTAGACCTAAACCTAGAGCAAGCGCATAAGCGGTGGTCTAATTAACCTAAGCACTTCGCAAAAGCACCTATGCTAATCACCTAATGAATCACTAAGCACTATGCAAGTAGAGATCACTAAAATGGTGTATCAACACCCTTGATGATTGGGGTCTATTTATAAGTCTCATGGAGAAAGTAGCCATTGGAGATGAAACCCAGCTTTCTGCTACTGAAACGACCCCAATTTCCGCAAAGGGAAATCCACAGTGTCGAAGTGTAATATGATCATTGTAGATCATATTACCCAAATTTCAGTCGAATATCACATCCATACAATGATAATATCAGAGTACAAATAGTGTGGAATTACATAATTTATTACATCGCCGCATTGGCGGAATCAAAAGTAGCATTCATTCAGAACAGCTTGAAGATACGATCGCCAAACTCGAGCGTAGGCACGAACCCCTCATCCATCAAACTCCTCGGAGCTATACTCCTCGGCAAAACATGTGTGCCAAACTTTATCAGTACGATTTGTACTGGTCACTCCCATCCCTATGAGCATTGCTTTGTGGAAATTGGATGCAAGTGGGACATAGTCAAAGGAACCTATAAAGCTGGGGTTTCCTATGTAACAGCATATCAAGTAAATAGTAATAGTTTGTCAAGTTTTAACACCATTCCCACACACATTCCACTCGATCCCCTTTTTCGAGCTAGGTTTCGATCCTGGGATTGACATACCACCATCTCCATACCATCACCATACCATACCATCGCTCAGTCGACAGGCCAACTCCCTCTCAGCACTGTCTCAAGGCCCGTAGCCCCTGGCTACGGCCGACACTCTCTCACGGGGGAAGAAGAGAAGGACTCATCTCACTATCTAGTTTAAGTGAAACCCAGGAAAGGTCCATAGCTGACAAGTCGGCACATGTATCGATCGATCAACCATATACTCTGCAGAGGTTTTACATAACCACAAGATCCGCCTTCCTCGCTGACCGTCATCAACTAGGCTGATTCCGGCTGCTTGCTAGCCTAGGATAATGCCACTCTACCATTCAGCCTTGGTTCACCCCAAGTCAAGTCTGGGGTGGCTGAAACTGTGAGTCATGAGCCGGGTCCATAAGGTCTCCATGAAGTCTCGGAAGGGTGTGGGGGAAATCCTCCATGCCCCGTACCTCCTTACACTGTCCGCTATCAACCTAGTAGTAGTGGCAATATCCTACCAAGTAGTCCAGCCGTCCCGCACCATATAGGGCGAGTGGTACGTAAGGCTTCCCGGTGAATCTGAGTACTAGTAAGTCCTTAGGGGTGACCAAGCCAGAGTGTCTCCATCAGGGTTTCCATTTACCATGCCACCACAGCACCTCCATCCTGGGCTCCACCCGTCACAGGTTCACACCCAGGTCCACCTCATATACCATTTTACCCACCACAGGTATCCATTCCAGGGGTGCCCAGGTAGCACCCCATGGCAAGACTTGCCCCAGGCTCGTCGTATACTCCAACTTGGTCGACACAACCCTCACCCTCCACACACCCAAGTCACACACGCAGCACTCTCCTCATAGTCCAGGTAACACCAGTTTCCACCACGCACGTAGTATAAGCATAGTAGAAGTATAAGTAATGAAATATATAGCAGCAAGCGTGTGTCTAGCCTAATAGCAGGGTGTGCAGGGGTAAGGTTGCGTCAAGGTAAAGGCTTTGAAGCAAGCATACTACCATGCAAGTCCTGGCATAATATAATCGTAGTAGTAAAGTAAAGCGATAGCAGTTCTATATGAGCCATGCATAATAGGTGCTACGAGATTGGGTGGGATGTGGCACCTTCAGTATTGTCATCTTCATTCTCCTCATGGTACTCATGGTCCTCGTCCGTTCAGTTCTCCTCCGAGTCTGCAAACGACCGCATTATAGTCGCGTTAGCGATGTCTATAGAATAGCACAAAGAAGCAATGAAAATTCAAAAGAACCAAATGCACTCAAACATGGGTCCATTGCGTAGAGCTTGATTTAGATGAATTTTGGTCCTAGTTTCGTATTTTTCCGAGGTCGTATGAATTAGTTATGAATTTCCGAAGATTAAATCTATTTCTAAAAATGGAAAAAGGCTGAATTAATCCTGGGCTAACACGTGTCGTGCTATGGTTGGTCCACGTGGCTTGCTAATGTCAGCATGATGTCAGCATCACTGTTCTGAGCTGACGGGTGGGTCCCAGCTGACGTCAGAATGACGTCAGCATGACGTCATCAACATCGTCCACACCGACAGGTGGGGCCAAAGGGCCAAAGTCTATTGGGTCACTGACAGGTGGGTCCGGTCAAAGTCAACGTCAGTCAACGACAAGTCAATGGTCAACGGTCAACAGTCACGGTCACTGACATGTGGGCCTGGTCTGCTGATGTTAGCGTGACGTCAGCATGACGTCACCTCGGCTGTGCTGGCTTCTGACATGTGGGTCCCACATGACATCATCATGATGTCAGCATCTGACGTGTGGGTCCAGGGTGTCTGTGTCACTAACAGGTGGGGCCAGGTCAATGGTCAGCGTTGACCAGTCAACGGTCAATACGGGCCGGGTCTGAACTGGGCCGGTTGGGCTTCGGGTTGGGCGGGTCTGGGTCGAGCCGGGCCGAACACGTGGCACGCTGTGACGCGGCCACATCACGGTCATGGGCTATTACTCGGCCTCGTGTTCAGGCTGTGGGCGTGGGCTCGGCTCACGGTGGACCCAAGTTCACGATCCATGGACCGTAGACTGGTCTACGGTGGACCGAGTCTATTGTTTGTCCCTCTTGGCTCGGCTCATATGCGCCGAGTTCCTGCGCAGGTGGCCGGTGAGGGGGGGGGTGTTCCCCTGTTTCTCCCGCAGCGGTGCTCCTGCCGGCGGCGCTCGCTGTGAGCCTTCGTGGCGGTGCTGGTGACCAATTGGGGAGGGGGAAAGCTTCCTCGGGCCACGGCGACTGCGTTGGTGGGGTCAAAGTGGCAGTCAGAGCTTCCCAAGGTGCTGGCCACGGCGAGTGGCGGCTTGAGCTTCACCGACATGCGGGAATGACGTGGGTGCTATGGCATAGGTCGATCTGTGGTGCGTGTGGGCGACATAGGGCTCCAGTGGGCATGTTGGGCAGGTCGAGGGGTCCTCCAGTGCCTCCAGTGGCGTTGGCCACGACGGCGGCCTTCCGAGCACAACGGCGGCGTCGGGGATGTGGCTACGGTCTCCGTGAAATGTCTTGGTGGGGGCGTGTATGTTTCTACGGGTGTGTGGGGACGTGGCGAGGACGTCTAGGCTCAAGGCGAGTCCTGGTTCTTCTCTGGCCGGTAGGGGCTTCCCGACGGCCACGGCGGTCATGAAGTCGACGGCGAGGCGCACGGGTGAACCACGGGGCTCTAGCGGGGTGGTCACGGCGTGGTCACAGATGTGTGCGTGGGTGCGGGTGTTCCTAGCGACCGGTGACGGCCCTGGCCTACATGCTCCAGGCGTGGAGCGCCATGGCCAGCGGTGAGGTCCAGCGGTAGAGAGAGAGACCAGAAGGCTCACCGTAGGTGCTGTGGAAGAGGGGATAGCGGTGCCGTGTCGATTCGAAGCCGTGCAACTCTGGTGTGGTCGTGCAGTGCCGTGCCGAGCCGCGTCAGTGACGAAGCGCTGGCATCGCCTTTGGCTCCGACGACCTCCTTCTCTACGGCGGCTTCAGTGCTTCCTTCCTCTCCTTCCTTCCCCTTCTCCCTCGTCTCTCTGGATTCTGGTGCGCAGCGTATGGCCACCAAATGGCGGCGGGTGATGGGCGATTGCTAGGGCTCTAGGGCTGGGGCTCTTATAGCCGGAGCTTTGAGCTCCCCGGCGGACGGTAATCGAGCGGTGGTGGCGTGATCAGTGGCATCCAAGGGCTCGTGTGTGGTGGCGTAGGCACGGCGCAAGGGTTGCGTGAGTGCGGTGCCAAGGGGGGGCAAGGCCATGGCTCGGGCGTGACCCCCTGGCCCGCTCTGCACCTGCTGTCGGCCTCCGATCGGCTGACAGTTGGGCGTGGCGTGGGGAAGATGAGCAGGGGATGTCTGACAGGCGGGGTCCGCTGGCAGCGACTGCGGCAAGGGGAAGAGGGACACGTGGGTGAACAGCGCGCGGCTGACGTGTGGACCCTAGTGGCAGCGGCAGCTGGCGGGGCTGGGCGCGCGGGCGGCTGTGGTAGCCTGGGCCTGCTTGCTGGGCCTGCGTGCGCGCGTTGGGCTGGCTGGGCCGAGCGGCTAGGCTGCGAGGCCTTCTTCTCCCTTTCTTCTTTTCTTTTTGTTTTTCATTTCCTTTCCATTGTTTAAATTCAAATTGGTTTAGATTTCGAATTTAAAACTGAGTTAACTTGTTCATTGGAGTTTAGGGAATTTTGTTTAATAATAACTTTACGGAATTGTTAAGCATGACATAAAGCAATGAGAATCCAAATCATAATTTAAGTTAACATGTATGCAACATCTATTTGATAGAAATTAAATAACCATAATCAACATATGACATGCTATGCTTATGTGTTGACTTTGGTTGGGTTACTTCTATTGCAACTCCTGGGTTGGGTTACTTTACATGACACTCATCATCACATGGAAGTTTTGAGAGAAAAATTTTATAGTTGGTATTTTTGGTGTGTGGATTTTTGGGTTGTTACAGCTACTGACCGGATGCTGTTGTCGTCCTAACCGGACACGTCCGGTTGTCCCGACCGTTGAGCGTGCGTAGAGATTGGACGCATTGCCGAGTCTAGTCATCATCGGCCAGACATGTCCAGTCACATTTGCATAGCTCTGGAACCTCTCTGGACATGATCAGACACTGTACTTTGTGCGTCCAGTCATCTAGTGCCGCTGCGTCCGTTCCTCACCGAGTGATTGCCACGACGATGAACAGTGAAGTTTGTGCGTCCGGTCACTGCCTCGCTCAGCGTCTGGTCATTGCTGCTAACGCCTGCTATTGCTAAGCAACTGATCAGATGCATCTAGTCCTTATAGGGCCGCATCCGGTCACTTCTGTGGAGCTCGTTTCTTCGTGATCTTACGTCCGGCTTGGTTCCTATCTTCGTGCTTTGACTTTGCTTGATATCTTGGGTCTTCTGTTGTGCTTCTAGGGTCTTACTTAAGGTGTTGATCATCGGATCATCATGTCACCTTCATCCAAGTCATGTTTGCACCCTATTGAACTATAAAACAATTACTTGCAAATTCATTAGTCCAATTTGGTTGTGTTGGTAATCAAAAACTAAAATTCAAAGTAAATAGGTCTAGGATCCATTTTCCTTACAATATGGAACCGGTTTCATTTGATCGATCTCATATTGGTTCCTGGGACATTAAAATTCCCCATATCTATCGCCCGTGACTATGGAAGCAGGTGAAGACTTACAATTTTGCATATTGTATTTTTTAGAACTTCTTCTAAGTATGCCTTTTGCGATAATCCTAAAATCCCCTTTTCTCTATCTCAGTGAATCTCTATTTCTAGGACGAACGAAGCTTCACCGAGATCCTTCATATCAAACTTTGAGGACAAGAACTTCTTTGTTTCTAGTAGTATATTAACATCACTGCTAGCGAGCAAGATGTCATCCACATATAAGACTAGGAAAATGTATTTCCCATTATTGAACTTTGCATAAATGCAATTGTCCCCTACATTTTCTTGAAACCCAAACTTTCTCATTTTACTATCAAACTTCAAATACCACTGTCTTAAAGCTTGTTTTAATCCGTAAATGAATTTCTTCAGGCAGCATCCCATACGTTCTTTTCCTTCCACAACAAAACCTTACGGTTGTGCCATGTAAATATTTTCCTCTAGATCTCCGTTTAGGAACGCTGTCTTTATATCTATCTGATGTAATTCTAAGTCGTAATGTGCTACAAGCGCCATTATAATTCTAAAAGAATCCTTATATGAGACTGGAGAAAATGTCTTATTATAATCTATACCTTCTCTTTGCGTGAAGCCTTTCGCCACAAGTCGCGCTTTAAATCTTTCTATATTCTCTTTGGAGTCATGTTTGGTTTTGTAGACCTATTTACAGCCTACTGTCTTGGCTCCTTTAGAAATTGTTTTTAAGTCCCAAACATCGTTGGTTTTCATTGATTTTATTTTATCTTGCATGGCTTCAAGTCGCTTTGATGAGTGAGCACTTCTCATGGCTTATTCAAATGAGGTGGGATCACCCTCCATTTGAAATTCTACACAATCATAAACTTCATAGTCATCATGAATGGCTGATCTCCTAACTCTTTAAGATCTTCTAGGGGCCTCGTTAGATGACTCTTGTTCTATATGAGGCTGTTGTTGCTCTTCCTCACGTGTGACAATAGATTCTATGGGATCCTGAACAACAGGTTCCTCGTGTTCATTCATTGTTGCATAGGAGAACTAACAACATGTGTTGTTACTACTGTGTCTTGCACTGTTGGTACAACAACAACAGGTAGCGAGAAGAATGGTTCCTGAACCATCGGAGTGGGCACGTTTACCTGCTTCTCTTTAAAATTAATTTCTCGCGCTACCATGCTCCCCCTGATCATATCATCCTCTAAGAACACAGCATGTCTTGTTTCTATAAACTTCATTTGTCTATCAGGACAATAGAAGCGATAACCTTTTAACTTTTCTAGATAGCCAATGAAATGACAACTAACTGTCTTGGAGTCTAGCTTCCCTATGTTTGGGTTAAAGACTTTAGCCTCAGCTGGACAACCCCACACACGAAAATAGTTCAGTGAGGGTTCATTTCCTATCCACAACTCATACGGTGTTTTGGGCACCGACGTACTTGGCACTCGATTAAGAATTTGAATGGTGGTTTTCAACGCCTCCATCCATAAACTTATTGGTAAAGAAGAGTAACTTATCATGCTTCTCACCATATTCATTAAGGTACGGTTGTGTCTTTTAGCTACTCCATTCTGATGAGGCTCGCCCGGTGTAGAATACTGGCCAAATATGCCATTTTCCTATAAGAACCTTACAAAAGGTCCAGAAACTTGGCCATATGGGGTGTGTCGACCGTAGTACTCTTCCCTACGGTCGGATCTTACTACTTTAATCTTTAAGTTGTGCTAATTTTTTACTTCAGCCTTAAATATCTTAAACTTATCCAACGCTTCCGATCTTTCCTTAATTGAATAAATATAGCCAAAACGAGAATAATCATCTGTGAATATTATAAATGAATCATAGCCATCCACACTTTTCATAGAAAAAGGACCACAGATGTTTGTGTGAACTATTTCTAAAATTCATGCGCTTCGTTTGCCATCTTCATTTATTTTCTTAATGTACTTTCCTTTCATGCAATCAATGCATTGCTCTAAATCTAAAAATTCTAAAGGTGGAAGAATTGATTTCTTAATCAATCGCTCTATTCTCCTCCTCGAAATATGGCCTAAACGATAGTGCCATAATTTCGAAGATACATCATGCACTCTATTCTGCTTATTTGTTGCATTCATAGACGAGGAAGCATTCCCATTCCCAGTGCTCACATCATTCACATTCTCAAAAAATGATAATAAATAAAGCTTATCTTGTCGAAGACAAGACCAACACACTTATTATTAATCATAATCCGACATTTGCCATTACCAAAATGACAATCATATCTATCATCATCTAATTTTGAAACACTTATTAAGTTTCTACGTAAAGAGGGTACATAAAGAATATATAAAAGTTGAAGTCTAAAACCATTATCTAATTCTAGAGAAAGATCTCCAATGGCTTCAACTTCAGCTTCAACTCCATTTGCAACTTTAATTCTTCTTTCTTCTCTTTGCAAGGTTCTCCTCTTACGGAATCCCTGTAATGAATTTGCAACATGAACAGTTGCACCTGAATCAATCCACCAAGTAGATTTTGCATAACTTAAATATAAGGATTCATCTATGAATGTAATGAAATCCTCACCTCTCTTCAGAAGGTTTTTTAGGAAGTCTGGATAGTCCCTCTGGTAATGTCCACACTGCTTGCACCATTTGCACTAATCTTTTTCAACTTGGGCATTGTTGTTCTTCTGATGGTGCTCAGTCTGAGGAGCTTTTCCTTGAGGTTTGGCATTCTTATTGAAGTTCTTCATCTTGTTGTCCTTCACAAGGTTAGCAGAGTCACCCTGTGAGCTTTTCAGCCTCTCCTCTTCTTGAACACACATTGCAATGAACTTCTCTATATCCCACTTATCAGGCTGCATGTTGTAGTTCACAACAAAAGTTTCATATTCTTTGGGCAAGAAAGCAAAAACCAAATGAATAAGGAACTCATCCTTGAGCCCCAAGTCCATTGGCTTTAGCTTCGAAGCCTTGTTGCTTATCTTTAATATGTGCTCTCTGATACCGCCACCAGTGTATTTTTCATTGAATAATTTCTTGATCAAAGTACTGGCATAAGTCTTTGAAGAGCCAGTGAACTGACTCTTCACTTTCTTAAGATACTCTGTGACGGTATCACAATCTGGAATAGACCCCCTTATAGCATCTGAAATTGTGGACTTAGCCACCATCAAGCACTTGCGGTTTGAAATATCCCATTTCTTATGTTTGAGATCATATTTCATCTGCACTTCTGTATGATCTCGCTACCGAGCAGTGAAATCAGCATCAATCTTATTTTCTTCCCTCACCGGGTCCACTGGCTCAGTAGGACATAGGGAGGTAAGTGTTAGGTCATTTTCAGACAGCGCAAGTGCTAGTTCATACTTCTCTCGTCATACCCTATAGTTGTCCCCTTCAAGAGGTGGTATGTGCGAGATACATACCATTGGGTTGTGTCCTGAAAACATCGTCAGAGATAGTGAGAAAATATGACATCATAATTGCATACTTTAATTTAACGTTGATCAAAATTAAAACATACAACATTCTTATACACTAATTCTACATCACCGTTGGACAGAAATAGAATTAATGCATGGAAAATTTTTGAATAAAAATTGTAATATTGGTATTATCAACGTTGGTCAGAAAAATAACAATATTATAATTTACTGACAAAAAATGACTGCTCTTCAAATTAAATTCTCCCGTTGGTTCGAATTTAATTAGAAGATAATAAGCTTTAACATTGCAGCGGAAACATTAAAAATTATTTATCTACATTTCAGAAGTATTTTACTGTACTCATCTACTCTCCAAAAAAATTATCCTGGTTTAAATTTTGACAGAAATTTAAACTAGATAAAAATCATCAAAAATTTTGCTTCTGAAAACGAATAAACCAATTCTAATCGGAACTGTGCAATTAGGCCGAAACCGCTTGCGCGCCGCGCACTGTCGCGGCCCAGCAGCAAAATTAGCCCGTGGCGGCCGCTCGCGTCCGCGCTCCCCCGTGCCCAGGCTGCAACCTGGGCCTGGGCTAGGATTTCTCTCGCCCGCCTAGGTCAAATGCGGTCCAGCGAACGTCGTCCGTTCTTCGCGATCCGACGGCCGTCCTCGCTCCTCGGTGGATCAAAACGACGTCCGCGGTTGTGGCTCCCGAACCCTAACCTCATTCGGTTCTCCCTCCCTCTCCTCTCCTCGCCGCAGCTGGAAGAGAAAAGGCGGCGCAGCGGCACAGCCGCTGGTCCCCTCGTCGGCGCGTGCGCTCATCCTAGGCTGAGTGCGCCGTCGTCGAGCGGTCTGGGCGACGGTGCCCTGATCCCCACATGCGCTGTGGCGGGCTCGCCCTAAACCCTAGATCTTCCCTCTTTCTCCTTAGTGCAACCGACGTCAGAGGAGAAGAGTGCGGCGCCGCCGTGGGTCCCCTCGCTAGAGTGTGCGCTCCCTAGTGGGTGAGCGCGCTGCCGTCGAGCGGTCCTGTGTTGGTGCCCAGAGCCCGTGCGTCGATGACTAAGCGTCGAGCGGCGGTTCGGCCCATTCTACCCGCGCGACGGCGGTGATGACGGCGGCGAGAAAAACCGGGTAGGTCCTCCCCTTTTCCGTCCTTACTTCTTCTAGGGTTAGGGTTAGGGTTAGGGTCCAATCCATTTCTTCAAATCGAATCCCCTCTTCTACTCTTCTACTCGATTTTCTATCCCGATGAGCTAGATCTACGCCTAGTTAGGTGATTGATACCATTGATAGACCTGGCAAGATCGACTAGCCATAGATCTAGCATGTATACTGACATTTAGGATAAATAGCAAGTCATAGAACATGAACTAGTACGGGATTTAGAGGTAGAGGGAGAGAGAGAGGGTGTGGAGGTGCAAACCATCGACCGCCTTCGTAGAAGACGAGCTAGCCATGGGGTTGCTTGTCGGTGGCGCGGTGAAGTCCATTGGTGAAGGCGCGGTCGCGGTGGCGGCGGTGGTCGGTGGCAGCGCTCCCTCTATAGATCAGCTAGGGTTAGGATGTCGGTGGGGTGTCTGGTGGCTCATGTAAACCTCGTGCCTTGTGCCACGGCCCCCACTCCATTTTTATGGTGCTGTGCGATAAAGGTCCACCAACCATAAAGCTGTTGGACGTCCCCGATCAAGACGCGGATCCGAGGACCCATTTAACACGGTGGAGATCAATCTAACCCACTTCAGTTAATTCGAGTAACGCACTAGCAACAACTATCATCGATGAACCATAAACATTGATCAATATTCAGTGAGTGCCTCGATCCAGATCAATCTTGTCCATTTGAGCAACGAAATAGCAGCAAAGAATCATATGATTTCGCGCATCGGCGCATAGCCCTGCGGAGCCACCGCCATCACCTTTCGAACCCGTCCGCCGCCGTCTGCGACAGCAGCCGTCCACCTCCGCCGCCGACCGCATCCACTAGATACCAACGCCACGGCCGGAATGCAGCGCGGCGAAGGAGTCGCCGCCGTCACCACTGTCCGCCTGGTCCGCCGGCGCCGTCTGCCTGCACTACGAGACCATCGCCAGAGCAGCGATGCGGCGCAGGAACCACCTCGGTGGCTGGTGCCGCCTCCGTCTGCCCTCTCGACAAGAAATGATGGGAGATCGAGAGAAACAGAGGAGAACAGAGAGTGGGGAAGGCTGGCCTTGGGTTGGACACCAGAGCAAAACTCATATACAAATATGAATACAAATAGTGTGATGTATTGATATAGAACATATGAGGTGACTGGTAGATAAACCTGAGTCATAAGTTATTCAGATGACCATACATAGCAAAGTGTACGTTCTGTTGTAATTGTAACGCATGAACACACTTTGCCAGTAATAAATAAATAAAGGATCGCGCAAACGTCAAACATGATAGAGGCGCATGTCCACGCCGCTAATCATGAGCCCGTCTTCTTTCCCGCGATACGTAAACTGGTCCTGCCTTTGCGCAAAGACGGAGTAAAAACACCAGAAAAATGCGGCCGACGCACATGCGAGCTGTCCAAATGCCACCGGTAAACCGGGTGCCCTGGACCCACCGCCTCCACCGGCGGGCCCCCGGTCCATCAGCGTCCCAGCTTATCTGAGACGAACGAAAGCTCTCGCGACTTGGCCATTTAAAGGCGCCTCCAAGGTCCAAGCACATGGCCACTCTGGAAATGAGCACTATTGTACTGGCCTTTGCTGTTGCTTGTTCGAGTCAAAGGGCTTGCATTGCATGAGACATGGGACTATGGGAGCTAGGTCTTCAGTCTTCTGCAGTTCTGCTTGCCTTGCTCTTGCAACTGCTGCACAGGAGCCCATGTTCTTTCGCCTTCTTTTATTTTGCAACAGCTGTTCCGGCCCCGCCTTTTGTCACTTTGGCACTTTTTTCCCCTTTGCATGCTGTCGTTTGAGGAACACGATGACAGCCTTGGAAGGAGCGGCGGCGCCTCTGGATGTTCCATCCACGCTTAGTTTATGCCCATCATTAGCAGCACAAGCTCCGCCTTTTTCTGCTTGTTCCTGCAGCCTTGTCATTTTGCTGCTTGTTTTCTGAAGGCACCCCCAGGTACCCGTGGCGTAATCCTCTCTATGCAAAGGAGACTGAAACATGTTTTCCTTTCTAATCTAAAATAATGCTTTCCCTAATGCAAAGGAGACTGAAACATGTTTTCCTTTCTAATGCTTTCCCTAATGAGACGTGAAGTGCTGCTGTCAGTAAGCAGGGTATGGCAGGCAGACAGTTTCATCCCAAGTGCAGTCATCAGAACATGATCAAAGTATAATTTCTGTGAGCCCATGACACGGCCATTATTATCTCTTCTCTGCAACTGGTTCTGAGGACATCCCACATCCCCTTGTTGCTGGAAATGGTGGGACTTGGGAGCAGGCAGATCCTGATATCCATGGACAGCAGACAGCGTTCCATTAACAGGGGAAAGGACACCGAGAGAAAGAGGAACATGCAGAGTAACATGGATTGAATAATGATGCGAAAGTACTCCTAAATTTAACATATCAACGAGAATCCAAGAGATGCAATGTACACACACATCTACAGAGGAGCAGACATTCTCCAGCCTTTCCTTCCCACATTTTCGCCTCCGCTGCCCTCATCAACAACCATCCTGTCACAATGTCATTATACTTCTCCCATCTACTATCACAAAAACAAGCTCACTTTGGTTTAACCAAACAAAATGTAGAACGTGCACCAAAACCAGCAAAACCCAATAAATTAACGAACCAAACCAAAAGGTTTCTCCTCTCTTCTATCATGCTGAGATGAACTGTGGTAGATCGTTTAACTGTAGGACCCAGGAAGCTAGCAGCAACCTCACACTCACTCGCTGGTGCTCTTGACCTTTGATCGGTAAAGGAGCTTCTTCTTCTTGGATGAAGGGTTGTTCACAGTTAGCACAAGTTTGCCAGGCTCGCCTACCTTGAAGCTTCCCTTCATGATCGGTTCCTCGTTAGCGGGCACCTTCCTTGTTTTCTGTACAATGACAGTGTACCCACCCTCAGCATCAGGGGTGAACTCAGCACCATAGCTCACCTCCCAACCGAGCACCCGGAGTTCCCATACAATTGTGGAGTTCTGCAAAGATTGCACATTGTACACAATAATTAGTAACAATAATCTAGAGCAAGGTCCATGAGAAGTGAATTAGGATGTTTAGCAAGGACCACCTCGGTAACAGGGATCTCAATGGTTTCTTTTGACGATGGTTTGATAGTGAGCTCAGTGACAGTGTCGGAGGTGGTGAACTCAGGATCGTCCTCCTTGAAGAGGCCTCCAAATTGGACAGGAACTTGCTCCGGTGCGATGTATCTGAAGTTTGATAGATAAGATCAACAAGACATTATGAACATAATGCTTGAAATCTAAGTAAGGAAAGCAAGCGTAAAATTTTCTGTGCCAAACCTGAATAGAGTCTCTGCTGACTTGGCTGGGCTCGCAAAAACGAACTTGCTCTTGGTGCGCTGTGTGAGGAACGGGCTCATCATCGTGTTGGCAGCGAGATACCACCATGGCACATTGATGAACACCTGTACAAGATGAACCAAACAAATTTACAGTTACATTCCACATCTGAAGAAGCTTCTGAAGATGTAATCAACATCAACTTGTTCGCTCTTCGGATCAGTAACAATAAACAAAACAACAGCACACTAGTTGCCCGAGCCTGATCATGTGAAAAAATTAACTAAGGGAAAAGATCCCAACCTGCACTATGATTAACACAAAGCGCACACACCCAAAGACAACAGTCAACTCAAACCAGCCGGATCAGAGTAAAAAAGTCCATGACACCATAAAGGTCCAACCTTTAGCACTGCACCCAATGAATAAGCTTTGGCCCAATCATTCACTCCCAACGTTAAACTACAATCGCGCGAAATTGGAATCTTTCAGACTACCGAACTAAAATTTTCGAATCGCTATGGCAATGTTGAATCATAATCATGCAGCTATAAAATTCCAAATCAACAATTCAACTGACGATGAGAACCGAACCGTTACCTTCTTGGCAATGAACTCGGGGTAGTTGTCCTGGAGTAGCGTGACAGCCTGGCGGGTGACGGTGCGGTGCTTGCCGAGCATGGGCGGCGAGTTCTTGAGGTCGGTAACCTGAACCACGGAGCAGATGCCGCTGGGCGAGAAATCTAGCTTCGACAGGATGCCGCGCTCCAGCAGCTGGATGCGCCACTTGAGGAAGCGCTCCCTCTTCTCATCGTCGCCGAAGGCCTTCTCGTATAGATCCTTGTCCTGGAACTCGCCGTAGACGTTGTAGCACACGGGGTGGCCCTCGCGGTCGGCGCCGCGATAGAACACCACGTTCTCCAGCTCCGGCAGGCCGAGGTCGGTGTCGAGGAGCGAGGTGATGCCGAAGCGCTTGCGCCACAGCACCGCGGACTTGAGCATCGCCATGGCCTCCTTCACCTTGAACTCCCGCGCTCGTAGGAACTTGAGCAGAACCGTGTCCATGCGCTCGTCGTCGCCCACCAGCGGCACGCCCCAGATCAGCACAGGCTCGGGCGCGGCCGCCTCAGTCTCGGCCACCGCCTCCGGCGCCGCTGCCTCCTCCGAGGTGGCGGCGGGGGCGGACACGGTTTCCTCGATTGCTTCCACCGCCTTGGTGGCGGTCTCCTCCTCAGCGACCACGACGGTCTTCTCCTGCGGCTCGGACTCGGAAGGCTTTGCTTCCCCAGCCACTGTCTCAGCCTTGGTCTCCTCGGCCGGCGGCACCTCCGTCTTGACCTCCTCAACCGGGGCATCCGCAGCCACCTCGACCTTGGGCTCCTCCGCCGCAGCCTCGGCCTCGGCCTTGGGCTCTTCTTTGGCCGGCTCCTCGGTCTTGGCTTCCTCCGTCTTCGTCTCCTCGGCCTTGGGTTCCTCCTTGGCCTTCGGCGGCGGCGGCGGGGGAGGCAGGTTGAACTCACCGGCGGCGAGGGCGGCAGCGATCAGCTGCTTGAACTCGTCGAGCGCCTTCTTCTCCGGGTCGGGCAGGTCCTCCACCAGGTTGCTCTCCTCCTTGAACGAGCCGTTCCCCTCCCCCGCGTCATCGGCGGTGACCGCCGCCTCATCAGCTTTCTTCTCCGCCTCGGCCTCGGCAACGGCTTCGGCTTCCGCCGCCGCAGGCACCTCCGCCTCCGCCGGCGCCGCTTCGGTCACGACCACCTCGGCCGCGGCGGGCGCGGCGGCGGCGGCGGCGGCCTCTGGCTGCGTTTCCTCTGCCATCTCTCCCAACGCTTTGAAAGCTGCGCGCTGCAGAGAGAGAGAGAGAGAGAGTGAGGGCGAGAGAGAGATTGTTGTGCTATGCCGGGGATTAGGGTTTGGGGGATGGGAGGAGAGATATAGGGAGCTTGGGAGGAGCTGAGCTGTCAGAGTGAGGCCAGCTTTGCTGCGCGCTTTGCGGTGGCTGGCTGGCTGGAAGAGAACCAAAACCAGAGCAGCTGAAGCGGGCAGGGGGGCGGAGGAAGGCGGAAATGCTGCCCGGGTACAATTCTATGCGGAAACTCATGGTCACAAGAAAAAATGAAATGATAGAACTTGCAAGATGTACACTTTTTTTTATTTCTGGTTCTGGTTACGAAACCTTTTCTTACAATGCTTCTAGGGTCATTTGCCGCTATAAATTTCAACAAAAAGACTACAAGAAATTCGTAGAAAGATTTTTTATAGTAAAGAATAAATTGTACGAGGTTTAGTGATGCTTCTTGTGCAAAAGTTTGCAGTATCTTCTCTCCTCTGTGGCGCCGGAATTGGGGTGGCAGAAATCTATGTACTCCGTCATTCCACAAAAGATATAATTTTTATTTTTAAAGAGTCAATGATCTAAAGTTTAGTAAAATTTATTAAAAAAAACTTATATTTATAATACAAGATACTACTCCCTCTATTCCAAATTACTCCCTCCATCCCAAATTATAAGTCATTCCAATAATCTTGGAGAGTGAAAGGATCTCAAGTTTGACCAAATTCATATGATAAGATAATAATATCTATGATACTAACCAAGTATCATTAAATTCTTTATCAATTATATTTTCATAGTATACCTATTTAATGTTATAAATCTTTGTAATTTTCTTTATAATTTTGGTCAAACTTAAGATGCTTTGACTCTCCAAAATTCTTGAAATGACTTATAATTTGGAACATAGGGAGTATAAGACATTTTAGCTTTTTCTAAATACATTATTTTTACTATGTATCTAGACATAGTGTATATCTAAGTGTGTAGTAAAAAACATGAATCTAGAAAAGCCAAAACATCTTATAATTTAGAACGAATTGAGTATTATACTAGTTATAAATTATATTTTATAGTAAATCTAGTTATAGACATAAATATTATTATTCTTTAATAGATAATCTGGTCAATTTGACTTGTAGAAATCTTATAGCTACATTTTTAAAATGGAAAGAGTATGATTCTCTTCTAATAAAGGTTTTTAAATCTCATCGTCAACGGAGTGGCTACTGGGGTCATCGATTGTAGAGGGAAAATTTACATACTACTATCTCTGCACTGTGTCTTTCAATCACCCTGTTCGCTTGACCAGCCAGCCAACAGTATTTTTCTCTCACAACAAACCAGCACCAGTCAGCCCAAACCAGCCCAGAAACCAACCAGCGAACGGGCCAAATATCTGGCAGGCAGCTATTTTTTAATGAAGAACACTGTCTCAAGGGGTTTCTTTGTAATTTTATATTTTTTTATCCTTTGTAATTTTTTATTGGTTATTGTTTGTGGAAGTGTTTTGTCTCCTTAATAATATATATTGTATCATACATGAGATATTTTTAGTCCTTTTAAAAGAAAAGGAGAGTGTTAGTTTCAGTGTAAATAAAAATGGCACGATAATATGCGGTGACGTGGTAGATATATAAAGAAAATGCAAAGAGAAACCGTAGGTAGCTGAAAATTCAGTAATCGCATTCATTTAAACTTGCAATTTGTTTGTATTGACTCTCCAAAATTCTTGAAATGACTTATAATTTGGAACATAGGGAGTATAAGACATTTTAGCTTTTTCTAAATACATTATTTTTACTATGTATTTAGACATAGTGTATATCTAAGTGTGTAGTAAAAAACATGAATCTAGAAAAGCCAAAACATCTTATAATTTGGAACGAATTGAGTATTATACTAGTTATAAATTATATTTTATAGTAAATCTAGTTATAGACATAAATATTATTATTCTTTAATAGATAATCTGGTCAATTTGACTTGTAGAAATCTTATAGCTACATTTTTAAAATGGAAAGAGCATGATTCTCTTCTAATAAAGGTTTTTAAATCTCATCGTCAACGGAGTGGCTACTGGGGTCATCGATTGTAGAGGGAAAATTTACATACTACTATCTCTGCATTGTGTCTTTCAATCACCCTGTTCGCTTATTGGTTTCAGCCAGTCCAAACCAGCCAGCCAACAGTATTTTTCTCTCACAACAAACCAGCACCAGTCAGTCCAAACCAGCCCAGAAACCAACCAGCGAACGGGCCGAATATCTGGCAGGCAGCTATTTTTTAATGAAGAACACTGTCTCAAGGGGTTTCTTTGTAATTTTATATTTTTTTATCCTTTGTAATTTTTTATTGGTTATTGTTTGTGGAAGTGTTTTGTCTCCTTAATAATATATATTGTATCATACATGAGATATTTTTAGTCCTTTTAAAAGAAAAGGAGAGTGTTAGTTTCAGTGTAAATAAAAATGGCACGATAATATGCGGTGACGTGGTAGATATATAAAGAAAATGCAAAGAGAAACCGTAGGTAGCTGAAAATTCAGTAATCGCATTCATTTAAACTTGCAATTTGTTTGTAATGTAAACTTTCTGTCTCTGTCGCAACACAGAACGGTGATCTTTTTGGCATTAACCAAGAGACGTGAACGTGCGTGACTTCTTCTATTAAAGGGACTACGTGCTCCAGCAAGCCTTGTTCCGTCAGTACTACTCCGTAAGTGCAGCTAAAGCTGTCCTTGGCCTTTTGCCAGCAGCAACCGTTTCAGGTCAGGGTGTCACATCACAAACTCCGTGTTCACTCATCTCCATCCATCTGATTTCCTTCTGAAAAAATAGGAGATGACAATTTCTACAAGCCACGGCTGTTTTCTTATGTTTAGCGTCTTCTAATCAGCCACTGGCAAGGCCTTCGCTTTGGAACAGCTGTATGTCCGGATAAGATGACAGAGATATTTTAACCCAAACCAAACCAGCACCTGTTATTAGCCGCTGCAAATGCTGACTTGAGAGGCACCTCTCGAAGAAAAGAAAAAATGGCACCGGTCGATCTGCCCACGTCTGCCGGCGCATTAGCGACCTGCGAGTTGGTGACCCGACCCTTGTTTACCATTAGGTTAGCGATAACAGCGTGGTCAAGGCTCGGTAACCATGAAATCGCAAAAAAAAAAAAGAGGCTCGGTAACCATGAGAGATCTGATCAGGTGCCCCGGCCGTTCGTTTTCGGCAGCTAGCTCTCTTCGGGCCGATTGGCAGCTAGTAGTAGCTCTTCAGAGAAGCAGCACAGCACGCATCTGCTGACTGCTGTCCTCAGATACGGACGCAACGGATCGACGCAACGGCACGAGTCAAACGCGGGCATGCACGGAACGGATCCTATGTGATGTGCCTGCTGCCGCTGGCCGCTGGCTGCTGGCCGCTGCAAGAATCCAATGCAGGACCGTTCCATCTCCTACAAAAGAATCCAGTGCCGGTTTAGTTTCTAAAATTTTGTAAAATTTTTTAAGATTTTCTGTCACATCAAATTTTTAGACGCATGCATGAAGCATTAAATATAAATAAAAAATAAAATTAATTACACAGTTTAAACGAAATTCACGAGACGAATCTTTTAAGCCTAATTAGACTATGATTGAACATTAATTACCAAATAACAACGAAAATGCTACGGTACCATTTCCCAAAAAATATCGCTAACTAAACTAGACCCTACTACTACTACTAGACGTTGGAAGGATCATCGGTGGTCGCGCCGTGTCTTAGGTTGTCAGTTTCTACGGGCCCGGTGAACCCATAAACGCTGTGCATTACGGCTGATACACTTGTTTCTGCATTAATTAACGGCCACAAAACTGAAGGCGTCAGCATCATTGCGTTTCTGAAACACAGAGGTTGACAGGCTGGCAGGCAGGCACGCAGGAACGTTGAGGCACTGTTTTTTTGTGGCGTTACCAACCGGAAGGAGGAATAATGTTGGTAGAGACTACAGACTAGAGATGACAGAGGAGTATACGTTTGAGCACTCCATTTGGCAACCCTAAGGCCACGTTCAGTCGAAGGGGAATGACTTCCTAAAAATATTTCAGCCTAGATTCATTGTCTAATTTCATAATTTGAAAGTTTTGTCGACCGGAATGATTCCTGGTTTGAGCTAAACCGAAATGATTCCGGGCCTGGTTTGAGCTAAACCGAACGAGCCCTAAACTAAAAGGAATCCCGGCCGTTTGACAACGCATCCAGGTTGAGGCGCACCACGAACACTCTCATCTGAACTCAGAGCAGCTGCCATCAGCTGGCTGACAACTAGACACCGAATCATACCGAAAATTGCCGTGACATATGCATGCATCCCACTAACCGATAGCCCACGACTCCACAGTGCTTACCAGCCTGCTGCATCGGCAAGGCATGCGTGCATGAATGGCCTGCTATCAGGCATCGCACAGCACAGCCAAACCAAAAGCAGCAACTACTGGGTACTGGCACCTAATCAGCAGGCTAATCTCCGGCAGCTGTGCACAGCCATTGGTCCGAGTCCGAGCAAAGAACCGAGTGTCCCCATCTCCATGATGCCGCCGCTGCTCGAGCATGGAACTGTACGACAATCCAACAGGTAATCCATCATTGTTTCTCTATCAGTGCACGCGAGGAATGCTGGTACGATACATGGTTGGTTAGGTCCCAACTCCTCCTATCCTATACAACAATTAAAGAGAAACCAAGGAAGCAATGATTGATCCAGGCAAGCAGAGCAGAGCATCGAATAGCGCTGATGGTCGTCAGGATGGATGATTATTGATTGATCGCGACAGACAGCGGCGATTGAATTTCAGCCGGCGTTAATTGGTGGCGGTAGGTGATTAGGCCGTGACAACGTCCACGTACAGCTCGCTCCTGGATGGCGCTGGGGCGTTTGGGTGGGAGGGGCAGCCAACCAACCTGACCAGACCAGACTGTCGTATCCCCCTCGCGTTCGTGCCTGCATGCCTATCACATTCTTCCTTCCCCTATACCAACCGGATTAGCGAATCGTCGAAATTCAAAAACAAGCTTAGCGAGTCGTATAGGGTAGTTTGGCACCATCACAGGCTACCTTAACCATCCAGATTCCAGAAGGTGGCGCCAAGTGGACGGAGGTTGAAGAGACTGGAGAATTGAAATGTGGCCTCCAGCCTTCTACCAGGCACTCCAGGCAGGCAGGCAGGCACGCAGCGGTGGCCGGAGCCGGCGCCAGCCCAGATTTGGTATGCGGTTGAGAAGCCGGCCGAAGCTATTTTGTTGTGAGAAAAAAATACTATAGATTCTAGCTGATTAGCTGATAAGCCGGCTCAAGCGAACTGGCGGGATTCCGGATCGGGGAACGTGGGGCCTGAAACGCATGGGGCCTCGTAACGCAACGCCTGACGGCGATCTGTTGTGTTTCGTTGGAGCGGAGAGGTGATACATACGGCCGGCACACGACGGGTATCTCCTTCTCCTCATGTTCTTTTTTCTCGTTCGCCGCCTACACGTATGTGTGGTGTGGCAGCCGCGTGGGCGGCTGGGCGCTGATTGCGTGTCACCGGCAAGCGTACTGCCAATCTGGGAACAGACGCGCGCGCCCTGCGGCGTTAGAGCGAGGTTGTTTGTAACGGAGGAATATAAAATATAGAAATGAGAAAAAAATGCAGGAACAAGAAAACATAGAAATTGAATGAATGGGTAAAACAGATGATTGAAAAAACATAGGGATTTCATAGGAGTTGTGTTTGGAACACAGGAATTGAAATATCTCAGAAATTTGAGGGAGCTAGAAATAAATCTAAGTGTTTAGCCTAATGCACATTATTCTTTCTTATAGGCCATGTTCGACTGGCTAGTTGACCGGCTTATTCGCACGGTTTTGCACTGTACCTACAGTACTTTTCTCTCTTGCGCTCGCAGCAGCCACAGCCCGAACGGCTGGCTTACCCAGCAGCCGAACACTCCCATAATTAGAGATTAGTAGAGATCAGACTAAGTAGGTCCAACAGATGGAGTGGACCCACATGCCAGTTGTGGTTTCCTTTGCTCTCATCCACTTGTTTCTTGTCTTTTTTTAATGCCTCGTTTCTTATCCTCTGGTCTCAGAGATGAGAATAAGATGGCAGCAAGCCAACAACAAATCCTTTTGCTTCTCCATGATGGCTGCTCCTTTCTTGCATCTCTCTTACCTTGAGCCTCTTACGCGTGAGTGACGGCTGCTGTTTGCAAGTTGTGGTCGTGGCCACTGCTCCTCCTGGCTTGTCCGTGAGCGGCGTGGCGGCGGCGGCACTGATGCTGTACAACCAGCGCGGGGAGACAATGTGGCCGGGCATCCAGCCAAGCGCAGGAAGGAGCTACTGGCGCGTAGCGGTCTGCCGTTGGCTCCGGATGCGATTGGGGAGGAAGATGCAAGCAAACAAGGTACTGCTAATGAGGCTCCTCAAGTGATATTAACAAGGTCGTAAGTCCATCCTTCACGCGTAGAAAATTTTCCAATGGATCGAGGTGGATGTTTTATTTCCTCTACTTTGCATAGGAAAGGAAGCATTTCCAGAGGATCATTCCAAACACAGAGTGACGTAAGCAAAATGAAGGAATCTCATTCCTTTAAAATTCCTATGGAAAAACTCCAATCCAAACAGGCCCTGAGTATTTTTCGAGCTAGGCCGGGCTTGTGTCACGCTGAAAAAAGACCAGCTGCTTCGGGCCGAAAAATCCTGCCCACGCCTGTCCATTGGGTCGAGTTGGGCTGACTTTTTCAGACCGGGGTCATGCTGGGCATCTTTTTTTTTTCTAGACTGTGAAATCTCTGGCCAGGCCTCCATGTTTGCTAAGGTCTAACCCTGGGTTCGTTACATGATATTGGTTTCATTTTTTCTAAAAAAAAATACAATGACATACTCCGTAGAAGAGATAGGTTATTCTATCATATTTATATAATTTCTTTTATATATTAGTGCATGAATAGGTAGTTTCATAAGCGGCGAGCACTAATTAGCGGTTCTATACATAATTCACTACATACGAGCATGATCAATGGTTGGAGTTAGATTCATTCATTATTTTTTGTTCCACTCGTTTTCATCTATTGGTTTCAGTGTATAGCTGGTGGAGCGTGTTTCATCTAAAGAATCTTGTTTTCAATTTAGTGCACCTGCTATAGTATACCCAAAACCGAGTAACAATAGCGGTTTGTTTCCCTACACTCATTCGGAGAAAAAGTGTTGTCGTTGAATATTTTTGTTGTTTTATTAGTAGTGTAGGTAATGGCATACACAAGGAGTGGCAGTGGCGAAGCTGGAACCTAGAAGTAGTCGAACCATCACAGCTCTCTTTATTGCCCTGTTCGCTTGGCTGATAAGCCATGGCTGTAAGTACTGTTGGTTAATTTGTTATGAGAGAAAAATATTGTTTGTTGACTGAAAAAGTATGACTTATAAGACAAGCGAACGGGGCGTATAAGTATATACTTGTCCATATCTAATTATTTTCAGGTTGCAGGTGAAAGTTTTCTTGTGGTATACTATACGCTTATCACATCCTCCTATACGAGTGGTAACCTCACATATAAAAGCTATCGGTTAAATTCGATCAAGTTATCTTATTTTCATGGGGGTTGGAATTTGGTCCTCACCGGAAATTCATTTGTGCACATTGCCATGTCGGACCACTGGGATGGAGAAAAAGGCCTCGGTCGTCTCAAGCCCAATTAAAGCCTCCTGGGCTGGCTAATGTCGAAGGATAAACTTTGCGAGAAGGGAATACCGAAACGGAATTTTGTGTGGCGACCCAGTTCCAGGAACCCGGGCCGTGGATAGGCCCGCAAGATTGACTAACCGTTAGGCCTTGTCGCACGGAATTTCGCTGTGCCGTGAATTCCTGGGACGGCAAAGACTCGTCGCACGGACCTGTATGGACTACGGAATATGGAGTAAGCCGACGTGGACGTGAACAGGTTGCTTGTTTCCGCGGACTTGAGCATCGTCAGAGAGTGTGATGCATCAGCCAATCAGACACACGGAGAACGGGTATCATGCCAGCAGAACACGAGTTCACCTTCTCGTCACGGTTCTAGGGGCCGGTTTAGATGCCGAAAAATTTAATAAAATGGCACTGTAGCAGTTTTCGTTGTTATTTGGCAATTAGTGTCCAATTATAGTCTAATTAGGCTTAAAAGATTCGTCTCGTGGATTTCGTCTAAACTGTGTAATTAGTTTTATTTTTTATTTATATTTAATACTTCATGCATGCGTCCAAAGATTCGATGTGATGAGGATTCTTAAAAAATTTGACATTTTGGGAGGGAACTCAACGGTACCTTGCCCTTCTTCCATTTGGGAAAGTGATGTTTTTTTTTTCATCCCCTTTTCTGCACTTTGTCAAGGCTAGGTACGGCACTGCCGCTGCCGCCGGGGGGTGCGGAGGTCGCCGACTAATCTGACAGTCTCCCGGACGGTCTCCCCACATCTGACGTTCTTCCGGCCATCAAAAGTTACTGCTAGTTGTTGGAGTAGCTTTTGACCATTTCGGTGTCTTCGGCTCTTCGCAGCCCTGTCGCGTGCGTCGATTGCCTGCTTTTTCCCGGATGCACCGCGTCGTTTCAGCGCGTTGGGTTGGTCGGTTCGTATCATTGCTGGTTCATAGAGAAGTATTATTGATTGATTTGTACGAAAGAAAAATATTATTTTAGCTAAAAATTTATAATCGTTTACGATAAGCCATAGCCAAACGAATAGGCTTTTTACTTCTCATCTCCTCAGCCATGCGGCTTGCAGCCTTGCAGGAAGCAAGATATCATCAACAAAGCATTACTGCTAGTACTCCGTACACCGCTGCAGGTTGAAATTTACAGTTACATAGAATGTTTGGACAATGCATGAAGTATTAAATATAGATTAATTACGAGACTAATTTGCGAGACAATTTTTTTAAGCCTAATTAGTCCATGATTTGACAATATGGTGATACCGTAAACATGTGCTAATGACGGATTAATTAGACTTAATAAATTCATCTCGCGGATTACTGATGACTAATTTGTTTTATTATTACTATCTGAATACTCGATGTGACATCCTATGTGACATTAAGTCTGGGCATATTACTCGTTACCCATTACCCAAACCTAAAATACCCATATCCGGATCCAAAATACCCGAACCCGAAAAACCGATCACTAATTCGAATACCAATTCTAGAAATCCAAAATTATTTTGGATAATTCGAATTATATGCCTGGGTACTCGAACTACCCGTATAACCCGATTTTTATCTACAGCCGTCACAAGCTCCCACAGACACCACCTTTGTCTTAGGAGCATGCCCCAGCCCAACAGCGAGTCTCCTTCACCCTCACAAGTATACAAAACGACTAAGGGCATGTTTAGTTCCCAAAAATTTTTACGCAGTACTCATCACATCGAATTTTACGGCACATGCATGGAGTACTAAATGTAGACGAAAAAAACTAATTGCACAGTTGGGTGAGAAATCGCGAGACGAAACTTTCGAACCTAATTAGTCCATAATTAGACACTAATTGCCAAATAAAAACGAAACTGCTACAGTAGCCAAAACCCAAATTTTTTTTGATCTAAACACGCCCTAAAGGACGGCACCCTTGTCAGAGGAATCGTCCGATGTATGTCCTGAATACCCTAGATCTTTCTCCTTCTTCTATTGTTTTTTATAATTCTAGGTATAGGCCTGTTCGGATGGTATGGTTCTGGAGGAATTTGTGAGAGAAAAACACCGTTCCGGATGAAAAAAGAAGCGGATCAAGCCGGATTCAAGGACACGCGAACGGGGCCATAATGGGTATTACATAAATCCGAACCCGAAATATCAGGTACCCAAAAATTTAGGTAATGCTATTTTGAGACAAACATCAGGTAGCAATTTTGAAAACCCACAATTTTGAAAACCCGAATTACCTCATCCGAATTTTTCAGGTAACCCAAGTGTCCAGTCTTATGTGACACCCTAAACTTTATCCCTGAAATTCAAACAAACCCCCCCCCCCCCAGGGCAAGGCCCCTGCGGAAAGCTTTATTAACAAAACAAGAAGGGTACAAGAGACCGACGCTACAGAAAACAAACACAAAGCTAAACAGGGCTACACAGAATTACACAAAAAGTATGGGCACCAACAGTTCGGTTGGCTGATTCGTATCGTTGCTGGTTCGTGAAAAAGTACTGCTGGCTGGTTTATGTGAGAGAAAAATACTGTTCCGACTGAAAATTTACAATCATTTACAATAAACCACAGCCAAACAAACATGCTGCAAGTTCTTCAACATGGAGTACGTAGGCCCGTAGCCAGTATTCTGTCTCTTGATATGGCGTTTGGCGTTTGCTCACTACACTAGTGGCAATCACTACAGCATCCTGCAACTTCTGGGAGAAGGTATTAGCAAGTCACATGCTGCTACAGTGCTAGGCGTAGAGGAATAGCTAGGGACAAGCTGCTGCAGTGCCGCTATGTCATATCGACAGAATGCCACGGTTCACACACTGTTTGGACAACATGATAGTGTTTAGTTGGCCGAAGTATAGAATTTGGGCTACTGTAGCGCTTTCGTTTTTATTTGGTAATTAGTGTTCAATCATGGACTAATTAGGGCAGTTCCAATGAAAGAAACTAGTAGTTTCTATAATATAGGATACCGCACCAAAAAGTACTCCTTTCCAACCCATGGTTTCTATGAGTAATAACTATTTTCTCTTTCTCTCTCACAACTCTATCTTTTCCTCCAATGGGAGTGCGACACGAGCTCCCTAGAAACTGGTGGTTTCTCCCCAATGGCGATTTCATGGTTTCCTAGTGCATTGGGTCAAGAGTAGACCTGGTTTCTTCATGAAGAAACCATTTCTATGATTTTTGCTCTCTTTCTTCATTAATTACGTTGCCACATCAGCATTTTGCCTACGTGGCAAATCATTTAATAAGGATAGAAACCATCATCAATGCACCGTTGGGACTGCCCTTAGGCTTAAAACGTTCGTCTCGCAATTTCCCACCAAACTGTGCAATTAGTTTTTTTTTTCGTCTACATTTAATGCTCCATGCACGTATCGCTAGATTCGATGTGATGGATACTGTAGCACTTTTTGGAAAATCTTTTTGGAACTAAACACGGCGTAAGACCGCCGGACTAAATTATGGCTGAGCCAGCCAGCACAGCGGGTTATCATTAATCTGGCTGATAAGCCATGACTGAAAGTACGGTTGACTGATTTATTATGAGAAAAAAATACTATTTGTTGGCTAAAAAAATATAGCTTATAAGGCAGGCGAACCCCCTGCGTCAACTTGAATTTTTTCTAAGGCCAGAACCCTTGTTTTCCACTGGATGATTTTATCACGACAGAGATAGTCCCTGAATCACGACAGAAAAGACTGTTAACCCGCTTGGAATAATGGGACTGCTTCCGAAAAGCGTCATGGCAACTCCATCTACAGATACGTGAGAGTATCTACCAACAAATACCCTTGATTCCTTCAAGCCAGCCGCTTTCAGTTGCGTGCTATAGCTCGCTGCTGTGTATGGGTGAGATCTACCCATCAGGGAAGCGATACTGCAAAATCGGACAGTTGCCTTTCCAGGTGCACGATGGCTACCTCGCCGTTGTGGTGTGGACGGTGTGGTACCGTTCTGGAAGCAACATCGTTCGGGACAGCTTTCTTGCCCGAATCAGCAACGGTACACCTGAGCACCGGAACAGGTTGGCTGCGCCAATCATTTAGATTTCCTGTTAGTTTTCCGGGCGTTATCAATTCATATATCACCACAGATTGACAGATAGAACAGTGTCATCATCGCCTAATAATCCATGACAAATCCACGGGCAGAGCCTACGGAATCACACTCCATGATTAGCCTGAACGCCTCGTGTTTCATCATCGTTTTAAAGCTCACCACGAAAACGCCGTGCATTTTTAAAACAGTGGCCCGTGTGGTCGTTTTTTCTGTTATACCGCGCCGCGGCGTCGGGAAAATCTACGAGGGAGGCAAACGCGACCCGGAAATCTCGCGCCGATCGCCGCTCATAAACGCGCGGGCGCACGGCGGAAATGAGCTCGCGCGCGCCGGTGAGCGGTGAGGTCCCCCCAGGTCAGGTGCGGCGGTCGTCGGTGATGTCATCCGCCCACCAACCAGCAACTACCACCGCATCGCACGTTGTTCTCCACTGCGCTCGCTTCCGGGGCATGATTGAACGATTTTTCGTGGGGGTTGGATGGGCCACGCAGCCCAAAAGCACACCTCGGACCCGCGTGGGGTCGCGTCGCGCCTGGTTGATGAGATGCGCTATGCGAGGTGTCGTTTTTTCGCTTGGTTCCGCATACCTTGCAGGATAGATCTTGTGAATCTGTGATGCGGATGCGGTCGTTCACGCCTTCACGGCGGCGGCGGTGCTCCCTGCTCTCGCACAAGACGTAACAGGAGGCGACGCGTTTTGTGACACCGCTGCAGCTGCAGCTGAGTAACATGTTGAGGAGTTGGTGAACCCCTCACGCCGCCGTGTAAGAAGCTTTTGCCTGGGGCGTGGTGTATGGAAGTAGATATTCACTCGAGATAGATAGATGCGTGGCGACCGGTGGGAACGTGGAGGCAGTTTCGGGTGGGTACACGGATCAATCCCGCGGACGTCACGTCTCACCATCGCGGCGTCCTAGCCATTGGTGTGGAAGTGCGTGAAAGGCCTCGGGCCGCGCGCGATGCCGGCACCCGGCACCGTCGCAGCCCTGCTGCCGTCACGACGTTGCCCGACCCAACCGACCAGCTCGCGCGTGTCCGCACGCGCATGGCTCGCTGTACGCGATGACGGCATGGTGGACAACAAGCGGGCGGGCGGGCGGAACGGAAAGCCTCCGCCAACTTGCTGTCGAGCACTCGAGCTTGTGGTGGCGGCAAGGGGAGGCCGCCGCGCAAGCAACCCGGGTGCCTCCGCCAACTTGCCGTCGAGCACTCGAGCTTGTGGAAGCGTGAGCTTCGTGTCAATGATCCGCACCCCGCGAACGAGGGGGGAAAAAGCGGTTTGGTAGGGGGACTTGTCCGCGAAGTTACAGGTAACGGAATCTGTCGCTGCCACAAGTATCTCTCCGATCCCCACGGGGATGAGCGTAGAAATCGTATGAACAAACCTGCAGGCAAGATGAAAGGAACGGCTTCCCATTGCATCCCCAATTAATCGGTGACTGACAAGCAAGCTGTGTTCCGGTGTGCAAGGTACGTAACCCAGAGAGGGAAGAACTCCACAGCGGCTATAATTGAATGAAATCCGATAGGTCCTGCGCAAGTATCTTGTTGCAAGCAAGCCCTGCATGTAAACGCCTGTTTTTGTATAATAAAAAAAAAGAATGACACAAGTGTAAACGCTCGTCGACTAGATTGCTTTAGGAACAAAGAAATCCAATTATTAGAAAGAAAAAATCGTGGTACATTCCACCCGGAGAGTTCACATTCTAGCTAGCCGTCAGGAACATGGAGAGTACGTAGTAGAGTTTGGCAAATTATCTGGGTGAGCCGAGCTCCGTTGTCAGCATGCAGCGAGGTACGAGAGTCTAGCTTGTAATAACAACATGGCCCAACTGGCTGGTCAGAATCACAAGATCAACGGCGTACGTGCGGTAGGCACGAGTCATAATTAATCTTCTGACCTCTCCCGATATGCGAGTAATGAAACTGGTGTCAAACTTCAAATATTCCTGTTCCAAATATGATGGCCGATGTATCGAATTTTGACCTTGCACAAGCCCATGGAATAATCAAGATGGGGACCCGTTAACCAACCTTCTCAGATGCTTCAGGTACAGAAATACATACCGGTACGCTGGAAGCACTACGCGGTACTACGTGATACGGACCAAAAAGTCAAAAACTTTGAAAATTGTTGGCGCAAGCGTTGAGTAGACAAAGCATATCATCAAGTGAAAGTTTAAGCCTAGTCTAAGCAAAAATTTATCCATGTCCACGTCGAACTTACTTACTGTGAGACCCCGCTAAATGGGCCAAGTTCGGCCGGTCGAGTGGGCCGGGTCGAATGGACGAGACTGTAGTTCTTGTCGCTGGTACTGTAGCAATAGGGTACTGTAGCTCCTATGTCGAACTTGAGGGGAACCAACTTAAAAGCCTGAGCGTAGAAGGAAATTAACTTCGGTTCGAATCTTTTGCGTGAAGCGAGGACGAAAGTGTAAAAAAGTTAATTAGCAAGTGTGATCTATTCAACGTGTATAGTGAATCTTAGCCGTCTTCCCATGATGGAACGTTACACTTACCTCCAAGAAACTCTCATCCATGGTTTGACGAGAGGATAAGAACTTACTAATCCAGTTTCCAGGCTGACAAGTTGGTGGTTGGAAAGCTGAAAAGTAAAGGAAGATTCCGATGGGGATTCATCTCCTTTTCACTGGAAAAATTATGATTCATGCTATTTTTCAACCTAGATAGACGCTGAGCTCTAGCCAACAGTTCCGAAACAGTTACTGCGAAAGTGTGTTCGGTTGGTTCGTATCGGTGCTGGTTCGTGAAGAAGTACTGCTGGCTGATTTGTGTGAGAGAAAAATATTGTTCCGACTGAAAATTTACGATCGTTTACGATAAGCCATAGCCAAACGAACATGCTGACATGTGGCAATTTGCACACGTGTCCATCTCACTATCTGAACGTGTGAATGCAGCATTGCAGCTTCACAAGAACAATCCTATACGATATACGACACAGAATCACCAACCTCCGTCAAGTCATATAATGCCATGTTTGCTTGGCTGATAAGTCATAGCTGAAAGTACCGTTGGTTGATTTATTGTGAGAGAAAAATACTGTTCGTTGGCTGAAAAAATATGGCTTATAAGCCAAGCGAATAGGACGTAAACTGATGCTCCGTATATTTTTATAGCATGAAAATTCATGTTTCAAACCATACAAAAACTCCATTGGAACTTTGAATTTTTTCTACACTGGTGGTAGAGTTTGGCCAAACTATACATCTATGTCCCATATCCAAAACAGAGTGCGCGGAGAAGGGATTTCTAATTCATTTATATTATTATTTGACCGATGCTATTAAAAATTACACTGCAAACGTGGAGGATTACTTCGAATCCAGCAAGCTGCCGGCACTTATCTTGTGTGTTTTACTTATGTTCCCACTGTCCTTTTACTAGTCGACCTACCTGGGTTGGTTGGCTAACTACCACTACGGCACCGCGTTCACGGTTTCATCCCATGCTTCTTCAGAGAAAACAAGCTCATTGCTGTCACTCTCACAGTTAAACAACGAAAGAAACCTTTCCGGAAAAACAAGGCCATGTTAGTGTCTGCAAAATTCTCCGGTGCCTAACTTGCCACACTTAGCTTTGTGCTTTCTTATTTCCTGGGAGCACCCAGGCCTTGTTTAGATAGCAAGTTTTTTTACTCTTTTTCTATCACATCAAATCTTTGGACACATGCATAGAGTATTAAATATAGATAAAAAAATAACTAATTACATAGTTTGATTGTAAATTACGAGACGAATCTTTTAAGCATAGTTAGGCCATGATTGGACAATAATTGTCAAATACAAACGAGAATGCTACGGTGCCAAATACTGATTCCTAACATCAATCTAAACAAGGCCCCAGATACAATTTTGCTTTGTGTGTTTCTTATTTCCTGGAAGCAACCGGATTAAGAGAAAAAATATCAGGCAACTGTATTTGAGTAAATCTATAAAAAGAAAAAAAATGTGTACCTACCAACAACAGCCACCGCACGATGGATTCTTGCACTAGTATATCCCACATGGGCGACATGGCACAAATGTCACGCAGGCGCCCGAATCGGATGCGCAAATTCACGAGATGATGCACCCGACCGATCAATCAACCGTACAACAAACTCAAAAAACGGAAAGAAGAACAAATCAGTTTTGAAGAAAGGGAAACATGAGAATGATGCTCTCATTATCCACAAAAGTCATCTCCATTAGAAACTCTCTTTTCTTGTTGTTTTTACAGGTTGTTTGGGTATTGCCTCTGCCTCCCTACGGTGATTTACGACGCCTATATGTACTGGCCCTCCTCTAGCGGCCGGAGAAACCGGAACCCCGCTGGCGACGCGGCGGTCTTGCAGCTGCAGGCCTCTCCGCCGCGGACACCGAGGTGGTAGCACAGGCAGATGGTCGTCCGCTGCTGCTGCTGCGACGTGGGCGTGGACACGGCGGCCGCCGGCGTCTTGGGCGGCGAGCACGGCGGGCCCACGGACAGGTCCAGGTCCAGGTTGAGGTCGGGGCACCGCGGCGCGTCCGTGCTCCCGCCGCTGCTGCTGTGGCCGTCGTCCGGCGGCGCCGGGCGCGCGAACATCACATTGGGCGGGATGGCGATGGCCGGGCGCGCGGGCCTGGTGGGTGCTGGCGCTGGCGACGGGAAGCCGGCGGTGCTGGACGAGGTGAGCCCGCTGCCCGCGGCGGCGCTGCCGCCGCTGAGCGGGCGGTGCGTCTGCGGGTCGATGCCGCGGCTCAGCAGCTTGCGCTTGATGTGCGTGTTCCAGTAGTTCTTGATCTCGTTGTCCGTCCGGCCGGGCAGCTGCCCCGCGATGAGCGACCACCTGCGCGATGCATGGGCCGACCGATGGATCAATCATCGAAGTACTTACGACTAGGAAAAGGAGTCCATCCAGAGCGACGGTAATGGTACAGTACAGGCGGGGTGAACGGCGGCCGGGCGCTTACTTGTTGCCGAGCAGGGCGTGGAGCTTGATGATGATCTCGTCGTCGTCGTCGGTGAAGTTGCCGCGCTTGAGGTCTGGGCGGAGGTAGTTCATCCAGCGCAGCCTGCAGCTCTTGCCGCAGCGGAGGAGGTCCGCGGCCTTGGGCAGCGAGCGCCAGCACCCCTCGCCGTACGCCTTGATGTAGGCGATCAGGCGCTGGTCCTCCTCCTTGGTCCACGCGCCCTTGTTCGTGTGCGCCTTCTCGCAGCACGGAGACCTCCCCATGCCTGCTAGCAGCTCCCTTGTGTTCTTGCGCGCGCCGCCGCCGCAGGACGCAGGTGTTTCTTGGCGGGCGCCTCTGGCCCTCTGAGCTCGAGTCGAGTTTGCCTGGAGCTCCCTCCTGACTCCTGAGCTCTGGTTTGGTTGTTAACGTATAACAGGGGAGGCGGGAGGAGATAGCCAGGCCAGGAAGCGGAGCGTGGATATATGGGAGCCGGGCCGGCCAGCCGGGGGGTGGGGGCGCTGCTGTGTGAGGAAGCGTGGATTTTCTCTCTCCCATTGACTGGACCCTACCGGAGGTGAGGCGTGTCATTTGACCGCGCTGGCCTGTAGGCGAGTCGCATGCCTCGCGCCTGATCATTCCGCCGACCTCGCCCGTGTGCTATACTGGAGTACGGAGTAGTTTTGTGGCGGATGGATCATGGGTAGAGCGGTGAGCGGCTAAAAAGGTGAGTTTGTATTTCTTTTGAACTTTGTAGCAAAAAAAGCCACCCCCAAGTTTAGACATTATTGCCAACTTTACATATGCTACTTCTACCGTCCTAGAGTACGTAGGCTCCGTTCCCTTCGCTGAAAAAACAAGTTAAAATATTATTTCGGCTGATTTGTTATGAGAGAAAAATATTGTTTTGACTAAAAAAACAAGCTAAAAAATACTTCCCTCCGTTTGTCAGCAACTTTTTACTGTAGCAAATTTGACCATCTGTTTTTTCTTCTAAAAAAATCTTAGATACTTCTATGTATATAACACTAATGAAGTATGTTCAATAAAGAATCATATATGTGAAAACTTGATGTATCTAAAAATCTTTTGCAGAAAAACGTATGATCAAAATTGCTACAGTAAAAAATTCGGTGACAAGTAAACGAAAATAGAGATAGTATAAATTATAAAACAAGCAAACATGCCGTAGTAGTATTGTATTAGACCAATCCGTCCATCATCCTCGGTGGAGTAGTTTGTTAGTTACGCTTACGGAACCCCTCTCATTACACGTGTACTAGCACTAGCTTCTCTTTTCACACTTTACCTCTCCCGCTAGTGCGGGAGACATTTTTTCTCCTGGTGGTTAGCTAACTCGGGGCGGGGCCAGTTCATGATTAGAAAAAGGCCGACGCGACGAGAGAAGGCGGGGAATCAGTTTGGTACTAGTTTCCAAATTCTGGTGGAGCATCCGCCACCGATTGGCTAGCTACCTCATGAGCTGTGCTGCCTGTGCTCGTAGCGTTTCGTCATGTGTGGCTAGTCCCCTCCCTCTTTAATCCCCATCCCTCTCTCCTGTACTCCTACCCCTGTGGGCTGTGGTGGACCGGAGCGGACGGAGAGCCAATAATTTAGTAGTCCTGATTTGGTAGTTCGCGCGCCAGTTAGCCGTGTAGGTTGCGGAGTTTGGTAGCGTTGGTGGGCTCGGATCGCGTAAACTAGAGGGGGGCCAGACAGCGTGTCCCTCCGGGTCAAAACGAACATGCCCGGTTGCCCCTTTCCGTTGGGAACTGCTCTGCTCGGGTGGACGATTGGGTGGGCCCGGCACGGCCGCCGGATCCGCCGTCCGTCCGATCGACGGCACGCAGCAGGGTACGCGGTGGATCGGAGAAGAGCTGTACTCCATGCATTATGGCTGGGCCTGAGAGAGGTTATCCGTCCGCGGGCTCTCTGATCCGAGTCATTTTCACCTGTCAGCATTACGAGGGGGGGCGAGTGGACAGGACTGTGACGACACTGTGACCGCAGACAGGTTGAAAAAACGGAGCGGCACCGTACTGTACACGGGTCGAAATTCGAAAAGGCGACACGGCGTTTTCAGGGTATTCAATGCACGGCAAGGCAAGCTACTGTAACTCCATTCGTGCGTCGCCATTACAGTACGTACACAGCTCGCTCAACGGCCCAACGCCCGTGGCCGGCGTGACATACACCAACGCTGACGCCGGCGATTACTACTGCTCGATGGTAGGAGACGTACACTATGCTAACAGTGCTTACTTTACTCACCTGTTCGCTGGTTGATTTCTAGGCTGATTTAGGCTGGCTGATGCTGATTTGGTGTGGGAGGAAAACACTGTTGGCTAGCTAATTTGGGCTGGCTAAAACCAACTAACGAACAGGCTGACTGTTTGCCTGTCCACCGCCCTAGCTAATGAGTTCTGGCGATTCGTCACTGGTCTCGTTGGCACTGATCGCGACAAAAAACAGGGGTGCTGCTACTAACCTTTTTTCTGAGCTCATGTTAAACTCCTACTACACTTCCAGAAGGCGTCCCGGGACGGAGATTGAGGGAGTCAACCACGGGCTAACAACCAACTCCAATCCCTCGCTAGAAACTGGAAATCTTTGCGCAGATTCGCGCGTGCATTGAAGATCCGAAACTGGAAATGCAAGAGGTAGAGGTGGTAGTAGCGAAGCTAGTACGGAGGAAAACGACTGGATGAAAGGGTGGTGAGCCAGTTGAGGTCGATTGGGCGGGCGAGCATGCGAGCTCAATCAAAATGCCAAAAGGGCCTTCTCGAGCCTGGTCCCACGCCGGTGAAAGCAGTCGCGTACTCGCGTGCTCTTGGCACCAAAGTCCGCGGCGAGGCGTCGTCAGCTGGGGCTCGGAACAGTGGCGAATCTCCCGTATGCATTGAATGCCGGCACTTTGGCAGTGAAATCAGCGCGCGCCGCCTGCAGGCATGCAGTTGCCAGTTGCAGGCTGCGGCGTGCTCTCACCAATCACCAGAGGGTGACAGGGATTCGGTCGGATCGTCGGACTGGGTAGGCAGGATGCAGTGAATGCTTGTCGCATCAGCTGGATCAGCGCCTGACTTCAGAAGGAAGGCATGGAGCCGACGACGGTCTTCCTTCTTTGTCATCTTGTTCTGTGTAGATAAGTGATGGCATGAGCGAAAAAAATGTTTAAAAAAAGGTGTTCTTTTCATGTAAAAAAAACGGACGTGAATTAATATCTCGATGAAGTTAAATAATAGGTTTGGCATCTTTGCCGTGTAATTTAGTGTCGGTTGTTGTGTTCCATGGGATGTGCGATCACCATCAGTGCCTGCGGAACCGACACGGGCTAGCAGGAAACGAACAGTGAATTTAGGGGCCGCCCGACTGTACTGGATTCGCCGGGATCGGGCCGGTCGGGCGCACGTAGCTTTCAGCCAAGTGCATGCCAAAAGGCAGCAAGGATGTCCCAATTAAGCACGAACCACCGCCGTATCCGACGGGTGCAAATGCAAGTGCGACGCGACCGTCCCATCCGCCGCTCCAGCTCCAGCTCCATTCCATTCCTCCATCCATCCGCCCAGGCAGCAGAGCACAGCACGACGATCGGTTGGTGCGAAGTGCCTGACCTGCCTGGTGCCTGGGCGCACGCGGCGCCCGGGTTTGGTACGGGGTCAAGGCCTCGCAAGCGCAGCTTCGCCGGCCCGTGACGCCCCGGGGCCCCCCTCTCCCGGGCAACCGGGCTCCCACCACCACGCGCGCACCCGGTGGGCGCGAGCGTCCCAACAAGCGAGCAGATGCGCGTCGCGCCCGTGCTCTCGCTCTCGCTCTCGCCCTCGCCCGCCTGGATCACTCTGCCTTGGGCCCTCGCGCAGCTAGGTGCCGCGGTGCCGTAGCTGGGGGGTTGGTGCGGAGTCTCCAGTACTGCACTCCCCGTAGAATTGTTGTCGTGATTAGGTTGGTTGGTTGGTGCCATGTCCTGGCTACGTACGTCCGTCGACGACGTGCGTGGATGCACGCGTACAGGTACCAAGGCCTCCTACTGCTAGACTACATTGATCGGTACCGGATTTTATGTAGAGGCAGAATGGTCCGCGCATGGCTGTGGTTCGGTCCCCGGTAAGGTCCATCACTGGTGACATTACCAGTGCAACCATGGGTTTGTACCGTACCTATACGTGCGCGCTGTTCGTCTTCGCATTTACCACTCGGGTACGGTTCAGTGCATGAGACAACTCGTCCTCGCGAGCTCGACCTGGCAGAGGATAGCACGCGGTTAGTTAAGCTAAGCTAGGGACTAGTGACTTTATTCGAACTGCTACGCCGCTACGGTGAAGTGATGACTCAAGTCGTTATCCGGCTCGCATAAAGTCCTCCACGCAGGACATACGTATTACGACGCCAGAGGTACGGTTGCATTTCCTTCCCCTTTTTCGGTTCGACGAATGGGTTTCAGATTAACGTACACCGTGCGATACAGAGTTTTCTCGAAGTATGTCTTGGCATCAAACAACACAGCGTAAGTTTCGTGTCCAGGTTCAAAGCTAGAATTATATTTTTCTCTCGACGGAGAGAGTAGAACGGAAAGCGTGTTTAAGAAATGGCCTCAGACTATTCCTTCCTTTTATTTGTCCCCCGCTTGCCCGTTCCGTGCGTGCATAGCACGGGGATGGCAGCGCAGGGAGACTCCACCCAAGTCAACGACACATCGAATGCTGATTGCCGGGGTGCCGACTGGACACCGCCGACCGTTTCGTTCGGAATCAGGGGAGGATCTCTGCCAGCCTGCCTGGTCAGATATCAGGCCTTCGGCAGTGTGCGAGTGGTGCCCAAAAATCATCGGCCTCCACGTATGAACTCTAGCACCACTCCAGTTAGCTCACAGTGGTATACAATACCAAGCATCACTTGTGGGATCCGTCAATCCAGTTAAAAGTAAATAAAAAAGCAGATGCCGTACTCAGCCAGCCTTGCACAGGTCTTGTCGTCTTCATCTCAATGGGTATGAAGGAAACAATATTTTATCAATCTGGCATCAGTTGGCATCGGTGAAAGTACTTGCTCCGCTCTCCGTTTTGTTGGCATCGCTCAAAATTGGCTACACTAGTTGCAATGGAGGGAGTGGTGCTACGATCCTCTCTCTCCTCTTTTAGGCATTACTCAAAGAGCAACATTGTGGAGGGCCTTAGGAGCCAACTCGTCAAATTTTACCGTGGAGACTGGACAGTGGATTCTGGTCCCCGTTGATCAGGTTTTTCTCTAGCCATATGTTAAGGAAGCAGTGCTGTCAGTTCACAATCTGGTGGACCATCGATGTAGTGAGTCGAGTCCAGCGAGTCAAGGTGTTTACTCGTTCAATTCTACAAGTTGGAAGGAAACAGCGGTTGCTTACTGTAATAGAAAACGCTAGCGAATGTGGCACGGTCATAGTGAGCTAGTAGTGACAGTGCAATACAATACATGCTCCTAGTAGTAATTGATCAATTCATAGATGGAAGTAGGAGAAACTTAGACTTGTTCCCCTTATGACTCTGCCACTGTTTAGTTACTGAAGCTAGTAGTGACAGTGCAATACAATACAAGCTCCTAGTAGTAATTGATCAATTCATAGATGGAAGTAGGAGAAACTTAGACTTGTTCCCCTTATGACTTTGCCACTGTTTAGTTACTGAAGCTAGAAAAAAATCACTACCATTTCCATTGACCTTGCAGTACAGCGAGTGAGCTATATGCTGCACCTAGACACGGTTGGTCGGATACCCTGCCTACTAGGCATGACGCTACAGTTGTTAGAACACCAAAGATAGGAACCGTAGGATCAACTAGGCATAGATCTAGATGGTACAACTTGACTAGAATATGATGAACAAACTCTAGAACATGAACTACGAGATCTAGATGGATGAGAATGGAGAGGGCAGTGGTCTCTCACTGTCGCAGGGTTTGGTGGAGCTACTGGAGCCGTCCATCACGTCGGTGATGTTGCCGGAGGGCGTCGGGTGATGTAGCGGCCGTAGGTGTGGTCCAATGGCGACGTGTAACACCCTAAAAAATTATTATAATTTAGTAATTAAATTTGAGCATTTAATTAATTTTTATGCATTTTAAACTAGGCAAAATAATAATTTCTGGCTAATTAAAATTTACTATAAGATTTAGTAACATGATTGCTGCATTCAAGCCGAAGCACTTTGGTTTTTGTCTAAGTGTGGGGTTAGAGTTGAGTGGCTTTTAATTCAAATCTAGTTTGAATTTGGAGCAAGTTTGTAAAAACCAGAAAATGAAAAAGTTTCTCTTTTCTTTTCCTTCCCCGCACCCCATTCTGGCCCTGGGCCGTTGGCGGCCCAGCCCCGCGCCACCCATCCCTCCTCCTGATTCGCACGCGCGGCCTGGCAGCACGGCCTGCTCGGCAGCCCACTCCCCCGCGCGCGCACCGCGGCCTGGCTCGACGCGCCGTTCGGCCCAGGCGAAGGCCTGCTCCGCGCCCGCACCCATGCGCGCCGTTTTCCCATCTCCTCTCACTGCGTCGCGGGACCTGCACGTCAGCCGCTCCCTTCTCCTTCCTTCTTCGTCGTCCGGTGATGGCGCTTGCCATCCATGGCCGCTCGCCCGCCGCGCCACCGAGCCAGCCAAGGCAGGCGTTCAAATCCCGCACCTGTTTCCTCTTCTGTCGCGCCCCTGCTCGCCTATAAACCCCGTCGCCGAGTCCTTTCGCCTCCCCTTTTCCTCGTTCACAGTCGAGCTCGTGCCCGCCACTGAAATCCGCCTGCTCCGGTGCTCAATCGCCGTCGACGTCTCACCCTGGAGCTCCACCGTAACTCGCCGCATCTGTAGGTGCCTTCTTCTCCTCGTTTTGGTCACCAATTTCATGGGTTCACGCTCACCAACGACTTTCCTCTTCATAGTCCGCCACCGCACGTCGCCGGTCATCTTGGAGCCAACCCGGACGCCGGCCGCCTCTCCATCGGACTCGTGGTGAGCCACTCGACCACCCCGTACCCTTCTTTTTGCGAGTGGTGCTCTAGAGCGCCGTACCAGCGAGCTCCAGATCACGCCGTTCATGGTGCCACCGCGGGGCCGTCGTCCCGACGTGTTTCCCCACCCTTCGTTTATGTCATGTCGAACTCGTGTCGTTACGTTCGTCACTCCTGTGCCCTCGGTTTGGTCTGAGGCGGCCGAAATCGCTGTACCAGTGATCACCGACGAGCTCGGGCCATCGGCAACCATGGCGCCACCGCACTAGCACTACACGCCGACGAGGGGAGCCCTCCCTTTCTTCTGCGCCGTTAGATCACAAGTGGACGACTCTGATTAGAGCGTACCCCTTCGGGGTCATGACAGGTCCACCGTGGACCATAGACGCGGTGCACCGTGCCCACGTCAGCGCGTCCACCACACACCTGGTGCACTGAGCCAATTCGAGTGCACCGCGTGGCGCCCAGTCAGCGGCAACGCGATCGAAACGCGGTCAGCCGAGCACATTTTGTGGTTTAGCCCCTGCATTTTCTGGAAATCAACCTGCAATCCAACCTTAGTTCAAAATCATTTATTTTCTGTCCTGTTTTCTTCTATCTTAGCCCCGATACTTTTGAATAATGGTGCACGCCGTCCAGAAGAACACGGTATAGTTCAGTTTTTATTCAAATTTGAGTTTGGTTTATTTACAGAAATGCCATTGAAACTTGTTTTATGCATAACTTTTGCGTTTTAAGTCCGATTAGAGTGATTCTTTCGCTCATGTGTTCGTAGCAGTACGTAGATTAGTTCTATAAGCTTTTTAGTCTCTGTTTTGTACTGTTTGGTGTACTGTTCTAATATAAGTATATTTGTATGCATGTGATGATTGGAATGGATGCTTGATTGCTGGATTGAAACACGTTTAGAGGGTGATCAGTTCGAGGTTGCTGAGGATCAGTTGGGTGACCAGCAGTACCAGAAAGGAGACTTTGAAGAAGGCAAGTGTAGCAAAGGCCCCTTGTACCTATGAACTCTACAATTCATATACATGCATGTGTTTAAATTTGAATTACCTTTAAGGACTTTACCTAGATTACTATTTGAACCACATATCCTTGATACCTATGGTTTGGGATGCATTTTGGATAGTTGCTGCAGCGCTCAACATAAAATAAATGTTAAACATGACTAAAGGTATTATGCAATATTGTAAAATGGAGCTTTTTAGCAACAATTAGGGGGCTAGAGTACTGGGTTGAGTGCTCTAGTGCCTTTCCATAAGAACTTAATCCTGAAGCGGCCACCCAGGAGGTTTCGTACAACCTCGAGTGTCAAATGGCTCTGACTTTAACCTGTTAACTAGATTGTACTAGCTCGTCTGTAGCTTTCCGTAAGGACAAGAGGGGGGCACTAGTTGGTATGTTTCTTTTCCTACTAGGGTGTGTACCATGCCGCAACCATGAGTGCCACCCCTTCTATGGCTAGACGACTGAAACCTTAGTAGCTACGACATGTTAGTGCGACTAGCGAAGGGTTACATAGTGAAACCCTACCACACCCCCTAGGTAGAGGTGATGTGGGCTTTGCTAACCCCGGCATTGGGAATCATGGCTTGGTGGGTAAAGTTGTACAATTTCTGTAGAAATATTTAACATGTTATAACAGCGTGCTCATGGATACAAGCGATCTGGATCCTTCATGATTAGTGGTTACTATGGATGGTTGGGAATTGACATAATCTTGATTATTCATTATTACGACTTGAGTTGGGTTTATTCACTAAAGTAGTGATTCAGGATGGTAAAACTTGACCAACTAAAATTACTAACCGCAGTCAAACCGTGTCTAGCCTTTGAGCCTCATAGATTCCTTTGTTATACTTGCTAAGCATGGTGCGCTTACACTTGTTTTATATTCAATGAAAATCCCAGATGGGTAACAGATAACGTGTATGAAGAGTTTCCAGAAGATGTCTAGGATTACTAGGATGATATCCCCCAGTTGGAGTCCCTATGGCGTTTTGGGCTTAGTTCTCTACTCTATGTAATAATATTGCCAATGAGCAAGACTTGTGTTAACTATGTGATGAGATATGCGATGTAATAAAGTACTTTACTTTGATATTATTGCAATTTGAGATTATATGTGTGTTTGGACATCCTGGGAGCACATATATGAGCACTTGGTTTGTTATGCAAAATTGGGTGCGACAAATTGGTATCAAAGCTATAACTGACTGTAGGACGATCAACCTAGTTAGAAATGGACGTTTTTAGGATCACATTATCTTTATTTTGCTACCTTTAATTTACTATAATTTTTTTTGCTTATATTCTGTCCATTATCTGTTGCAAAAATTATCTTATTCTAATACTCAACATTTTCAATCTTATAGATGGCCCACACCAAGTTGGCAGCCCGCAAGCGTACCATTATGATGCCAACAAGGAGGGCGAGGTTCACGCTTGGCAAGCGCGTTCATCCACACCTAGTTGAGGCATTGAGGAACATGGCGGAGGAGCCCCAGGAGGAACTACCTATGGAGGTGCCCATGGAGGAACCTCTGGAGGACAAGATGGAGGATGAACCTATGGATGGGGAGACTGAAGAGGGGCCCATGTATGAGGATCCTGTGGAGATAGAAGAATCTGAGGAGGAGCCCATGGAGGAAGATGAACAGGGGGGTTAGGATGGAGCTGGTGATCCTAAAGATGGTGATGCTTCTGACAAATCTAATTCTGATGATGGGGGTAATGATGGTGGTGATGATGGAGATGGTGGAGATGATGGAGATGATGGTGATGACAATGGAGATGATGGTGATGATGGTGGTGATGGTGACGGAGATGGAGGAGATGGTGGAGGTGATGGTGATGACTACCATGCCGCACTGCTGGCTAAGGGGTGGACTGCGGAGATCCACTATGATTTATAGGGTGATGCCTACTACCACCCAAAACTTTTCTCCCTTATACGCCGCTACCACACGAGGTGCACCGTGCAGTACTAGACGGAGCATTGGACCCACCCCGACTACACCGGCTTCTGGGAGACAGAGGTGTACATCCACAAAGGGAGTCGGGTGCACTACGTCCACTATGCTATCCCTGCATGGCTCACACGTGCAGCTGCCATCTGGGATGTGGCTTGATAGGCATTGGTGGTCAATCATGACCGTCACTTCGACGACATCAAATGGGAGGAGGATCGCTATCTTCACCCCTGTCGGAGCGGCTAATCCACCTGCAACATCGCCGCACCACTTGGGGAGGAGAACCATAGTCTTAGGCCTACCCTGGTGAGCTTGGCCTAGACCAACACCGACTTGGATCAAACCTTGGATGAGCTAGATGTCATGGGGAAGGCATACCTGTAGCTTGCCCTTGAGAATGCTACGTTGAAGCAGCAGCAAGGTGGTCCTGATGTGGAGACGCCAAGTATTCCAGCTGAATCATCCCCAAGGAACAGAGGAGGCTATGGAGACCCCAACACCAACACCAACATCGATCCATAGGAGGATTTTCCACAAATATATAATAAACAAGCATAGATGTGCGAGAGTGTGTTTAGTTTCTTTTCTTTTCAATGGTTAAACAATTGTCACTTGAGTGGTTGGATGATTGTCATGATGGATAATGTTTGATTTGGATTTTTGTCATGATTGTGGTGACTTGTGGGCATGTCCACAGTCATTTAGTTTAAGACTAAGGCTTAAGGAGGATATGAATAAATAGTTGGGTTTCTTTTTATCTTGCTGTCCGTTCTATATCATTCTGAGCAGTCCACCTTTATTAGTTCATAGCTCATGTTCTGGATGTTCAATGGTCATGAAAATTTTATGGAGATAATTAGACTTCTGTATCTTTCCTTTGGCTCTAGAATCACCTCAATACCTATTATGAATTGTGAGATACAGCTATTGTAAGTTCATGTTTCTGTGCTGTTAGAAATCTGGAGTAGTACTACTTGTCATCTGTTTTTGCTTGACTAAAGGTCAGAATCTAAGAATGTGTTCTAAATTAAAGTTGTAGAGAATTTCATAAGCTTTCCAGAAAAGTAAAATTCACATTCAGATGATAAACAGAGAGTAAGATATGCTCATTTTACTACACTATTGTTTGTCCAACTCGCCGAAAAAGTTCAAAACATTTATCTTCTTGTATACCCTATATATATATCTTGTCCTTGATCTTGTGATACCTACTCTTATTAGGCCATTATTTCTTAAAGGTTATATTTTAGACATATGAGACTTATATGATGTATCTACAGATGGTGAACACCAGGAGGAACAACCAAGGAATCGAGGACTTGCCGCTGCCACCCCCTATCAGTATGGAGCAACTAATGATGATGCAAACTCAACTGCTTCAGCAGATGGCTCAGAACATATAGAATAATGAGAATGGAAATGGGAATGCACCCCCTCAAGTTAGAGACAAGAGGGGAGAGTTTCTGAAGGGACATCCGCCTGTCTTCAAGCATTCCACTGACCCTCTCCAAGCTGATGACTGGTTACGTGCAGCTGAGAGGCAACTTGAGATTGCGTAATGTGATGATAGGGAGAAAGTGTTGTATGCAGCTAGGCAGCTGTAGGGGGCAGCACTTGACTGGTGGGAGTCATTTCGCTTTGCCCATACTAAAGCTAACCCCATAACTTGACAAGAATTTCGCAATGCTTTCCGCTCTCACCATGTTCCTGCTGGGTTGATGAAGTTGAAAAAGAAGGAATTCCTTGCTCTCAAACAGGGAGGCATGACCGTGGCTGAGTATCATGACAAATTCATACGATTGTCATGGTACGCACCTACTAAAGTGGAAGGTGATGATAAGAGGCAGGAGCTATTCATGGAAGGTCTGAATGATGGTCTCCAGTACCAACTGTTGTCCCATACCTTTGCTAGTTTCCAGCAGCTAGTGGACAAGGCCTTGGTTGTAGAGAACAAGCACTGTCAAATGGAGGACAAGAAGAGGAAATTCCAGGGGCAACAGTCCGGGAGCAACACTCGTGTTCGCACTGTTCCTCAACAAGCTTACCCACAGCAACGCTATCGAGGTCAGTCAAGCCTGATCAACCATAACCAGCAGCCATAGCGTGCATAGCAGCAGCAACTGTACAGGGCACCAGTTCAGCGTCAGCAGCAAGCTTACAATGTTCCTATGAAGGGCAATGTTCCTAATGCTCCACCAAAGAATGGCGCACCAAAGGCGCCAATTGCTATCAATGACAACAAATGTTTCAGCTATGGTGAATTAGGACATTACTCCAATAGATGTCCTAAGAAGTTGGCTAATGTGCAGCAGAATTATGTCCGTAGAAAGATCAACCTTGTGACCGTAGAGACAACTCAGGAGGCACCTGATGTGGTGATCGGTACGTTTCCGGTCAACTCAAACTCAGCTACAGTTCTTTTCGATTCTGGTGCTTCGCATTTCTTCATAGCATATACTTTCATAAAGAAGCATGGTATTCCCGTATGTGTTATGAAGAAACCCATGTTAGTAAACTCACCTGGAGGGGAAATGAAAGCAAATTGGATATGCTTAGCTGCTAGTCTCATCATAAGGGGGTAGAATTTCAAGCCAATCTTGTAGTCATAGACTCATCTGGAATTGATGTTATCTTGGGTATGGATTGGTTGAGGTCCTGAAAGGCAGTTATAAATTGTGAGAACAGTTCCATGAATCTAATCACTCCATCTAGAGAGAAAGTTGAGTATGTAGCAACACAGTCAGCCTCAGAAATTTGTCGGGTTAATCAATTGAAGGGCTCAATAGTAGAGGACATACGGGTGGTAAATGAGTACCTAGATGTCTTCCCTGATGAGTTACCAGGTATGCCACCTGAACGTGATATTGAGTTTATGATTGAACTTTTATCTAGAACTGCACCCATAGCTAAGAGACCCTATAGAATAGGAGTGAATGAATTAGCGGAACTTAAGAAACAAATAAGGGAACTGCTAGATAAGGGTTATGTCCAACCTAGTTCTTCACCTTGGGAGCACCAGTATTGTTTGTTGAGAAGAAAGATGGTATACAAAGAATGTGCATAGATTACAGATCACTTAATGAGGTCACAATTAAGAACAAGTATCCACTAACTAGAACCGATGACCTGTTTGACCAGTTGAAAGGAGCTTGTGTATTTTCCAAGATCGACCTCCGATCTGGATAGCATTAGTTGAGAATAAGGCATTCTAACATTCCCAAAACCGCTTTTGTGACCCGATATGGATTATATGACTTCACAGTCATGTCTTTTGGTCTGACAAATGCACCTGCTTACTTCATGTATTTGATGAACAAAGTATTCATGGAGTACCTTGACAAGTTTGTTGTTGTGTTTATTGATGATATGTTAGTCTACTCTAAGAATGAAGAAGAACATGAGGAACATTTGAGGCTAGTATTGCAAACGCTTAGAGAACATCAGCTCTATGCTAAGTTTAGCAAATGTGAGTTCTGGCTAAAAGAAGTATCTTTCTTTGGCCACATAATCTCTAATGGAGGAGTAACAGTAGATCCTAAGAAGGTTAGAGATGTGTTGAGTTGGAAGCCACCTCAGGATGTTAGTGAGATTCGAAGTTTTCTTGGTATGGCTGGGTACTATAGGAGATTCATCGAGGGATTCTCTAAGTTAGCCAAACCTATGACTGCCCTATTAGAGAAGAATGCCAAATTTATATGGTCTAAGCAATATCAGGATAGTTTTGAGGAGTTGAAAAAGAGACTGACTTCTGCCCTAGTGCTTGTCTTACCTGATCTTACCAAAAGCTTCTATATCTATTGTGATGCCTCACGGCAAGGTCTAGGCTGCGTTCTTATGCAAGAGGGTAGAGTTGTTGCCTATGCATCTAGACAGCTAAGAAAACATGAGTTAAATTATCCGACTCATATTCTAGAGTTAGCAGCTGTGGTACAGGCTCTCAAGATTTGGAGGCATTACCTGATTGGTCACAAGTGTGAGATTTATACTGATCACAAGAGTTTGAAGTATATATTCACTCAGTCAGATCTGAATTTGAGGCAACGCAGGTGGCTAGAGTTGATCAAGGATTACGACTTGGAGATACACTATCATTCGGGAAAAGCTAACGTTGTAGCAGATGCTTTGAGTAGGAAGAGTTATGTCAACATGGCCTATGCAACTCAATTACCTAAAGAGTTGTGTGAGGAGTTCGAACATCTAGATTTGGGTATTGTGGCTAACACTATGGAGTTAGAGGTGGAACCTACTTTAGAACAAGAGATTCGTAAGGGACAGTTGACTGATGAGAAAATCAAAGATATTGCTGAACGTATAGTGATTGGTAAAGCCCTAGGTTTCCACATGGATGATCAAGGAACAGTTTGGTTTGGTAAAAGAATTTGTGTGCTAGAAGTAAAGTCTATTAGAGAGTCTATTTTGAAGGAAGCTCAGGACTCGGCCTATTCTATACACCCGAGGAGTACTAAAATGTATCTTGATCTTAAAGAGAGATATTGGTGGTACGGACTAAAACGAGATGTAGCTGAACAAGTGGCCATATGTGATACGTGTCAAAGAGTAAAGGCAGAGCATCAGAGGCCAGCAGGTTTACTTCAACCTATGAAGATACCCGAGTGGAAATAGGAAGAAGTTGGAATGGATTTCATAGTGGGATTATCCCGTACACAGAGGGGATATGACTCTATCTGGGTAATTATAGACCGTCTAACAAAAGTAGCACATTTCATTCTTGTCAAGACAACTTACTCTGGTGCGAAGTTGGCAGAGCTATACATGGAAAAAGATTGTATGTTTACATGGAGTACCGAAGAAGATTGTTTCAGATAGGGGTACACAGTTCACATCTCATTTTTAGCAGAAGTTGCATGAGTCCATGGACACAAAGTTGAACTTTAGCTCAACTTATCATCCTCAGATAGATGGGCAGACTGAGATAACAAATCAGATTTTAGAGGATATGTTGAGAGCTTGTGCTTTACAGTATGGGACAAGTTGGGATAAGAGTTTGCCCTATGCTAAATTCTCTTATAATAATAGCTACCAGAAAAGTCTTAAGATGGCACCATTTGAAGTGTTGTATGGCAGAAAGTGTAGGACACCACTGTTTTGGAATCAAACGAGGGAAAGTCAAGTCTTTGGACCAAAAGTTTTGCAACAGGCGGAGAAATAGGTACAAACAATAAGGCACAATTTGAAGGTCGGACAATCTCGATAGAAGAGCTATGCGGACACCAGAAGGAGGGATTTAGTGTTTGAGATTGGTGATTTTGTTTATCTCAAAGTGTCACCTATGAGAGGAGTTAAGAGGTTTCATACTAAGAGAAAGTTGTCACCCAGGTATTTGGGACCCTTTAAGATCATTAACAGGAGAGGAGAAGTTGCTTACCAGCTAGAATTACCGGAACACCTCTCAGGTGTTCATGATGTTTTCCATGTATCACAGCTCAAGAAATGTTTGAGGGTACCTGAGGAACAGTTACCTTTGGATAAACTGAATATCCAGGAGGATCTTTCATACAAAGAATATCCGGTGAGAATTTTGGAAATAGCAGAGAGAATCACAAGGAGCAGGATTATAAGAATGTGTAAGGTTCAGTGGAACATGCATTCGGTAGATGAGGCAACCTAGGAAAAAGAGGATGATCTGAAATCTGACTACCCTAATCTTTTTGAATCATCCAAATCTCGGGGATGAGATTCATCTTGAGGGGGGTAGGTTTGTAACACCATAAAAAATTATTATAATTTAGTAATTAAATTTGAGCATTTAATTAATTTTTATGCATTTTAAACTAGGTTAAATAATAATTTCTGGCTAATTAAAATTTACTATAAGATTTAGTAATATGATTGCTGCATTCATGCCGAGGCATTTTGGTTTTTGTCTGAGTGTGGGGTTAGAGTTGAGTGGCTTTGAATTCAAATCTAGTTAGAATTTGGAGCAAGTTTGTAAAAAACAGAAAATGAAAAAGTTTCTCTTTTCTTTTCCTTCCCCGCACCCCATTCCGGCCCTGGCCATTGGTGGCCTAGCCCCACGCCTCCCTTCCCTCCTCATGATTCACGCGCGTGGCCCGGCAGCACGACCTGCTCGGTAGCCCACTCCACGCGCCTTCTCTTCACCACACGCGCGTGCGCACCGTGGCCCGGCTCAGCGCGCCATTCGGCCCAGGTGAAGGACTGTTTCGCGCTCGTACCAGCGCGCTGCCATTTTCCCCTCTCCTCTCATTGCATCGCAGGACCCGCACGTCAGCCGCTCCCTTCTCCTTCTTTCTTCGCCGTCCGGTGATGGCGCTTGCCATCCATGGCCGCTTGCCCGCCGCGCCACCGAGCCAGCCAAGGCAGTCATTCAAATCCCATGTTGATGCTGGGCGATTGATGCCACACATGTTCCCTCTTCTGCCGCGCCCCCACTCGCCTATAAACCCCGCCACTGAGCCCTTTCCGTTCCCCTTTTCCCCGTTCACAGTCGAGCTCGCGCCCGCCACTGAAATCCGCCCGCTCCGGTGCTCAATCGCCATTGACGTCTCACCCAGGAGCTTCGCCATGCCTCGCCGCATCTGTAGGTGCATTCTTCTCCTCGTTTTGGTCACCAATTTCCTGGGTTCACGCTCACTAGCGACTTTCCTCTTCACAGTCTGCCACTGCACATCGCCGGTCATCTTGGAGCCAACCCAGAGGTCGGTAGCATCTCCGTTGGACTCGTGGTGAGCCACTCGACCTCCCTGCACCCTTCTTTTTGTGAATGGTGCTCTAGAGCGCCGTACCAGCGAGCTCCAGATCACACCATTCATGGTGCCACCGTGGGGCCGTTGTCTCGACGTGCTTCCTCACCCTTCGTTTATGCCGTGTTGAACTCGCGTTGTTGCGCTCGTCACTCCCGTGCCCTCGGTTTGGTCTGAGGCGGCCGGAATCACCGTACCGGTGATCACCAGCAAGCTTGGGCCATTGGCAACCATGGCGCCGCCGCGCTAGCACTGCATGCCGATGAGGGGAGCCCTCCCTTTCTTCTGCGCCGTTAGATCACAAGTTGACGGCTCTGATTAGAGCGTACCCCTTCGGGGTCATGACGGGTCCACCGTGGACCATAGACGTGGTGCACCGCGCCTGCGTCAGCGTGTCCACCGCACACCTGGTGCACCGAGCCAATCCATGCGTGCCGCGTGGCGCCCAGTCAGCGGCAATGCGGTCAAACCACGGTCAGCCAAGCACATTTTGTGGTTTAGCCCTTGCATTTTCTAGAAATCAACCCACAGTCCAGCCTTAGTTTAAAATCATTTCTTTTCAGTCATGTTTTCTTCTGTTTTAGCCCTGGTACTTTTGAATAATGGTGCGCGCCATCCAGACCACGGTAGAGTTCAGTTTTTATTCAAATTTGAGTTCGGTTTATTTATAGAAATGCCATTGAAACTTGTTTTATACGTAACTTTTGCGTTTTAAATCCGATTAGAGTGATTCTTTCGCTCATGTGTTCATAGCAGTATGTAGATTAGTTCTATAAGCTTTTTAGTCTCTGTTTCTACTATTTGGTGTACTATTCTAATAGAAGTATATTTGTATGCATGTGATGATTAGAATGGATGCTTGATTGGTGGATTGAAACACGTATAGAGGGTGATCAGTTCGAGGTTGCTGAGGATCAGTTGGGTGACCAGCAGTACCAGAAAGGAGACTTTAAAGAAGGCAAGTGTAGGAAAGGGCCCCTTGTACCTATGAACTCTACAATTCATATGCATGCACGTGTTTAAATTTGAATTACCTTTAAGGACTTTACCTAGATTACTATTCGAACCACATATCCTTGATACCTATGGTTTGGGATGCATTTTGGATAGTTGCTGCAGTGCTCAACATAAAATAAATGTTAAACATGACTAAAGGTATTATGTAATATTGTAAAATGGAGCTTTTTAACAATAATTAGGGGGCTAGAGTAGTGGGTTGAGTGCTCTAGTGCCTCTCTAGAAGGACTTAATCCTGAAGCAGCCACCCAGGAGGTTTTGTACAACCCCGAGTGTCAAATATCTCTGACTTTAACCTGTTAACTAGATTGTACTAGCTCGTCTGTAGCTTTCCGTAAGGGCAAGAGGGAGGCACTAGTTGGTATGTTTCTTTTCCTACTAGGGTGTGTATCGTGCCACGACCATGAGTGCTACCCCTAGAGGGCGGCCACATACGGCTAGACGGCTGGAACCTTAGCATCTACGACATGTTAGTGCGAATAGCGAAGGGTTACGTAGTGAAACCCTGCCACACCTCCTAGGTAGAGGTGATGTGGCCTTTGCAAACTCTGGCATTGGGAATCATGGCTCGGTGGGTAAAGTTGTATAATTTCTGTAGAAATATTTAACCTGTTATAACAGCCGTCCTCACGGATACGAGCGATCTGGATCCTTCATGATTAGTGGTTACTATGGATGGTTGGGAATTGACATAATCTTGATTATTCATTATTACCACTTGGGTTGGGTTTATTCACTAAAGTAGTGATTCAGGATGGTAAAACTTGACCAACTAAAATTGCTAACCGCAGTCAAACCGTGTCTAGCCTTTTAGCCTCATAGATCCCTTTGTTATACTTGCTAAGCATGGTGTGCTTACACTTGTTTTACATTAAATGAAAATCCCAAATGGGTAATAGATAACGTGTATGAAGAGTTTCCAGAAGATGTCTAGGATTACTAGGATGATATCCCCCAGTTGGAGTCCCTGTGGCGTTTTGGGCTTAGTTCTCTACTCTATGTAATAATGTTGCCAATGAGCAAGACTTGTGTTAACTATGTGACGAGATATGCGATGTAATAAAGTACTTTACTTTGATATTATTGCAATTTAAGATTATATGTGTGTTTGGACATCCTGGGCGCACATATATGAGCACTTGGTTTGTTATGCAAAATTGGGTGCGACACGGCGGCGAACCTCGTGGTGGTGCTTCTCGTCACTGGCTGCGCACCCTCTCTAGATCGGTGCTAGGGTTTCGTCGGTGGGAACTGTAGCTCGGTCAACCTCGTGAAGAGAGCCGACGGCCCCCACCTCTTTTTATAGCGCAGTGTGATGGAGGCCAACCAACCATATAGGGTTGGACGCCACCGATCAGGACGCGAGGGCCCAACTCGCCCGTTGGGCCGAGCTGGAGAGATCATCACTAACACAAATAATAACACTTTGGTGCTGTACTACTGAACAACATACGTCACGTTTATAAAGCAGCAGAAGCATACGCGTATAGAATGGCAAGTCTCAACCGCACCATGTGCCTTTGTGCCTTTAGCAATTTACGTATGGAGACGACGCCGCTACAGTTTTTTGTGATCATATGTCATGTGAGGACAGGTAGATGTTAAGGCCTACCGAACCGTGGCGGTTCTTGCCAATGCTATCTTTGTTTATATCTCGCCATTTTCGCCGCCAGTACACCTTGCCTAAACCTACCTGACTGTGCCTTCACAACTTGCATGCGGCACTATATTCAATCATTCGAGTGATTAAGTAAAATATATCTCCATCAATGATTTCAGAAGTTGTAAGCATTTTTTAACTGAATAGTACGGGACCGTGTCAATAGTTTGTCGAAGATAATGTTTTTGTACTTCTGAATTCTGATGCCGTCCCTACTGAATATAAAAACAAATGTTTAGCGTCCGTCAAGAATCTTTTCTGCACCAGTAATGCACTGCCGATATATATTAGCTTCCTGTCCTAAAAGTTCTCTGCCCATCTTTATTTATTTGCAAAATGATGGTGTCTGCGTTTGTTTGCTGGGAAAATTGGTTTTATAGCATTGAAAGATTACAAGAATCGAAAAATACCACCGAAAGAGCTCTGTTACGTAAAATACCATCGGAAGATGGAAACGCTCGGAAGTAACGTCGTTAGGTCCATCCGCATCCGCTCAACTTGAAAAGATAAAAACAAAAAAAAAGCCATGGCGTCGCTGATCTCCAAGCCCAGGTGGTTCCTCTGGATGGCAAGCCTCTCGCCGCTGTCGGCGGGGAGGCACTCGCAGCGAGTCGAACACCGCGGTGAAGTACCGGAGGCTGGCCTTGAACGGCGGAACCGCGGAAGCAAGCTTGAGCGTCCTCTAGACGTGGCATTGCCGCCGGTGCCGGCCCCGTCTTTCTACCAAGAGCTTGCTGATGGGAGCGGATGCGAGCCAACGCGCTGGACGCTTTTTCTCTTGTGCTCGTCATCGATCTCTGTGCTGTCGGGAACACCAGGTTGACGACCACGGTCGTGTCGCTGTCAACCTTGATGCGTTCATGGAAGCCACCGTCTAGAGTCTGGACCATCCACGATGCCTTCGAACTTGAATCTTAGGTTGGGGCACCCGCTTGCGAACCGCGCCAGCCACGCGCCCACACCTCGGTTTGCCTTAGCTCGTCAGAGTTCGTGCCGAGGCCGGTGATTCGCAGGGAAAATGGCTCGTCAAAGTCGCCGTCGTCGTGTGAGCTGCTGCTGCTCATGCTCGCGGCGGCGCCGGCCGACAGGGACTGGATTGAGGGAGAGCTCGGCGAGCGACCGGTGTTGCTCGAACCCGAGAGGGAACACGCCGGAGAGCCTGTTCATCGAGAGCCGCAGGACGCGCACCGCCGGAGACGAGAAGTTGAACACGCGGAGCACCAGGAGGCCCAGGTGGTCGATCACCGCCGTTCCGGGACTCTAGCCAGCCCGTCGGCGAGCACGTTGGGGCTGACGTCGAGCACCTCGAGGGTCCGGTCGTCTGGAGCCGGAGCAGACCCGTGGGCAGCGCACCACGGATCGCGTTGCCGGAGAGGTTGAGCACCCGGAACGGGGTGAGGCTGGCGAGCGATGCGGCCACCTGCCCCCGCAGTGTCCAGTTGGGCAGCGCCAGCCCGACGATGGCGACCGCCGCCTCGGCTTTGCCGCACATCACTCCGTTCCAGACGCAGCACCGATTGTCTGACGCAGAACCCGTGCAGCGCGGCGAGGTCGTCGGCGCCGCACGGCTGCACGGCGGCGCCGCTCCTGGACCGCGACAGCACGGGCGCGCGTAGCACCACTAGCAGCATCGCCGCTACTCTGCTCTGCTCGTAGCTAGCTTGCTAATGGTGATGGTAAGCAAGCGCCATGCAGTTTCTCACATGTTGGTTGTCCGCAAGCAGTCCGGACGGTGAGCAGTAGATGGATGGAGGAGGAAGAAGGAGCGTCCCAGGCTCCCGGCGGGTGGAGATGGACGCCGTTACCTCCAAACGTGACATAACATGACGGAATGCTATTCTCAGGTAACGTTTCCATCTTTCGATGATATTTTAGGTAACAGAGCTTTTTTAATGGTATTTTTCGATTCTTGCTATCTTTCCATGCTATAGAACCTTTTTTCCCTTGTTTGTTTCGGTTGGCTCGAATAGATAACTTGGATCCTTTTATAAGCTACTACTCTACATCTTAAATAAACAGGTCATAAAGTAAGCTGCTTTCTTAGAGGCAATGTAGCATCGCTTTTCAAAGAAGATATTCACATTTTTAAGATACCACGTAAGGAATTGTTCCTTTTTGCATTCCTAAAAGAAAACCAACGTGCAGTACAATTTGGTGAACGGTTTCTCGTTTCAGGAAACTTTCTTTGTTGGGTTTTTAATCGGCAACATGTCCTAATCTGTCAATCCAACCGTAAGCGATCGACATCCATGATGAGAGGAGAATATATAATCCAGCGGTAGGTATATGGGGAATGGGAAGCCCATAACCACCTCGTCTTTTGCCAATACTCTTCTCCTACTCTTCTATTCTCTGCGCTGATCTCACCAATAGATGCCTCAGAAGACCAAACTTTAACTTTCTGCATAACATATTCACACGTGGCAGCACCTTTGATTCCTGCAGCAAAACACATGCACGAATAGTTTACTCTCATATCGAAATCAGCCACTCGGTATCTAACTAAAATATCTCCAAGTTTCTCCTGTTTGTGTTCCATCATTGATGCTTGGTAAATAATGACCCCACACATGACAAAACTCTGCATGCATGCAGAACAAGTCCTGCCTGACTCCTGTAAATAAAAAACACAGATTAAGGAACAGCTGACTTCCATCCGAAATAAAAAATAAAAAAATAAAACTAGACTGGGATCTGCTCATCTGTCATCTCCTGTTTGCAGCCATTTTGACTTGCTCAACTGCCGCACTGACGTAGCTTTCGTCGCATATTCGCGTCGTCGAAGTTGTTACGGTTCGGCCACGCATGGGTTTCGCGCCACCATTGACGGACGGGTTTGTTAAGACTCTCCCAAGAACAGATAGCGTGCGCAGGTATGCTTTAAAATGTTTGTTTTTTTGCATCCGGCGAGCCGTGTGGGTTTCCACTCTCCAGATCCTACGTGCGCGCGACTGCGATTGCATGACTGCAGCAGGCGCATGCAGCTGAATGACCTGCGATGATAGTCAGAGCCCGCCTAACCGGACTGACCGTTTCAGCGATCGAGGCCACGGCCTGAAACAGCTGGAGATTATCGTGCATGATCCATCCAGGGTCAATTCTGCTGCGCTTTTGTATATCCTGCAGTCGTTTTTTCCCCAGTTTCACGACCCTAGTCCATGCGGTCAGATTGGGAGAAGTCGGGAACGAAAGGTTCCGGGTTTCACTTAGCAGCCCCGGCCACTCGTCTATGTCCAATCTTTGCTACTGGGAAGCATCATCCAATTTGACCAGACTGAAGTTGATACACTGGAAAATCAATAGATTTACAGTCTTGAAACACACGCTGAGTCACGCAGTCCTGTTAGATGTGTGCAGTTCTTATCGTGAGTTCTCCATTCTTCACGTTTTTATCGAGAATTCTTCAAGTCCTCCCATGTCAGCGAAGGAACATAAAGCCTCCATTCTTCAAGTTCAGCCTTCTATTCAGCACTGCAAAATGATCTTCAGGAAAGAGTCTGCTCAGGTTATCCTTTAGAGCAAAACAAAAATGTGAGCCTCTTATCAGTTGTCAATTGGCTAGAAGCTTTTGTGTAATTCTGTTGGTTTTCTTAGTCTCCTTTTTTGTTTCGTGATTTGTTTGTAAGACTCTTTTGTTTTTGTGAATAAATTTCCAAAGAGTCTTACAAACGCATGTGTTTCCTTATAATTTTTTTCCCCGGAAATGTTTCGTCAATCACAAGCCAAGCTTTCCCAGGAGAGAGCCTCGGAGACCTGTGGCCCATATGATAAGTCGTCCAGCCCAGGGCAGGCAAAAAGGCCTGGCCCGAAATTACCAACGCGACCCACAACACCAACACTCCAACAGGACCACCACCACCACCACCTCATGTGTCATCGTCGATCCAGTCCATGCACCGGGTGCAGGGCCGGAGCCAGGGCGGCGAAACAACGACGCACCGGGCCGTCTCGTCTACGATTTGGTTTCTCGTGGACCACGACTCACGCTGGCCCCGTACACCACTCGTGCGCCAATTCCTCCTCCCCCTCCCCCTCCCCCTCCCCCTCCTGCTCCCCGACAAGGCAGCAACAAGCTGATTACCTGACTCATGGCGGGACGGATGACATCCCCAAAACCCTAACCCCGCGCCACTTGCCGTCACTGCCGCACCCGCGTGGGCCGGCCCAGCGGCCTCAACCCGAACCGAAGCGCCATTGATGAGCCCCGAGCCTGCCCTCGCCGCAGGCAGCGATGCACAAGCTCCTCCCACGCGCCGCCTCCTTGCTCGACGCCGCCGCCGCCGCGGCCCCCCTGCTGCTCTCCTCCCCACGCATGCCCACGCTGCGCCTGGCTGGTAGCCCGTTCGTACCCACGTGCCCTGGCGCAAACCCTGGCCGCATCCGCTCGCCGCCGTGGCTGCGCTGTGACGCTGGGAGGAGGCGGGGACTCTGCTCCGCCGAGGCGGCGAGGCGCGGGGGCGATACGGAGGAGAGGGAGAAGGGTGGCGGGGGTCGCAATGCGCCAGAGAGGTAGCAGAGAGGTCGGAGTGATGCGCTGGTGGGAAGTGGGGAGCTGCTTGCCATTCCCGGAGTCGGGCCACGGAACCTAAGCTCGTGGACAAGGGATTCGATGACGTGGCGCAGCTCAAGCAGTTCTACAGGGATAAGGTGTGCGTTGAGCTATTCCTGTGTTCTGTTTCATGGAATATGGATTACGTTAAATTTCTACTGCCTTCTTTTTAAAGGACTCAAAGGGGTCTTGAGTTGTTATACTCTTATATGGTTTGCAGGAGTTTACATCAAGTCCTGATTATATCTCGCAATTTACTCTTAGCTTCAAAGCCTGTCTTCAACACCGTGAGCAATCACGGGATAAGCTGATTTCATGTGGCTCACACTATATTTTGCGAGGCTGTCCCCATATTGTCATGGTTTAAATGTTGTGTTTTCTCTTCCAACCAGTTGTTCCCATGCTTAGTAAGATAAAATTAGAATATTCTAATTTCTTGTGTCCTTCTTTTTTCTGTCAAAAGCATTACAGATTGATATGTTGAATGTATATGTTGGAATTGTACTCTCATCAGTGCAACTTTCTAAATCTGACTAATTGTAATGGTGAAATTCTAATGAGAAAACAGCAAGAACAAATTACTTTTGTGGTTCACTTTGTGGCCTATCTTTTGCTCTTGGTTTATTTTGCCAAACCTGCTTTGTGATTATTCTGGAGACTATTTACTGAATGTCTGAATGATGTTTATTTAATCTAAGGTCAATGTAATTCGTGCTAAGTGCTAACATTTTGTGAGTATTTTGCAGTTCTTTGGCAAGTCTAATGAGAAGATGGTTGAGTTCTTGCAAAATTCAGTTGGCATCATTCACAAGAACCATGCTGAGAGTATAACTTTGTTCATTAAAGAGAGTGTTGATGAAGAGCTGAAAGGCACCGATACATATAAGCTTCCTAAAAATAGGAGGCTGACCTTCTGTGTAGAAGGGAATATCAGTGTTGGGAAAACTACCTTCCTTCAAAGAATAGCCAGTGAAACTATCGAACTACGTGACCTTGTAGAAATTGTACCTGAACCTATTGCTAAGTGGCAGGATGTTGGCCCTGAATACTTCAATATACTTGATGCTTTTTATACGGAGCCACAGAGGTATGCACACACCTTCCAGAATTATGTATTTGTGACAAGAGTCATGCAAGAGAAGGAATCTGCGTGTGGAATAAAACCTCTTTGGCTGATGGAAAGAAGCGTTTTCAGTGATCGAATGGTAGGTTTACCTTCGTTGTAAAAACCACCTTGATGACGGATCAAATGCTTTGATGTAATTTGAATTTCACCTTTTGGTCTTTTTGTTTTGTCAATTTCTGTTCCTATTTTAAGGAATGGTTTTTGTTGATATTTTCAGGTTTTTGTTCGTGGTGTGCATGAAGCAAACTGGATGAATGAGATGGAGATCAGCATTTATGACTCTTGGTTTGACCCAGTTGTGTCATCACTCCCAGGTCTTATCCCTGATGGTTTTATTTATCTAAGAGCTAGCCCTGATACTTGCCACAAAAGAATGCTGGTGCGAAAAAGATCAGAGGAGGGTGGTGTTACTCTTGATTACCTTCGAGGTTTGCATGAGAAACACGAGAGCTGGTTACTTCCATCCAAGGGAGGAGGTTCTGGCGTGTTGTCCGTCAGTCAGCTTCCAGTTCATATGGCGGGCTCCCTGCCTGCGGATATACGAGATAGGGTATTCTACTTGGAAGGAGATCACATGCATTCAAGTATCCAGAAGGTAACTTTCTCCAATTTTTTTCATGTTTTTATAGTGATCTAGTAAGGAGTTATTTGGTCACATGGGTGAGGCACTGAGGCTCTTTCTTGACAGGTTCCTGCTCTTATCCTGGACTGCGAACATGACATTGATTTTAACAAGGACATTGAAGCCAAACGACAGTAAGTTCTATACTTCATAAGTACTAATATTCTGTTCATTTTCCATTAGTGTTAACCGATTGTTGTAGCTGGAAGTTGACTATAGCATCCACAGTGTCCTGCAAAAGCTAACGTAAAGCAATAAATGCAGCACTGTTCCTAGGCAATAAGCATTGTAGAACTGCACCGTAGGGGGAAAAAACTTTAAGGTGCGCTGTAAGCTTACTGCTCGAGCATAAGGAATACAAAATAATTTGTTTCTTCTCTCACTCTCGCCCTATCTCAAGTACGGCAGTTGGTTCTGGCGGTTTGGCGCCACCACCGGGAGCTCACCAGATCTGGTCCCATGCGCCTCTGCAAGCTCAAGGGAGGGCTCTGGACGAGAACTTGATTTGGTCAGATGGGACAGAGGAGCTCTGGAAAGGTTTGCCAACGGCAGATCGGGGAGGACCTCCCCTGCTAGATGCGCGATCACCACAAGCTCCTCATGCTTCCGAACTCGGCTTGCGACCTTCAGGCTCCACGAGGCCCAGGCACAGGCGTGGTAAGCAGAGCAGGGACTAGGGCGAGGCTGTGAAGATCAATGGCTCTGACTCGATAGCCAATGGCTCCGATTCCAGCTAAGAATAGCCGCGTGCATACTGCACTGCTGTGGAGAGAGGATTGGGAATGAGCCATGGAGGGAAACGAGCTTGGCCAACAGACGGAAGGGACGATGGGGTGCAGATGGAGTTGATTGGAGAATTGCGGGATTTTTAATTATAGCATGGGACCCACTTAAGACCCAATTGAACCATACACATTGTGTCAGATGCAATAACTATTGCCTATTTATCTGGGCCCCACCTTAAACTGCAGTCGGGCTATAGACATTGACCTTTCCCTAAGGCATTTGAATTGGCAACTTTTAAACTTTGTCCTTTGGTAGATAGTGGTTTACTAAGCAATTGTAAAATAATGAACTCTATGTATACATGGTATAAAATTGAAAGTATTGTATTTTGAATTGAACTATCTGATACAAATAGTGCGGACTAGCTGTGATTTGCTAGCACAGTGGTTTAACAGTGGGTTCAATGTGTAAATTTTAAGCTTATCGTGTTTTTGGGTATCTTTGGGGTTAGGTTTGGCTTTAATGTTTCCACAAGAAAATTTTTGTACATTCAACAAGTTTCTGAAGGGCGGGCCTGGTGCAAGCGGTAGTCTTACCGCCTGTGGCTGGAAGGTCCCGGGTTCGAGTCGCGGTCTCCTCGCATTGCACAGGCGAGGGTAAGGCTTGCCACTGACACCCTTCCCCAGACCCCACACAGAGCGGGAGCTCTCTGCACTGGGTACGCCCCTTTTACATTCAACAAGTTTCTATGTGACGTTGTTATAAATGTAGCTTATTTTGTGGCTCCTGTTCCTTGACCATCTCACGTGGCCTAATTTACAACTTGCAAGTTCTAGCTTCTTGGCATCCTGACTGCTAAAGTTTTACTAACAACTAATTGATTGAAGGCTAGGCGTGCCTGTGTGGTTTCTTTTCTTGACCATGAATAAATGAACATATACTGATTCTGTGTCTCACTTCATAAACAATCTGGAAGTCTTTGAAATGCTGCTGTACATATACTTGCTCCATTTATTAATTTGAGTTGTTTTTCAAGACCAAGTCTTGCGTGCAATAAATTCGTGTTGGTGTCTGATTCCTCTTGCAATTATTATTGTGATGACAAACTTTTCTTTGTCTTGATTTTATTTTTCCATATCAAAACTTGATGCATCTTTATCAGAACACTCCATGTGCTTTAAAATCCGACATTCAAGTATTTTTTTATATTTTCCTTGAAGATATGCTCGGCAAGTTGCGGAGTTCTTTGAATTTGTGAAGAAAAAGAAGGAATCTCCTACAGCAGAGACGACTGATGGCGATAACAAGAGTATCAACAGACAGATTGTGCTGCCGCACAGAGGTGGTTTGTGGGTGCCCGGAAGCAGCCCATTACCAGAATCAGCTCTAAAGTCGTTTGATTTCAGGAGAACAATGTCTTCCTTCCTCTCAACTTAAGGGGGCTATGCGCTATCAATTTCTGCCCACAACCTGAATTGGTGCGGTCCAGCAATGTATCTCGATTGCAAAATATATAGACCTTTAACTGTCGACCCTGTAAATGTGTAAAGATTACATAGAAATTTAGGCTTTTAGATAGTGTTGGCGTACAATGTATTATACTAGTGGCACAGAGCAGGAGCTCTCTGCACTGGGTACGCCCTTTTATCCAACTCTGTTGCCTGTAATTGTTGATCGTGCTGCTTTCTGTTTCCCTGTAAATGTTGATCGAGTGCTTTCTGTTTACCTGTAAATGTTGATTGAGCTGCTTTCGAGGCAGTACTTGGTAAATTTGGGGTGGCATCAGACTTTTTTGTTTTATCGTGGTCTTTGGGCCACAATCTCCCTTATCTGGATTCTTGCTATGGCATTCTGCTCGGCCGCTCAATTGCTTGGTGGCTTGGTCCAATGGTTGTTGCGCTGTGGTAGTACCTACGTTGGCATTGCCGATCGTGCCTTTGTTATTTTGTGGGATCAGTACTTCAGTGCTGGTCCAAATAATACATCTTTACTACTCCATGTCCTTGAATAAATAAATTTCTAGAGTTGTCTTAAGTTCAATTATGACTGAATTTCTACAAAAAGCTGTTAAGATTTATGACTTTAAATTAGTATCATTAGATACACCACAGAATATATTTTCATAATGTGCTTATTTTATGCCATAGATGTTGTTACTCTTTTTTATAAAGTTAGTCAAACTTAAGATAATTTGACTTGCATGGATTATAGGAATTAATTTATTTGGAGGCAAAGGGAGTACGTGAAACCATGAATTGTTAGTGGTTGGTTCTTCTACTGGACCACTATACCATGCATCTACTCCCTCTGTCCCTAAATAACTGTTGCTGTTGATATGCGTGCTGCAAGTTTGACTTTATTTATAGAAAATGCATGCAACATTTGTATCTCCAAATAAATTTATTAAAAAACTATATTCAAAGATCTTTCCAATGATACTAATTATGTACCATAAATATTAATAATTTTTATTGTATATTTAGTCAAAATTGTTTTTCGGAAAGCGAAAACGACAGATATTTAGGGACAGAGAGAGTATTTATTATTTTAGTACAATATTTAGCCAACAAAAGAAGTCAACAAATTATGAAATTAATAAAAAAAAAACTACACCATTAGATTTTGTAATAACCAAAATAGTCCATACCTAGTATAGTTGAGAGATTAATCACGTTCGTTGAGAAGGCCTAAAATACGAGATTAATAAAAAAACTACACTGTTAGATTTTATAATAATCTAATGGTTTATTATACCGAGGAGTCCATACCTAATACAATTGTGAGACTAATCAGAAAAAATAAAATGGCAATACACAATTGGATTTTATGATGAACTAACGTCTTAAATTAAATCAAAATGTCTACACCTAACACAATTATGAGATTTATATAAAAATAGAAAATAAAATTTGTCATCAGATTTTATATATGATGATCCGACGACTTAGATTAAAACCAAAGAGTCCATACCTAATACAGTTATAATGTTAACCGGAAAAAGGAATTATATGGTGATCTATCGTCTTAGATTAAATCAAAGTATCTAAGCCTGATACAATTATGAGACTAATCGAAAAATAAGAAAGAACCTACACTATTGAATTTTATGATGATTTAACGGCTTTGATTAAACCAAAGAGCTTGCTTAATACAATTAAGAGATTAATTATAAAAAACAAAGAACATAATCCATTACTTCTTATAATGATCTAATAGTTTAAATTAAATTAAAGGGCCCATGCCCAATACAATTACGAGATTATAAAAAAAATAGAAAGAACCTACGCCGTTGGATTTTATGATGAAGTATAGGCTTGGATTAACCGAAATACCCAATACAATTAATAGATAATGAAGTTAGAAAATGTAATATGAAAAATAACAGTTTGATTTCCACCCAAGTTGGAAAGCAAAATAACTAAATATAGAGTCCACGTAAAGCACAATTTCTAAAACAAAACATTTCATAAAAACTATGAGTTTGGTCTCCAAAAGAATGTAAAAAGAACTAAATAAGTAGTCCATATAAATTATAAATATTAAATGGATAAATTCAGAATTAAAATTTACATAAAAGTACCTGAATAAAAGATTAATGTATTAAATGATTTCCATATGTTGAAAAAAGTACCTGAATAAAGATTAATGTACTATTGAGTTGAAAACAAAGTTTAGCAAAAAAAAAATCATTTTTCACTCTCAAGGACTAAAAACTATCACATGACCATACAAATTTGTATTTATGAAGATATATAGACAAAAAGTCAATATAGATAGGACATATATGAAAAGACATAGTACTTGTGTAGAATTCAACAACCGTTCCAATTGGATTTTTACATAGTAATAAAAAACAAGGAAATCACATGATCTTCTATGGGAGGATTACATAGCTATCACCTATCACCTATCACCAATGTCTTTGCATGTTTTTTTAGTTCAAAAAAACTCACTGAAGCATATGGGATCCAAATAACACCACTTTGGATGTAGTAGTTGCTCTGATAGGCAACAACAACATTTGTGATAAATCCCACGATGTTTTTTTTTGGGGGGGGGGGGGGGGGGGGGGGGGGGCAGATATAGGTCCACAATAAAAAAATGTACAAGGTGATCTAAAAATTAAATTTAGAAGAGGGCCAAAGAACTAATAAACAGTTTGTCAGGGACTTGGACCAATCCATGAGAGATTTATACAATAGTTTTATTGAGGAATGGAGCTGAAATTAAGGCTGCAATAATTTGGCATTAGTAGAAATTGCTCAACCATATTAGTATGTAGTGGTGGAAAAAAAGATGAGATAAATATTAATAGGTTCAAAGCTAAGAAATTCATCGATGGTAACTATATTAAATTCGTGCCAATGGATACATCTATCGATGGTAACTATATTAATTTTGTGTTAATGGATACTACCAGGGTTCATAGATAGAGAACCGATACAATCAAACAAAGAAGCAAAATTATATAACTAATATTTTCAAGTAAGAAAAATTTAAATCCACAATAACTATGAGAAAAAAAACAGCTACACACACTATTTACGTAGGCCATTATTTTTTGTTGGATCGTGTTGCCACCTCAAAATATTTCCGGTCGGGATCACACGTTCCGCCCTTCTAAAGCATTGTTTGAATGCATATGTATCATTCCATGTTACTTCAACGCATGTGGATTGAAGTGAATACACGTGAATCCAAATAAAGCCTAAACGATGGAGGGATGCCGTGGCGACGAGCCACTCGAAGGTCGCCACGAACCAATATTTTTTCCCAGTGAACTACTTTTGCTGTGGTCGTCGTCGTCCTCGGAATTCCAAGTTCCATCTTCCAAGTACGTGTACGTCCATGCATGATTTATTCAAAAAGTACGTCCATGCATGGAAAACGAATGGCGTGCCTGTCTGCCGGTCCGGCCGGGCCACGAATTTTCCCGGGCGGCGTAGAGTTGTTGGCGACTCGAGTACCGGGGAAAGAACGAACTGCGCATGCATTGCAGCAGGCGTGAAGTGACCTCCGATAGGAGGAAGAGAAGCGTCGTCTCGTCTCGTCGTTTTCTGGTCCCATGCATGGCCAGTGCTACGCGTGAAACGAGCAGGAGACTGTCAGCGATTGGAGCCGTCTGATTCGAGATTCCTGTGCGCGGTCGTGGCGCCATTGCCTCCGTATCACACCAACCATCCTACGCTACAGGACTTTGCCCAGTGCTGGAATCTTTGCCGAGTGTTAAATATCGGACACCTTTGCCGAGTGCCGCACTCGGCGAAATTTGGCACTCGGCAAATAGGTCTTTGCCGAGTGTATGGCACTCGGCAAAATACGGCACTTGGCAAAGCCAAATTTTGCCCAGTGCCAGACACTCGGTAAAGTTGGACACTTGGCAAAGAGGCGCCCGGGATAACGGTGCCCGACGCCGGCGTCTTTGCCGAGTGCCTTCTGTTTGGCACTCGGCAAAATATTGGCTTTGCCGAGTGCCTAGGGCTAGCACTCGGCAAAATATTCACTTTGCCGAGTGCCAAACCTTAGCACTCGGCAAAATAATTTTTTTTGTTTTTTGCCACCAACTTTTTTTATTAGATTTTTATTTGTACCATGAACAACATGTTCAAATTTGGCACAATTTCATTGCTGTTTGCTATATTTATTCACTTTATTTCGTTTTCTTGCAATTATCCGGAAAATGTAGGTTTGAACTGCAGGTGCATCGAATAATAGTTTTGATCCATTCCAAAAATGTTATTCTTGTTTGTTAGTGTCACTTTATGCTAAATCAAGGAACTGTCTCCGAATTTCGATCAACGTGCTCACGGGGCAACATCACGAACTTGCGTGCGAGTGGTTATTTAATTCTATAAAATTCAAACGAATCCCGAAAATCATGAAACTTGGCGAGATGTCGTGATATCACATGCATATGCGGTGGTAAAAATTTGAAAACGTTTGAAGGGCGTCATCACGTATGGTGTTCACAAACCAGGACATCATCACGTATGGTGTACACATGTGATGATGTCCTGGTTTGTGAACACCATACGTGATGACGCCCTCCAAACGTTTTCAAATTTTTACCACCGTATATGCATGTGATATCACGACATCTCGCCAAGTTTCATGATTTTCGGGATTCGTTTGAATTTTATAGAATTAAATAACCACTCGCAGCAAGTTCGCGACGTTGCCCCGTGAGCACGTTGATCGAAATTCGGAGACAGTTCCTTGATTTAGTATAAAGTGACACTAACAAACAAGAATAACATTTTTGGAATGGATCAAAACTATTATTCGATGCACCTACAGTTCAAACCTATATTTTCGGAAAATTGCAAGAAAACGAAATAAAGTGAAGAAATATAGCAAACAGCAATGAAATTATGCCAAATTTGAACATGTTGTTCATGGTACAAATACAAATCTAAGAAAAAAAGTTGGTGACAAAAAACAAAAAAAAATTATTTTACCGAGTGCCAAGGTTTGGCACTCGGCAAAGTGAATATTTTGCCGAGTGCTAGCCCTAGGCACTCGGCAAAGCCAGGACATGATTTTTTTTTATTTTTTATTTCGCCGAGTGCCAGATCGGGGGCATTCGGCAAAATAGTTTCTTTGCCGAGTGCCCCGGATCTGACACTCGGCAAAGAGGTTTGAAATATAAAAAAAACCGGACACAACACACACCACGCACACACCAGACACGCACACACACGCGCGCCGTAGCCGCCCCGTCGCCGCGCCGTAGCCGCTGCACCGCAGCCGCCGGCTCCCCGCGCGCCCGCCCCGCCGGCTCCCCGGCCCGCGCGCCCGCGCGCCTCGGCCCAGCGCCCACCGCGCCCGCGCGCCCGCTGTAGGAAGGAGGAGGAGGTAGGAGGAAGAGGAGGAAGGAAAGCAGGAAGGAGAAGAAGGGGAGGAGGAAGAAGAAGAAAGAGAAGGGAGGAGAGAAGGAGAAGGGGAGAAGAGGAGAAGAAAGGTGCCGCCTCGGTTCGTCGACCCTCACGCCGTAGTGGTCGTCCCCGTTGTCGTCGCCGGGCCTTGGTCTTCGCATTCTTGCTGGCAAGGTATGCCCTAATGTTAGTATTAGTTAGTAAGTAGTAGTGTTAGTAGTAGTAGTTAATTAGTAGTGTTAGTATTAGTTAGTAAGTCGTAGTGACAGTAGTAGTTGTAGTTGTTGTTCATAGTTTTAGTGTTAGTAGTAGTTATTGTTGTATGTATGTGGTTGATGGCCTTCGTGCCTATGTTTGGTATACATGTGGTTGTTGGCCTTCGTGCCAATGTTTTCTGTAGGTTTTGGGAACCTCTCCGTGCAGGGGAGGTGCTGCCGAAATTTTCAATGGAGTCTAACCATTTGCCTTTTCTTTGCAGGACGAGGACCGTTGGGAGGCACTCGGTGACCCCGATCGTCTGTGTTGGCGTTGCGGTTCTGCCTGCACCGCATCGCCTCGCCACTGCAGTGACTCGCCACCGCCCCACTAGCCTGACCTCACCGACACCCTAGGTATAACCCATCTTGCATACTTGCATCTCGTGTAACCCCAGTTAGGCGTCTCCTGTCCGAAAGAGATACGGTCGTTGGTATGCAGATCTTTGCATACCAAATTCTGTACCTGTTTTGGATTGTCCACGTTTTTTTGGACAGCCCACGGATGCGTAGATGGGTTGGTTTCCGCGGCCCGCTCCTATCCGAGACAGAGTTTCGACACCATCTCCTCGTTGTTCTCCTTATACACAATCTCTCTGCCAGGACGTGTATCGGGAGAACAGCGGGGAGGTGTTGCCGAAATTCTGTCTTGGATAGGAGCGGACCATAGAAGCCAACCTCATCTACGCATCCTCGGGTGGGATTAGGACCTATCCTTCACCTATTAGATGTATAGTAGGAACGCCTTGTGGATTTACCTGCAGTTTTTATTACTCGCTTACATATGCATGTGCCAGAGGATGGATAACCGTGAGTGGATATACACGGGCCACGCAAGTATGACCCCAGAATGGATGACCAAGACCAATGCTTTCCTGGAGCATGCATTTGGTGAGGCTGCTAAAGGGTCAGCCCGGATGCCGTGTCCGTGCAGCAGATGTGGGAACAAGAAAAGAAAAATTAAGAGGCTCGTGGGGGAAGATCTTATCAAGTATGGATTCACGATAAACTATACCCGCTGGATCCACCATGGTGAAGCCGATCGTATTAGAGAGGAGGTGGTGAGATAGCGTCTCGAGGATTATGATGGAGATGGCGGGGTAGCAGACTGGATGGATGACATTCAGCAAGCACGGTTCGGTGAAGGATTAGAGGAGAAGCCAGAGAAAAGCGCAAAGACGTTCTATGATATGCTGTCTTCAGCGTAGAAGCCCTTGCACGAAAAGACAACGGTATCGCAGCTGGATGCAATTGGACGCATCATGGGGTTGAAGTCACAGTTTAGCACGAGTCGGGACAACTTCAATGGTATGTTGACAGTTTTTGGATCCCTGCTTCCAGAGGATCACATCCTGCCGAAGAACTTGTACGAGTCACAGAAACTTCTTCGTGCACTTAAGATGTCGTATGAGCAGATCCATGCTTGTCCGAATGGATGCGTCCTTTTTAGGAAAGATCACGAGGGAGCAACGCACTGTCCAAAGTGCAAATCCTCTAGGTACCTGGAGGTCAACACTAGTGATGGCAAGAAGGAACAGCTGAGTATCCCTACGAAGGTCCTACGGTACCTTCCTTTCATACCGAGGATCCAACAGCTGTACATGACAGAGGAGTCCGCAAAACAGATGACATGGCACAAAAATGGCAAAAGATACAATCCGGACAAGAAGGTACCATCCAATTTACATCGTTCCATCCGTGACATCCCACTTTGCTCCTATGAGCGAGTAATGATCTATCCGCCCTCACCTTATAGGCACGCACGGACGCGGAAATGGATGAAGAGTTGAAACATGTTGTCAAAGGCTTCCCCTATAGGGTCAAGTCATTCACCGTATATGATGTGAATGGCTATCGCTTCCACACAAGAAGCCATGAGCTCAGTCAGCCCAATCGAAAAACCACGAATACTGGAGTTCGTACGCCCGACACCGATGACCGCGACTACTACGGCATAGTCGAAGAAATATATGAGCTCAACTTTGAGCTTCGCGGAGGTCATAAGCCAGTCATATTCAAATGCCATTGGTTCGATCCCAATGTCATGAGAAGAGCCCCTGAGATTGGACAAGTTGAAATTCGACAAGATTCCCTCTATCAAGGAGACGATGTCTATATTGTGGCTCAACAGGCCACGCAAGTTTATTATCTTCCATGGGCGTGCCAAAAAGATCCCACTCTTGAGGGTTGGTACCTTGCGCAGTTGGTATCACCGCATGGCAAAGTGCCTGTCCCAAATGATGAGGATTACAACTTTGACCCAAACACATATACATGAGAGTTCTATCAACCTGAGGGGCTAGATGGCATGTTTCACATAGACATGTTTTCGCTGATAGGCATGGAAGTAGACAATGACATTGATGAGGACGATGGAGATGAGGACGATGGAGAAGAGGTGCAAAATGCCAAAGACTTAGCACTGCTTGAGCGATTACGGTTTGGCGTTGCCATTGATGACAACGATGGAGATGAGGCGGAAATGTTAGACAATATTGTTAGTGATGACGACACTTATGATCCGGCCGCTGCCAATCCTGAAGATTATTTCTAATTCATGTAATACTATATTATTATTATTTTCTAGTTATGTTTCGTTCATTTTGCATCTCTATATTTGTCTATATTGTCAAAACTGGTTTACTCTTTGTATTTGCAGGCACTCGACAAAATGCCGTTCGGAAGGTGGACCCAGACCTGCAACTCGCTCTACGTGAGGACGACTCAGGATGTGGAGGCGGAGGTGTCGGCGAGGAGCCGTCCAGCCTGCCGCCCCTACGGTCGTCCGAGGAGGGCGGTGCAGTCGTCTATCGTCCCCCCGCCCGAGGAGGACCGGACGACGATCACTGACGACGAGGACCAGCAGCTGGCCCCCCAGACAGGAGGGGGTGACACTTCCTCTGGGGGGTGGCAGGGGGTGACACTTCCTCTGGGGGGGTGGCGGGGGGTTCCACTTCGAGCACCTCATCGGCACCGTACTTGCGCGGGTCCTCGTAGCTCCCAACGCGGTCGATCCCGTTTCAGAGGAGGCCGGTGATTCGTCCCAAGGGCGACAAGTAAGTATCTGTTCATTTTGCATCTCTTCTTGTTCATATGCTGAAAACCGAACTGCGGACTAACAATTCTTCTTACTGACTCCTGTAGGAACTGGTGAAAGGTCCTTGTTTGGTTTTGGTAATTGAGTGACAACTTAGGTGGACTAATTGTGTTTATGTGAGATACACAGGTGATTAGTCCACAGGTACATGTGTGTGAGCAACATATGCCATGGAGGTGAAAATGGCTTGGAGATGTTGCAAAGCTCACACATGTGATGATGAAGGAGCTTATTGCATATGTGACATGACATTGAGTCATGTGATCAAGGTGGAGAAGATCAAGACATGACTTGGCTTGATGGACCGGTTGCAAGCGTGAAGGGCAAGTCGAAGGCTTTGGAGTGATGGACCGCGTGGCGGTGAAGCTTGAGCAAGACTTGGCGCCGATGGACGATGGCAACGGTGAAGAGCAAGTAGAGTCAAGATCGATGAACCAATATGATCATGTGATGATATGAAGTGGATCATATCATTGTTGATCGTGTTGGTGCATGTGTTGCATCGACATTGAAGGAGATGGAATGGAATGCGCAAGGCAAAGGTATAACCTAGGGCATTTCATTTCACCGGTCATAGGTGTGTAGAGAAGTTTATGACCGGGTTTAGGATAGATGGCCGTACTATCAAGAGGAGCAAACTTGTTTGCATATCGGTCATCTAGTGCCACTCGAGTGATCTAACTTTGCATTGTCGCTAGGATCGAGTGGCGTGGCAAGTTGAGTGGTTAACATCCTTTGGGAAATGATTGTGAAAATGCTAACACACATACACATGGTGGTGTACACTTGGTGGTGTTGGCACATTTACAAAGGAGGTGGTGTTTGCAGGGGTGAGATGGGTTTTGGGTCCCTCTCTCCCTCCCGCCGAGCTTGTGAGGCGGGATTCGGCGCTTTCGAGAAAATGGAATGCCTATTTTCTATTGCGCCGGATGCAAATTCTTGTGGTTAGCACACTTGGACCAAGGGTGAAGAAGATAGAGGAGAAAGGAATTCGGTCTCACTGTTTAACAGTGACCGGACGCTGAGTCCGAAACGACCGGACGCTGAAGTGGTGCGTCCGGTCAGGCTGTCGGTCGGCACAGTGCTTAGGGTTAAGCACCGGACGCTGGGCTGTGTCCGGTCGAGTTGACCGGACGCGTCCGGTCATGCTTGGGAGCTTACTGGAAACGACCGGACGCTGAGGGTCCAGCGTCCGGTCAGTTGAAGTGCTGCGTCCGGTCGGTAGATGACCGTTGGGATCGGAAGATGACCGTTGAACGCAGGGGACACGTGGCGAGTATCGCGTGACCGGACGCTGGGTCCAGCGTCCGGTCGATCGGACCGGAGCGTCCGGTCGTCCCGACCGTTGCCCAGTGAAGGGGTAACGGCTAGTTGAGCCCTTGGGGCTATAAATAGAAGTGGCCCTCGGCCATGGCTGGTGTTGAGCACCTTGGGGGACTTTGTGTCCATGTTTGAGAGTGCTTGGGAGCCCTCCATCACACACATACTTAATAGCGATCATCCGATTGTGTGAGTGAGCGATTCTAGTGCGATTGCATCGTGAGGTTGCATCGAGTGGCACTAGGTGATCGAGTTGCAAGCCGGTGGTGCTTGTTACTCTTGGAGGTTGCCACCTCCTAGACGGCTTGGTGGTGGTCTCCGTCGAAGCGCGCAAGAAGCTTGTGCGGCGCTCCGGAGAAGTGCTTGTGAGGGGCATTGTGCTCGCCCCGCGGGAGTCGCGAAGAGCAACTTTAGTAAAGCGTGTCATTGAGCTACCCTCACTCAAGGGGTAGGTTCTTGCGGTGCCCGACGTGCGGGCTTAGCGGGTGATGCTAATTAGCCGCCGAACCACCAAGTGAGCGGTCGACACAACGGGGACTAGCGTGTTGGCAAACACGTGAACCTCGGGAGAAAAATCATCGTGTCAACCTTATTCTTCCCGTTGGTTTGCACCCTCATTACACAAGCTTGCAATTACTTTTATACATATTAAGCTTGTGTAGTTGCTCTTGTAATTAGATAGCTTGTGTAGCTTGCTAATTACCTTCTTGCTTGTGTAGCATAGAAGTAGCTCCCTTGCGTGGCTAATTTGGTTTTAGTAACCTTGTTAGTCACATTGCTTAGTTTGTGTAGCTAAGTATTTGCGCTCTCTAATTAGGCATTGGTTGCCTTGTTATTGAGCATTGCTAGTGAGCATCGTTAGGTTTGTGCTTTTGCTTACTAGCATGTGTAGGAGCTCCCTTGTCGCTTAAAGTACTAGTGGCATAGGTTTGTGTGACCTTGCTCCTAGAATTGTTTAGGAGAGCTCTAGCTAGCCCGGCACCTTTGTTGCATAATTGTTATCTTTGCAAGGTGCTAGTGAACATATATAGTGGGGTATAGTCTTGGCTAGACCGATAGTTTTAATTCCGCATTTGTATCGGTTAGCCGACACGATTAAGTTTTAGAAAAGACTATTCACCCCCCCTCTAGTCGCCATCTCGACCCTTCAAGTGGTATCAAAGCCCGGTCTCTCATTTGTGGTCTTCACCGACCCGAGAGGATGGCGTCTAATGGGCTAGATGGTTGTGAGAATCACATTTTTAATGGCACTAACTTTGCACTTTGGAAAAATCATATGCTTGATCATTTTCGTGCAAAGGGACCTAAATTTTGGTGGGTTGTCACTAGTGGTCTCTCCCATGTCTTGGATCATAGAACTCTAACCAAAGCTCAAAGAGTCCTCTATGAACTTGATGCAAATGCTTGTTGTTTTCTATTGGATGCTTTACATTTTGATTTGATGAAGCAAGTAAACTACAAGGGGACCGCTCGTGAGATATGGGACTCCATCAAGGACACCTTCGGTGATTCCTCCACATGGGATGATGGAAAATTCAAGAAGGAGGATGAGCCCAAGAAGGAGACACATGAGTGTGTTGAGCATAACCACAATTTGGTGATTGTGGAAGATTGCTCCACCTCATTGTCAAGTGAGGATGATGATGATCAATCCACTACAAGTTCACTTGACAAGGTTGATGATGATGCCACAAGTGTTGCAAGTGAAGATGCTACCCCATGCACACTTGATGGTGATAATGGTTCATGCTCAAGCCATGATGAAGATGCTACCACAAGCCCATCCACTACACCACATTGTCTCATGTCACAAGGTGACACTAAGGTATCAAATGATAATGTGGTTGATCATGTTGATTCATATGATGAGCTTGTTAGTAGACTTGCTAGCATGACCATGTCTTTAGAAAATGAGAAAGCTAAAACATTGAAATTAGAAAATGAAAACTCATTTCTAAAGAACTCTTGTGAAGATCATAAGAAATTACTTGATGCATATAAATCTTCACTTGATGAGCTTAAATTGAATCATGAGACACTACTTGCATCTCATGATGAATTATTAGAAAAACAAGCTTCTCTCATTAAAATATTTACAAAGAAACTTAAAAATAATGAGAGCTCATCACATGGGTCAATTGATCAATCACATACTATTGCTAACCCTTGTGATGAAGGCAAGAAGCATGTATCCACCTCTTGTGATGATTTATTAGATATGCCATGCTCTTCACAAATAGATGCTTGTTCTACTTCTATGTCTTGTGAGACTAACCTTTTGAAGGAGAACAATGAGCTCAAAAATGAAGTGAAGAAATTGAGCAACAAGTTAGAGAGGTGCTACAACTCTCAAGTCACCTTTGAGCATATGTTGAAGACTCAAAGAAACTTTGGTGACAAGAGTGGAGTCGGCTTCGTGACTAGCAAAGTCAATCATCAAGAAAGCCGCAATGACACAAGTGGCATTAGCTTCAACAAGAGCAAGATCAAGGGCAAAAGGTGGGGCAAGAGAAGATATGAAAGAGAGATGAAGAAGCAAGAACAAGAGAAGCTATCTCATTTCATGTGCTTCAAGTGCCATGAAGTGGGACACTTTGCAAATGGTTGCCCTAACATCGAGAAGCTCAAGAAGCTAAAAGAAGAAGAGAGGCTAAAGCATGTCAAGTGCTTCAAGTGCGGCACTTGGGGTCATCTTACCTCGATGTGCCCAACCAAGCAATTGGTGAAGCAACAAGTGAAGCCTCAACCAAAGCCACAAGTTGAGCAAGAGAAGACACCCCAAGAGCAAATCAAGATTAACCATGAAGATGGTGGTGATTTGATGATAAAGAAGAAGAAAACAAGAAGGGGTGGAAAGACAAGGCATCCAATGCAAATTCAAGATGCCAAGATGATGAGCAAGAATGACAATGAGAAGAAAGTCTATGCTCACATAAAGTGCTTCAAGTGTGGAAGTATGGGACACTTTGCCTCTAAGTGTCCTAACAAGCTTGAGAAGAAGGCTCAAGCAATCCATGAGAGGCAAGGCAATGAGAAGCACAACTTGAGCAAGGAAGAAAAGGCTCAATCAAAGAGGAAGTGCTACTCATGCCGGGAAAGGGGACACATGGCACATTCATGTCCCCTAGGTAAAATTTCTAAGCCTATTTCAATTGATAATCATGATATGCTTAGAAAGGATGGCAATGGTACCTCTATGATTGCCATTGTAAAACATCCCGCTACTCATACTAAGGCTATGCCTAAGTATGTTGCTCCTAACTTGAGAGGACCCAAACTTGTTTGGGTACCATCAAAAAGTGGATGATTGATTGTAGGTATCATCGGCATTGGAGGCTTGGTTCAAATGATATTCATCTAATTGATCATATAATTGAGCCAAGTATTGCTAAGTGATGATCATTATCCCAATACCATGATAGTTGAATGAAGTCCAAATGTGCTACAACATACAAGTGCTATAATTCAAGTTGTTTGGTGATTCATTGGATATATTTGATGACTTGCAAATAATTGAGTTGAAGCTTGCTAGTTGGATGATCATGAGCTAACCAAGGTATATCTCTAGTTGATCATTTCATTTGGGTGCATATGAGTTGATTGAATTAGATAAATATGCAATGTTGCTTGCTATAAGATGATTGAATGGATAATTGCTTAGTAATCAAGTTTGGATTGATTTGTGTTGGATAATTTCATGAGATGACATTTAGTAAGTTATTTGAATGGATATATGTCTTATGGAAGTATTCAAACAAGTTAGTATCAAGTTTGATTCATAATTGATGAAGTATAGCTCAATTGCTTGAAATCTGTCCTATATTCAAAATCTGAGCTAGCTGTGATCATAGCCATGTTTGAGTATTGAAAACTTATTGGATTGGCATGAAAATTGGTGTACATGCTCTAGACTTATGGTATAAGATGCTGTAGAAATTTCATGGAAATTGGATAAGAAATGCTTCGGTTTTGGAGTGGTTCTTGTCAGCTATAGTGCAGCAGTTTTCAGCATGTAGCAGTGGTGGAAGAATTAAAATTTAGTAGTCCATATGAGATCAAATGAAGCTAAAATTTTTATGGCTTCTAGATAACTTAGTGAAGTACACCTCCACCAAATTTTGTGGTATTTGGATTTGTACTTTGAGAGATATGCTTACTTCTTTGGAGAGTACAGAATCTGCCATAAAAGTGACAAGTATTGGATTGATCTAGAGTCACTTTGATTGAAAGGTCCTCAAGTTGGAAACATGTTTACAAGTGATTGAGGTACCTAAGTTTGGTTTTGAGATGATCTAGTAACATGTTAAACAAAGAGTACAAGGCCATTTGATTGAGGAGTGTACTTTGCACACTTTTGGTACTCAAATTAGAAGATCAAGATCAAACTCAAGATGAAGACGAAGTTTAAGTTCTAGTGACTATTGGAAATCTCTTGGTAGAAAGAAAAGAACTTAAACAAGAAGAAAGAAAAGGACTTAAAGAAGGAATCAAGGTTACTCATCAAGTTAAGTCCATCACTCGGATCAATCAAATCAAGTTATTTCAAGTGAGTGTCAGCAATGGTTCTTGGAGAGAGGTCACTTCTCCCTAGTGTAGGGGCTTGCCGCCTAGGTGTAGGTGAACTAAGTGTGGTACTTGGAAGGCTAACATGGAAGTGGTGATCCGAGGAACATTTGAGATGCTTAGTTGAAGAAATCAAAAGGGTTGATCAAGAAAAGCAAGCAACACCCAAAAAGAGAGCTAGTCATGATATTTCAAGTGGTATTAAAAAAAATAATGCTCTCATGCAAGCTAAGATCAAAAGATGAAGCAAGTCAACCACAACAAGAAAGTGCACTTGATCATAAGTGGTATTCATTTCATATGGGTGAAGAATGAGATTCAAATTGGTATCTATCGGTCTTCACCAAACTTTTAATTGGACTTCACATTGCTATTGGAGTAATAAATTGGAATCTATGTGACTATCCTCTACTCCAACATAGCAAAGGTATCATTGTAATGTGCATGATCATTTCATTCCTTACTAGTATGCGGTTAGTGCATATAGTACATGCTTCATAGGATCATGCATTACAAATGAAATGTTTTAAATTCATAGCCTACCACTATTGCTTGAATGATTACTTGATCTAGTGGTTAGTACATGAATTTGTTCATGAGCTAGTAAACCCAAGTACTTGACTTAATTTGGATTGCTAACAAGTGACAAGTACAACATTGACAAGATAACCCTTAAAAGAGGTGTGAAGAAGCTTGTCATTGGTTCAAACCGAACTTGGAAGCTTAGGCAAAACAATTTAGTTCAAGTCAATCATAGAAGCTCATGATAGTGATATGAGTACAAGCACAAGACAACAATGCAAATGGATATCTAGTTTGTATGTTTCAACTCACAAGTGATATCTTAAGTGGTACTCATGAAGATAGCAAATGTTCAAGAAATGGTCTTTATTGATAAATCAAACAAGTGGTTCCATACTAGAAGATTCTTTCAAATGGTATTCACTTCCTACAAGTGGTATCTATATATATAGTAGACGATGGTTCCACAAGTGATCCTCAACTTTAAGTGATCATCAAATGAAGAACGCATCCCTCACCTACAAGAGCATAAGTAAAATAAAATGGATGACCCATGCATAAGAATGATAAGATACAAGTAGTACAAGTTGCAACTTCTAAATGGTATCTACATGTGGTGTCATTCCAATATTCAAGTAATGTCCATCAAAAATGCAAGTCTCAACCATCTACCCCAAAGTGCACACCTTTGCATCAATAAGAAGCACACCTTTTATGGAAATTGATGACAAAGGGGGAGAGATTGTACAAAGATATGAAGCTTGGGGAGAGATTGTACAAAGGGGGAGAGATAAGAAGATAAGATATGAAAAAGGTTGGACATGGACATGGACAAAGAGGGAGCAACATTGAAGAAAAGAGATGGATCAAAATTCTTGGACAAGAGAAGCACACAAGTAGGGGGAGCAAGCTCATGAACCTTGATTGATTGCATTTGATATGTGCATAATCATGTGCTTGCTTGCATTGCATAAGCTTTTAAATTCAATATGCATGCTTGTGTGGTGTATGCTAGTTGTAGAACTTGGATGATGATTTGATAACTAGCATGCATAGGATGATAGCTAGACACTTGGTATGCTTTTCAAGTAATGCTAGTACCTTGCTTTTAATGATGATCTCACAAGGTATCTAGTGTTTTATTATCAAGTGATATCTAGCTAACCATGGTGCTAAGGATGAACTTAAGAGTGCAACTACGATTGGTACACGCTTCAAAGGTTTATTCTATACACCTTAGCATCATTTTGTAGTATTTACTCTCCCACACTTTTAATCTATGCATATGTGCAAGCTTCAAATTAAATACTTTAGCACATATGTAGGGGGAGCTAATACTACCATTTCGGGTTTGTGGTACTTGTCCAAAATCATTTACACATGGTAAAATTGCTTGGGCAAGCAACATGAATCCAAAAGAGCTTAATTTCCATATCTTTGTATAGTTGTCATCAATTACCAAAAAGGGGGAGATTGAAAGGTCCTTGTTTGGTTTTGGTAATTGAGTGACAACTTAGGTGGACTAATTGTGTTTATGTGAGATACACAGGTGATTAGTCCACAGGTACATGTGTGTGAGCAACATATGCCATGGAGGTGAAAATGGCTTGGAGATGTTGCAAAGCTCACACATGTGATGATGAAGGAGCTTATTGCATATGTGACATGACATTGAGTCATGTGATCAAGGTGGAGAAGATCAAGACATGACTTGGCTTGATGGACCGGTTGCAAGCGTGAAGGGCAAGTCGAAGGCTTTGGAGTGATGGACCGCGTGGCGGTGAAGCTTGAGCAAGACTTGGCGCCGATGGACGATGGCAACGGTGAAGAGCAAGTAGAGTCAAGATCGATGAACCAATATGATCATGTGATGATATGAAGTGGATCATATCATTGTTGATCGTGTTGGTGCATGTGTTGCATCGACATTGAAGGAGATGGAATGGAATGCGCAAGGCAAAGGTATAACCTAGGGCATTTCATTTCACCGGTCATAGGTGTGTAGAGAAGTTTATGACCGGGTTTAGGATAGATGGCCGTACTATCAAGAGGAGCAAACTTGTTTGCATATCGGTCATCTAGTGCCACTCGAGTGATCTAACTTTGCATTGTCGCTAGGATCGAGTGGCGTGGCAAGTTGAGTGGTTAACATCCTTTGGGAAATGATTGTGAAAATGCTAACACACATACACATGGTGGTGTACACTTGGTGGTGTTGGCACATTTACAAAGGAGGTGGTGTTTGCAGGGGTGAGATGGGTTTTGGGTCCCTCTCTCCCTCCCGCCGAGCTTGTGAGGCGGGATTCGGCGCTTTCGAGAAAATGGAATGCCTATTTTCTATTGCGCCGGATGCAAATTCTTGTGGTTAGCACACTTGGACCAAGGGTGAAGAAGATAGAGGAGAAAGGAATTCGGTCTCACTGTTTAACAGTGACCGGACGCTGAGTCCGAAACGACCGGACGCTGAAGTGGTGCGTCCGGTCAGGCTGTCGGTCGGCACAGTGCTTAGGGTTAAGCACCGGACGCTGGGCTGTGTCCGGTCGAGTTGACCGGACGCGTCCGGTCATGCTCGGGAGCTTACTGGAAACGACCGGACGCTGAGGGTCCAGCGTCCGGTCAGTTGAAGTGCTGCGTCCGGTCGGTAGATGACCGTTGGGATCGGAAGATGACCGTTGAACGCAGGGGACACGTGGCGAGTATCGCGTGACCGGACGCTGGGTCCAGCGTCCGGTCGATCGGACCGGAGCGTCCGGTCGTCCCGACCGTTGCCCAGTGAAGGGGTAACGGCTAGTTGAGCCCTTGGGGCTATAAATAGAAGTGGCCCTCGGCCATGGCTGGTGTTGAGCACCTTGGGGGACTTTGTGTCCATGTTTGAGAGTGCTTGGGAGCCCTCCATCACACACATACTTAATAGCGATCATCCGATTGTGTGAGTGAGCGATTCTAGTGCGATTGCATCGTGAGGTTGCATCGAGTGGCACTAGGTGATCGAGTTGCAAGCCGGTGGTGCTTGTTACTCTTGGAGGTTGCCACCTCCTAGACGGCTTGGTGGTGGTCTCCGTCGAAGCGCGCAAGAAGCTTGTGCGGCGCTCCGGAGAAGTGCTTGTGAGGGGCATTGTGCTCGCCCCGCGGGAGTCGCGAAGAGCAACTTTAGTAAAGCGTGTCATTGAGCTACCCTCACTCAAGGGGTAGGTTCTTGCGGTGCCCGACGTGCGGGCTTAGCGGGTGATGCTAATTAGCCGCCGAACCACCAAGTGAGCGGTCGACACAACGGGGACTAGCGTGTTGGCAAACACGTGAACCTCGGGAGAAAAATCATCGTGTCAACCTTATTCTTCCCGTTGGTTTGCACCCTCATTACACAAGCTTGCAATTACTTTTATACATATTAAGCTTGTGTAGTTGCTCTTGTAATTAGATAGCTTGTGTAGCTTGCTAATTACCTTCTTGCTTGTGTAGCATAGAAGTAGCTCCCTTGCGTGGCTAATTTGGTTTTAGTAACCTTGTTAGTCACATTGCTTAGTTTGTGTAGCTAAGTATTTGCGCTCTCTAATTAGGCATTGGTTGCCTTGTTATTGAGCATTGCTAGTGAGCATCGTTAGGTTTGTGCTTTTGCTTACTAGCATGTGTAGGAGCTCCCTTGTCGCTTAAAGTACTAGTGGCATAGGTTTGTGTGACCTTGCTCCTAGAATTGTTTAGGAGAGCTCTAGCTAGCCCGGCACCTTTGTTGCATAATTGTTATCTTTGCAAGGTGCTAGTGAACATATATAGTGGGGTATAGTCTTGGCTAGACCGATAGTTTTAATTCCGCATTTGTATCGGTTAGCCGACACGATTAAGTTTTAGAAAAGACTATTCACCCCCCCTCTAGTCGCCATCTCGACCCTTCAACTGGGAACTTGTGTCCGGGGGCGATCATCGGCAGTGCAATGGGATCCTCGGCGGCCTGATCCGCCTGCACTACCTTGGTTTGGTCACCCACGCCCAGGTTGAGTCGCCTCCCTGGACGTGGGACCACTTCAACTCCGCCGTGGACGCCGTGTACGGCACCATACAGGAGCGGATCAGGCGTGAGTTCTGGATGAGTCTACATCACACTACATTGCTCAATACTATGGAATCATTAGACGTTCTTGAAATAATGAAAGGACACATGATGTCTGTATGCAGGACTTCTTCACGTTGGAGGAGGGGCATGACCCCACCTGGGTGACGAAGGTGCAGGACAGGGCATGCAGGGGCCGAGTCACGGACCTGTACTACGAGGCGAGGCTGTAGTGCCACATCAACCACTCATGCGACGTCCTTGGTCGGTACCCGGGGAAGAGCGAGGCCAGGACCATGACACTCACCAGGGAGCAGTACCTCGCAGTAAGTTATAAAACATTGTTACTGACTCATTCCATGAAGAATAGGTAGCCTTCATTTTATATTCTAACATTTCTAATACAATACTTGATGGCATGCAGATGTGTCCTTCTTGGTGCGCCAGGCACAGAGACTGTTGGGCGGCCATCGTGGACAAGTGGGTCTCCGATGAGTGGAGGGAGAGGCACGCCCTCCGTCGGGAGTGCCGCCTGCAGATGGGTGGGCCGGCGCACCACCAAGGCAACCGGCCCCTCAGTTCGTACGCCCAGGCCTGAGTACACGCTACACACTTATTTATTTATTTATTTGTTCTAACGCTCAATTCTCATTACTTCTAATCGTCTTTGTGTTTTCCTCGCAGTCCCAGTCGCATGATGGCCAGGAATGCAACGAGTTCATGGCGTACGCCATGGCACACAAGGGCAAGGCGACAGCCCCGGACACCGTCTACAACCCGGAGGACGGGCCCGAGGCGTACAGCAACACGAGCGTCCACAGCAAGCTCACCGACTACGCCTCGGCGGCCCACGAGCGGCATGGGGAGGACTTCGACCCTGCCACCCAGCCCCTTGATACCGACCTCGTGATGAGGCTCGGAGGAGGGAAGCAGCACGGCCGGTACTGGATGGCCTCCAACATGGTCGACTCGACCTCTGTGCCCAACCTCGCCCAGATCCGAGCATAGAGCACGAGCTCCTCCGTCCCCATTCGACCTCGGCAGGCGAGCACACTGCAGCAGATGGCGGCACTCCAGGTTAGTTCTATTTCATTCGCCGTTCATTACTTTTACACATGTACCTTGCATTTGCATTGTTTAAACGTTGGTGATTGAATATTGCAGGCCACTGTAGAGAGGATGGAGGCCAAGAGGGTCGAGAGGGAGAGGGAGAGGGCCCAGAGGGAGGCCGAGAGGGCCGAGTGGGAGGTCCTGAGGGCCCAGAGGGCGGCCGAGGCGCAGAGGATGCAGGACATGTTCTCATTCATGTCGAGCCTCGGCACCACTCTCCCGGGTGTGGTGGTGCCCCAGTCGCTGCTCGCTCCAGTTGTGCCTCCTACTCCTCCGGCTCTAGGCACTCCGGTGAGTATATATATATGGTTGATCAAGTCCTTTAGCTTGTGTAGATACTAATGAATTCAATTCTCCTTTGTGCAACAGTCGTTGGGTTCGAACCCGACTCCTTCGCCTCAGCACACACACCCCGGCTGGACAGGTCCACCACCGCACGGAGGTGCCCCTTCAGGCTCCCATTGGGATCAGTGGCAGTAGGTGGTGCCCCTTCATGTTTCATTGACTTTTCTTGATTTAGGACTTGTGTTGGATGAAGACTTCTTAGATGTTGTCATGGATTTGCACATTGGATGTGCGTGTGATGGATTATGCAGGAGGATGTGCTTGTGATGGATGTTGAATGTGCTTGTGATGTATTATGGATTATGTATGCGTTTTGTGTGATGCTAAATGCCTGTGTGCTGTCTCATGTATTATATATGAGTTTTGCGTGTTTGCTTTCGAAGGAAAGCAACAAACAAAAAAAATTACAAATTTCCCAGCTTTACCAAGTGCCAACACTCGGCAAAGAAGTCTTTGCCGAGTGCCAGGGGTGTGGCACTCAGCAAAGCTGGGAAAAATGCCGCAAAAAACAGCCACTTTCCCAGTTTTGCCGAGTGCCACAGCCTGGCACTCGGCAAAGAGGTACATTTTGCCGAGTGCCACAGCCTGGCACTCGCCAAAGAGGTCAATTTTGCCGAGTGCCAGATGTACCACTCGGCAAAGACTATTTTTAAAAAGATTTTTTTAAAAAAAAATTATTTCTTTGCCGAGTGCTCAGCCCTGGCTCTCGGCAAACATTCAAATTTTGCCGAGTGCCAGTCCCTAGGCACTCGGCAAAGCCGGCGTTAAATGTTGACGACAGTTATTTTTTTGCCGAGTGCGGGCTTGGCACTCTGCAAAGACTTTGCCGAGTGTCGATTTTTGACACTCGGCAAAGAAATTTTTGCCGACAAAGTCTTTGCCAAGAGGCCTTTGCCGAGTGCTTGCCTGGCTTTGCCGAGTGCCCCCAGCACTCGACAAAGAGGGCGTCTGCAGTTGTGCTACTCCGCTCTGTAGGGTAAATACACCGAAAAATGCTTAGAACTAGCTTAAAAGTTAATTGTTGAGCTACCCTGAAGTGGCTATGTCGCGTGCGTTGTCTGAAGTCACAGCACGTTGCTTCAGTAGTCATGCATGCTACCGAGTGCGCGCGTAGGCGGCTGACCACTGCAGCCACGCCAACCGGCTGGCGGCGAGTAGTTCAGCTCCGGCTTGCACGGGCACCACACGCATCAGAGCCAGGCTAATAATACAGCCGGTTTGCTGGCGGTAAGATTCTTTGTAGACTTCTCTCAGCCCATTCATATAGTAGTTGGCTCTTTACAGTTAATACATGACCCACTTGTCTCTCTCACAGACTTTCTTGGTTCTTGTGGCCAAGTCGGCTGTAAGCTTACAGCCCGTTTCTCCTCTTTCTCCTCCCCTCTCTCCTCCACCTCAACATTTAGTCGGTTTACAGCCTGCTATTATACTTGCTCTCATGCAGTACTAGTAGGCCGCGGCCGCGGGCGGCAGCCGCGCGGTCTCCCGTGAGTTCCCCACCCCGTTTCCATCATCCGCGCACCCAGCACTCACCGCGCCGCCCACGGCCACCGTACCGGCGACGCGCTGCCGATCACTCGTTCGCTCGCCTCGCCAGTCGCCGCTTTTCGCCAGCCTCGCTCTCCGCTTGACGCCCTCCCGCGGCAAGCGCACAACCGACCAGAGAGACTCCAACTCTATTTTCTCCATGCGCGCAGGCCACGGCGGTCGTGGTCGTCCCGGGATACCGGCAACCACCATCGAGCGAGCAAGACGACGTACGCCACGACCGCGAACCGGCCGGGACCCATTCGCCGAGTCCATCTTTCCCTGTCCTTGGAGGCTTGGACTCGGTCGCGCCCATGGAAACCAACAATAATTCGATGCGATGGGGGGCCGTGTGCGCGGCGCGGTCGTGTGCCGTGTTGGCCTTTTGACAGCGCATGAATGGACATGACATGCATGCCCCCTTCCGCCTCATGCTCCCGGGGGAAGCCGGTTCCAGTCGCTGACGCATGGCGAGCGCTGTGCAGCGACAGCGATTCCGCGAGGCGGGCGCCCGACCGATTCAAAGGGGGGCTCGCTCTCGCTCGGCCGAGGACCGCTTCAAAGGGGTTGGCTGTTCCTGTTCTCGCAAGAAATGTGTCGCGGGTTTAGCAGCCGGTTGCCATCATTGGTCCAAGGAAGGAATATTGCCTGTCTGGGTCTGCCGTTGATTCGGCCCTTTTAGTTCCATGAATTTGGATTTTGGGACTACTGTAGCACGTTCGTTTTTATTTAGCAAATAGTGTTTAAACATGGACTAATTAGGCTCAAAACGTTCGTCTCGCAATTTCCCACCAAACTGTGCAATTAGTTTTTCTTTTCGTCTACATTTAATGCTCCATGCACGGGCCGCAAACATTCGATGTGACAGGTACTGTAGCAACTTTTTGGAAGTTGGGGTGGAACTAAGGCCCCATTTAATTCCAAGCCAAAAACAAAAAATTTTCAAGATTTCCCGTCACATCAAATCTTGCGGCACATGCATGGAGTACTAAATGTAGACGAAAAAAAAAACTAATTACACAGTTAGCCGATAAATCGTGAGACGAATCTTTTAAGCCTAAATAGTCCATAATTGGACAATTTTTGCCAAATAAAAACGAAAGTGCTACAGTAGCTAAAAGCTAAAAATTTTCGGAACTAAACGGGGCCTAAACAAGGGCTTGGTTTCTTTCCATTTTGTTTATTTCTATGAGACATGGACAGGAGCTACTAGCTTCATCTGGGAAACAGCATTGTGCAGTGCAGGGATTATACTTCAGCGGACAACCCTTGCGTACTATCTCTGTCACGACAACGAGGGCTTCTAGTTCTAGCTAGATTTACCACTGAGGTAACAACACTTCAATTCCCTTATAGTAGGAGATTAGCAGGATTTTGTGGGTTTATTATGTCAGGGTGAGTCCAAGATTCAGCACAGGTTCTCACATCTCCCTGAGGCACGTGCTTAGTGATGATACACCTCAAATCTAGTTTATTTGTTCATGTGTCAGAACTTAGCCAAGTAGATGTAGATGCGCATGTGCTGTGTTCCTGACAAAAGACTACGCTAAGAATAAATCCATGGCACTGAACTGACTGAGGACTGGCCACGCTATTATATATTTTTTTCCCAGACGAAGAATATAATCACTGCCAACCAAATCTCGCTCGTTTGGAAACTAATTAATACAAGTTGCGTCGCGTCCAAACAGCTCAGTGAACTTTACTTTTCACCGAACTGAGGCTCTGTGAGGTCCTTGCACTTCGGCAGAAAGAAGACAGCTACAATTTGGGACTTTGTTGCCCGGCCAGATTCGTCAAGATCCATCACTCTCACAAGCAGAGACAAACGGAAGGCTTCAATCTAAAGTTTGGAATCGCTGACCACGCAAGTGTTCATATCACTGTAATTTCATTTCATCCATTCAATTCAAAAGATGAATCTTTTTGTCCTTTTTCTCTTTTCTCCACAAAGTAGCTAGTTAGTTCGGCTATGCAGACTGCAGAGTCTACCTCCGAGATCTCATCTCATTATCACGCTAGGAAGAAAGTTTCAATGTGTTACAGGTGATTCGGCAAAAACAAGTGATTTCTCGCATCCGTTAAGGGCCCGTTTGGAACTGGAAAAAAGTTCCTATATTCCAATTAGAATTAACATTTGAGATTTATCGGCCGGCTCATCAGTGTTTCGAAGATTCTCACAGTGATCGGGTTTGTATGTGCATGTTCAAAAAATGAGTGTGCATATATATTTGTGGATCTATTCCGTGTAATTAGAAAAAAACAATAAAATCCATACGTACAGGAGAGGTAAACGAAGAAAAGTAACGTGTCGGCGTTAGCAGGAAACTTCTTCTGGCAGTGCTTTTATGCCGAGAAGGCGACAACCATACCAAGCCACGAGTCCAGCACTTGACAGAGAAGTAAATCTTTTGTATTGCATGACAAGTTAATTCCATCGCTGTTCATCGTCGTAACGGATAACCAGATAGAAACAATTGGGCTTCTTTCACCTGCTTTTTCTTATGGTACTACTATACAGGGACAAATTATTAAAGGAAGTGGCGTGTGTGAGAGTTGACCTGGTACACAAGAACACGACAGCAGAAAAGTTGGTGTTCAAGTTGACTAGGGATCGTAGACCGATGTGTAGCTTGCCTTAAAATCTTGCCTGGTTTTGGCTAAGCCATAGATTACCAAATCCTACGCTCCTGGCCACATATGATCCACATACTGGCCCCGTTCGGTTTGCTGAAACTTGACTGAATTTGCTGAAAAATACTGTTCTGGCTGAATTGTTGCGAGAGAAACACGGTTCATGCTGAAAAAACAAGCTAAATAATGCGGGTTATAATGTAAGCCGAACGGGGCCACTAACTAGAGTGTTGTTCTTGTTCTCGGCTGCAAATCCATCATGGTGGTTTAGGTTTGTTAGCACCAACACTCCAACCTAGCTACTACTCACATGCAAGTGTTCAGATATGCTTTATGATAATAGAGAGAAATGCTTTCGTTCATTGCACTGGGTTAATCTTCAATAACCCATGCAAGTAGCGGTTCTGGATACTATAGAAATACAAACAAGTTTTGGAAGTCACACGGTTACGTAGAAATGATGCTTGCGTATTTCTTATACCATCACATCAACTAGTATATTTTAGGCATACTAGTAACCTAAGTGATAGTCAAAGAAATCAATTGGACAATCCAATTCATCGCTGCACATGACATGCTAACGAGGAAAGATCATCAACTAAGTGTTAAAATAACATAGACGCAAATCAATACGACTAGCAGTAGCTTTTGACTGTTTTAAGGTATACAATTTTCAGTCAAGATTTCACAGAAGATCAAACGCGAAAGAGAGAACATCTGCGTCTGCTCAATCTCGGTTTAACTCCTGCCTCTTCGTTTAAACAAACTATCTTCTTCAACTCCATGAAAAAGGAAATGTTTGCTGAGTTCATTTGCATCCAAAGCAAGCATGCTAGTATGCTAAAGGCACTGAGAAAAATATCTGATGGAGCACGCACAATAAATAAGATAGCATGACTGCTGCAATTGCTACTGCTAACCTCTATTAACGGACGGCGACACGGACGGCGATACGGCCGCCGCGACACCGCGCTATGAGCGTCCGCTGCGGTGCCTGTGCGTGCGCCTCCTGCGTGTTATAGCAGCGGGCAGCGGCAGTTGGTCACCGTGGACGTGGAGCCTGCAGTGGACTGGAGACTGGACCGTCCTTGCCGCAGCTCCGCTGGTGGAGTGGACGCCCGGCTACTCTGTAGTACTCTCCGTTCTCCAAGAAGGCAAAGGAAGAGCAAAGCTCACCCACCCTGCCCATCGGCCATCGCGTCCTCTCTCTCGCTTCCCCCAAATCCACCGATTCCCTTCGAGAGGTCAGGGCCTCTGCGCCGGATTCCGTCCCGCCTCGCCGATCCACCCGCCGCAGGTGTGTTTCCTCGCGCCAATTTCCGGTAAGAATGCGTTTCTGTGGAGAAAATCTCTGGTTTTGCGCAGAAATTTCGTGCCTTTCTGCTGACTTGGCGATTTCTCATGGCTTCTGCAGGTGGGCGGCTTCATCGGCTGGAAGTTTAGTACTGCGGTTGGAACCTTCGTTCCGAGCTGGTTCATTTTCGCGTGGATAGGTTTGGTACGGATGGGAGCCGGCGGCGCGGGGATCAGGAATGTTTGGGTGCGTGGGAGGTGAGAGCCGCCGGTGGGCACTGGGGGATTAGGGTTTGGTTGGAGAGGGACCAACGAAATGGGGGGCTTTTGCTCCAAGGGGTCGGCGGTGGACAAGTCACCCAGCGACACTACGCTCGGCCCCGGCAGGGTGGTCGACCACCATGACCGTCTAGTGGTGGAGGAGGAGAAGAAAGCTGTGGCGGGGGAAGCTGCTGCCAAGAGGATGCAAGAAGAGCAACATCAACACCAACAGCAGCAGCAGCCAGCGCAGCCACCTCTGCCTGTATCGATGTCTCAAGCTGCAGTGCGTGAAGCTTCCACAGATACCACTGCAGCACCATGGGATGGGGTACCACCACTGGCACGGTTGCCATCGCAGAAGTCGGGGATGGGTGTGGCGAATAAGGCAAGTTTTCAGTACTTTGGTGCATTATAGCTGAATCAATCGTTTCTTGCCTCATCTACTGAAAAACTGAATTGTTTTCTTATATCAGTGTATTTTGTTCTTGCTGATAATGTTGCTTAGGGATTAGTGCACTTTTCTCATGGGAATTTTGAAGTTTCTTTTTTTTCTGTAGCATTAGCCTTTCATGATATCTTGAACTAGTGGATGATCTACTAACATCTTTGTGTGAATTTTAATAAGTCTTCTTTGAGTGCTTGGCAGCAAGGCACTTGTTATTCTCTGCTATAATGAATGTGTATTGCTTTGGATTTGTGGACACACAAGAAAGGACCAAGCAACTAACCAATTCAGCCCAAAAGCTTAAGCTGATGGGGAAAGGTGGGCAATTCATCTATACTTCAACACCCCGCCTCACGTGTATCCCTCAGGCCTCAAACGTGGAAATAGGCCTCAAACGTGGAAATAGGAATTGGCTGCAGTTATTTTAGGAGTATTTAATTGTGTCCGCCAGGATTTGAACTCGAGAGTCGAGATATTTTGCCCTGATACTGACCTATTCAACCCAAAAGCTTAAGCTAATGGGGAAAGGCAGCCATTTCACTTAACTTCAACATATGGGCTACTGGTACTGCCAGTTGAAGAAAATCTTGTGCAACACCAGTTAAGATGGTTTGGACTTTCCAACAAAGACCTCACTGGTGCATAGCGGGATCCTTTGATATGGGGGGAGGAAGAAAAAAGGGACTTGAAAGGATGGAATATACCTAAAGATTTGTCCCTGGGTTGGAGCGCATGGGTTCGGCTATTCACCAACATGAACCATTAATCGGCTAAAAGGCCTTTTTAGAGTGTTGTTGTGGGAACTGCTGCACACTTGTGAGTGACTGAGAGTGCACATCCTTCAAATCCAATGCAGTTTATGCTGTTTTCATCTGCATCCTTATCACTTTGCCAGGATGTTGTTGTAGTTTTTCCTATTTATCACCACACTACTATAGCTTCATGACTTCCAGCCATTCATAAAATGAATTGCTATGCTAAACCTAGGAAATATGTAAATATGTGCGAGCTTTTATCATTGCTAAATTGAAATGTTCACCCTTAACTATTTGTCCATGAAATGTTCAAAAAATCAGAGATCGCCAGACCCTATGCCACGTTTGATGTTTTATTTCCTTGTTGAAATAGGTTTCAGAAGTAAGCTCAATTCTGGGTAGAGCTAGTACTGCTGGCCTTGGAAAAGCAGTGGAAGTGCTTGACACACTTGGCAGTAGCATGACAAATTTGAATATAAGTAGTTTTGGATCAGGCACTACAACAAAGGGAAACAAAATATCTATTTTAGCATTTGAGGTTGCCAATACCATAGTCCAAGGTTGCAATCTAATGCGCGCCCTTTCAAAAGATAGCATAAAGCATTTAAAAGAAACGGTGCTTCACTCTGAAGGTGTTCAGAATCTTATATCCAAAGATATGGATGAATTACTCAAGATTGCTGCTGCTGACAAAAGGTTAGTGAATAATCTCTGATGATTTTATAAACTACAACAATTGTCTGAACTGTTTATTTATTTTATTTAAGTAGCTTCCACCTGGTTATATAGAAAAATTGTACTTCAACTTGTTTTTATATGCTTGTAGTTACTGAAGTTTTTGTTTGGTCCAACAGGGAAGAGTTGAAAGTGTTTTCGACAGAAGTTGTTCGCTTTGGAAATCGTTGCAAGGATCCTCAGTGGCACAACTTGGATCGCTACTTTGATAAGTAAAGTTCACTTTGGGCCCCTGCAACCTATAGAGGCAAAGGTTTTAGGGTATTGAAAAATAACTCAGCGCTTTTATGCCATCAAACTCTTTCAGGTTGGCATCGGAACGGACTCCTCAACATCAATTGAAAGAAGAGGCAGAATCAGTAATGCAGGAATTAGTGGCTTCTGTTCAGTTTACAGCTGTAAGTAATATTTATGTACCTTGGAAGCAATGCCATGTAGTGACATTTGTCTATCAGGTTAATAACTGTAATTTAGCAGACTGTAGACAGCAAAACATAAATGCACAATCAATCTTAAGATTTCTCAAAAGATTAATTGCATATCCTATGAAGAGGTAGAGAGGTCAGAGAGTGGTCTCAAATCGTTAGTATGTCACTAAGGTTATGCTCGCACTCTTGAGTCTCTGACTAAACTGTTCTTTCAATCAGTTTTATGCGTGAAGTAGTAGTGATCTTAATATTCGTCTGCCTTTTGCCACGAGCATAGTTTTATCCAAATTTAGCTGTCACTCTCCTGGCATCTATCAGTTCTGTTCTTTTCAGCATTTCTTTTCTCCAAATTTATAAACTTTATCATCTTTCTAACTTTTAGGAACTATACCACGAAATGCATGCCCTGGATAGATTTCAACAAGATTATCAGCGTAAACAGCATGAAGAGGACAGTTCAAGTGTTGTGCAAAGAGGTCAGTTCTTTTACATGACAATATAATGGAGTCATCTGTAAGAATTACATTGAAAAAGAAACAACTTTTTCCTCCTTTGGTTGGTGCTACTCATGTTTCGTTTTTTATCATTTGAGAAAAGTTCATCTTGAACAAAACTCTCAGGATTCAGGTCATTAGGGAAATAAGAACTTTAGTTTGAACATAATATTCTGGATGTCTTCTCGCGACTGACTTTGTAGGAGACACACTTGATTGATGAAAGTTGTCCATTTGACTTCGACAGTTCCATGCATGTATAAACATGGTCAAGGTCTCTTTCTTATGTTGTCATCTATCACTGTCAACTGTCTCCATATTTGCCGTTAGGTGAGCCACAGCTAGTGTATTTTGACCAATATATCCAGGGCTAGATGATTCATCTGACAGTTAACTGCACCTGACAAGTCCAAATCAGCCAATTTTTCTTCTTCTTGCGTCCAGCACTTCTTTTAAGGAAGGGATATAATCAAAATTTGTTCTTCTCAGGTTGAACAAAATGAAAATCCAGTAATAGAAGATTGCTCTTCAGGTTTCCTGATATGATGTAGATTTAAAGTACACTTAGCAGCAGAGACTGGATCTGTATTTGCTTCTTGTTAACACGAACCTGAGTTGTGAATAAGAATAATACCTAGGCAAGGGAAAATAATTCTGAATTTCCGGTAACTATTTCTATCTTTGAACATCGAGCACAAGTGTAGCTACTGCTACTACTTGCGTCACTTAATATTTTGTCCATTTTAGTTCTTCCTATGCTACTGATGTAATCTATTCTATTTCATTCCTTTTAGTGGATTGCCTTTATTATCTTTAGCCGTGACATTTAGCCTCTTCCCCCCTCTTTTTCTTTTGGCAAAATATATTTTGCCCTTTTGGTATGCACCTCTGATACCTGCCAATTCAGCCTGTATGCTGTTTGATGAGTATACATTTTACAGTGTTTTGTTGTTGTCGTTTGATAACAATGCTGAATGTGGCTCTGTTAATTTGCAGGTGATAACATGCACATACTAAAGCAGGAAGTGAAAAGCCAACGCAAGCATATTAAAAGTTTGAGGAAAAAGTCTCTGTGGTCTAAGAATTTGGAAGAGGTTGGTATGCAGCTTTATTTAACTGGTTAGTATGCTTGCATAATTGTGTAGTTAGAGTTAACAATGTAGTCTTAAGATTTTAGGCAAACATAATGTCACGGCCCTATTACTGTACATACACCTGCTGCTGGCCCAATTTACTGCAGCGCTCGTGACTGGCGCATGTGGACAGTAATGTGGAAGCTTCCTGTGCCTGGTTACTGGCCTGTCGAGTCTTCTAGAACCTTCTATGTTGTAAGGATCAGATCTAGGGTGAAGTTAGCTCCCTGTTTCATATAAAGAGAGGAGAGTCCTTTGAATGAAGGAAGCAGGAATTAAGAGGTAGTATGCTCTTGCTCTCGTATCTCTTCGTGTTCGATCCCTTATCCATGCCTTAGCCGCCACCTAATCTCACTTGCTGGCTTCCAACTCCTTCCCCAATAGACCTAGGCCGTGACACATAATAAGAAAAAAAAGGACCTGAAATTCCTCTTCCTAGAGCATATGAACTGATAGCTACTGCCCAACCAAATTGGTACTGGATATATATTCTCTAATAACACCCATTGGCTATGCTTTGTTAACTGTAATAAGGGCCCATTGAATTGAGGGCTATATGTTTTTCATTTGTATCAGAACTTTTAGCATCTCTCTTTGCCTGTGATACATCTATAGTCGGTCTTTACCATATAATAGACTATGTGCTGTCAGCAACTTGTAGCTCTAGGAAAGCATTCAATCCTGTTCTACTATTTCAAAAAATAATATTTGTTTCTCCTAGGTCATGGGAAAGCTTGTGGACATTGTGCACTTCTTACATTTGGAGATCCATAATGCATTTGGGCGTTCAGGTAATAACCTTTGTGATTATCTTATATGAAACTTTTGTACATATTGAGCTGTTGGCTAGTTTATCATCTTGGTTGCTTTTAAAAGCAGTTATGAGCTACGTAATTAACACATCTTGTTACTAATGTGTCGTAAGTTATACTTCAGTTTCACCTTCTGACTCTAGGGGCACAATTTTGGGCATTAGCGGATACCACAATAGGTCATATCATTTTGGCCAAAGTGAGAACGCCTAAGAGAGGTGTTATGCTTGTATATCCACGTGGGTGGCCTGGCCTTTTAGTGATCTTTTATTGCATGATGTGACAAGAGAATCAGTTCAAGTTCTTACAAATCAACCTTCCTGGTTTGTCAATCCACTGGCATTTAGCAGGCCTCGTCACACTACCTCTTAAGGGACCATGCTCATTGATTTTCTTGGTTACAAAGTGTATGAAATATTCATCTTGCTGTACACTCAGCATGGTAAATAAAACATGGATGCATTTCATTCCTTGGTTGAGCTGTCACCTGTCATACTCATTCCTCCTATCCCAGTTGTGGATCTGATTTACTGTTTTCGCTACCATTATGCCACAGCAAGAGTCTTAGGGGAAACAAGCTCACAATTGTACTTGCACCTGTGGTCTATGAACATGGTTGAACTTTTTTATTATGTAATTTGCATATAGTGAAACATAATCACAATTATTATTTAAATTTTAAATATATTATGATTGTTTTCTTCACCAGTACTGTATTTATCATTGACTGAAAATTGTCATCCTAACACTATGCAGACAGTGAAGAATCACAGGAACCTACCAAGCGGCGTAATAGATTGGGTCCAGCAGGCCTTGCACTGCATTATGCCAATATCATCAGTCAGATTGATACTCTTGTAAGTTCACAGGCTCCAATGTTTTCTCTGTGTCCTGGATATAAAATTCAATAGGTCTTTCGTTTGTATCGGAAAACAGTTCTGGTTCATTGCTGACACAATTTTGTCAATGTCAAACATCCATTACTCCGCAATATTTTAATTGAAGAAATGCAACTTTTCCATGAGGATGGAGGATTAATGTTACAGACCTACAGTTCATGGGGTAGTACTTGTAGTTTTGTGTGCCACACAAATTGAATTTGTTGTGCTAAGAAACTCAAAATTTTTGCTTCTTTTCTGGTAGCCTAACAAGGGTCGATCAATTGACAGGTTTCTCGTTCAAGCTCTGTTCCTCCAAATACAAGGGATGCGTTATACCAAAGTTTGCCACCAATCATAAAGTCATCTCTCCGTTCTAAGCTACACTCCTTTGGAGCCAAGGAAGAGGTATGTGGGATGGCACCCATGACCCGTGGCTTGAAAAATGAAAGTAGGCTGTAGCACTCAACATCATACTATGTTTGTTACGTGTAAGCATGTAATTGTAAGTTTAATGCAAGCTTTTGCTGGATTTGTGTAGCTCACTGTTTCTCAAATCAAGGCTGAAATGGAGAAGACCCTGCGGTGGCTTGTCCCGATTGCAAGTAACACCACCAAGTAATCTAAATTCTTAACTACCTTCATAACATGCAAAATAGCTAGAGACTTCTGCTTATCCCTTTTTGTTACTGAATTTTTGATGATCTGTCCATACCAGGGCTCACCATGGTTTCGGTTGGGTCGGAGAGTGGGCAAGTACTGGGTTGGTATCTGATTTTGCTCATTTCTAACAGGAAAGTTATATGGCTAGAACATTGGAGTAACGATTCTTTTGTCTTACACAGGTCAGATGTGAACTGCAAGCCAACTGGGCAGATGGACCTGACCCGCATTGAGACACTGTACCATGCTGGCAAGGACAAGACTGAAGCATATATACTCGAGCTTGTTATTTGGCTTCATCATCTTATCAGTCAATCCAAAACTGCAAATGGTGAAAGGTCTCCAATCAAGTCTCCTGTTCGGTCTCCTACACAAAGAGGGGCCTCAATCACATTGTCTCCAAACAAAAACAGCAGCAATTCATCACCTCTTCTGACGCAAGAAGATCAAGATATGCTAAGGGATGTCAAGTACAAGAAATTCATCCCTGGTATAAGCAAAAGCCAGGAGTTTGACACTAAGGAAAGGCATAATAAGCAAAGCAGGTTAAGCAAAAGTAACAGCCATTCACCAAGCAGTGGCAACCGTAAAGAGGTGCTATCAATCAGGAGGCTGCTTCCTGTGATCGACTTTGAGATCGACCGGACAAAAGCCCTTGATGTGATCGATAGAGTTGATGATCTGAGAGTACAATGATGAACCTAGATTAATCAATGCCAAAGTCTGAAAATGCACCCTCAATTTATGATCCTGAAAATCAAGATTACTTGAAGGATACAAGTAATCAGCTGAGCTGAATTGGCATGCTGTCAGCACTTCTGCAGCAATGTGCCTGCTTGAGATGAACCGGCATCATGGTGCCAGTTTGAAGGCACCATGTGTGTTAGAGATGGTGGCCATGGGCGCATGTCCTGGCCAACTTTGTATGATATATGTCAGGGTTAATAGGAAAGTAAATTTTTATTGTAAAAAGGGATTTGTTGTGTTACTTAGTTCATGTACAAGGAATGCAAGTTTTGAGAGGGGGGAGGGGGGAGCATCAAAGATCTGGCTGTGTTTCCTGCTGTTTTTGTTAACCCCAACAAATCCTTAGACAAGTGGTCCCGCATAGCTAATCAACATTGCTTGCAGTAAGGCCCCGTTTGGGAGAGCTCCGCTCCTTGATTCTTCAGCTCCTTGATTCTCCATGGAGTGATTTCATTGGATTGCTAGGAAGGAGGTGAGGAGCTGATCAGAATTAATTCTCTGCTGATTTCTAACAGAGTATAATAAGGAGTAGGGTGAGGTAGATTTTTTAGCTCCCAGCTCCTACGGTAAATGGAGAAGTGATTCTCTTTGGATCCTCATTTGAATCAGTTAGCATTTTGAGTGTTTGGCTGGTTGGGAGTGATTCTATCTCGAGAATTTTAGAGGCCATGTGCTAAATTTATTATTAATATACACATATTACTTGGAACCATACCATTCTTTTTTTTACCAAACATGTCTTCAAAATAGCACTATTGACTAATTGTTAATTTTTTTTCAAGACTATTCTTTAATAAATTTAACAATCGACTATTTTAGAATCTATTGCATCGTAATAAGTTAGACCGAATGTATCAAGTTGAAAACAATATCGACATCTATTTTATCATTATTTTATTAGGTGATTAGAACCTTATTGTGGAGTATTTAATGCACTTGAAGGGTAAAACCAGAGGTGGAGCCCGTTCTAGGCCTTGTTTCCCTTCAGCTTTTAAGAATTTGGTTTTAAAAAAGTGAGTGAGATCAAACATGCTAGTTTTTGTTCAGTTTCTTGTGTTAGTTGTTGCCAAATTCAAAAAAAAAAAAAAACCAAGAAACTGTTGATATCCGGTTTTTGAATGAAGCTAGATTCTAAAAAAACCTGAGGATCTCACCAGTTTTTCCTCATAATCCATATTTTAAAAATCAGAGACAAAAACTTCCAAACAGAAACAAACTCCGCCTAAACGATGGAACTCAAAGGCTTTGTTTTAAATAAACTAGCTTAAACATAAACTAGCTTAAACATACTTGAAATGGATGTAGGGCACCGACCCGAAATATAACCCCCGTCTTCTTGATTTTGAGAGCTAGCCACCGGGACTCCGGGAGCTGAGAAATCGCGACTTGGCGGTACGAAACGCATCTCCGCTCCGAGCCCGCCGCTCTCGCGCTGCAGCGCCCGCCGTCCCCCACTCGCAACCACAAGCAAAAATCTCGATCTCCGTTCCCGATCTCCTCTCGCATCCTCCTCCGGCGTTGGGGCGACGACGCGAGCGTCGGAATCGTCAGGAGGATGTCGGCGGGCCGCCCCGTTGGACGACTATAGGTGAACTAGCCGCCCGCCGTCATCCTCCTCTCTCAATCTCACCCACGTCGGAAGTGAAAACGTCAGTAAGCTATTCAAGGTAGGGCAGGGGTGGTGACAGCGCCGACGAGCATTGCTGTAATTTGACTGAATGCGGAGGCGAGGGTAGCTCCATGCCCAGGGCTGGCTGGCTTCACTCTTGATACATGAACATGCGATTCATTTATGTGCGTTTTTTTTCTTGGCAATCCTGCTTGCTTAAGTTTGTTTGACATCTTGTTTGCAGCTAAAAAATTGAAGAATTATGGGCTTATGTTGCTGCTGTTTGAGACGCCCTCTGGTTTTGCACTTTTCACTTTTTCTGAGGTTTACTTTCACCTACCTAATACTTTGAAGGTTCGTTGTTCCTCCTTGCTTGGTTGACCTTCAATGATGTGCTTCTTGTTCCTTTGGTCTATGCAATCGACCCAATTTCTCCGTTTTATTATTTGTCTCTTACAAGACATCTGGACAAAGTTTGCTGATCCTCACCGAGCATCTTGTGTTAGTGCCTCCTTCATTCCTTGCTTTCCCATCTGATTGTTATCTCCTTACTTGCTTGTCATCAAATTAATTAAGTAGCTCTTTGCATTTAGCGAAAGGAACACAAGCTCATTGTTCTCCCATACATCTGTTTGTAAAGCATGTAGCATGATGCTACTTTTGCTGAAAGGTCACCATAGGTGCAAGGATATATCTAAAGAATCAATTGGTGCACGCTGAAACTTTTGTTTGTATTGCTATGCACAAATTTTCTAACTAGTAACTGCTTGCTAGGTAGGGCTGATAGGGGCCTTGACGTGGTGCTACTTTCTGAATAACATGAACTTGTCAACATATTAGGAATTACACTGGAAGTATTTGATAAACGACGACATGACAAGGGTATACATTTTATGGTTTTAGATATACCTACTGAAACCTCTTCTCCATCCTCTTCTCCTGTTCCAAACACATGCATGATAATTGTTTCTTTGTGCCCATGAACATGCTCATCCTTATTTCTGTTAGATATAGATGTATAGGTGTCTTTGCTATTTCCTCTTTGTGTAAGGGCTTCTATGCATATTTGCCCATGTACATGTTTGGGCTGAAGCCCACCGTAATGGACTGAGTTCATTCATTCCTAATATGGTATCCAGAGCCGGTGTCTAGGTTTACCTCGCTGCCGCGCTCGTTCGCGCGCTCGTCCGCGCGTCATCCGCACGCCGTCGCGACCACTGCCCAGCCGCAGCCGTCGGGCGGCCGCGCGTGCGCGTGTGCCCGCTCCGGCCTGCTGCCGGCTGGCCGCGGCCTCCGGTGGACGCCGCACCTCCCCTGGCTGCCGCCTGCTGCCCCTCCCCACGCCGGGGCGCGGCCCTCTGGTTGAAGCCGCCCCTGCTCTGCTTCGCCAGGCGCGGCCCTCTGCTCTGCTCGCCGTTGAAGCCGCCCCTGCTCTGCTTCGCCAGGCGCGGCCCTCCACTCTGCTCGCCGCCCCTGCTCGCGGCCCTCTGCTCTGCTCGCCGCCCCAGGCGCGGCCTGGCCCTCCACTCTGCTCGCCGCCCCTGCTCTGCTTCGCCAGGCGCGGCCCTCTGCTCTGCTCTGCCTTTTTTTTTTTTTTTTGGAGCAGAGGAGCTGCTCTGCTCTGTTTTTCTCTTGGAGCAGAGGAGAGCTCCGTCCCCCCCCCCCCCCCCCGGTTCTCTTTGCACTCTGAACTAGGATGGCTTCAAGTTCAGATCCTCAACCGGTTGCTGGTCTGCTTTCTCAGTCTTATGGGGGTCAGATTCCACGATGTCCAGTAATCTTCAATGGCACTAATTATCGTGTTTGGGTTTCTCGCATGCGTTGGCATATGCGTGGTCTACGGCTTTGGGATTTTCTCACTGGTGAACTGCCGTGTCCACCTTTACCCACTCCTGATAAGAAGAAATTGCATGATGAATATAATGATGATATGGCCTCATACATGTCTCAGTTTGCAGCATATCGGACTTGGTTGGATGAGGATGCTCGTGCAGGTGCTGTTCTAACTGCTAGCATGGAGGAACATTTGACTGCCAATATTGTAGAGCTTGACTATGCTTCTCAGATGTGGGCTTTTCTTCACCAGCGTTATGAGCCCTCTGGTCAGTCCACATACCTTGCGGCTTTACGCCAAGAGCAGTTGTTGCAACAGGGTGATGCTACAATTGAGGAGTTCTTTAACCAGCTCTCTAGTGTGTGGCGTGAGCTTGACACTCTGAGTCCTCAGCTGTCCCCTGCCACTTGTGAGTCCTGCAGGAAGCAACAGAGCCACCTTGAGCTTCGGCGCATCTACGATTTTCTGACTCGTCTTCGTGCTGAATTCGAGCCTCTTCGTGCCCAGTTACTAGCTCGTGAACCCTGTGTGTCCCTGATGGATGCTCTTGCTGCTGTTCGGAATGAAGAGATCCGTCTTCGTTCTGCTAGCTTGCTGCAGTCAGCTGCCTTGTCAGTGCTGGCTGTTCGCTCTGCACCTTCTGGACGTCCTACACCCCTCCCTACAACACCTTCGTCAGCGGTGTCCTATGGGAGTGGTAGTACTGGTGGACTTCATTGCAACTACTGTGAAAAAGATGGACATGTTGAAGATTATTGTTATAAGAAGAAGAAGAAGGAGAAGGCTCATTCACGCCGAGGTGGTCGTTCCTCACAGGGTTCTGATCGTTCTACTGCTGGACCCTCTTCGAGTAGCTTGGCTGTTTCTGAGACACAGGAGATACTTATGTTGCTTCGTCGGCTAGCTCCCTCTGTGCCTGTTGGAGCTGCTAGTTCTGTCACCCCAGTCTCTGCACCTTTGGTTTCTGCTGCTGCCTCACAATCTTCCACTGGGGAACCACCGTTCACTTCAGGTACTTTGCCATGGATTCTTGATTCTGGTGCTTCTTTTCACATGACCTCTGATTGTACCAGTCTTTCTTCCATTCGTCCTTCTTCTACTCCTATCACTGTTCAGACCGCCGACGGTTCAACTCTCCCTGTTCTTGGACATGGCACTCTTTTGTCCTCCTCTTTTCATGTTCCTACTGTTTCATATGTCCCTAATTTGACCATGCAACTTATTTCTGCTGGCCAGCTCACTGATCATGGTTGTCGTGTTATTTTTGATTCTGACTCTTGTCGTGTCCAGGATCTCAGCACGGGTCTCCTGGTTGGTACTGGCCCTCGCCGCCGTGATTCTCAGCGTCTTTGGGAACTTGACTGGCTTCGTCTTCCTTCCGCTGCCTCTGCCAGTCTTATGGGCTCTGCTTCTCCTGCATCGGCTTCTTCATCTTTTGCTCAGTGGCATCATCGATTGGGACATTTATGTGGTTCCCGGTTATCCACTCTTGTCCGTCGTGGTCTTTTGGGGAATGTTTCTAGTAATGTTTCTTTAGATCAGTGTCAGGGTTGTAAGCTTGGCAAACAGCTCCAACTTCCATATCCCTCTAGTGGATCAGTGTCACAGCGTCCCTTTGACCTTGTTCATTCCGATGTATGGGGTCCTGCACCCTTCGTTTCAAAAGGGGGTCATCAATATTATGTCATATTTATAGATGATTTCTCTCGCTTCACATGGGTGTATTTCATGAAACATCGTAATGAGGTGTTATCCATATATAAGATATTTGCTCAGATGATTCGTACTCAATTTGACACTCCTATTCGTGTTTTTCGTGCTGACTCTGCTGGGGAGTATCTCTCGGGCGCTCTTCGCCAATTTCTTTCTGAACAGGGCACTCTTTCTCAGTTTTCTTGTCCTGGTGCGCACGCTCAGAATGGTGTTGCTGAGCGTAAACATCGCCACCTTCTTGAAACTGCTCGTGCTCTTATGATTGCTTCCTCTGTTCCACCTCATTTTTGGGCTGATGCGATATCCACTGCCACTTATTTAACTAACATTCAGCCTTCATCTGCTCTTCAAGGCGGAATCCCATATGAGCGCCTCTGTGGCAAGCCACCAGATTACTCCAGTCTTCGCCTTTTTGGGTGTCTTTGCTATGTCCTTCTTGCTCCTCGTGAACGCACTAAGCTGACATCTCAATCTGTTGAGTGTGTTTTCCTGGGCTATAGTGCTGAACACAAGGGATATCGTTGTTGGGACCCTGTTGCTCGTCGTCTGCGGATTTCTCGGGACGTTACTTTTGACGAGTCTCGCTCATTCTATCCTCGGCCTACCTCTGATGTTTCTCCCCAGACCGTTGTTGAGCCTCTTTCCTTCTTGATCTTTCCTCATACACCTATCTCCACTGTGTTTCTTCCTCCTCCACCATCTCCTCTTGCACCCTCTCCTTCGCCGCCTTCTCAGCCGCCTTCACATGTTCCTTTTAGGTCCATTTATGATTCCAAACCCCCTGTGATTCACACCTACAGTCGTCGCCTCCAGAATCCGTCGCCTCCTGTTGAGGCGTCTCCTGATGTTTCACCTCCGGTTGAGACATCTTCGGTTGCGGATATTTCCTCTCAGCCATCCTCTCGTTATGATCTTCGTGATCGTGGGTCGCTAAAGCCTACAAACCGGTATGGTTTTGCTGGCACCGTTCTTTCTGAGCCGGCCACATACCATGATGCCATTTGTCATCCAGAATGGCAACATGCCATGGCTGAGGAGATTGCTGCTCTAGAGCGCACTGGCACTTGGGATCTTGTTCCTCTTCCTTCTCATGCTCGTCCCATCACGTGTAAGTGGGTTTATAAGATTAAGACTCGCTCAGATGGCTCTCTCGAGCGTTATAAGGCCCGTCTTGTTGCTCGTGGTTTTCAACAGGAGCATGGTCGTGACTATGATGAGACTTTTGCTCCTGTGGCTCACATGACCACTATTCGCACTCTCCTTGCTGTGGCCTCTGTTCGTGCCTGGTCCATTTCTCAACTCGATGTCAAAAATGCCTTTCTTAATGGTGAAATCCATGAGGAGGTCTACATGCGACCACCTCCTGGGTATCTTGTTCCTGATGGCAACGTTTGTCGTCTTCGTCGCTCTCTTTATGGACTGAAACAAGCTCCTCGCGCTTGGTTTCAGCGTTTTTCCTCTGTGATCACAGCTGTTGGTTTTTCTCCGAGTGCTCATGACCCTGCCTTGTTTGTTCATAATTCATCTCGTGGCCGCACTCTTCTTCTTCTTTATGTTGATGATATGCTCATCACTGGTGATGATTCTGAGTATATTGCATTTGTGAAGGCACGTCTCAGTGAGCAGTTTCTCATGTCCGATCTTGGCCCTCTTCGTTACTTTCTTGGGATTGAGGTCTCTTCAACCTCTGATGGCATTTATCTGTCCCAAGAAAAGTACATTCAAGATCTTCTTGATCGTTCTTCCCTCACTGATCATCGCACTGTTGAGACTCCCATAGAGCTTAATCTTCATCTTCGCACAACTGATGGTGAACCTCTCACTGATCCCACTCGATATCGTCATATTGTTGGGAGTCTTGTCTATTTAGGTGTGACTCGTCCTGACATTTCATATGCTGTGCACATTCTTAGTCAGTTTATTTCCTCTCCCACTAACCTCCACTATAGTCATCTTCTTCGTGTCTTGCGTTACCTTCGTGGGACCATTACTCGCCGTCTGTTCTTCCCACGCTCTAGCTCTTTTCAACTCCAAGCCTACTCCGATGCTACTTGGGCTAGCGACTCTTCTGATCGTCGCTCTCTTTCAGCCTATTGTGTTTTTCTCGGTGGTTCTCTAATTGCTTGGAAGACTAAGAAGCAGACCGCGGTTTCTCGTTCGAGTGCAGAGGCTGAGTTGCGAGCTATGGCTCTTGCGACAGCAGAGGTTACTTGGTTGCGATGGCTAATTGGGTGGTCGTTCCTCACAGGGTTCTGATCGTTCTACTGCTGGACCCTCTTCGAGTAGCTTGGCTATTTCTGAGACACAGGAGATACTTATGTTGCTTCGTCGGCTAGCTCCCTCTGTGCCTGCTGGAGCTGCTAGTTCTGTCACCCCAGTCTCTGCACCTTTGGTTTCTGCTGCTGCCTCACAATCTTCCACTGGGGAACCACCGTTCACTTCAGGTACTTTGCCATGGATTCTTGATTCTGGTGAAGCATGACCTCACCAAGCATATCGGTGTTGATGCGTCTTACACTCGGGCACAAGTGCAGGATGATGTCATTACTCTTCGCTATGTGCCTTCGGAGCTTCAGTTGGCTGATTTCTTCACAAAGGCACAGACAAGAGCTCAACATAGTTTCTTTCTCTCCAAACTCAGTTTTCGTGATCCACCCTGAGTTTGAGGGGGGGTGTTAGATATAGATGTATAGGTGTCTTTGCTATTTCCTCTTTGTGTAAGGGCTTCTATGCATATTTGCCCATGTACATGTTTGGGCTGAAGCCCACCGTAATGGACTGAGTTCATTCATTCCTAATAATTTCCATATCAGGTCGCTACGCCAATGGAATTTGAATCTTTTGAGGACAAATCCAGCGCCATAAATGCTGATACTGGTATTAACAAACGGCTTGCTGATATGATCAACAAGTGGCGCCTCCCAGGGATGAAATTGGCTGTTGGAAAGCCTGAATATAAAGCAATCATTGAATCAAAGTTGGTGAGTATTTTGCTCCTTGTCTGGTTATATTTTTTGAACAACTTTGAGGGTCATTGTTGCTGTGACTTCTTTCAGGGAATACCCTGCACGCACAATGCAATTGTGATGGAGGTAATGTGGGGCATACAGCATCTAATGCACAAGTTAGTGCGTAAAGAAAAAGCACAGGTGGCTAAAGATGACCGCTTCCCAATGAGCCAAGGACTAAAAATGTTCCTGAGTCATTTATGGATTTTATGTCGAACCAGAGATGGTGAGTTCAATGGTTGGAGTTGCCATGCTTTCTGCTTTATAGCTCCCTGCCATTTAGTGTTACATTATACGATAGCTTATGTGCTGTGCACTTATAATCCTTTATTTTTGACGGACCAAAGTTTGGGATTTAAGTTTTCATAGAAAAACTTGCCTTTACAATTTTCACTTAGTTATGAAGCATCGCTCTTTGTATTTCAGCTCAATGAGCAAATTGTTGCGACGGCACGTGCCTTGTTTGATTGTGACGCTGTTTACAAGAAGCATTTTGAATACCTGGCCAATGCTAGTGTGCGCTTTAAGAAGGTACCTGACATTAATTGTGAGCATTGGGTTGCGCTGAAGCTTGCAACAACTCTGAAGGTGGTATGTTGCCCTGAAGAAGAAGACGATTTTCATGAGGTAAATCACACTAACTATTTTGTATGTGTTCTCAGCTGCTCACTGTGCATTTCATTCAATGGAAGCTCGTGTTCCATTCAGGTGCTTTCAGAAGATGAGCTATTAAAGTTGAAAGAAGAGGCACCTAAATATAAAGATCTTGTGTCTATGGTCCATTGCATGAGAACCTATGAGAAAATTTCCTCAGCTCATCAAGTTAGGGCTGAGAAGAAAACATTGTTGGGATTCTTGGTTGAGGAAGCTAAGGCAGCGTGTGAGAAGGGCAAGCTGCACGGAGAATCAGAGCAAATTCCTCAAGAGCATGTGATGTTTGCTAATCTCTGCAGGATGATTTTACCTATGATCTCTGCATTGAAGCCACCTTATGTGCATGAGCTTCCTCTGCCAAAGGGTCTCGAGATCCTGGGACTCTGCTTTTGAGCCAACTGTGCTCAATAAGTCTACCTTTTGCGAAGGCTCATCACTTGGTGAGACCGGTGGCACGAGGATTGCAAGAAGATTCAGTTTTTCTGGAGCCCAGCCTTCAACTTCCAAAGCCATTGTGCCATATAAGCCTATTCCTTATGTGCTGCTGAGTATTTTGGCTGAGTCAAAGTCAGAACATTGATGTTGATAATATGGATAGAGATCAATACATTAAGGGCCTGTTTGGAACACATGATTGAGAAATGTAGGAAAGGAAAAAAACACAGGAATAGAAAGGTATGGTAGGAGTAAAACAGAGGATTGGAAAAATACAGGAACTTCACAAGAGAGGTGTTTGAAACGCAGGAACGGGAAAGTAAATATTGAATTGGAAATGAATGTCAAAGTATCTTCTAACCTTAAATGACACGGACTAAACACTACTAATCGTATGGTCCATGAATTTATTGGAAAAAAATGAAGCAGCCTAGAAGAATCTCACGGCTCATGGACCAAATGCATTACGTGGGGGCCACTGAAAAGGCAGGTGCTCATCTCTGTCGCAAGCGTTTGCCTCGGGCTTCCACGAAAAATTTGAGTCGGAGTAGATGTTCTGGTTCCCGTGTTTTGTGAAGGCCACTCCGCCTTTCCTCCGAAACGGTAGGATTCATTCATTTGATCCAAACAGCTTGTGACGTCAGCCAACTAGAGGAATCGCTTTCCTGTGAAATTCTTACGAGAAACCTCTATTCCAAACAGGTCCGAAGAGAAAATTCCGTGTGTCATTGAATGGTTCAACAATTCCATACAGACCACTGAAAAATTGGTTTGGACATGACTGCCATCGAATTTATTTTTACGTTCTATGAGTGCCAATGCCGTCTACAGGTGCTGAGACAGTAGTTATCTCGTGCGTGAGAGCGCAGGGGGATACAAGGCGTCGAGCGCGTAGCTCCAGGTCGGCAGTACGTGGCTGCCGCGGCACGCGGGTCCAGGCCGCAGAAGACACGCGCCACAACCGCCGACGGAGCAGGAGCCCGCACCCGAGAGCGCCTGGGACATCGAAGTCACTACCGAGCTGGAAGACGTGGACTTTCCATCAGCAAAAATAACAGCAATGACAATTTAGGTAGTGGCACACAGAATGTGAATTTTGTTGCACATCCTTATGAAGGAAGAGCATAAACGTCCTTTTATAGCTGCGGGCGCCGCCGCTCAGGAACCACGCCGTTGCCGCCGGTTACGATGGGGAGGACCGGTACCAGAGGGAGCGCTTATACTAACGGTGTTGACGATAGTGGCATCTATAGAACCAAAATTTTTTCTCCCACTCATGTTATAACAGGTTTTTCAGTGTTGAATCATTTAATGGCACACACGGGATTTTCTCTTATTCTTTTTACTGTAGTGGCATGCACTAAGACGTTCTTTTCATCCGATCACCTGATTGTTAGATAATTTTTAAGTTTTTATTTCTTCCTTTGTGTTTTACCGGTAGACCCTCCTTCAAGCTCAACTGGATGTAAAATTAATTGTCATTGATAATTTTTAACTATTTCAAAAGTCTGCAGTTTGCGCTTTATCAGAAGTCTAAGGGCATGTTTGGCTTGCGTCCTCAGGTTACCAAACCCAAGGTGCGGCACGCCAAGTCTCTGGCGAACAATTCATCCGCCAAACATTTGGTGTAAGATTTTGCAAAAGTCAGAAGGAAAAACTGTGACAAGCCAAAAGTTGGGCGAGTTTGGGTTGCAATCCAAACACTAGACTAAGTTTCCATGGCAAGTTGGGGTAGCAATCCAAGCACACCCTAAGTTTCCAATTATACTTCATGAGCTCATGTCTACACTACTAACTTTGTATCGAAATCAAAATGTAGTTTTGAGAGTATCAAAATCAATAGTATGTTGCTTTGACATATCCAATGATCGTTGTATACAAATGCCACATACATAAACCACAGTATTGTGATACTTACTCTAACTTTTACTCCGAAAATATATCGTAGCATGCGGGGAATTCTCTTATTTTGATAAAAACCGATGCCAAGAACATATGGATCTAATTCATACATGCAATAAATTTATATCAACTAAAGCCTCGCGCAACTTATGGTGGCATCCTTACATATCATATTTTATATAAGATCCTTTGTTTCTGAGCCAAGAGTTTCACTGTTCTTCTACAATTTTCTCATCCAAGCCGTCCAACAATTGCATCACAGCCGTCCGTTCCTTTTCCAAACTTCCAAACACAGCAAATGTGGCCACGTCTTCCTGCCTCCAGAAGATTCCCTCGGTCCTCGGCCCCAGGTTCGCCTCCGTTCGCTCGCTCCACATCCGCCTCGCCTGCTCCGCTTGCCCCATCGCCGCACCGCCTCCTCCACACCCTCTCCCTCGCGGAGGCTCGCACCCCTCAAAGTGCTCGGCGCGAACGGCAGCAGCCCGTCGCCCCACAGCCTCATCACCGCCTCCGCTCGCCCCACCACCGCATCTCGCCCTTCGTGCCCTCTCCCTCCCGAATCTCGCTTATATTTTTAAAACAGATATCTTATTACTGGAATCGAAAGACGAAGCTATAGCATAGGTCAGTTTCAAATAAAAAGCTATAGGTCTTTTTGGTTTTCGAGCCACAAATTTAACTTAATTTATAAAAAATACGTGCAATATTTATATCTCTAAATAAATTTAATTAAAAATTAGATTTAAAAATCTTTCTAATGATATAAATTATGTGCTATAAATATTAATATTTTTTAATATATATTTTATTAAAGATTTTTTGAGAAATAAAAACAACGTATATTTTGGGACGGGGAGCAGGTCCAGCAGCTGTCCATGTTTGGCTCGGGCGGACGGGCTGGCTGGCCTAGATCAGCCCTCTGACATAGACACTGTTCCAATAAACTAGGTCAGCCGTTCTCTCTCACGTAAATCAAGGCTTTGTTTAGTTCCACCCCAAAATCCAAAAAATTGCTACAGTACCTATCACATCGAATGTTTGCGGCCCGTGCATGGAGCATTAAATGTAGACGAAAAGAAAAACTAATTGCACAGTTTGGTGGGAAATTGCGAGACGAACGTTTTAAGCCTAATTAGTCAATATTTGGATACTATTTACCAAATAAAAACGAAGGTGCTACAGTAGTCCCAACATCCAAATTTCGCGAACTAAACGAGGCCCAATACGAACCAGCAACTAACAGGCTGTATGTGCTGGCCCGCTGCCTCCGAGACCGCGAGTCTTCTCGAACCAATCAAACCGCCAAGCAAACCAGAGCCAAGCAAAACAGCGAGAAAAGCTCCGGTGATCGAAGTGCTAGAGCGCCAGAAGTCGCCGCCGGCGAACCGCAAGACCGCGGCCAGCTATGGACGCGCCGGGAGAGCTGCAGTGCGTGGGCCGGCTCGAGATCGCCGCGCCGCCGCCGGCGCGCTACCTTCGCGTCGGCTCCCTCCCCGTCCCCACTGACTCCTCTGCCTCTCTCCCAGCTCTCCTGCCCTCTCCGTCCCCGTAAGCCCCTCTTCCCCCACTCTCGCCTCATCGTGCATGCTCACGCGCGCGTCTTTAAGCCCTATGGCTACTGTTTGTCCTGTTCTGAATCAGGAGGGGCTGATGCTTCTAGGGTTTAAAGCGTCTCGATGCAATTATAGGGTTTTTGTTAAGGGTTGAGGCTGGGAATTTGAGATGGAGTACCATGGGAATGAGCACCCTCTACGTTGTGCAATTAGAACTAATTGTGTTTGTTATTTGGTAGGGAAGACCCTGGGGATAGTAGGCTTCAGTTAAGTTCTGCGGATAGACTGCCAATTGCTTATTGGATTTGTAAATTGTTATCATAGGAAATGGTGGTGGAACTGTTATGGTGAAATGAATAGAAATCATGTGCTACTATTAGCTACAATTGGTCTGATTGATGGATGCAACCTACCAGAATTCAGTGGCTATATTCATGTAAAATGAAAAGAAATGAACACATATTCTGGTGGTGGGATGCTGGTGGATACTGGATACTGTTTACCCTCTTTTGGTTTTATCTCCCATACTGCAATGAATAACAAGCATGTGCTTGCAATTATATTGAAAGATAAAAATATAAAATGGCACTTAGTTCTTACGACCCTATTCCTGTAGCTTGAACTCAATAATGCATGCAAATGCGCTCTTCAGGAGAATTGCTGTTTAATTCTGCTCTTGCTGCAACAAACCATGTAGGACTGGTGCTCCAAGGTATCAAATGCTGCCATTAGAGACTGATCTGAACACACTCCCTATGATTCCAAACATCCCAGAGAAGGTTTTTTCAAGTGATGCAAAGAGTACTGAAGGTGATCTCTATCGATCCTTTATAATTACAATCTGATCAGCATAAAAGGAATACTGGCTTGTAACCAACTTTCTCTGCGAGCTGTTCAGCACTGATAAATTATTATAGGTGTTGTGTGTGACAGTTCATTTTTTATTCTCACCTTTATGACTCTGTTCATACTCTTCAGGATTACGGTATGACAGTGGTCATATCAACCAGAACTTATCAAGGAAATGCGAAGCACTAGCTGTGTCAGGTTTGGCGGAATATGGTGATGAAATAGATGTGGTTGCCCCAGCCGATATCATGAAGCAGATTTTCAAAATTCCATACTCAAAGGCACAAGTATCTATTGCTGTAAACCGTATAGGAGATACACTCATTCTAAACACAGGGTATGTTGCTGGTTGCATCATCATCATCATCATCTTGCTGACTATAGTTAATACACATGAATGTTTAATCGTGTTGCAGGCCTGATGTTGATGAAGGTGAAAAGATATTCAGAAGACAAGGTAACCCGCCTAAAGGATCTGATCCATCAATATTTCTGAATTTCGCAATGCACTCTGTGCGAGCAGAAGCTTGTGATTGTCCCCCAAGTCATCAATCTTCACAGGAGAAGCAAACAGCATCTGCAGTCTTGCGTGGATCCTTTGACTGTGGCGAGGGTTCTTTTGATTCATCCCCATCATCTAGTTTTAGCACATCACCTTATCTGAATCAGAATGACAGTAAAGGTAGAAAAGCTCCACATAGTACTCATGAAAGCCTGTACTTGGGAGCAATGGAAAACAATCGAAAAGTCAAAGGATCTGATCCTATAAAAAAAACCACTCGGGTTGGTGAAAAAGCCAGCTGTGAGGTGCAAGAATCTGAGAAGAGCAAGAGAGTGGGAAATAATGGATTTCGGAAAGTTTGCTTTTGGCAATTCCACAATTTCCATATGCTTTTGGGTAGTGACTTGCTTATATTTAGCAATGAGAAATATACTGCAGTCAGTTTGCACCTATGGGATGTTTCTAGACAGGTATGCTTTCATTGCTGTTGAATATGGTACATACTTTCTTTTTTTACCCCTATTGACAAATTGTGTTTTTATAGGTTACTCCATTGAACTGGCTTGAAGCTTGGCTTGACAATGTAATGGCAAGTGTTCCAGAATTGGCCATATGTTACCATAAGAATGGTGTTGTTCAAGGTTATGAGCTTTTAAAGAATGATGATATATTTCTCCTTAAGGGTGTCTCAGATGATGGCACACCTGCGTTTCATCCACAGGTTGTCCAGCAAAATGGCCTTGCTGTCCTGAGGTTCATTCAGGATAACTGTAAGCAAGACCCTGGTGCATATTGGGTATGCCATTGAATGCCATCTTTTTTACCCTTGTTTACTAGATGTGGTAACTACTGTCAAGATGTTATATTAAGCCTTTAGTCCCTTATCATATTGCCTAAATATCTCCCTTTTTTCCCAATGATGATGACCTCCCGTGTTTTCATTAATCATATTGAACCTTTGCTTTTTCAGCTGTACAAAGGCGCTGAAGAAGATGTCATACAGTTATATGATCTGTCTATCTTACCTGAAAAACATACAGCTGGTGATCATAGATCTCCATGCGGTCCTATGTCATCTTTTATAGACAAGGGAAGAAAGGAGTCATTGTTCTCTCTGGGTACACTCCTTTATCGGGTTGCTCACAGGATGTCCTTGTCAAAGGTACTGGGGTATTATATATGCTTTGCAGGTGCCTAGTAATAGACAAGGGAAGAAAGGAGTCATTGTTCTCTCTTTCGCGTTTTGCTTTCATACTTTTTCGTTGGATGTTAATATTATATATGCTTTGCAGGTGCCTAGTAATAGAGCAAAATGTGCAAAATTCTTCAGAAAATGTTTGGATTTTCTCAGTGAGCAGGATCACCTGGTATTTTATTCATCTTATCATTATGTAATCATTTAACTGTATTAGTGCATCAGTAAATTTGTGCTAATATTTGTTTTTGTTTTTATCTTCTAGGTTGTCCGGGCATGTGCTCATGAACAATTTGCAAGACTCATCCTCAAATGCTATGAGGAGCTGGAACTGACATCTGAATCATTTATGATAGAGTCTGAAGTCACCCTTACTGATTTGGATGATGATTCTCCAGAACTGAGACTTGAGAATTTACCAGGAAAACAAAATGTGCTGCCAGAGCTTGGCAAGAATGAGCCAGCAGTGTTAGATGATGTGTTGGAATGCACACCATCAATCTCTTCTGGTATGACAAATAGTTTAGAAGAACCAAGCAAAGTTGATGGTGGTTCTTCATCTTCAGTTACAAAAGATGATGTTTCTCGGGACAGCTTGGTGATGTGTCAGTCTGGTATATCAAAAACAATTGCCGATGCAATCTCCTCTAAGTTGGCTGCTATACACCACATATCTCAAGCTATCAAATCCCTTAGATGGAATCGACAGCTGCAGAATAATACTCAGCATGGTTGCGGGGACAATGCAGATACCATTTGGGAGAGGTCAGTCGACTTCTCTTTATGCCGATGTGGTGATGTTGATTGTATTGAGGTCTGTGACATCAGGGAGTGGCTTCCAAAATCAAAAATGGATCATAAGTTGTGGAAACTTGTTCTTTTGCTAGGGGAATCCTATTTGGCCCTTGGAGAGGCATACAAGAATGGTGGGCAGCTTCAGCGCACCCTTAAAGTTGTTGAATTAGCTTGTTTGGTATATGGGTCTATGCCTGGACATATTGATGGCGACGAGTTCATCTCATCCATGTCCAATGGTTCGTCGAGTCGAGAAGATGTTGGTCTAAAAACTAAACTTGTACTGGATGAGGCAGACTATTGCAATAACAAAAGATGCTTCAGTTATGATGTTTCTTCCCACCAACTGCCACCAAATTATTTGTTCTGGGCAGAGGCATGGATGCTTGTTGGTGATGTCTATGCAGAATATCACAGATTGAATGGTCATCAAGCAAAGTTGGTACCAGTACAGAAGTCTCATGGCGAAGTTAGAATGTCAAATGAAGTTGCATTGGAGGTCAAACGCCTTAAGCGAAAACTGGGAAAGGATAAGCAGAATTGTGACACATGCTCGTTGATAAACTGTAGCTGCCAAAGTGACAGGGCAAGTAGTGGCAGCAGTGCAAGCAGCAGTAGTTCTGAGGCCTCTAAACTTTATGGCCGAAAGAAAAATAAAAAATCACTTGGCAAGAACCTTCAATCACAATATAGAGAAACCAGCAAGAACCCCAATGCACAAGAAGCTACACAAGTTTCTGAGAAAAAGCAGCATGATGTGAATGATACTTGTATTGAGAACAACCCAGTATTTAATGATGATATTGGTCATTACAGTCAGGACAGGGAAAAACAGTCAAGAAATGTTGATGGGGTTCCTGATAAATCTCAAGCAAGTGTTCCTACTGTGAGGGATGGTGGTATCTTCAAGTTCCTTGGTGGTCCAAAACCAGGAGATTTTGAGTACAACTTGTCTTCTGCTATTCACTGCTATGGTTCATCCAAGGGAGCACTGTTCACATTTCCTGTGCATTCAGTAGAAACTTCCACGGTTCTTAAGAAAAGAGGCTGGGCATTTAATGAACTGGGCCGCTGTAGACTTGAGAGTAGAAATCTGGGTAGCGCTGAGATTGCTTTTGCAGATGCTATTAAAGCATTTCAAGAGGTCTTTGACAACACAAATGTTATACTGATCAACTGTAACTTAGGTCATGGTAGGAGAGCTTTAGCAGAGGAATGTGTATCCAGGATTGATGAATTTCAGAAGCATGATCTTCCTGAAGGCACATATATGCAATCCTTCAAATCAGCGAAGTCAGAATATTTTCAAGCAATAAACTACTATTCCGCAGCTAAGAGGCAACTGAAGTATGTCAATACTGAGGTCGATAAAGTACTATACCATGAGGTTTACACACAGTATGCTCATACCTACCTGAGGCTTGGAATGCTTTTGGCAAGGGAAAGCTTCTTAACTGACAGTTATGAAGGTGGACTTGTCGATGAGTCATCTAACAGAACAGTTCTAGAGATTTCAGCTAGTGATGCTTTTCGGGAGGCTTTGTCTACATATGAATCCCTTGGTGAACATCGCAAACAGGAAGCTGCTTTTGGTCATTTTCAGCTCGCTTGTTATCAGAGGGATCTGTGCTTAAGGTTTCTGGATTTAGTCGACAAGGAGGTTAAACAGAAAAATGAGGATAAATATCGTCAGAAAAGTAAGTGGTATGGTTCACTAGCTGAGAAGAACTGGCAGAAGGCTTTAGAATTTTATGGGCCGAAGACACATCCTACTATGTTTCTTAACATCCTTATGGCACAGTCTGCCCTTTCTATTAATATTTCTAATTCCTTCCACTCAACCGTGGTATGTTTTTTTTTTCTCAGGCCTTGCTACCTTTTCCATCTCCAGCTTTTCAGTGTGCTAGAATGAAGTCCAGTCACTATTCTTATGGAATTTTGAAAAAGGGCATACCTACTCAAAGGCCTTGTTGGTCAGTATGTTGGTTAACCCTATGTTTTATTGTGCAGAGGGGGTGTTGTATACTTCGAAGAATAATACCTGACTTAAGTTTTATATTTGATGCAATAGTAATTTTGTTAAGTGACTACATTTTCTTTCTTCCAAGGAGTAACATTTTCATAGAGGGCAAACTCTGGAAGGTCTTTTTTTCCCATTTTTTTGGCAGCATACAAACCTCAATGGTGAGTGCAAATGGGCTAGCATCTAGCAACATAGGTTCATCATAAATTCATAATTACCCAGCCAGGTTTTCTCTTCTAAAAGTTCACCTTTTATTTGCACCTTGGTCATGTCCGTCTGATGTGTAACATGGAAGCAAATGCTCCTTTTGAATTTGTTCAATAAATAATTTGTGTCATCCTTGCAGATGCTTGACACTGCTCTGACTCACTTGTTGGAAGGCCGGCATGTGGTGGAAGCAAATGAAGACTACTCCAACGATATGGACCTGGACATAAAACCAAAGTTCTGGAGCCAGCTGCAGAGCCTGCTGAAGAGGATGCTGGCGGGATCCCTGCCTAGCACAGGCAGAGTAGCTTCTTCTGTCAGCCAGGCCAGCACTAGCAACAGAACAGAAGCTGCGGAGCTGAAAGAGATGTATCGTTTGTCGCTCAAATCTTCTACTCTGGGCCAGCTGCATGCGCTGTACAAGCTTTGGGTATCTTAACACCTTCACTTCACAAATGGTTGCTGCTCATGTTTTATGCCGTTGGCATCTATCTCTTGAATTACACAGTTTTTATTTAGTGTTCATGGCATGTTTTTGTTTGTTTTGATTTCTAGCCAAATTTTGAAGCTAAATACCTGCAGTGTACATTTAAGTGATGGAATGTCAGGGGACGGGAAACACTAGTTACTACAACTGTGTTGCAGACTTGTATAGACAGCAAATAATGGCATCCGATGTGAAGCGCCAGTGTATATATGTGTTGTATCGTAGAGAGCCAATGTCAGAATATCTCAATGTGTGCCCGCTTCACCGCGAATGGATAGGAATTTGGGAATTTTGATTTGTGTTTTTTCTATTACTAGGTTCTCACTGAACATGGTTGTCAGTTATGATTTCCAGGCCAGGCCATTCCTTGTAAAACTTTAATTTTTTTACTAGTAGTAATAATTAGTCGTGTTTAGAAATAATGGTGTCCGCAGGAGTTTGCCAGGATTTGTACAACTTTTTTATTATTTATTTATTTCTGCAACTTGTTTTCCTTCTACGAACGGTAGGAGATAGTGTCAGGGTGTTGACGGTGTGTCGGTGTATATTGAGAAAATTTCCTATTGACACCAGAAATAATGATGCTTTTCTATTTGACACCGAAATTAAAATTCTTTCCTATATGTCCTCCACTTAAGTTTTTTTTCCCTATTTGACATTTCCGTCAGTTCTGTTAGCAACTAACGTTAGTTGTCCAAGTGAGGCAATATGAAAAGACCGTTATGTCCTTTGAGGGAAGCAAATGAACTCGGTAGTCTCTGGGAGTCGTGGCTGTTCGTCCTCAGGGCTGGCCGTCGTGGACACGCGGGCGGGCGTCGTGGCCTCGAGGCCAGCCATCGTGGACATGCCTGCGAACCCTGAACGCCGGCTGCAAGCTGTGCTCTGTTTTGCCCCAGTGTTTCTTTGCTTGATGTCATCATGACGTCATACGCGTTATATGGCTGTTTTCCTTTAGAAAAATAATCTCATAAATTCATTATATATTATGAATACACGTATACGTGTCTCACACCAGCAGCAAAACTGAGCCATCCATCTCATGATCTACGGCTAAGATTAAACGGATTGATATTGAACTGATATAATTATAAGTAATTATATAAGATTATGTTCATTCCTTTATTTATTTTACAAAAGCAAAAAGAAAAATATAGCAGTTCGAGATAAAAACATTCAAAAAGAAGATAGCAATGTCAACCATGGAATGTCATGACTGGTAAAAAAAAACTCCACGGGTAAAACAGACTTTTCTCCTAGGACTTAACACCGTTAGCGGTCTAAACTGACGGAAATGTCAAATGAGAAAGAAAAACTCGAGTGAAGGACAGATAGGAAAGAATTTCAGTTTTGGTGTCAAATAAGAAAGCAGCATTATTTCTTGTGTCAGATAGGAAATTTTCTCGTGTATATTCGCAAGTTTAGTGGCGTATGTCGGTACGTGTCAAACCTTCCTCACAGAAAGGCCACGGAGAAACATGGCCCATGGCCCAATACGAAGCACCGCGACGAAGCCCAAACAGCAGTCCGTCGGTGGAGCAACGCGCTGGGCAACAGGCAAACGTTTTGTCCCACCTCGGCTAGTCAAGGACCCAAAAAGTAGCTTATAAACCGAGGCGCAGGCATTTTGTTTTCTCTTCTTATAAAATTGGAACGATATAGAGAAAATTAGCATGCCCCACACGCATAAATCGAGAAATTGTCTAATTTTTTTTATGGGTTCGAAGTTTTTTTCAGGTTTTCGCATTGGTCCCTGGTGTTCGGGTTTTCCTCACAGATATGCCCTCAGAGTTCTCACTTAGGTCCTCCCGCACTAGTTTTTCTTCACGATTCAGCCGTCGCGTCCTTTTGCGCCCTGGTCCCTGCTGTTCGGAGTTCTCACTTTGGTCCTTCCGCACTGGTTTTTCTTCATGATTTAGCCCTCGCGGATTTCTGAGAGCTACATGCCAGAACCTTTCGTTCGCTGAGGATTATTTACATATTTACCATCATTATGATGTGAGTGGTATAAAAAGTACCATATCAGTGACTCATGTATCAGTGACACAGTGTAAAATGTCATCCGTAATAATAATAAATATGTAAATGCCCCGTTCGCTGATAGGTATACACATCCTTCTGCAGGTTTACCCCTAGCATTTTTCCCTTTAACCCTTCAGTTTTCTCCTCTGCTGTACAATTGTGCCCTACAAGCCTGGAAAGTCTTTCATTTGCCCTTGACGTTCAGGTTTGTTCCCAATGGGCAATGCCACGGATGCTTTTATCAGAACTGCTGTGCTAGACGACTAATTTCTGTTACAACCCTTGGGCCTGGTGTATTTTGAAACGACACGCCTAACCTCTTTCTCTCTTTATTAAAACTATTAAACATATCCGTATGTTGCAGCGTCGTAGAATGTATTATGTGGTCACCTAAATAACTTGTGGCTCCGAGACTTTAACAATCTTGTCTTGCGTTCTTGGCTTTCTGCTCGTCTTGGAGTAAACTCCGCACTACTCTACGTGTGCACATACTACTCAAACCCGTATGGCATGAGAGGCTTGAAATTTGTCCAATTATTATGTCATGTCTTCCAATTTATCTTAGAATTGAATTTTGCACAATGCCTAGTCATACTTCTCTAACTTGTATAAACATGAAAAATAGCGAAGTAGGACAAAAGTGCTACGTACTTTAAAATTAGAATAATCAGTAATACCCTGCTTTGCTACAGATTTTTTTAATAATTCTATAAGCTATTTGATCCATCTATAGTGATAATATTGGCTCGGAGTAATAGAGATACAGATCTTCAAGAGGTCTTCAAACTTAATGGTCAAAATTCAATCAAGTACACGATGAATTTGAGTTCTTTAGAGCAATTTAAAAGTTTAAAGGAGAGCTTTGCAACCATCTTTTCACGGAGGTCATTCACAAATCACAGCTGCTCGTTTGCTGATGATGAAACGTACCACCTTTTTAAATTTCTGCCACGATATTATTTTTCTATTTAGACTAGCATTTCTATTCAAAGTTTTTTTTTGATAGGACATTCCTATTCAAAGTTACTAAAAAAGCCTTGCATATTTCACATCAAACAAGAGGTGTGTGGATGTGAGAAAGGGCTGTTTCCACAATCATGAATATAATTCACAATTAGTTAGTAAAGAGCTGACGAAAAAAATTGATATAAATTTTGGCTCTTTAAATGTAAATATGGATAAATATTTTTATCAAGTTTGCATTTCAACTTATGGAAGTCTATAGTTTGACTTATTTTCTAAAAAAAAAAAATCGGGTTGTCATGTTTCCACAGGTGAAATCGGCACATTTAAAAAAATTCTAATATTGCATTTATGTATTAGAGTTGAGGAACGTCAGCACTCGGCACAGCAGGGCACAAACACACAATCTACGATAATTGTATTGTTAGTATTACAAAATGAATACAAAATAAAAGGCAGAATAGCCATTTTTGTGCCTCAACTGTTTCTCGAGGCTCATTTTCATCCTTGAACTTTCAAAACAACCGTTTTAGTCATCAAATTCTACTTTTAGGCTCAATTTCATCGTAAAACTATGAAGATGATCGTTTTAGTCCTCGAACTTTGCATTTTGGACTTGATTTCATTTATAAACTATCAAAGTATATTTTGTTCTTTAAAATTTTATTTTCAACACAACGTTGTCTACGTTCTACGTGGAACGTTGTACTGTTGCACCTGTTAGCTCGAACACCATCAGCGATTGGAGATAGAAAAATAATATTCATTAAAAAAACTCTTTCGTGGTCATTAAAAATTTCAAGCTGTTATTTTTAGTGTTACCTTATAATGGTATCATTTATATATATCCGACTAAATGATATTACGGGAGCAATTATAGTTGCATCGAACACTATTTATTCATTAAGAATACATAGATATATTGAAACAATAGCAGATCTATAATTTTGATAATTTATTGATGAAATTATGCCTAAAATATAAGGCTCTCTTTTTGAATAGACAAAATTGAGTTGAAAATAAAAGTTAAATGCACTTTGATAGTTTATGAATGAAATTGATCCCAAAATGTAAAGTTTGAGGACTAAAATGATCATCTTCGTAGTTGTAGGATAAAATTGATCCTAAAATTAAAGTTTGAAAACCTAAATAGCCGTTTTTAAAGTTTAAGGATAAAATTGTAGTTGAGGGACTTATGCCAAATAAAAAAATCTTCGTCATTCCGGTGTAAGAAGTGCCTGCCAATGCATCGTTTGGCCCTCGCACAAAAAAAAGGAAAAAAAGGACCGGCGTTCTTCGCGATGTGTTTTGGACTAGCTTTTTTTTTTTGAACACTTGTTTTGGACTAGCTTGACTGCTTGAGCACGTGTCAGCCAACCTCGTGGTCGTCTCACACCTGCCCGCCGATGCAGCCGCCTCATGCACACGCGGCCTCCGCTCACCGCGCCGCCTCTCTCGACACAGCCTTCTTCACTTTCTCAGTAGCCGCCGCCCACCGCCCACCACCCTGCCGGCCTGCCCAACCCTGCCGCAGTGCCGCATCCAAAGCCAACCCCCACGGGTATGGATCCTGACTAGGTCGCCGACGCCGGGGTACAGCACTAGCACGACGACCTCGGCGGCAGTGCCACATCCGCAGACGGGGGCTGTGACGGCGGCAGTGGCGACAGCTGGGAGCGCGCGCTGCTCCGCCGGGGATGGGACCTGTCCCGGAAGTCCGCCATCGCCGGCGTCGCGGCCACGCCGCGCCCGTCGTGGCCCCGCCACTGCTTGTCCTGTCCCTCGCCGGCGTCGCGCTGTCCCTACCCTTCGCCGCCTACCTGGCCAGCCTCGCCGCCACCGACCGTCTTATGGGAGCACTCCTGCCGGCGCCTCGCACCCAGCCGTACCACGCCTGCGACCTCGAAGACGATGGATTCTTGGATACATCTGACGCGCCCGGCGGCGAGGCCCCTGTGTTCGACCACTGGTGCGACACAGAGAACGACGCCATCATGGAGGACAACGAGAGCTTTGTGTCGTTGCCGCTGTCACGGGAACCTCGATTCTCCGAAGAGCCGGTACCGTCGTCGACCGACGTAGAGGATAAGATGGCTGAAGGTGAACTTCTTTCCCGAGAATTGGGCCACGAGTCACTAGTGTTGGACAATAGGGAACAGGAAGAGGAGGGCACAACCATGGAGGACATTGAGTATATTACCATGGAGGCACCGCCGCGGGGCTCCGATGTTTCCGGATCAGCAGTGCCAGTGTTGCGTGATGAAGACAATATGGTTCAGAGACTGGTAGAAGCTCCTCTTACAGCCAAGGAATCAGTCGAAGAGTTATCTGTATCAGACAATGAGGAAAGAACAGAGGATGGCAAGTGTAAAGATATAGAGGAAATGGAGTCCTTGAAGGAGATTCTGTCACTGGGCGTCGACATCACAGAATTAGGTGACTTCCCGGTGCCAGTATTGGGCAATGAGGGTATTGTGGTTCAGAGAGGAGATGGTGAAAAATTTTCTGTCCCAAAATCAGGCCAAGATTCTCATTTGACAGATATTGAGGATAAAATAGAGGGCCACGAAACCAAAGAAGAGATACCACTGCAGGAGGCTAATGTTTCTGAATCATCGGTGCTGGATGATACGATGCTGGAGAGGAAGATAGAAGGTGGTGTAACAGTGGAGATGGTGGTGAAAGAAGTGTTCATTAACACCGATCCTTTTACAGGGGAGGTGGCTGGTGAGCATGTGGATTCCATTGCTACTGCCCTACCTGAAACTGAGTCGCTGCAAGCCAGCAACCTTGTGGCTCAGGAGTTACAGGCGATGGCGGAAGTTGCAAATGTTGATGATGTTATCAATGCTGGTTTAACAGAAGACGTTATATTGGGTATTGGTGATACTAGTACAGAGGGCATGGTGCACTACGGTGAGGCAGGTGCTTCTAGTGTTGTCTCGGTGGTGACCGTGGATGATGTTGCAGAGCTAGTTTCCAGTAGGAGCCCAGCAGTCTCAGCCATCAGTGATGACATGACGAGTGTCAAGAGTAGGCCAGATGCTGACCACTCCAATCAAACAACTGGCTACACACTAAGGAACAATGAATTTCAGGAGAAAGAGGCAACAGAGGACAAGGTGAGTCAGTTCCTGGTTTACTAAATCATCAATATCACCTGGTTTCTTTTTATCAAAAATGTTTATACATGTCTATGGATACAAAATATCAGGTGCGTTCTAGGCATGATAAATTTTCTTATTTGTCATTGTTTATTGGTATAGGCCACTGTAACCTAATAAATTTGGTTAGAATCGATCTCATATGCTAAATAAGATGTGCTTACCAAGTTGTAAAATTGTTTAAATAATTTACATCCATAAAGATGCCCATCTGAATTTTGTTTGTGAAATTTGGTAGCATGTGAAAACGGAGGAGAACAAAACCATGGATGACAAGGTGCCTACAAGGAGCATGTCACCACAGATCACTCATGTTTCTAAATCACCAGTGCCAGACGATAAGACCAAGATAGAAGATGAAGTAACTGTGGAGATGGTGCTGGAAGAAGTGACAAGTAATGCTGTGGATCATGTTACACTGGAGGTAGTTGCTGTGCAATTGAACATTATTGCTAGTGAAAGTGAATGGCCGTCAGTGAGTGACCATGTGGCTCAAGAGTTACAGGCCATGAGCGAAGCTGCAGTTGTTGACGAGATCCGAGGAAGTACTGTAATGGAAGACATAAAAAATGATTTTAGTGACAGAACAACAGAGGCTGTTGAGCACCACAGTGACAGAGGTAGTTTTGTCTCAGGAGTTCTGGAGGTAACCGTGGATGATGGTAAGGATCTAGTTTCGAGTAGGAGGAGCACACCACATGCCTCAGCCCGTGATAGCGCCTCAAGTGTCGAGGGTACGCCGGTTTTTGACAACCCACACCAAACAACTGGTGGTGAATACAAGCCAGTGAACGAAGGATAGGAGGAATGCGGTAGCTGAGGACATGGTGAGTTATGGCATATCTGTTTTATTTCATTTGTTCACTTATAATTTGAACCAACTCTGGATTTTCCTATTAACAGGTATTATGTATAATGCTGTTCTATGCACAATTACTAAGTGCAGCCTAAACATGTTCTTGCTTATTGATAATTTTTTTATGGAATTATTGATATAATGAATTAATGTCATAAAAGGCACCAGGTTGATACACTATACGGAGCTAATACATAATTCACTTATTTCCACCAGGACAACTATACGGAGGAACAGTTAAGGGAGCAGCTTGATACACTAAGAACAATAACAGGGTACCGCCCCGCACCATCTTTGACTCTGGAAGCCGAGCTCGTGGGGCTGTATATATTCGTGGGCGTGGAACCCCCTGTCAGCTCAAGGGATGCATCCGATCTGAATGATCTCAACACAAAACTCCGGTTCTTGAAATCGATCATAGGCGTGGAGTAAAGATCTAAGCGAGAATTGATTTATCAGGAGTTTATTGCTTGTGTATAAAGCATAAGGTTCAGCAGTCCGTGACTAGCCGCACATGAGTTCTGTAACTCTGTTACATAGTTGTGAACTATGAGTACGTATCCTATTTTGGGGCTGTCAGAATTTTGACCGAAACTGGTCGAAAAACACTGTTCTGGCTAAATTGTTGTGAGAGAAAAATATTGTTCCAGCTGAAAAAAGAAGCCGAACAAGCTGAATATGGGATAAGCCGAACGGGGCTTCGGTATCTTGTGTGAAAGACATTAGTGAACGTGCTGTATATGCCTACTTTTCCGTGAAAATCAGCCACTAGTGATGCGAATAAGTGATGGCCATTTGTGACCCGTCACTAAATTTCTCGGCTTTTGTTAGTGTTTCTTTAGCGGTTTAATCAAAAGTTTTATTAAACGGGTGCACACAAGAACTGTTTCTGAAGCCAAAAATAAGCTGAAAACAATGAAGCCGAAGCCATTTTTAGCCAGTGTTGCTAAACCATCATTTAAACGTGATAAATGATCTATTAAACAAGAATGTAGTACCACTATGCAACGTTTAAACGGTGTGCAGATGAGATAAACGACCGGTTTTTAGCTAGATGTTGGGGGAGCACCGGAGCGCACACACACAAGCTAGTAAGGCAAGCAACGGGATGGGAACGGGATAGGAGATATGTTGGATCACCTCTATCTCCTATATTTCTACTATATTCCCTTCCATCTTTATATTTCTACTATATTTCCTTCCACCTTTAGATTGACCCACCAATACGCATGAGAAAGTAGTATCCGCACGACTTTAACTACGTGCAAAGTTACACGCGATGGGGGAGAATTTCCCAAATGCCTAAATTTTAGGAGCATGGATTAGTAGTTGTTGGAGAGAGATTTTTTCTCATCTTGCTAAATACCCAGGATTAGGAAGAGAAATAGGGTACTCGAGATGCTCTAAGGATAGGGGAGAGGATATAAAATCTGATGGGAGTTGTGCTTCAAAGATCTTACAATAAACATAATCAAGGCAAGCAGCTTGCTTGATTTCAAAACCACACTGAGCTACGGGTTTTACATACACACACAATGCCAGAAAGCACAAATACAGACCTCTAATACACCAACGGATTACACAAAACAGACCTCTAATACACCAACGGACCGCACAAATACAGATCTCTAATACACCAGCGGACTGACCTCTAATACACCAACTTACGTTCTGGGACCGAAAAGGGCTTAACTTCAAAAAATACATATGACAGGATACAGCAATAGAAAGCCAATTTACATAATTTACACTCGGATGGGGGCAGAAAAACACTTCCTACAATATCTTACAAGGCGTTGTCAGACTAGAAAGCTAGGTTGTTCAGAAGCAAATATTGTGGGCACTGGCTCGGAAACAGTGTTCTGGTCACAATTTCTACAAAATTTTGGAATTGCTTCGACCTGGTGTCAATGGGTGCGCACCGGATTCTGTCTACAACTGCAGCAGAGGGTCTCAGAAAGAACACATGTAACACCAAGCATGCTGGAAGGTCCCTACACAAAGTAGTCTTGCCGCACAACAGTGATGAATTCGCATGCAAGGGAGTCATCCTCTCTTTGCTTCCCAATATCGCCGTTCCCTTGGATATGCCAGTATATTTTTGGTGGGAGTGGTGCATACAGGTCTGCGGTAATAAACAGAAAAGATAACGAGAATAATTTGGAGAATATACTTGCTCTACCACGTTCTACCAAACTGAACAAAGATCTACCTGCTGATACAGTTTGATCAGGTTCTCTAGTAGAATGTAGCACAACAGTGCCAGCAAGAACCGTAAGAAATCCACAAATCTCAGAGGCGATGTTGCTTGCTCTCTGCCCAGACCAGTCCTGTATGGTCACCAGAAAAGGTTTACTACCAAATTAACACAGCGCTACTGATGTTTTGTGTATACTAAAGGTTGTGGAAACTATTCTCACCTTAAACATTATGGCACTTGCTAAGATGGTGAGGGTCGTGAACATGGCATAGTAGATGGGAGAGACAACTGCTGTATTGAAAGTATCCAGTGCCTGAATTTAACACATATAGTAATATCAGTTCATACTTCCTAGTTAAAAAGTAACATCGGTAAATATCTTTTAACAAAGGTACACATGCATTGGAATTAAGTACTGGAATATCACTAATTGAAATTGGGTACTGCACAATCACTCTAGTGGCACTACAAAAAAATTAGCCAATGTGGATGTGAATATGGCACCTCTGAGACAATTTCCTTTTACAAAAACTATGGCATGGTTTTTAAATGGCATATAATTTATATATCTGTTATGCATGCACCGCTTTGTGAAAAATTGAAGTGAAACAGGCTTCCTTTTCATGTAACTGATGAGACAAGAAGTGCACCTTATTCAGGTAAACTAATTGAATAACAATACATGTTGTGGAAACCACTGCAAACACCCACGTCTGGAAATAGCCGGCCTGATTTATTCCTTCGATTGTTAGCTTAATGGCAATGCCCACAGCCTTTATGCTCATTACCTGATAATACCACAACATCAAACAAAATTCATATTACAAACAAGACAACACAGATGTCAAGATGGGAAGAAAATAAGGCATGTTTTTACCGTCAGGGATCCAACAACTGAACAAATGGCAACATAAACAATTATGTTTGTCTGTCCATAGCGTGGAGCACAGTATAGCATGAGGAACAGGGACACTCCCACTGCAATGGCAGCATAGCAAAGGAAGGCTGCCAAAATTACAGGACAATATCAAAACATGAGTCCACTGTGATGGCAACTAGCTAAGCTCCAGAAACAAGACATAGAAGCTTACAAGGCTGTGTTGCCAAGTTCCAAATCTGTTCCACGGAACTAGGGGTCCTCTCCTGGGGAGCATGTAGAATGATCATCGTTGACCCAACAATGCAGAGACCACAGCCCAGCACGCCCACCCGATGCAACTTCTCGTTCAGTGTGAAATGAGCTAGAACAGCACTACACATAACAAAAACTCATCAGAAACATACAAAGACATTCAGAACAAACCACCTGAGGCATCCGCCACTATACCTCACAATAATGCTGAGTGCACCCAGCGGTGTCACAAGGACCGCTGGCGCAAACATGTAAGCAATGAAATTTGCGATCTCACCAACAAGCACTGCAAAATTCCATTTTTGATAAAATTTCAGCACAATTTTGGCATAATTAAGAAAAAAAGGAGGTTAAGGGGATCGTTGATGCTTACTGGTGACCATCCCGACCCACCAAAGTGGCTCCAAGAGATAGCCATAACCTCCGGCACCTGAAATTTTGGACAAATCAAGGAAGGTTATGTCGTCTGTTACATGAAATCGACCGGAATGGCCATAAAGGGGAGGCCTTTGTCGCATTTCGCGGCATGTAGGGTTCGAATTAGCAACCAAGAACCAGAAAGACCTAGTGTCGCGACGAGCAGCACGAGCAAGACAGCAGCAGCTTCGGGAAGCGAGGACGGGGAGAGGAGCAGATACCTGCTCGGGCACCGGCGGCACCCGCGCGTCGGAGGCCCTTTTTCTTGACGATGAAGCTAACGCCGATGAACGCCGAGGAGGCGACGGCGAGGAGCGAGCCCTTGAGGTTAGCGGCGAAGAGGTCCCCGCCGCCGCCGGCTTCCATCGCGTCGAGGGTCATCGGTGGCGTGCGGCGGCGGTACGCGCCTCGCGCATTTGAAACGAAGCCTCCGGAGTCCGGACTCAGGCTTCGATTTGGAATCGAGGTTTCAGTGTTTTGCTTTGACCGGCGATGGGGTTTGGAGTTGGACGGCGGAACGAGGGAGAGGAACAGGTGCAGCAGTGGAGGGGCCGGAGGATTTACTATTGGGATTTATTATTCGAAATTCCTCATTTCTGAGTTTTCTTGCTCCTGGGTTTGCTTTGCCATTGCTTGGATTGGAGTACAGTACATGGGATGCGCAGAGACTGCCACGACGAAGTGCCGTGTTCGGCTCGGAGTTTGGGACTTGGGAGTGAAGGCGACACAAGACGAGCACGCCAGTTTGCCCTTAGCTACAGCGTTACTGTTCCCCTTGGGTAAGTACAGTGATTACACAGCCTGTTCGGTTGGCTGGTTTGTATCGTTGCTGGTTCGTGAAGAAGTACTGCTGGCTGGTTTGTGTGGGAGAAAAATATTATTCCGACTAAAAATTTACGATCATTTACGACATGCCACAGCCAAACGAACATGCTAATCCTGGCCATGTCTATACCCGGGAGTCCAAAGCACAACCGAACAAGGGCTACAAAAGGACACGTCACTCGTGGATTAGCGCGTGTTTTTTTTTGGATAGGGGAGTAGCGCGTGTTAAATGATGTGACATCGACCGTCAAGGATGGGTGTCGTGCATGATTTTGCCTAATATGAAGGGGAGAGACGAGGATATTGAGAAAGACATTGTCTAGGGAATAATTAACAAACGGTCTCAGAAGCTCTGAGACAACAAGTTTTTCATTGTAAAGGTGTTATCTATTAGCACATGTCATTCAACGGTTAAATGTTTATTCTCCCAGTTCTAAATTATAAAGTCGTTCTAGTTTTTCTAGATTCGTAGGGCCAGTTTGGCACAACATTCCTCCGAATTTTTAGCTTTACTTCTTAACTTTTCGATGGAGTGATTCTGGCGGACGAGCACGTGGGAGCATGTGAGAATTGATTCTAAAGTGATTTTAGTGGCGATTGAATACGGAGATATGGAGAGTGGATTTTATAGCTTTCAGCTCGTACCGTAAATGAAAAAGTGATTCTCGACAGCTTTCCACCAAAATCTAGTTGTATTTTAAGTGTTTTGGCACTTGGATAATAGAATCTACTCTGAAGAAGCATTAACCCATAATTTTTTGTTATGCATATAAATAACACGATGTCTATATAGGGAGTACATACCTTTTATTATTAAAAGACCAGGACGATTTATAATTGAATTGGAGAGAGTATTACCTAGATTACTTCCAGGAATTTATACAATAATAACTTAAGTTTTGCTCCGGTGGTCTCTTTAAAAAAAAATGCACGGGTCATAAAGCACCGAGATAATTAATTAAAATTAATTTTGTTTTGGATCTGAACTGGTCCCCAGCCCTTTCCGTCCAACCCAAGCCCAGCCGCTGCCCATACTCGGCGACGCAGTAGGCGTCGACGGCGTGGCCGCTCCGGTCGCAGGCGTGGCCGTTCGACGAGCCGCTGGAGATTGCCGTCATGGACATCGCCACGCCGGAGCGGCACGAGGTGCTGGGCGAGCTCACGTTCCGCAAGGGAAGCATCAAGGTGCAGTGCAGGAGTTCGACGAGAAGAAGAAGTTCAAGCCGCCGGCGCCGTCATGGTACGACCTCAAGCAGCTGCTGCGTTCTTCTGACGGCGATGGTACGACCTCAAGCAGCTGCTGTCTGTAACTGATATGAAAGTCTTGTCTGGTTATAAACAGCTGTTGTCTCTTCCAACGGGTGATCAAGCGTAGCATTAACCTCCAGGTCCCAGGTCCAGGCTGCCCATGGCGTCCAGCCAGCACGACTGCACGCGTACGCTGTCTGTCATGGAGCGCGCGGTGGTCCAGCGCTCTCAGATCGAATGCTGCCCGGCCGGAGCAACTGGCCTCTATTCGCCGGATCGGACGCGCGCGCTTGAACTCCGCTCGTTCGTCTCGTCTCGTGTCAGGCCTTTTGGCCTCTTCGTGCCGGCTGTTGTTGGCGCCGCCGTGGCCTCGACACCTGGGGGGTGTAGAGTGGAGACATCAATCGGACAACTTCAGGTGGACAGGTGGGATGGCCGTGGGATGATGGACCGAAGGTCCCAAGGAGCCACGGCGTCTTGTCCGCACTCCCGCTCCGGTGCTTTTCGTAGTTTCGTTTGCGGCGCCTGCCGGTACCAATTGTCTACTGCGCCGCTTCGACGCGACGTGAGGAACCTTTTGCTTTTGCCGCTGCGAATCGTGTGTACCTCAAATTGTCTATGTCGAAGAAATCGAGTGTCAGCACGCTGAAGCTTTGGCAGCCTGGCATGGTTTAGAGAGAGCTGCACAGCTGGGAATGACCAGATTAAGCTTGGAGACTGATGCCTCAAACTTGGGGAAGGCATTGACAACAACAGAGTTGGATTGTGGTCCGGAGGGGGCTCTGTTCAGACAAATTCGAGCAGCAATGGTTAGGAACTTCGTTTCTTGTTCTATCTCAATCTGTCCGAGAGTATGTAACAGGGTGGCTGATTGTATGGCCAGCCATGGTGTAGCTGCCTTTCCTGAGGGTGGGCAAGCGTTCTGGTGCCAGGCACCAACCTTTGTAAACGATCTTGTCTCCGGCGATTTGTCTGGAGCAGCTGGTTTATAAAGTGCTCTGAGTTTCAAAAAAAAAAAAAAAAAAAAAAAGAGTGTCACCGAGGCCTGCGTAGATTGAGTGCTAGTATTCCACGGAGCTGCTAAATATTTCTTTAATATAAAAACTAGATGAGTATTCTTTTCTTTAAATACTAAGTGGTGATTATTCTAGGTATATAAGAAACTTTTCATCCCTATTACTAGCTTCTCGCTCATCTAAGAAAGTAGGAGTGTCGAATAAGATATAGAAAAAAAAATTGTACTAGTAAAGGGATATAGAATGTGATTTTTATTATAATGACTCTCCTGATGAAATTTAGAGTGTGTTAAAAAAACTATTAGAGATGCTCTTAGCGCCCACCTCGGCGTGAGTCGCTGCCACCTGGGATTGATAACGTACGTGCAGTTTAAGGGTGGTCATAAGATACTCAAATAATTCCTGATACCCCAATAGGTAGCACAACTGACCTAAATATTTGTCTACTACCATAGACTATGAATATTATCAAAAGTTTTAGAAAAATATGAGATACAAGATTGTGAAAATATCATGACAATACATCAAGATTATTATGCAATGATCAAATAAAATAAGTTGAGAAGTGGGCCATAATTTTAATTTGATTTATTTATAACTATAAATTATGATATTTCTCATTTTACTTTCAAAGTTTCAAGTTTGGACGTGCTTAACAAGTCATCAAGTTTGCTTGTGTTCGAAAAAAAGAAGATCAACAAATAAAAAAAAGAATGTTATGTAATGATTGGGTGGATCTGTCTCACCCTACTGGTCAACAGGTTCTAGCTCTATCAATCCATTTTGATTTTAAGGCTGACCCCTAGAGTCAATGTTATGTAATGTCTTCCTTTTATGAGCTAGGTCAACTCGGCTCATTCTCATCCCTACCTATAACAGAGTACTCACTTGGTCCTAAAAAGAGTAAAATCTAGCTACATATTTTTATAGCATGCCTATTTAGAAGAGTTAAATGCACCATAGGTATATGGACTTGTCTTGTTGTGCCAAATAGGTCCATGGACTCTAAAATTGCAATTATGGACCCTTAAACTTGTTTATCTGTTCACTGACGGCCCAATCTGCCGCCTCATCGTCTTTTTGCCGACGTGTCCTGGCCAGCGTGGACCGAACCCGTTTTGCAGCCGCACGTGACGGGCGCGTGAGGATGGTTGGCCCATGGATTTATGCAGCTTCCCCCCTGGTTGTCTCCCTCATTCATCGCAGCTCCTCCCACCTTTTGTTCCCCTCTCGCTTCCTGGCGGCTCTCTCTCGATCTCCATCGATCTCCTCCATGGCGCAGCAAGGTGGTGGCGCAGCGCCTAATCCACAACTTCCCCTGATCATCTGCTCAGAGTGCAGGCGGCGGCGCGTGGTGCAGCGTGTATCTTCGCAGTCGACGAGCTTTGGGAAAGTCTTTTACTGTTGCCCCTTGCATAAGGTCAGTTAGGGTTTGGGAAGGATTGATTCGTGGTGGATTTGTAGTTGGTATTTGAGTTTGGTTTCTGTCGGTGCAGAAAGTGACCAACACGTAAATATTTATAGTTTTATCGTACGTTGTGATAGAATGTGGCCTACACTCAATGACACAGGGTTTATACTAGTTCAGGCAACGTGCCCTATGGCCAGTTTGAGTCGGTCGGTGACTTTATTCCTGAGCCTAAGTGCTCAAAGTTTACTGTGGGGTTACAAATGAGAGGGAGAAAGATAGGGGTGCAAGAGGTCCGGTCGAACTCCGGATCGAAGGGCCAAGAGTGACGGGAGCTCCTACGTGCGCTAAGTATTCGAGCATGCGCTCTGTGTAGCTTTTGAGTGTCTAAAGCTAGCAGATGGTGAATTGATCATTTGTTGTTTGGATCGTCGGAGAGTCGTTGGAGTTGAGTCCTCTCTTGGAGGGTTGTCGATCGATCGTTTGTTGTTCAAATCGTCCAAGAGTCCTTTGAGTTCTCTTAGTCGATCATCGGAGAGTCTTTTAAGTTCCCTCAATGGATCGTTGGAGATACTTTTGAGTTCCCTCAATGGATCCATCCTCCTCATTGGGAGAGAGCACATCCCCTTTTATAGATGAAGGGGACGACCTTACAAGTGTGTCAGAGAGAGAGAGAGTACGTATGCTACTAAGTCTTGTTGCCCACGCCGTCGGGTACAAGATGATGGTAGGTGCCCATAATACTGTTTATGTCAGACGCATGTGGGAGGTTTTTACTGTATTCACCATGTATGGCAAACGACGGTGCCCACAACATTGTTGATGCCCAGAGGCATGTGGGGGGTTTACTGTGTTCACCTGGTATGGGAATTGATGGCACCCATAACACTTTAGGGCAAACGTCGGCGCCCACAACACTGCTTGGGTTCTGACATGCCTGGAAGGTGGCAGGGCATCCTTCTAACATGTTATGTTGGTACTATCCTATAGGTGTACAGGGTACGGTCCTTGGTATTACGGTTGACTTTGAGCGCCCTACCTTACTTGCTCTGCTCGTTCCCTAGGTCCTCACCAAGCGGGCATCCTCGGTTGGTTGGTCCCAGTCAGCTCCGACTATGCCAGTTGGAGAAGAGATGTAAGCAGAGGTTTGGTGCATCCCCGGTCAGAGACGCGGGTCAGAGTCGGAAGAGATGTTGGCCAGGCCTTCCGGTCGGAGAGGCGGGTCGGAGTCAGAAGCGAGAGACGTTCGTCCTTGGCCAGGCCTTCCGGTCGGAGAGGCAGGCCGAAGTCAAAAGCGAGTGTTGTTCCTTCTCGGCCAGGCCATCCGGTTGGAGAGGCGGGCCGGAGTCGGAAGCAGGCGCCGTTCCTCTTGGCTAGGCCTTCCGGTCGGAGATTGGAACGCCCTTCTAGCCTATCGTTAGGTACTTGGGCGAGCCCAGGAGTTGCGCATCGTTTGCAACGTCGTCTGCTGGGCCAAGCTTTTGCTGGGAAGCAGATCCATGAGGGACCCTGGGTTTATGAACCCGATAGGAGCCCTTGAGCCCCCAGGCGATTCGGGTAGAATCGTCTGGTGGATTTTTGTCTTGACAGCGGGTGCACACGAGCGCACTCGTGGGTGTAGCCCCCGGATGATTTGGGTAGAATCATCTAGGGAGGGTTTCGTGTTACCAGCGAAGGAATTTTTTGTTTTGTCAGCGGGCGTGAGTGTGTGCACCTTGGTGGGCATAGCCTCCTCTTTCCCATTTCTGACCCATCATTTCTAGGAGCGTGGTCCTAGGCATTTGGTCATGGTCGAGGGACTGGGTGAGACAGAGTCATCAACCAGGGCGTCGGGCACCCCAAAGGGCAGCTGAGGGATTAGGTGAGGTGGACTCATGGACCAAGGTGTCGGGCACAGCTGAGGGACAGCCAAGGGATCAGGTGAGATAGACTTGTGGACCAAGGCGTCGAGCATAGCCGAGGGGCAGCCAAGGGATCAGGTGAGATGGACTCATAGACCGAGGCATCAGGCGTAGCCAAGGGACAGCCAAGGGATCAGGCGAGATAGACTCATGGGTGAGTTGAAATTGCGGATCCAGGTATTGGGCGCAACGAGGGATTGGGCGAGTCAGAGTCGTGGATCTAGACGTTGGACGGGCCAAGGGATCGGGTGAGCCAGAGTCACGGATCTAGACACTAGGCGCAACGAGGGATCGATGAGTTAGAGTCATGGATCCAAGCGTTGGACGAGCCGAGGGATCAGGCGATTCAGAGTCATAGATCCATGCGCTGGGCGCAACGAGGGATCAAGTAAGTCAGAGTCATGGATCTAGGCACCGAGCTCAGTGAGGGATCAGGTGAGTCAGAGTCATAGATCTGGCCACTAGGCGCAACGAGGGATTGGGAGTCATGGATCTAGGCATCGGATGGGCCAAGGGATCGGGTGAGTCAGAGTTGTGGATCCAGGCGCTGGGCGTGATGAGGGATTAGGCGAGTTAGAGTCATGGATCTAGGCATCAGACGGGCCGAGGGATCGAGCGAGTCAGAGTCACAGATCCAAGCGCTGGTAGCAATGAGGGATCAGGCGAGTTAGAGTCATGGATCTAGGAGCTAGGTACAACAAGGGATCAGGCGAGTCGGAGTCATGGATCTAGGTGCTGGGCGCAACAAGGGATCGGGCGAGTCAGACTTGCGGATCCAGGCGTCGGACAGGCTGAGGGATCGAGCGAGTCAGAGTCATGGATCCAGGCGCTGGGCGTAATGATGGATCAGGCGAGTCAGAGTCATGGATCCAGGCATCAGATGGGCTAAGGGATTGAGCGAGTCAAAGTCATGGATCCAGGCACTAGACGCAATGAGGGATCGGGCTACTCAAAGTCGTAGATCTAGGCGCCGGGCGCAACGAGGGATCAGGCGAGTCGGAGTCACGGATCCAGGCGCTAGGCGCAATGAGGGATTAGGTGAGTCAGAGTCACAGATCTAGGCATCGGATGGGTCGAGGGATCAGGTGAGTCAGAGTCACGGATCTAGGCGCTGGGCGTAACGAGGGATCGAGCGAGTTAGAGTTGCGAATCTAAGCGTCGGACAGGCTGAGGGATTGGGTGAGTTAGAGTCATGGATCCAAGCGCTGTGTGCAATGAGGGATCGGGCAAGTCAGAGTCATGGATCCAGGCACTAGGCGCAATAAGGGATTAGGCGAGTCAGAGTCGTGGATCCAGGCGATGGGTGTAATGAGGGATCAGGCGAGTTAGAGTCACGAATCCAGGCATCGGACGGGCCGAGGGATCAGGCGAGTCAGAGTCATGGATCTAGGCGTTGGGCACAATGAGGGATGGGCGAGTCAGAGTCACGGATCTAGGCATCGGACAGGCTGAGGGATCGGGCGAGTTAGAGTTGCGGATCCAGGCGCTAGGTGCAACGAGGGATCAGGCGAGTCAGAGTCACGGATCTAGGTACTGGGCGCAGCTGAGGTCATGCTGAGGTGTTTTGGGTGTCCTAAGGGGCTGAGCTAACATCGCTTGCCTCGATGGCTCAAGTGACGCGCTCAGTGAGCTCGCTAACGGGCACGTTCGAGTGAAATCCGGGTCCATCGTTCGTGACAGGGTCGGCATAGCCCTCATATGGCATTCCACTACTCCTTAACCCGTGTCTCGATAGATGCTTGGGTTGTTCTAGAGAATGACCTGGGTGGCCCATTGGCCTCCACTCGATGGAGATTCTATGGGCATGGCTCGAGGTTATGATCGAACGAGAAGGTTGAGATGACCCTGTTTGCTTCAGAGCAGACTAGGCGAGGGCCGCTAGGGCTCATCTATGTTTTCTCCCCTAGCTCTATTTGACATGAGGCGGCCTCGAGCCCTTCGTAGGCTAGCCTTTGAACACTGGTCAGTCATTGCTCATGTTGAATGAGGCAACTGCTGCTTCGTGACACAACACGGAGCGTTGTGATGCATTTAACTGCATATGCGATGCTTTAGATGTATGGGATGAATGAATGCGCGCATGGATGAATATGTGAATGTGTGTATGAATGTATGAATGATAGCAGATGAATGAATGATCATATAAAGAAATAGTGGGGTTGGTAGTGTTACCTTGATGACTCGAGTGACGGGGTTTGAGGAGCTCCTATCAGATACGTCCAACTAGGATCCACGCTCGTCATTCATGACGGAGTCGGCATGGCCCACATGGGGTGTCCCTCTGCTCCTTACATGTCTCTCATCGTTTGCCTGAGCCATCCGATCGACTTAGGAAGCCTGTTGGTCTCTCCTAGGCAGAGATACCATTGTTGGGCCCTCCCAAGTCTTGCCTAGGAAGGCAGAGGGCCGCCTACATGTGGTTGCGCCTCATTTCCCACACCCGGTGTGCGGTAGTGGTGGGCCATGCCTAGGCCATGTCCCATCTAACCGGGTGTCGTCTCATCGGGCAGGGCGCATCCCATCGGTCAGGACGTATCCCACCGCATCCCATCCACATTGAATAGGGAAAGGGAGAGGGTTTTTCACCCAATCCTTCGCCTTTCCTCAACTATTGTGCCTCTTATTTAAATAGGGGAAGGGAGAGGGCTTTCATCCTGTTCCTTCGCCTATTCCCCAACTGCTGCATTTCCTCCTTCTTCTTTCTTGCCAAGAGCATTAGTGTGTGGTGGTTCCTAGGAGAAAAAGGGGAGAGCGTGGGAGAGGAGAATCTCACAGATCCATTCGTGAATCCAGAGCGTAGTGTCGCCGTTGTGAGCGAGTCGGTGCTGGCCGCCTTCACCGAGAAGGGGGTGCTACTGCCAAAGGAGGTGGATGTGGCAGAACTGCTCGAAATAACACACTTACGGAGGCACTCGTCTTTCACCAGACACTAAGCACCCCGAAAGTAAGCTACAGCGGGCGGGTTCCGTCGGGCACACCCAAAGGGAGAGCCCGAAGAGTCCACATTTTCCCCAAGGATCCAATAATGAGAATGAGTTACAATACTTAGTACATTTCATACATCCAGAGTTCTTAGAAATTCATTATTACATTACCAAATTCTGAGTGCGGAATATTAAACAGCGGAATGATAATAAACATCTATCGATAAAGAACAAGGATCCGTCTATGCCTACTAGAAGAACCCTTCACACAATGGTACTCCTCAAGCATTACCTATAACAAGGGTAAATAAACCCTGAGTACACAATGTACTCGCAAGACTTATCCGACTAGTGGGAATAGTTTCCTGACTCCAAGAGATATGCAAAGCTTTATGGTTTGCTGGTTTCCTTTTTACAGAAAGCAATACTAATAGTGAGTCCTTATTTATGTTATTATTAGCAGCCATGATTAATTTATTATCTAGCCATTCTATGTAAGCATCTGTTCTACTTTCAAGCAAGAGTTGAGCAATCAGTTCCATTTCATCACCATCCATCTTTCAGTTCTTACTATGGTGCTAGACCATAGTCAAGGCGTACTGGATTGCCTGATGATTCGCGAATCAATGCCCCTAGCTAGGTACCCTGAGAACATATGCCCCACTTGTACCCTAGGCACAAACAGGACCAACCCATCACCCTCGTGTCACGGGGTCTAGGTCTCCGTCCAAACTTGGACTCCAAGCCCCCGCTTCTAAGTCCCAGACTTAGTGCGATGCAAGGATCTCCACCATCCCTACCTCCAATCAGTTAATCTAGAAAGAGCTAGAACCTACGACAAGAGAGCAGCAAGTCTTCCCTACGTCCATACCCAAGTATGTGCTCAGGATAATAAATCTGTGATTTGCCTAGAGACTTATACAACGGCCGGTCCTTAACCGACATAGATAGGGAAAAAGTGTAACGAAGCTATGCCTTGTTGGCCACAGGACATAACCTCTTACACCCACCAATATCCAAACCATATCCCTGCCTGGTCACTATTTTTCCTTTCTACCATTTTATCATGAGTGATCATAATTATCACCTAATGTGAGTAACAGCAGGTTACTCACACTATCGATACCATGAGCATAGCAGCTACTCAACCTATACTAGTAGGACTCATAGGTAAGTATATCTATGCATGTAGTTTTCATAAAATGCCTGTAATGTAAATGCACATCATATATATATTTAGTAATCATTCAAAAATAGGGGTTATGCACCGGGACTTACCTTGGACAGGCGGTGGGTCAACAAAGTCAACACCAAATGGCTCTGGGGCTCTCTCCTATATGAGAATCTCCTCCTCGTACTCCTCAATAACCTCCTCGTAGTCCTATTCATCCGTAGGCACAAACTCTACCAACTCGTGATCTACATGCATGAAATGATGATGCAACACTTAGTAATACGGCAACAACAACTCTTAAAATAAAATACATTTGTCAAGATACTAAGCTAGTTCTACCAACTCAGATGCTACATTACCTAATGTTACCACTAACAAGTATAAAACATGACATATATTATCTTAGCAACTAAATGTATTCTTACTCTTAATACCGATTTACTCTATATATGATAAAACAAGGGCTACTAGCCACTCTATTTATTAACCTACTCTAGTGCTATAAAAATTACAGTGAGTACATAATAATCTAATAAACCTATTGTAAAAATTTCATGGCTAAAGCTATCATTAATTTGCCACAAAAATTCCTAGAAATATTAAGCTAAATAATACTAAGCTTTCTAAATTGAATTTATGAACCTATCATTATCACAACTAACTATAAACTAACTACATCAATAGATAGATAGCATTTTTGTGAACCTAACAACTTTTGTTTCACTATTTTTGGACATCTATAGAATTTACTATAAATTTTCAAAGTTTAGCTCCAAACTAAATTGAATAAACATTTATTACCTTACTAGAAAATGGAAAACCTCAATCTACCGCGCGGCACAAAACACGAGCGACTCAGCTCAATCTGCGCGATGATGGCCCACGATGGGGAGGACCCACACACGTCGGTCATCTTGCGAAAACGCCCTCGGCCTACCCAGTAATCACGCGAGCACTAAGAGCACCATTCCACCAGTCTGCTATCTTACAACTACGCCCCTCCCCCTTTCCATCTTTACCACGGCCATACCCTCGGGCCCCCCTGCATGCGCACCAGCACGGCGGCGCTGGCACCGGGTGGTTACGCCGGCCAGACCAGCCCTTCCCCGCCCTATCTACAGAGCTAATACCTGCCTAGGCGTGAACGCGAAGCACTAGGTGAAGGAAGAGCGAAAGGGATGTCGTAGTAAGGCTGGACCATGGTGGCGGAGCTCCTACACTGATAATGGTGACATTCCGGTGAGTTACAACAACGCTGGGGTAATTAGGGTATCTAGTGAGCTCTAGGCACTCACCATGGAACCAATCGAGGAGGTAGTTCGACCGGAGGCGGCCCGAGCCAAGCTGGCCATGTGCGCACGGATGGTGCGGTGGTGCACGGCGGTGGCAAGGCTGCATCAAGGGAGGCTAGGCAGTGGCAGAGACTTGGCAAGGGTGCATAGGGTGATGAGCAGGGGGAGGCAAAGTTGGCGGTGCAACGAATTGAACGCGAGCAACACTAGAGAGGGGGCTTGCCGTTGACGCATATCGACATGGTCTTATTGACCTAGCGAGAAGGAAGCTACAAATTGGAGCATGGCATAGAAAGGCTCACTCCAAGCTAGGGTTGGGTGGTTGGCTGACTACATGATGGAGCCATAGGCAAAATTAATTGGATTGAGGTGCCTCCATTAACCCGAATTAAGAGGAGCGGGTCCGGCGACCATGGTGATAGAGGAACAGGGGAAGACAGGCATGGCTTGGCTCATCGCTATCGTGGCGGGACGTGGCTATCAATTGGTGCACAATTGTGCATGGACTATCGGGCAATGGGGAAACGGCCAACGTGCTCAGGATGGTGGGCCGTGCGGCCATAAACCGCAAGCCAACGCCGGCGGCTTGGCCCTGCGCGCCGCAGTGGATGGCGTTGGTCTAAGGAGGCAGCAGCGCAGCGTCATTGAGCGCCGATATGATGGCAAGGCAGGCAGGGCAAGGCCATGTGTGGCAAGGCGACGTGTGGGCAAGGCCAAGTGTGGCCACGCATGCATGGTACCACACAGGCGAGCACGAGGCGACAGAGCGGCGGGCGGACACGACGGCGGTGGTAGAGCGCAGACGGGCAACTTCGCACAAGCGGTCATGGCTAGCAACAGCGTGGTGACATGACACACAAAGTTAGTGACATGGCGAAGCGGTGGTAGTGGACTAGCTAGGGCAGTGGGCCCACGATGACGGTGGTGGTGGCCACACGGCCAGGTCACCGGGCGCGGCGTGCGAGTGCGTGCGTGGGTGCTTGCGTGTGTGAGCGCGTGCATGAGCACGGTAGCGGGGGTGTGAAGCTCATGCGGTAGCGCGCATAGGTGCATGCATGGCAAGCGATGACACTGGCCAAGTCACGATGACCGCGGCTAGACGCTACTACCGTTTGGAATCGTGTCTTGCACGCTTTTTAAAGCATTCCAAACATCCATCTCAAGGCTTCAATTGCTAAACCAACTATTTAACACTCAAGATGGTATGCCAAGCTACTAAAATAAGCCCTAAGACCATACCACTACTGAACCCAATTCTCCTATAAAAATTCCCAAACTTAGCCTCATCACACTGTTTTCTAACTTAAGAAATTTGGTGAAGTCTCGCTCGAATTTGCGTCAACTTCGATTCCCAAGCTACCAACCATGCTAGCTAGTGAATTCCTTTCTCAACCGCAAGTATTTCATCATCACCTATGAAGTTCATACTACAAACTTTATTAAAGTTTCATCTATGCGTTCTATAGCATTTTCGTTCAGTAAAATTCGTTTAGAACTCTAAGCGATATAACGCGACATGAAATATAACATTCATTTTGCGTTTTCGATGAACATTTTGAGACACAGGAATGGATTTACACACTATAATTCATACACTATCACATAAACATGATGCACATGCAGTGTTTTAGCAAAAGATTTATAGTGTAAGACCGATGGTGTTACAAATCTACCCCCCTAAAATAAAATCTCGACCCAAGATTTCATGTGCCTAGTGTGGGAAAGGAGATAGGAAATACATCTCAATGTAAACCACTACCTATCTGAATCTACGAGAAGATGGGGGTAATGCTTCAATATATAGCTCTCTTATTCCCACATGGCTTCATCCTCAGAGTGGTTTTGCCACTGCACCTTGTAGAACTTCACCACATTGTTCCTTGTCACTCTTTCCTTTTCGTCCAGGATTTTGACAGGGTGCTCAATATAAGTCAAATTAGGCTGGAGTGGAAGCCCTTCAATTTCCACCGCTTCATTAGGGACCCGCAAACATTTCTTCAACTACGATACGTGAAACACAGTGTGTACCACAGATAAAATATCGAGAAGCTAGAGACGATAAGCAACTAGGCCACACTATGTCAAAACCTTATAAGGACCCACATATCGAGGGGCTAGCTTGCCATGGATACCAAACCGATGCACCCCTCTCATAGGAGACACCTTGAGATACCATCGATACAAAGTTTTCGTCTCTATGCCGAGGACACACGCAGCAAGCCGGAAGGGTCCGCTCGATGGAGTAGATCCGCTTAGCTTCAGCGCAAGGGTGGTCGATCCTACGCAATCCTCCCAAGATATGCCAGTTAATTTGACCCTACAATTGACAAGGAGAGAAAGGTCATCAGTAATTAAGGCGGAACGTGCTGGTGTTGCTAGATAGGTCTGAATGTGCGGCTCTGAGAGCCGATGTGAGAGGAGATCGACTAAATAGTTGATCTCAGCATATTTACAAGAATAAATCGGTTAAAGCTCATAGGGTTGTATAAGAAGAATCGGTTATCATTCAAGATAAATGTTTTAAGCAAATATTAATCAATGACAATAAGGTATCAGTGGTGATCGGTTTGTACTGAGCCAATGATTATAAATAACCGAACTCCTTTTTATATAAAGAAATAATTCAACATCACTTAACCATTTAATAAAGATAAATCTAATGAACATGTTAGATCTCATCTATCATCATGACCAGTGGGGCATGAGGTAGAATCATGCAGGCCATAGAAACAACAATAGACTCAACGACCCTAACTCATTACTAATATCAGTGGGGCATGAGGTAGAATCATGCAGGCCATAATACAATAACAAGATCATGGGGCTAACATATCTTTCAACTTATCTCTACTTCAATGATCTCATAATGCGAACTGTTCGTGAAAGTAGTCGATATCAGCTAAACAGCCGATTCAGGCATAGCGCACAGTTAAGGTCATGCCTTCTCAGGAACGGGTCTACCAACTAACGATCCCCACTCCACGGTGCCAACAGTGGGGTAAGAGGCAGAATCCCATAGGCCATGATGCCGGGCCATGAAACGGTTTTCATTAGCTAATGGATCTACTCAAGATCGGACATGCCTTAACCGCACGCTATGCACGATTAAGATTGACGCAAAACAGCCAATAAAAACATATCCCATCCCTTAAGATGTAGATTAGATCAGTTTTAAATTAGCAAATGATGAGTTAAACAAGATGTAAGGCCGATCCAGATCAATCTCAATCGGGCAGAATGATATTGCTGTAATTAGATAAACAATGAAAGCAATAAGCAATATCGATAACTTAATGAATCTATCAAAGACTGCCATGCTAAGGTAGAGCTGATAACTTGACCTTGATCTAATTCAAGCAGTGGGGTGTGAGACAGAATCATACATGCCATACTTGAATTAGATAAGAGTCGATAACTAGCCTATACTAGAGTCACAGTGGGGGTCGACTAGATCGATGCAGCCATACGAACAGAGGTATAAACCATGACGGTACTTACAGACAAGCAGTGGAGGTCGACCGGATCGATGCAGCCATACTCGCTGAAGAACTCACGGAGATCTACTCTACTCCTACTCCTAAGGGGTGGCTAGAGCCATAAAAAAGTAATTGACTTTGTATTTGATTGGTTGATGATTTTACAATAGCCTGGGTTTGGTATTTATATCCAGAGCCTAACAACGAACCCTCCTCGAGTACGACTCAATACAATCTTCGGCATAATGAAAACATTCCTAATTTAAGATAACTTGGACTCTAATCTTTCTCTTTTTGTAGAGTCTAGCATGTCTCGTCCCAGTGTTGATCATAGCCTTTGTCGTTATCTGCTGGCGCTATCTGAAGAAAGCCGATTCTAGTGTTGCATCTGAATCAACTAGTTTTGATCTACACACAACTGATCCCTTGCTGTCATGATCTTGGGAGCTCTCGAGCTTCTGAGATCCTTCTTCCAAATTCTGGTGCAAACACATGCCCCCCAATTTTGGGATAAAAGTAATTTTATTCCAAAATTACCATGCTTGTGTTCCCGATAGGCCCACCGTCACGGGTAAAGAATCTTGATTAGGGGTCTACTGTCTGTCACCGCCCTTGTTAGCTTATGAGCCCATGCTTCAAAAACTTTTATGGAGCCTCACAGGCCTTTGGATTTATCTTCCCAGGCCAGTTATAAAATGCCCATCTGACTCTGGCGAGAGCAACTCAACAATTCAGTCATGCTTTGTTTTCATCTACTCTCTCGAGTGCCTCCAGTTCTACCAAACCCTCCATGGTTTGCCCTCTTGTTATGAAGATCTTGAGCGGCTAGAAGAATTCTTGTGCATAGGGTGATTACGTTACTTATCCTAGCGCCTCGTTGAGCAAGAAGACCAGTCATTGTGGTTAGAAGAATCCTAGTGATATCATGTGAGTCTTCTCTTCATGCTCACAAAGATGTTCTAGTGTTTGCGAGGGCTAGAATGTTTGATCACCTTCCCCTTGTTATTCCTCCAAACGCCCACCAGAAAAGCCTCAGGCTTTTACCCCATAGTTTCTCAATTTATTGAGAAATCTATTGAGCATATGTTAGGCGGGCGACCTTTCTTTCTCTCAGACATAACTTTATTGATGGGCCGATGTGACTTAGTTCACAATGAATTTCGGCCTTGTGGAAATTCGAACTCCCTTCAATCCAAAGAAGTTCTGGTGAGTTAATCCCTGGTCAATGTATCCACCCCATGATATTTTGTAATTTGGGGAAGTAATAAATTCAAGTCCGTTATCTCTTTGTTATTCGTCCCCTGAATTCCTAGAGTGCCGTTCCACCTCCATTTCTGATTCACATCTTTGGCAAAATCTATCTTTCCGTATCCCAGGGCTATATATACGGGCTATGGTTGTGGATCTAACAACAACCCGCTTTGCCTCAAACCTTCTATATCCTTATACAGTTCCTGCTCTTCCGTAGGTTTGAGATTATGGAGAACAACAAGATGCCTGCTGTGGAGGGCCTTGATGGATCTGTATCATCGTACCAGCGCATCCATCATCAAGAGGGTGCATCTTGTAATGCCCTCACTACCTCGGCGAATAGAGCCGATTCCGTTTGGCCTTTGGGGCCTTCTTCGTCGACCGCTCGTCGCCAGTTCCTTTGTCGTCAGAGGAGGTAGTTTGACGATGATGATCTGCTTGCCTCCATCGATTGGCATGGCTAGAGCCTCACTGAATGCCTCTCCCTCATAGAATCGGCCCTGGCCATGGCTAGATGTCGATCACCTCTTGGGGTCGATTTAGAGGAGGATAGGTTGGCCAAGGCTGAGGCCAGGATTATGGGTAAGATACATGTCATATTCTCTTCTCTCTTTCAGTTTCATCTTCAAGGCTCTGATCATCTCCCCTTTGAATCTTTTAGATCTATCCACCCAACTGGAGAGTCTTCGATCAGCTACGAAACATGCAGCGGGATTTGTTAATGCTAGGGGTGCCATTCCGGTGGTTCGCTTGCACGACATCCCGAATCGTGTCAGGGAGGTCGCCCTTCATGGAGTTCGTCATGGAGCTGCCATGGCGTTGGCTGCTGCCCAAGCCTGTTTAGGTCATAATCTTTAGCTTCTTCCCCATGGCTTTCTAGACGCAGCATACCCTAGGGAGCATGAGCGCTTGGTTGAGGATTTTATGAGTGTCGCCAATTCTGTAGCTTTCAATACCCTGGCCAATGATATAGTAAGCAAAGTTTTTCCCGGCCTATAGTTTGTAATAGGCGACATTTGGCAAACAATCTCTTCGCCTTGAGTGATTCTCCTTTGCTCCATGCTTCATACCTCGTTCGTGTTCACTTTGGGCGATATACATTGTGCTGGTCTTTTACCCTCCTGGGTTTATTTTTGCACTAGAAGTGATACCCTTCTGGTATCGGCTAGCCAAGAAAATTGGTTGCCAAGCACAAATCCAAATGTTAGGGTAATATTCCTTCAAATATTCCCCATTCGATTGCTTTGCCGAATCCTTTCCCTTCTCAGTTTTTTTGGAATACAAGTATTACCAGACGCATAATATTTGATCCGATAAGGTCCTTCCCAGTTGGGTGACTTTTTCACCGAATCTGCTGCCCCCTGACTCAATCGGCGATTTTATTTTCTAAACTAAGTCTCCTTTAGAAAATTGCTTAAATTTGGCCCTCAATCCTTAGTTTATCAGCTTCAAAGTTTTTGAGAGCACGCAACCGAAAGTAGTTCAAATCTTCTAAGTTGTCCATTACAAAATTCTTGTAGTCTTCGGTTGGTAAATCGTTTGGCTCCTCTGCTCTTGGCTCTCAAACATAGTCCATGCCAGGTCTCTTCTAGAATCTTACTGCCATTGATTGTCATAAGTCCAGTCTGGCTAAGATACCTGATGTCATCCAACAAGAGAAACAGGAACTGCTGGTTAAGGTCAGAACAGGTTGAGCTATCTGAATCAGCCTTGAGATCATCAACTTGTGTAGAATCGACCATATTCCCTATTGTTCAATTGCATTTTTTTGGCCAAAGAGCCGATTCGATACAGCTGATCCTGAACTTCTGATCTTAATTTAATTAAGTCTAGAAACATGGCTTTCATTTAAAAGAGCCCTTCGATCTTCTATCCTCGGTCATCTGATGTTGTATTCTCTTTGATATTGGTGAAGCGGCGCTTCGTCTCCTATTAATTGCAGTTGCCTTTTGCATGTTTCGAGGCATCCATCCCTTCGCTTCATATCTTCAAATACCAGCCAATGGCTTCTGCCTCGAACACATCTCCATCCGTAACTGTTCCTTTATTCTTCTCCGCCCGCTGAAAACAATATAGCGGTTCTTTCTTCTCCCTTTTGTAGATCTGATCACTCTTCATGGCCGACGAAGACCACCGAGGCAAACGTGCGGCGGAGGAAATCCCAAAAGAGAATATGCCGATGAACCAGCGTCTCCGGCGCATGAGGTGAGATTGACATTTCTTGTTTATGATGATGAACAGTTCTGACTCGCCTACAGGTTTGTTGTGAATGACAGTCTCCATCCCCTTCCCAGGGTCGGTGGGCCTTCTGACATTGCATCTCCTATGTCAACCTCGTTGTCGGACTCCTCTGATTCCTACAATGGCGACGATGCCCGACGCTACCTTCATGAGTGGAGGATGGCCCAGAACCGTTACTCCGAGGTGACCTAGGAGACCGACCAACTAGAGATCCACCTTGGGGTTTCCTAGGCCGCTCTTCATGCGACCGAGGAAGAGGCTAATGGCTCTCGAGCATGGCTGACTGAATCGGATGCCGCGGTGGCAGGTATGATGAGCCTCAAGAACGTCTTTATTCTGATCTTGGCTGTTTTTATCTTGATAGCACTTCTTCTTCTATGATCACCAGCCCTAACAGCGCAGTTGGAGTCTCTTCAACTAGCGGAGATCTCGGCCGTGGACGCCATCAATGCTCGGGGTTCCTCTATCAACGCTCGTCTTCAAGACATCCCGGCCCATGTTCAGGAAATCGCCCTCCACGGCATTTGCCACGGCGCATCAGTGGCGCTGATCGTGGCGTAGGTTCGGACGGGGTACGAGCTCCACGCCATGGAGACTAGTTTCCTAGTAGGCGACGGCCCTGAGGAGCATGAGGACCTGCTTGAAGAATTCACCATGGCAGCGGAGGCCATAGTGGACATCACATCCGCTCAAGATGTAGTGAACAAGGTCTTTGATTAGTTTGTACTTAGGGTAATCTAATGCACAAAAGACTCCTGTTCTTTCCATGAATATGTTCCAATGTGGTGCCTTCATGCGTGACTGTGAATGTTTCCTGTTCTTTTTGTTTTTGCTCTGTAGACGATACATATCATATCGGCTTTTACTATCTTTGAAGATTTTTACTTTTTGAACTAGAGGTGATACCCTCCTAATATCAGCTATTGGAGCCAATGACTAAACGAATCGGCTATCAAGTCCAGATGTTAGGATAACATTTCTTCATGCATTTTTCATTCCAAAGATCAAACGATCGATCAATCCAAGTCCAGCATCCTATTAAGTGAAACAAAACTTCTCTTAAGAAATCCATTAACTTTGAATTGTACTTACACTTTAACTCAGCATTCACGTGCGTCGACCTAAACCCATCTCTAAGACTCAGTGCTTATTTTTCCTTAACTTAATGACCGATGCAACTCCACGACTATTGATCAAAACAAACTCTAAGAGCCGATTGCTTGAACCAGCTATTGGCCTTCATCATTGATCCTGATAAAGCCTCCTTCTCATGTTTTGCCAGAAAAGCATTTGAAGTCTCCTAGCTCCCAAAACACTAGTTCAGCTGTTGTGATATTCACAGACTCATCAGCGTGAACCACCTCAACATCATCCCCATGCCATTGGATCAAACATTGATGCATGGTTAATGGCACGTAGTAGTTGGCATGAATCCAATCATGACTGAGGAGCAAACTGTATGTGGCAGAACCGCCCAAAATAGCACACTTACGGAGGCACTCGTCTTCCACCAGACACTAGGCACCCCGAAAGCAAGCTACAGTGGGCGGTATCCGTCGGGCACACCCCGAGAGAGAACCTGAAAGATCCATATTTTTCCCAAGGATCCAATAATAAGAATGAGTTACAATACTTATCCATTTCATACATCCGAGTTTCTTAAAAGTACATTATTACAATACCAAATATCAGAGTGCGGAATGATAAACAGCGAAATTTAAAAATAAACATCTAGCGATAGGGACGAGGATCCGCCTGAGCCCACCAGAAGAATCCTCCACACAAGGTACTTCTCATGCATCACCTCCAATAGGGGTAAATAAACCCTGAGTACATAATGTACTCGCAAGACTTATCTGACTAGTGGGAATAATTTCCTGACTCCAAGGAATATGGTAAGCTGTATGGTTTGCTGGTTTATTTTAGCAAAAAGCAATTCTAATAGTGAGTCCTTATTTATGTTATTATTATCAGCCGTATTAAGTTATCATCTAGCCAGTCTATATAAGCACCTGTTCTACTTTTAAGCAAGGGCTGAGCAATCAGTTCCATTTCTTCTTCTTCCAACTTTCAGTTCTTACTACGGTGCTAAATACGAGACAAGCCATACTGGATCGCCCGGCGATTCACGAATCAATGTGTCTAGCTGGGTGCCCTGAAAACACACGTCTCGTTTGTACCCCAGGCACAAGCAGGACTAACCCATCACTCTCCTGTCCTGGGTGTCTAGGTCCCTATCCAAACTTGGACTCCAAGCCCCCACTCCTGAGTCCTAGACTCAGTGTGGTGCAAGGACCTCCACCACCTCCTCTTCCCATCAGTCGGTCTAGAAAGAGCCGGATCCACGATAAGAGAGCAACAAGTCTTCCCTGTGCCCATTCCCAAGTATGCGCTCGGGACAATAAATCTGTGACTTGCCCATGATGCCTTATGCAATGACTGGTCCTTAATCGACATGGACAGGGAAAAAGTGTAACCGAGCTATGCCCTGTTGGCCGTAGGACACAACCCTTTACACCCACCAAAACCCAACCATATCCCTACCCAGTCACCATTTTCCTTTCCACCATTTTATCATGAGTGATCATATTTATCATCTATTTGCGAGTAACGGCAGGTTACTCACGCTACCGATATCCTGAGCATAGCAGCTACTCGACCTATACTAGTAGGACTCATAGGTAGATATATTTATGCATGTAGTTTCCATAAAATGCCTGTAATGTAAATACACATCATAAATATATATTCAGTTATTATTAAAAATAAGGGTTATGCATCGGGGCTTGCCTTGGGTAGGCGCGGTGTCAGCAAAGTCAGTGACGGACGGCTTCGGAACATCCTCCTGCACGAGGATCTCCTCCTCGTATTCTTCGATGACTTCATCGTACTCCTGCTCGACGAAGGTCACGAGCTCCAGTGGCTCGTTCTCTATATGCATGCAGTGATGATGATGCAATGCTTAGTAATATAGTAACAACAACTCTTAAAATAAGAATACATCTACCAAGCTACTAAGCTAACTCTAATGACTAATACGCAAAGGTACCTATTATTCCCACTAAACAGGTATGAAACATTTCATGTATTATCTTAGCAACTAAAGGCATCCTTATTGTTAATATCAATTTACTATATATATGATAAAACAAGGTGCACTAGCTACCATATTTATCAACCTATTCTAAGACCACAAAAATTACAGTGAGCACATAATAATACAATGAACCTACTATAAAAGAATTCTAGGGCTAGCACTTCTACCAATGTATCATAAAAATTCATTCTCTAAATAACCATAATAATAATACGCATCTTGAAATAATAAAGTAACCCTAAAGGTATCACTGAACTATACGAACTAATTACACTAACAGATAGATCATAAATTTAGGAATCTAACAAATTTTATTTCACAATAATTAAATAAATTCAAATGAGCTCTAGAGATGAAGAAAATGATATTATTGTAGGAGGCTAATCATGCTATAGGACTTGTTGACCTGCATGTGATTGTGAGTCTAGAAGTAATGGAGAATGGAAATGAAGGAATCCTTGTAGGTTAGCTACCTCAGTCGATTACAGCTCAGAGAGGGAGATCGGCAGAGCGTAGCCTTCCCAGGCAAGAACAGAGGAACTCGATTTAGAGAGTAAGATGGTGAGCGACGGAGTGGGATGGCTCGATGGACTAGGCTTGTCCTTTATAGGCAGGAGACGTGGGCTAGAGGTGGAGCTAGCATTTGGCTAGCTAGTCATGTAAATTGGATTTCACGTGATGGACTTGGAGTGGGTCTTTGGTCATGAGGGAATTAATTCAATGATGGACTTTGAGTGCTCTTTGAACTTAACGAGCACATCAGGACTGGAGTAGGCTTTGGGCTAAACGTGCTTGGCGGTGGGGTGTTGGTTCATTCCTACAGGTCAAGGAATCAATGGAGGAGGAGACCACGGGTCAAAAGCAGCTGCCTGTGCAAGACGTGTTCTTAGATAAATAGTGTTTTCCACTGTGAATAGTGTTTCTACGCTTCTACAGTACTGACGTGTTGAAAATCTATGCTACTACAGTGCTGACGTGAGGAAAGGGTGCGTGCGCTGATAATTTAGCAAGGTGATTAGCAAGCGAAGTAAAGGCGGGGTAATTAGAACAACGAGAGATGACAGTGGCGCGTCGCGAGATTGATGAAGATATAAATCTTGCCAAGTGGTATGCTAATAATTAGTGAATGACAATAATTTATCATTTGACTTTGTGGCTATGGAGCTCTCACGTGGAGAGAGATGACGTGCTGGAAGGACAACTTGGACTTCACGACGCTTGTTGGACGTGATGACCTGGTGGATCCTAGTGAATGTTATTTGGGTACATTAGTGGGGGTCAAGAATAATGGATGACACATGAATTTCTACGAGTTGCTATGGTCGGTCATCTTCGTTTGCTGAAGAGCGCGTGCAACACGCTAGAGGCTGCTGCCTAACTCGCCATTCATGACATGGCAAAGTAATGACACTATGGCAAAACTTGCCAGTGAAGGGTACTGCAAACGTGCTACGCGGGCTTGCTCTATGAGTGTGCTGAGGCGTGCTCTAGGGATCAAGAAGGAGATGAAAATAGCGAGAGATAGAGTTGGATCAGGATGACAATAGTGAGTCAAGCTGTGCTGGAGAGTATTTGGATAAGGAATAAATTAGTGCTCAGTTCAAGAATCAGTGCAATAAAATTTAATTTCTCATTTACCACATGCAATAATACATAAACATGATGCTCATGATATGATTTAGTGTTTTGATTAAGGCGTAACACCAAGGGTGTTACACTGTATGAGCCTTTTCCATCGATGACAAAGAACATGGTGAGCAGAGTTTTATCCCCGATTGTCAACTCGATGTTTATTGCCCTCCGGGTCTTGGATGTATTTCCTCCGAAGTCTCTAAGCATCATGTCGGTCTCAAGCAGATCTCCTAGTCCCTTGCCAAGTTTACGAAAAGTAGTGTAAGGTATAAGATTGATAGAAGCACCTCCGTCCACCAACATCTTATTCATATGCTTCCCATCAATAAAACCTTTCATATATAAAGCCTTTAAGTGCTAATGCTTGACTAGCTTATCAAATATTGCTTGCTGCACAACCGTTAACTTGGCAACCATCTCTTCATACTCTGATTCATCAAAGTCTGAATAAACTTCCTAATCTACTAGAGCTCTGAATTCTGATGGCAACAGAAAAGCCATTTGGCCATTAGCCGATGGTTGCTTTCTATCGGCTGTTTGCTTGGTACGCCACACTTGAGTTTTACCGGATGGCTGAGACTGTTCTGTCTCTTTATTCCTTAGGCGTTGCACCCTTCTTTTCTGGCTTCTTGTCAATCCTCCGGGGCACCATTGGCCCTCCTACTAGACATGTTCCCTCTGGTTGCTTCCTTCTTCATGATCAGCCCAGTCTTGGTCAACAACTCTTTTTCCCTACCGATCATGAATACTTTTATTTTTAAGCGTCGATCCAAGTTATTATGTTGATATGTATCTTGGGCATGGATAGACCGGTGGTTGATTTGAGATTGCCTAAATTTCTAATATTGATTGCTACATTCTAGACAATTATGTCTAGTAGGGAATTTCAAACCTTCATTCCAGCAGTATCTGAAGAAAGGACAACTCCAGTGCGATTCGGCTTGCTTCCTTTCATACCTTTCTTCTTCCAATTGACACTGGTGTTCTTGATCCTCTAGCCACCGCTGATAATCCTTTTCCTTCTGCTGCTTCTACTTATTCAACAGGATTCGAGATGTAACTCGTGGCTTCGTCGCTCCATCCTTTGATGTTTCCCCTTGCTCATATCGGCTCCTCTGCTGATCATGATGTTTTCTAATCTCTCTGTATTCATCAGCCGATACTTGCATCTTGGGATCAACTGTTCTAGCTTCCCTCGATCTGGCCGATGTTAGGACCTTAGTCTTTTCTTTGAATATCCCAACATCAACCATATTTTGATCTTTTGGGAAAGGATTATCATCAACTTTCATCTTTCAAGGCGTATCGAACTTGAGCCTCTCTTGTTGAATAGCACTCTGTATATGCTGCTGGAAAATTCTGCACTCATTAGTGGAATGAGAAGTAGCATTATGGAACTTGTAGAACTTCTTATTCTTCAACTATTCAGAGGGTAACATAACATGATTGTCTAGCAATTTGATCTGGCCTTTCTCAAGTAAGAAATCAAAGAGCTTGTTTGACTTTATGACATCAAAGTCATAGCTCTCCTCGACTCCTCTTCCCCAAGGATTTAGCACCATTACTGTCTTCTTGCCCCAATTCCATTTAGCTACAACAACCTCCTCTTCTTCATCTTCATAGCCGTCTTCAATTGAGTATGGATCATAAGCTTCGGCTACTGTGGTGCTCTTCTAGAATCGGGTATCTCTGCGCATACTCTAGAATTTGCTATTGAGCGCTGTCACCCATTGAGCCAATTATCCCAAGTTGTCAAACTCTTGTTCTAGTAGCTTTTCTTTCCACATTGGCAGTATTCCTTGGACGGCTAGAGCAGCTAGCTGATCATTGGCCAAGCTTAATGAAAAACACAAATTCTTAGTCTCTCAGAATCTCTAAAGAAACTCAGTGCCCGATTCATTAGTCATCTGTCTCATGGTTGTCAAATCAGTTATTTTCTTCTCTCTAGTCCCAGTGTAAAAATATGTATGAAATTTCTTCTCTAGGTCAGCCCAATTGGCAATGGAGTTGACTGGTAGTGATGAGAACCAAGTGAAGGCCGGCCCTGATAGGGACAAGGAGAAGAAATCAACTCGATGGACATCCTCAACTGATGCTTCGCCCAATTGTGTAAGATACCGACTGACATGTTCTATTGTGCTTGTACCGTCTTGATTAGTGAACTTAGTGAATTCTGGGAGCCTGTAATTTGTAGAAAGAGCGACCAAATCATACCATTCTGGATATGGGTGTTTGTACAAAAAAATCATTCCTTTTGGCTTCAGACCGAACTGATTCTTCATCATCTCGATCACCTTGAGCAGCAACTCGTCAGCTTACGGATTTGGATTTCTCAGTACTTGCTGACCCATCTGTGGATTGAAATCCCACGTGCCTTGATATGTTGGATTTGGTATCATGTAGAGGGTGTTATAATCCGTGCCATAGTGATAGCCTTGTGGAATCTCAATCTATTGGGTCCTTTCTAGGCATGCTGCTTGAAGTCTCTAATTATAGTCATAAGGATCTATATCTCTACGGATCATTTGAACTGATGGTGCTATCTTCTAAGCCGACAATGGTATGTGGCCTGATGTGCCGAAATTGATCATCTGGTTTTGACTTTGCCCCGTCGGCAGTTGCACATGCTGTATTGACGGTCCAGGATTGTACTGTATCTGATTTGTAATAGTACCTAAAGTTTGTTCAGATGAACCTTGAAGTGTCCTGATGTCACCATTACCAGCTGGTGCTGCTTCTTGATGGCTGGTACCAACTTGATTAGTCCCTTGAGTCGATGGATCTAAAATATTATAACAAGTCGATCCAACCTGACCAACTGGAATTCTATGAATCGCCTCTTTCATGGGGTTGTGAAATGCGTCAACGAAAGCTTCATTGTGGCTTGATATGGCATCACGAACAGACTTGTCTATGGCTTCCGTAAAAAACATCTGTCTTCAACTTTGACCATATCTGTCTACCCGTGTAGTAGAACTCTTGGTAGTGGAAATTTCTAAATAATTGTGCTGTCACACATTTTGGTGTAGGACAGCAAACACTTCTTCTGAAATTCTTCTGTAGCTTTATTGATGGTATCATTATCTTCATCAGGTAGGTCTTCATAATGTACCATAAGGATGTTGTCGTTGTTGTGAACTGTCATGACGATTGTGGACGTCCCACCGGGCGTGCCAGAAACGTGTGTCGACACAAAATTTTTGTCTCTGTGCCGAGGACACACGCAGCAAGCCAGAAGGGTCCGCTTGATGGAGCAGATCCACCTAGCTTCAACGCAAGGGTGGTCAACCCTGTGCAATCCTCTCGAGACGTGCCAGTCAATTTGACCCTGCAATTGACAAGGAGAGAAAGCTCATCAGTAATTAAGGGTGGAACATGCCGGTGTTGCCAGATAGTTTTAAATGTGCGGCTCTAAGAGCCGATGTGAGAGATCGACTAAATAGTCGATCCCAGCATATTTACAAGAATGAATCGGTTAAAGCTCATGGGGTTGTATAAGAAAAATCAGTTATCATTTAAGATAAATGTTTTTTAAGCAAATATTAATCAATGGCAATAAGGTATTAGCGGTGATCAGTTTATACTAAGCCAATGATTATAAATAACCGAACTCTTTTTTATATAAAGAAACAACTCAACATCACTTAACCATTTAATAAAGATAAATCTAATGAACATGTTAGATCTCATCTATTATCATGACCAGTAGGGCATGAGGCAGAATCATGCAGGCCGTAGAAACAACAATAGACTCAATGACCCTAACTCATTACTAATATCAGTGGGGCATGAGGCAGAATCATGCAGGCCATAATACAATAACAAGATCATGGGGCTAACATATCTTTCAACTTATCTCTACTTCAACGATCTTATAATGCGAACTGTTTGTGAAAACAGTTCATATCGGCTAAACTGCCGATTCAGGCATAGCGCATAGTTAAGGTCATGCCTTCTTAGGAACGGGTCTACCAACTAACGATCCCCGCTCCATGGTGCCAATAGTGGGATGAGAGGCAGAATCCCACAGGCCGTGATGACGGGCCATGGAACGGTTTTCATTAGCTAATAGATCTACTCAAGATCGGACATGCCTTAACCGCATGCTATGCACGATTAAGATTGACGCAAAACAGCCAATAAAAACATAACTCATCGCTTAAGATATAGATTAGATTAGTTTTAAATTAGTAAACAATGAGTTAAACAAGATGTAAGGCCGATCCAGATCAATCTCAATCAGGCAGAATGATATTACTGTAATTAGATAAATAATGAAAGCAATAAGCAATATCGGTAACTTAATGAATCTACCAAAGACTACCATGCTAAGGTAGAGCCGATAACTTAACCTTGATCTAATTCAAGCAGTGGGGTGTGAGGCAGAATCACATAGGCCATACTTGAATTAGACAAGAGTCAATAACTAGCCCATACCAGAGTCACAGTGGGGGTCGACCGGATCGATGTAGCCATACGAACAGAGGTATAAACTATGACGGTACTTATAGACAAGTAGTGGAGGTTGACTGGATCGATGCAGCCGTACTCACTAAAGAACTCGCCGAGATCTACTCTACTCCTACTACTAAGGGGTGGCCGGAGCTAAAAAAAGTAATTGACTTTGTATTTGATTGGTTGATGATTTTACAATAGCCGGGGTTTGGTATTTATACCCGGAGTCTAACAATGAACCCTCCTCGAGTATGACTTAATACAATCTTTGGCATAATAAAAACATTCCTAATTTAAGATAACTTGGACTTTAATCTTTCCCTTTTTGTAGAGTCCAGCATGTCTCGTCCCAGCGCCGATCATAGCCTCTGTCGTTATCTGCTAGCGCTATCTGAAGAAAGCTGATTCTAGTGTTGCATCCAAATCAGCTGGTTTCGATCTGCACACAACTGATCCCTTGTTGTCATGATTTTGGGAGCTCTCGAGCTTCTAAGATCCTTCTTCCAAATTCCGGTGCAAACAGATACACATAATCCCCGATTGCAAACTGCAAGGGCCTTCTTTGCTTGTCTATATAAGCTTTCTATCGGCTTTGAGCCGCCTTGAAGTGACTCTGAATAATGCTTACTTGCTCTCGAGCCTCTTTGATGAAATCTGGCCCAAAGTATCCATGGTCTCCCACTTCAACCCAGTTAAGTGGTGTCCTACACTTCTTTCCATACAGAGCTTCAAATGGTGTCTTGCGAATGCTCTCTTGGTAGCTATTATTGTAAGAAAATTTAGCTAACTTCAGGCATCCATCCCACTTCTTAGGAAAAGAAATGGCACAAGCTCTCAACATATCCTCGAGCACCTGGTTCATCCTTTTAGTTTGGCCATCAGTTTGTGGATAATATGCTGAGCTTCTAAGGAGACGAGTACCAAGACATTGTTGCAGTTGCTCCTAGAAACGAGAGACAAAAATTGAGCCTCTATCAGAGATGATAGTAAGGAGAACTCCATGTAGGGTCACAAACTAATCAAAATATATTTCAGTATACTTTTTGACTGTATATCTAGCGTCCACTAGGATAAAATGAGCAGACTTAGTGAGATGGTCCACAATGACCCAAATAGAATCATAGCCCTTGGATGTGCGGGGCAAACCCACCACAAAGTCTATGGAGATATCTTCCCATTTCCAAACAGGAATCGGCAAGGGTTGCAAATATCCCGGAGTACGCATATGATCTACTTTAACTCTCCCACATGTTGCACTCCGTGACGTACTGGATGATATCCTGCTTCATGTTGGACCATCAGTACAAGTGGCGCAAATCATGGTACATCTTATTGCTGCCAGGATGGATAGATAGCTTTGAATGGTGGGCTTCATTCAAAATCTTCCTTCTCAGCTCCTCATTTGATGGAACCACCAATCTATCTTTGTATCTCACTACTCCTTGCTCATCAATGTTGAACTAAGGACTATGCCCTTCGGCAATTAACTTCTTGATGGGAGGAATTTCTAAAGCGTCTTGCCTTTGCTCTAGAATAATATGCTCTAGCAATTCTGAGGTCAAAGCAATGTGAGCCAGCACCTCTACAAGGTTGAGAGACAAAGGTGTTTCTTCAACCTGATATGACTTTTGGCTCAAGGCATCAGCTACCACATTCGCCTTTCCTAGGTGGTAATATACCTCTATGTTATAATCCTTGATCAATTCCAACCATCTCTTTTGCCTCATATTCTACTCAGAGTGAGTGAAAATATATTTGAGGCTCTTATTATCTGTAAAAATATGTACTTTGTTGCCCAATAAATGATGCCTCCAAATTTTTACAGCGTGGACCACAGCAGCCAGCTCTAAATTATGGATGGGGTAATTCACTTCATGCTTTTTCAGTTGGCGTGAAGCATAAGCTATCACACGCCCATCCTACATAAGCACACATCCCAACCCCATCTTCGAGGCATCACAATATACATCAAAAGGTCTATCAATATTTGGTTGGACCAACACAGTAGTAGTGGTCAGAAATGTCTTCAAAGCTTGGAAGGCTTCTTCATAGGCTGGACTCTAATCAAACTTGGCTTCTTTTTGGAGCAGCTTGGTCATCGGCTGAGCTATCTTGGAGAAATCTAGAATGAAACACCGATAGTATCCAGCTTGACCAAGGAACTAACGAATTTGGTACACTGACTTGGGAGACTTCCAATTTAGCACATCTTGCATCATGCTAGGGTCTACAGAAATACCATCAGGTGTCAAAACATGTCCTAAAAACTGCACTCGATCTATCCAGAATTCACACTTGCTAAATTTAGCATACAGCTTGTGTTCCCTCAATCGAGCTAGTACTATCCAAAGGTGTTGGGCATGCTCTTCATTGTTCTTGGAATATATCAGGATATCATCAATGAATACTATCACAAACTTGTCCAACTCTGGCATGAAGACTGAGTTCATCAGGTACATGAAGAATGCAGGAGCATTGGTGAGACCAAAAGACATTACTAGGTACTTATATAGCCCATACCTTGTAGAAAAAGTTATCTTTGGTATATCTTGTGGTCTAATCTTGATCTGATGATAGCCTGTATGAAGGTCAATCTTGGAGAACACCTTGGCACCAGCTAGCTGATCGAACAAAGTATCTATGCAGGGTAAAGGATACTTGTTCTTAATGGTTACCGCATTAAGAGGGCGGTAATCCACACACATCTGAAGAGTGCCATCCTTCTTCTTCACAAAAATAGTTGGACAACCCTAAGGTAAAGAGCTAGGATAGATGAAGCCCTTTTCCAGCAACTCTTCTAGCTACTTCTTCATTTTGGCCAATTCCTTCACAGCCATGTGGTATGAGCGTCGGGAGATAGGAGCAGTACCAGGTTCTAGCTCAATGGAGAACTCCACCTCTCTGTCCGGTGGCAACCTAGGTAGATCTTCAGGAAAAACATCCAGGAACTCACATACCATAGGAATAGAGGTAAGATTAGGAGAGGCTTCAGCATGAGCAGCAACAGGTAAGGGTGGATATGAGGGTATCAAAAGAGACATCCTATCCTCAAAAGATGGAAGCCGTAACTCCACAATTCTCTGCTTCAAATCCAAGACTACTCCATATACACATAACTAGTTCATTCCTAGAATTGCATCAATGCCTTGTCCAGACAGTATCTTGAACTAGAGACGGTAAGTGTGAGTGGCTAATACCAAGCTCACTATGTCCGTTCAAGTATTAACGCACATCTACGCACCTAGAGTACTGATTCTATAGGCAAACGGTATAGCCATAAGAGGTATATTATACCGGTGTGTAAATCCCATGCTCATGAATGAATGTGATGTACCAAAATCAAATAACACATAAACTAGATGGGAATCAATGGTGAACATACTAGCCATCACCTGTTCATTTTGTAATATCTGCTCAGCCTCCATGAAATTCACCAGTCCAGATCAGCTGACTGGCACTTTCTTCTTGATGACTGTCCGCTTGACTAGCCTAGAGTTAGCCGATGGCTGAGCAGACTAGGTTGGTTGGTTTTGCGGACACTCTCGGGCATAGTGGCCATCCTTGCCATATTTGAAACAAGCACCCGGCTTGTTTCCCTATCCTAGACGAGGTGCAACCTACTGTCCTTGGGGCTGCTGATGTTGCACCTACTACGTAGGTGCACGGTACTGCATGGAAGGAGCCTAAACAGTCTGTTGAGGCTATCGAAATGAATGCCCACCTGAAGATTGATAGGGCACCCGCCTGACAACCTATACTTTTTTAGTATGGGGGTAACTAGAAGACCCCGTAGCCACCCGCTTGCGCTTCCATTCCACCTTGGAATCCTGCTGCAAGCCCTTCATGGCGATGGCAGCATTCATCATCGCCCCAAAGGTCTAATAGTTCCCAGTATATAGCTCCTTCTGTAAGCTGCAAGAGAGGCCACGATAGAAGTGGTCCCTCTTCTTCTCGTCTGTATCCACATGAGTTCTAGCATACTAGGACAAGTGGTTGAACTTATTAACGTAGTCCATCATGGACATACTCCCTTACTGCAGGTCTAGGAACTCAGTCAGCTTCCTATTGAGAACACCAGCTAGAATATAAAATTCCCTAAAGGCTGTAGTGAACTCCTGCTAGGTCACCCGATGATCTGGTTGTTGCATGGCATTGAAGGTATCCCACCATGCACTTGCGTACCCCAACAACTGTTGTGTTGCAAAGCACACCTTCTACTCATCAGTCATGGTGAGCAACAAAAACTTTTGCTCCAGAATGCGAAGCCAATGCTCCGCATCTAGAGGCTTAGCCATCGGTGTGAAAGTGGGCGGGTGGGTCTTTAAGAAATCCTAATAAGAGTAGGGTCCCTCAGGACCGTGAACACCACCCCCGTTCCCACCATTGCCCCTGTGGCCTCCATGGGCGAAGCCACCCATAGCCTGTGCCAGCAGCTCCATGGCATGGGCTGACTCGTGGCGAGCAACCATCATTTCTGCCATAATCTCCACATGAGTCATCAGAGGTGGCGGTGGTGGAGGAGGAGGAGCCAAAAGTGGAGCCTCATGGCTCTCCCTGTTGCCATGCTCATTGGCTTGTCCACTTTCACCTTGGCCTTTGCCTAGACCGTGGCCCGCCCCAGCACTGGTGCTCCCACGTTCGAACCTCAGATTCATCTATAAGAGATAGGAACCCACCACTTAGTACAACCTTCCAGATCAGAAGCAAGGGATTAGAGAAATGACAAGATATTTATTAAAGCATACTTTTTTGTTATCCTATCAATTTACTAATCCAAATTATACGTGTAGGGGGACTTTAGTTTTAGCAAAATTCTATTATCATGATGCATGCATCGGCCTATGCTCACTCAAGCCAGAATATAGTGGCATTCACAAAAATGTCGGCACATCACACACTCACTTTCTGTTTACTAAGTGATTTCTTATGCAACATAAGTCAATGTATCTATAGAAAACTGATTAGATAAAACCAGTGCCGCTATCCTAGATAGACCATATTGCTAGGGCTTATACTTATTTATATAATTTTATCGTATCCTACTTTTTGCAAACCTTTGTTGGTCAAATTTTAAGTTTTGAAAAAGAGTGATAAACTCATAAACTCATTATTTGCTCTGATACCAACTGTGGCAAAACCGCCCAAAATAACGCACTTATGAAGGAGCTCGTCTTCCACCAGACACTAAGCACCCCGAAAGTAAGCTACAATTGGCAGGTTCCATCGGGCACACCCAAAGGGAGAGCCCGAAGAGTCCACATTTTTTTCCAAGGATCCAATAATAAGAACGAGTTATAATACTTAGTATATTTTATACATCTAGAGTTCTTAGAAATTCATTATTACATTACCAAATTCAGAGTACGAAATTTTAAACAGCGGAATGATAATAAACATCTATCAATAAAGAATAAGGATCCGTCTATGCCTACCAGAAGAATCCTTCACACAATGGTACTCCTCAAGCATTACCTGCAACAGGGGTAAATAAACCCTGAGTACACAATGTACTTGCAAGACTTATCCGACTAGTGGGAATAGTTTCCTGACTCCAAGGGGTATGCAAAGCTTTATGGTGCTCGTAGTTCTTGTAGAGGTGCTTGATGGGGTAAGCATGGTTGGTGCATGGGCTATCCATGAACTTGTCGAAGTGGTCAAGTAGGCCCTGCTATGGCTGCTTGCCCACGTGATCAGCTATGACAACCAACATGGAGTCGGCCTATCGACATTGATCCTTCTTGTTCTTCTTGCCCCTCTATGTGGAGGGGCCCTCATCTTGGTCCTTGTGCTTGGCCTTGCCCTTGACCTGGCCTCCATTGAAGACTGCTCTGACCGCCTCCTCACCGAAGGCAAGGTTTGTGGCGACGTCGAGCAGGTCACGGGTGGTACGGGGCTTCAGGCAGCCAAGCTTGTGGATTAGGGACTCACATGTTATCCCAAAGAGGAATGCGCTGATGACGTCCGCGTCGACGGCATCAGGAAGGGAGTTACACTGCTTTGAGAACCTACGTATATAATCTAGCAGGGACTCATTGGGCTCCTGTTGGTAGCTTTTGAGGTCCTAGGAGTTCCTAGGGTGGACATACGTCCTCTAGATGTTCCCGACGAAGGCCCTCTTGAGGTCCACCCAGTTGTGGATGCTGTCGTGTGGGAGGAATTTGAGCCACGCTCAAATATGTTCCCCACGCAGATGGGGAGGTATTGAATAATGAAGTGGTCATCATCCACTCCTCTGGCTCGACAGGCGAGCCAGAAGTCTTCGAGCCATATATCAGGGTTCACCTCCTCGGTATACTTGGCGATGTTGGTAGGCAGTCGAAAGTGATGTGGGAACGATGCTCTCTAGATGCGTCGGCCAAAGGCCCATGGTCTTGGGCCATCCGGGATGGGACTCTGATCATCTGGCCAGCGACCATGCCTAGGGTGCATTTCACTACTCCACTCGATGGTCTAGCCAAGGTCCATGTCACCTGCCCTTACTGTAGCCTAATGGATGTCATCATCATGTCAGACCAGATGTCGGTTGCTAATGATGCTACGAGCGTCTCAATTCGGCCTAAGGTGTTCGCGCACAGGCAACTGGTGTGGAGCGAGCACCAGGTTAGGCCATGGTGCAGTTGTGGCCTCCTATTCCACGCTTGGTGGCTGCAGTGGTGAGCAGATGAAGTGATTCATCTGGTGCGTCCCCACTCCCCTAGTGGGGAGAGAGGCCATGAGTCCATGGCACGATGTAGAGCTCTCCGCCTGTTGAACAGTGGTGGTTTCCACCAGGGCCTAGATGTTCCGGTGGATCACATGTTCTAGGGGGTAGTCTGGCTCAAGAAGGCCGCGTAGGAGCATCACCGCCGTGGCGATGTTCTGGCCAGCCCAAGCAAACTATGGGGGATCATTCCCCCCATCGATGATGTTGTGCTAGACCTAGCAGGCGTGACCTTGGGCACCGCTTGCTGAGTTACATGCACGAGGCATAGCATGCTGCATCGAGCGCACCAGTGCAGGTGGCGGCTAGTTCTGCCGCCATTGTCGTAGCTCCTCGTTGTGCGCCTACGCGCACGCAAGGGCCTCCACGCGAGGGTCCAAAGATGTGTGGGTCTGTAGAGACTCCACCACCACCGGTGGCTATCTTGGAGCATCTACCATAGCACACTCCTAGGACAAAGGGTGACTAGGTGCCATGACATCATTGATGCTGGAGCCATCGCTCTCAACATCATCATCAATGAGGTTGTGAAAAGAGGCAGGAGCGTAGCTCGCCATCCCCACGAATTCGGATGTGAGAGGGGTGGCGCCAGCATCCTTTGGAGCCCCCGGGCATACACATCCGTGGGGACACAAGGCCATAGGGGAACCGTTCGCATGGTGGTTATGGTAGGGACAATGGGGTCCCTCTGGAGAATCGGCGAAAGATAGTAAATAGTCAGTAAATAACAAAGCGTACGTTACTTACAGTTGGGTTTGAGCCCTACGTGGGCTCAGAGCGAAGCGTAGGCACCTTGTTATTGAAGTCGACGGGAGTCCTAGAGCCGACGAAGGATGGGCCTCCTCCGACTAGTGCTAGAACAAGTGCCTCCTCATGGACGTGCAGCACACCAAGCCAGTCGGTGACAAAGTCTAGGCTTCCAAAGAGAAAGGCCTATGATGGCTCAAAGATGGGAGGATCCCACATCCCAATAGGTAGGAGTGCAGGAAACTCTAGTGAGCCAAAGTGAGTCGTATCGCTTGAGCCGACCATGGCGAAGATAACGGAAAGGTAGGCCATCCGATGACCAAAAAAGCATGAACGTACGGTGTCTTCCCCATGGATGGCACCAACTGTCGGTGCAGAAAGTGACTAACACGAAAATATTTGTAGTTTTGCCATACGTTGTGATCGGATATGGCCTAGCACTCAATGACACAGGGTTTATACTGGTTTAGGCAACATGCCCTACGTCCAGTTTGAGTCGGTCGGTGACTTTATTCCTGAGCCTAGGTGCTCAAAGTTTGCTGTGGGGTTACAAACGAGAGAGAAAAGATGGGGGTGCAAGAGGTCCGGTCGGACTCCGGATCGATAGGCAGAGAGTGACGGGAGCTCCTACATGTGCTAAGTATTCGAGCGTGCGCTCTATGTAGCTTTAGAGTGTCTAAAGCTAGCAGAATGTAAATCGATCATTTATTGTTTTGATCATCGGTGTCGACACAGAATTTCGTCCCGTGCCGATGACACACGTAGCAAGCCGGAAGGGTCCGCTCAATGGAGCTGGAGATCTGCCTAGCTTCAGTGCAGGGGTGGTCGATCCTACGCACTCCTCCTGAGACACGCCAGTCAGTTTGACCCTGTAATTGACAAGGAGAGAAAGCTTATTAGTAATTAAGGGCAGAACATGCCGGTGTTGCCAAACAGTCTCGAATGTGCGGCTCTAAGAGCCAATATGAAAGGAGAACAACTAAATAGCTGATTCCAGCATATTCATAAGAATAAATTGGTTAAAGCTCATGAGGTTGTGTAAGAATAATCGGTTATCATTTAGGATGAATATCATTTTTAAACAAATATTAGTCAATGGCTTCAAAACTTTTACGCGAGCATCATTGCTTCACGGGCACTTGGATTCATCCTTCCAAGCTGGCTTATAAAACATCTATCTGACCCTAGCGAGAGCAACTCAACAATTCAGCCATGTTTCTCTTCTATTTGTTTCCTCGAGTGCTCCTGACTTCACCGAACCCTCCATGGTCTATCCTTTTGCTATGAAGATCTTGAGCGGCTAGAAGAATTCTTGTGCATAGGGTGATTATGTCGTTCATGCTAGCGCCTCGTGGAGCAAGAAGACCAGCTATTGTGGTTAGAAGAATTCTTGTGATATCACCTAAGTCTTCTCTCCATGCTCGCAAAGCTATTCTAGTGTTTGTGAGGGCTAAATTGTATGGACACCTTCCCCTTGTTTGCTCCTTCAAACGCCCATCAGGAAAGCCACATGCTTCTTTTCCATAGTTTCTCAATTTATCGAGAAATTGGTTGAGCATATGTTAGGTGGGCGACCTTTCCTCTTCCCTGGCATAATTTTATCAACGGGCCGATGTTGATTCGGTTCATGATGTCCTTTGGCCTTGTGGGGATCTGGACTCCCTTCAATCCAAAGAAGCCTTAATGGGTTGATCTCTGGTCAATATAAATTCTTGGTATCCGTCCCATAATATTTCATAATTTAGGGAAGCAGTAAGTTCGAATCTATTATCTCTTCGTTATTCATCCCTGAATTCCCGGAGTGTCGATCTGCTTCCATTTCTGGTTCTAATTTCACACCCCCGGCGAAGTCTATCTTCTCACGTTCTTGGGGTATATATACAGGCCACGGCTGTGGATCTAATAACAACCCGCTTTGTCTCAAACCTTCTGCATCCTTAGTATATGCCCTGCTTTTTCCGTAGGTTTGATATCATAGAGAATAGCAAGAGGTCTGCCGAGGAGAACCTCAATGGATCTGCATCATCGTGCCAGCGCCTTCATCGCCAAGGGGGTGCAACCTAGGCTGCTCCCATTGTTCTAAAGCAGAGGGCCGACTTTGCCCAGCCTTCGGGGTCATCTTTAGCACCAATTCGCCGCTAGCTCCCTCATTACTCGAGGAGGTAGATTGACAATGACGATCTACTGGCCTCCATCGATCGGACTGACCAGCATCTGGCCAACTGCCTTTCCCTTACAAAATCAGCTTTGGCCATGATTGAAGGCCGATCACCCCCCGAGGTTAGCCTGGTAGGAGAAAGGTTGGCCAAGGCTGAAGCCAGAATCATAGGTGAGATGTCTACCATAATTTCTTTGTCTTCTTCTTAATTTTTCTTTCAAGTTTTCTGATCATCCTTTCCTTAAATCTTTTAGATCTAACTGCTCAGTTAGAGAGTCTCCGATCAGCTGTGGATCACACGGCGGGGTTTGTCAATGCCAAGGGTGCCATTCCGGTGGTTTGCTTGCATGACATCCCAAACCATGTTAGGGAGGTCGCCCTTCATGGCGTTTGTCATGGTGCCGCCATGGCGCTGGAGGCTGCTCAAGCCCGTTCTGGCCATAATCTTTGGCTTCTTCCCCATGGTTTTCTAGATGCAGCTATGACAGAACCGCCCAATTTATACAAGATCAAGTACGGTTGTCCCCGCTAACACGTTGACACACCCATACTTTCACTCATATAAACCCGGTAGTCCGCCGAGTGTCCCGAAAGACCTCGGTAAATCAACATCACAACCAAGATCGCGTGATTAAGCAAATACACATCACATACATCGAGTTGCAGCGGAAATAATATTACAAAGGGGTTAACAAATAATAGTATAAGTTTGGGTTTCAAAACCGCTTAGTGAAAACAACATAGCTTTCAAATGATTACATTAATATAAGTTCCCAATATATTGCTAGCGTAGTGACATCATCCGACAAAAGCATATAGATGAGAAGTAAGTATAGAATCACCGAGCCCACCGGTGGTTAGCCACCATCATCAACAGGTCGAGAACATCACCTGCAACAAGGTGGGATAAACCCTGAGTACTCGAATGTACTCAGCCAGACTTACCCGTCGTAAACCAGAAATAAAGTGACACCAAGGATCATGCAAGGCTTTCTTTAGTGGGCTAGCTGACTCGTTTGCGAAAAGCATATGTTATCATGAATAAACCATTTGTAAATACTTTGCATCATCTTTATTATAACCTATCCATCTAGGTAAGCACCTGTACTATAGCAATCACTTGATTAACCAATAACATTCAGTTACCAATTTAGATTTAGCATATCCCGTACCATCCAGATAACCATCATTGTTCCATAATAATTACTACGATGAAGTAACTCGAGTCAAGTGCTCACTATCCAGGAGCGATGGCGATTCGAATCGATTCCTAACCAGCTGGTGATTTATTCCTTACACAAACCTCACTCACCCGCTAAAGTGAGATATTGATCACCGAGTCAACTTTCCAGGAATCTTGAGTTTGCCAGGAACCACATGTACCCGGGGGCCGACCAACTGCACTTTGGCCTTATCATCCCGCCCCCGTGTCCTACCACACCTGCTCCGGCATAGTGCGTTGTGGGCAATCTACTCGGCCCGAAAAATCTCCCAGCTTCGCGGTCGGAAGGTACTTTATCCGGCCAGCTAAATGTAAGGCATGCGTTCAACATGACTCGAGGCCCAACAACGGTCGGTCCTTAATCGACACAGACGGAAACTAACAGCACCCCAGAACCCTGTCTAGTTGCCTCCAACTTTTTCCGTCCGGTCTCCAATTATCCATCACACATGGTTAATTCCAGGATATCATTCTTTCCATAGCTAAATTCTTCCAGTAACCACCTATAATGTAGGTGACCGGATATCACCGATCGCTACCGGTCTAAGCAAGGCTAAGCAGTTATTCGATCCTGACCTAACAGGGTAAAAAGGTAATAAGGTAGGCAAGGATAGTAATAAATGCATCAACGGTTTCAATCAACTCCTACAACTTAATGCAACAATATATAACTCATATATAGAAAGAATTGCTTTTATAAATTAGGAGACTTATAATGCTCCGGGGCTTGCCTGGGATCCGACACAAGTCAGTTCAGTTAACTTGCACCATCCTGGTGACATCTCAGATCCTAGCACTCGCTTAGTCCTTCCATCTTCGGGATAGATCCTCCATACACCGTCTTCGGGTTTGGCTCCAACATCATATTCTTCACGTGGTTCATCTAGCGCACCTAGATGAGATGCAATATGCAAGTGTATGAATATGAAGAATAGTACCATGAGATGCATCACAAAATAGCAAGCAAGGACAAGCATAGTTTACACTCACACTTAAGTACTTTGCGATGCTTAACTTAACCATCACACAATCTATCATGCTAAGATGGCAAAGAAGACGACAACACCAAGCATGACACAAGTTTTCTCAAGATCTCATGTGCTCTAACTCAGTCATCACTCAAGGCATAAGTCACACTTAACAATATACAAGCAAACACTATAATTGGAATCTGCCAATTTCTGGACATGCAAACAGCAGCTACAAGATTTAGCTATAACTGGAGTTACACAAATCCAAATGACTTGCAAGAAGACATTATGGAAAGCTTATGAAATTTTCTACAATTCATCATTAATCATCTTAGCATGATTCTCAACTGAACTAAGCCAAATATATTCATTTACAGAAACTGGTCTACAATTGACAGAAAGCAGCCATTTCTGAAACCCAACTTTAAACAGCTATAACTCTTAAACTACTTGGCCAAATGACACCAAATTTTAATAGAAGCTAGATAAATGAATTATCTACAACTTTTGTATAAACAAGTTTCACAACAAAGCACATTATCATGAAGAACTTTGCTAAGTTCCCAGATCTGTCCATAAACCACATCAGCAAGAAAATAATTATTAACTTATGTTGCAAATACATAATTAGGCAAAACCAACTTTACCAACATGTCACACATGACTAAAGAACACCAGAAAATCTAGTGTCCATGACCAAATAAATTCTTTTAATGCATTTCTTAATTTATTTTAGATAATAAGGTGACTTAATGAACATATACCAAAAGTGCATAATAACTTCTACAAAAATTACAGTGGCTCACATATCTTCTCAATAGTCAACTGTACAAATTTCACTCCATTTGGATATGTATAGCAAGCTCTATGAAAAAGATAAGTTGCTAAAGTAAGAATTCATGTGAGAGCAAGATAAACCAATAACTCACTCATACTTCATCCAATACTCATGAAATTTTTACCACACATCAACTATCACATGAGTAGCATGCCACAAAAATTTCACTTCATTTGGAGCCCTAGATCTACAGTTATGAAAAATAACAAATTCAACTAGCATTACAACCTTACTGCACAAATTTATTTTTACCGCAAAATATTTAAACTAAACATGCCATATTATAGATCCACTGCATAGATAATTTCATAAGGATTCCAAAAAGTCCTCATTTACTATTTTACGAATTTTCTACGATTTACTATGAATTTCCAAAGTTCTTGCAAAATAATTACAAACCAGTCCTTACGGTACTATTCACATGAGTCACTGACTTCGCAGTTAGGACCCTGAACTTCGTCGAATTCTAGTAGGAGGTCCCTGACGGGATTTTGAGCAGGGGAGGCCGTCGGAGCTCGCTGCTCCGGCCGTAGGAGGCCATGCCGTCGGCGGCTGAGGGGCGGGGGAGCACCAGGGGAGTCGTGCGCACCCGTGTGTGTCCGTGGCTTGGCCAGAGGTGGGCCGTGGCGCCTTGGCCACACACGCCGTTGGCATGCAGCCGTGCGGCAAGGCGGCGGCGTTGTTCCGGAGGCCAATAGCTTGGGCGAGCATGCACGCGAGATGGAGCAAGGCAAGGAGAAGGTAGTGGCGGTGGCAGTTGGGCTGCGAAGCGCTCGGAGGTGGGAGAACGGCGGCGGCCAAACTCGAGCTCACGGCGGCCATGGCCGTTCTCGGCGTTCGCGTGAGGGAGAGCGAGTGGAGGACAGTGAGTGGGAGAGGCGAGTGAGGGAGGCGAGGGCAGCTTCTGGCGTTCGCATTTAGAGGCGCAGGGGCAGGGCAGCGCGTGGCGCGGAGGCAGGACGCGCGGCGGCAATGGAGTGCGCGCACTGCTGCATGGCTGCCACGGAGACAAAACAACGAACACGTGGCGTGCGTCTCTGTGCCCGACTTGGGGTCCGTTTTTGGGCCATCTCTGCTCCGAATTGGGCTATGGGCCTTGAAGCAAAATTGTTCTCCTTCTGATGCTCTACAAACTTGATTCAGGGTGCTCGGCCATTAGGCTGTTGGATTAGCAGATAATTAGTACTAAACTTGATAGTGTCAGTGATTTGACAGCGACAAGCAAACATCCAAAATTGATGGTCGAAATGAAATGCAACTGGTGCCATCTTCTTGTATGTTCTTCCCCATCATGTAAGCTCCAACTTTTACATTTGGATCAACTGAAGTTGCTTAGCAAAATTTGGAGAACGCGGAATGCCAACGTCGTTGCTTAGCAAAATTCTAGACTTAGAATATTTCTAAGTGTTGAAATCAGCAGCAGGTTCCAACTTCGAGCCTCTGTTTGACTTATTTCCAAGTTGATCTAGTTCTTGGTCCAAAAACAAAGTTTGTTCTACATGATATGGACTACAACTTTCATTTAAGGTCCAACCTCAAAACTGGTATAGAACCTACTGTTCTAGTTTGACCAAAGTAGGATCACTATGAAGCTTAAATTATCCTTTTTGCTCCATTGGAGCGTTTTCTTGGCATTTGCCCAACATGAACCTTTCATGACTTTTGTTGTAGAGTTCATCTAGAGTCATTTTGGCAAGGTTGCAAGGTTTGGTTGACATCTCATGTTCTCATTCACTTAATAGTGCAATTCAAGCACTTCGCAAAGTCATTCCAATAAGGATATAACTTATCATTTCATGTGACTTTTTGATTCCAAACTTCATGAAACTTTTCGAGTGTCCAATATAGATGGGTATTGATGTGAGACACATGAAGATATCCCAATCACACCACCCAAGCATATATCTTGAAAAGGGGTCTATAGGCGAGCAAAAGGTGCAATATCCAAGTTTAGGTTGGGGCTCGTTTCTATAGGTTTGACCTTGACATCTTCATCATCACTTAATATACCATGTTTTAGCTCAAACCCATTGCTTAACTGGTGGCAAACACCTGGGGTGTTACAGCCCTCCCTCCTTAAAAGAATCGTGTCCCAAGATTCAGGACGAAAGACTTTTGTGGAAGAGAGACAGGCTACCAGTTTCCAACATTATTGATAGCATTAGGCTACTTAACTTCGGAGCATCAGAGAGGCTAATTTGGTCATGACACTTTTTGATACTTGCTCTTCGTCGTAAGCTGTTGTCTGAAGAATTTCCTTCTTTGGCCTTCATGAAGTATTGTTACTTTGGGAGGAATCCAAGATAGCAATGTCCTACGTACTTCATCCTTGATGTACGAAGAGCAATACAAATGTAGACTAAATACTTGTAGCATCTACTTCCCAAGTGGATATAGCACAGACCATATGGACTTTGCACTAGACCATAGTCGGTTGACGGATATTCCTTGCAACGGTGCTATATTTGTTCCCAAGGTTTGAAAAGCAGTTCTCTACTAAAGTGGCTTGAGCACAACTTCTCATAAAGGATGTGATCATAAATGGGTAAACGTCCTTTGAGGGTATGAGAAGCTAGTTAACCAATATCCAAACTGGTTGTAGCGGTGCAATCACTTAGATGTCAACTAATGGAAAGCTACATAATGTTCCATGTGCGCAGTGCTCTTTCTTTGATAACAATATTGTATGGTCTGAGTCTGCTGAGTGAGTGGTAAACATAGTAGCTGACTCTGTCGGCTCAATGTTCTCGATGATCATTCCTTAGGGAGCCTTCGTATCCAAGTTGCAACAGTGATCTGGGTGGAATCTGATGCAACCTCTTGGGTAAAAACACATATAAGGTACCAAAGGCATGTCAGCATTGGAGAACCATTGACGTAGAAGGATGTTAGCGAGGCTTGGAGGACAACACAAGTTGCAAGTAATCACAAAACTAGGGACTAGTTCACTACCAAGCAGGTTGAGTACAATTTGCCTTCGTGGTGCAGTTGCACAGCAAGTTGGGTTGACTTGCCTCATAGCAGAACCAGCTTTCATACTACATTTGTAGTCGAGGCTTCCATTCTAAGGCCAATCAATATCTCAAAAACCATAATCCGAAAATCAGCGGTCTGACACCTTTCCAATTGCTTTCGAATTGCAAGGGCACAATTTTGACTTCTAGAACACTTTGACTGCTTACGCATTGCTGATCTAAGAGGGCAAAAGCAAGGCACATAGGGGTGCAATTAGTCTTCTCAAGGGTATGGAGGGTTGTCTAATCAGCAATACACCTACAAGTTGTAATTCCTTGGCATGAATTACAAACACCACCGTCTAATGCAAATGATGATCGCAGTCACCGCGAAATTGCAGATTCTATACCCTTTTGTTTTCTATTCATATCTCACAAACTACTACTCCAATATGCACAAAATTTGGTGGGCGGGTAGATCCATGGGTCTTCTAACTACTCACCAAAAATCAACTCAACCGAACACCGTTGACCATCCAAACAATTTCATCTACCAAAACTGCTCTGTTCTGAAATGGCAGCAAACCGAGCCTGACAAGATATCTCTCAAATCCGGCATTTTACTCAACCAATACTCAAACCAACTTAAGACATTGAAGGGCCCTAAGCAAGGAATGAGATCACCAAGTTTGGGGTCAATCCAACTTCGTTTGAGTCACTAATTGTTGGCTTGAAGATGTTCGGTTCTGTACCTTAAAATGTAGACAGATTTCTCGTTCTTCCTTTATAACCGCGGTAGCTTTCTCGCTGAGGATGGAGGCTAGGGTTTTCCTCACATGCTTCTCAGGTAATAATTTTCCACCGTTGATCTAGATACCAACTTGACTATGCACAAGCATTGGACTTGTGGGCTGTTTTTACAGGGCACAAAACATTATTCCACATGTAGGGCATTTCTACATTGACAAGGAACCATTCCTATATATCCTTCGGCACTTCATCCAATAGAGTCCGGACACATGTGTTAGTGGCACCTTGGGGCACAAAGATGCTGACTAAAAACTAGGGACGTGCTTTCGCTAGCTCCTACCTAGCCGATACAACGTCTTGTACTATATACGTGATTGTCAAAGATGGAATTGACTTGATAGCACATTTGGAGAAGAAGTAGCACTTGCATCGTGGGGCCAGGTTTGCTGTTTCCTTGATCAACATTGTCCTGTGAGATCTGGCCTTCATAGTTACCAAATAGTTGTTACCTATCTGAAGACTAACTTTCCTACTGGTAACAAATCAGTTGTTTCTCAACACTAAAAGTTCTAAATCTGCACTCTTGCCAACAATAATTGTGTTTGACGCATAACTGATGGTCGCCATCGAAGTCGGCAGAAAGGGGTCACACCAAAGGAGGTTGGTTCATCTACGTGATCCTTATGCACCTAAAGATTGAGAACTTGGACAGGAACTCATATATATCAGGTGACCTATTACAACACATAATCTCCTAGTCCATTTATCATCCGACTCATAACTTGTTCAACCTTAAGTGTGGTGCACCTTTCTGATCCAATGAAAATGACATAAGTTGCTCACTAGATGATCGACGTCATTATAGGGATCGTCAAGTAGAGTCACTTGTCTACCACCTCTTGCAGTCTGATTATGTTCCTGTTAGTGACCTGTTCTTCAAAGGTTAACCATTGGACGACTTCACAAGGGAGTCCTATTGCATCTAGTTCGACATATATATCTCTTGACATGATAAGGAGAGATAACCAAGGAAGAGCTCAAGTGAGAATAACATATCGGTGTAGTTCGGCAATGGTTCATGACTAGAAACCTCGATACCAGTGCGTGCCGAGTAGCACAACCTTGCGTGCGCGCCCACAGGAGGCTCTTGGTTTCATCACGGCACCGTAGATTGCTAATCGTGGCACCATTACTGAACATACAGCCCGCAAGAAATCTCACATGGCATAAATTGGGTTGCATAGGAGCAAGCACTATGCGAAGGAGGGACAGCAAACAAAGGTAGTCACAAGGTTAGGAGTCAACAAGGAGGTGATCTGAAGATCAAAACACAGCGCAAGAGAACATAGCCTACTTGCCGAAGACAACTGAGCAGGGGACTTCTTGCCAAATTTCCATATACGTCTTGTGTCCACCAAGTGATTACCAAAACTTGGACGTGGTTCTAGGATAGCGCTCTTCAACACTCGTATGCTTACCGAGGACAAAAGGGGTGATAACTATGGCACTAATTAGATAACAAGCATACATACCCACCACTTGGCTAAACTAGAGGACATTAGAGGTTAAGCATGTAACCACAATTATTTCTAGCAAGACTAAGCACACACTTTTCTCAAGCACTTCCTATTCAAGCAACATGGAACAAGGCATTCTTGTTTAACTCCACACAAGGAAGATAGTGCAATACATCGATCACAAGTTACTTAGTACTTAGAACAAAGGAAGGGAAGCATATTGATGCACAAGCGCAATCATGATGCATGCTCGTCCTATTCGTCCTCACGAAATTGCCAGCCTAAGGTGGCAATCACGTTCTATGTCGGTGGCATAACACGTACTCTCTCGATATATAGCTAGTCGTCAGCTACATTCAATCTACGCATTTGTGGTTAGCGTACCTGCAAGCAAATTCATTGCAGCCTATCCCCACAAGAGATAAATAAGTGCACAATGAAAACAGTAAACTAAGATACTCTCCATATATACATCCCCAGATGTATATACTTTGATATCCATAGCTACCCGATAAATATACCCGCAATTAAGTACCTTCATATATACATGTGTGTGACATGTAAATATTCCAGTAACCACAGCTAACTTTTCCCCTAGACCGACAGTTGGACGGTCATGCTCTCACAACTCACACTTACCTGGGCGTAGAGGCAATTGATCCATACATTACCATTCAAGTGAATGGCATCCATACAATAGCACGCCATATGGACGACGAAAGTAAAAACACCCATGTTAGTACTTAGATAGCCACCTAATAGTCCTTAACTGGGCATAAAGGAGGATGTCGCTAGCATAGTTTTGCAAATTAGTTTTGTCAAATTTGCCTGTAGCTAAAGTTTTAGTTAAAATAGACCTTTTAAAACCAAAACTTGGCTTTTAAAATTATGTACCTGACAGTATTATGCTTAATCTCGCTCTGATACCAGCTGTGACAGAACCGCCCAATTTATACAAGATCAAGTACGGTTGTCCCCGCTAACACGTTGACACACCCATACTTTCACTCATATAAACCCGGTAGTCCGCCGAGTGTCCCGAAAGACCTCGGTAAATCAACATCACAACCAAGATCACGTGATTAAGCAAATACACATCACATACATCGAGTTGCAGCGGAAATAATATTACAAAGGGGTTAACAAATAATAGTACAAGTTTGGGTTTCAAAACCGCTTAGTGAAAACAACATAGCTTTCAAATGATTACATTAATATAAGTTCCCAATATATTGCTAGCATAGTGACATCATCCGACAAAAGCATATAGATGAGAAGTAAGTATAGAATCACCGAGCCCACCGGTGGTTAGCCACCATCATCAACAGGTCGAGAACATCACCTGCAACAAGGTGGGATAAACCCTGAGTACTCGAATGTACTCAGCCAGACTTACCCGTCGTAAACCAGAAATAAAGTGACACCAAGGATCATGCAAGGCTTTCTTTAGTGGGCTAGCTGACTCGTTTGCGAAAAGCATATGTTATCATGAATAAACCATTTGTAAATACTTTGCATCATCTTTATTATAACCTATCCATCTAGGTAAGCACCTGTACTATAGCAATCACTTGATTAACCAATAACATTCAGTTACCAATTTAGATTTAGCATATCCCGTACCATCCAGATAACCATCATTGTTCCATAATAATTACTACGATGAAGTAACTCGAGTCAAGTGCTCACTATCCAGGAGCGATGGCGATTCGAATCGATTCCTAACCAGCTGGTGATTTATTCCTTACACAAACCTCACTCACCCGCTAAAGTGAGATATTGATCACCGAGTCAACTTTCCAGGAATCTTGAGTTTGCCAGGAACCACATGTACCCGGGGGCCGACCGACTGCACTTTGGCCTTATCATCCCGCCCCCGTGTCCTACCACACCTGCTCCGGCATAGTGCGTTGCGGGCAATCTACTCGGCCCGAAAAATCTCCCAGCTTCGCGGTCGGAAGGTACTTTATCCGGCCAGCTAAATGTAAGGCATGCGTTCAACATGACTCGAGGCCCAACAACGGTCGGTCCTTAATCGACACAGACGGAAACTAACAGCGCCCCAGAACCCTGTCTAGTTGCCTCCAACTTTTTCCGTCCGGTCTCCAATTATCCATCACACATGGTTAATTCCAGGATATCATTCTTTCCATAGCTAAATTCTTCCAGTAACCACCTATAATGTAGGTGACCGGATATCACCGATCGCTACCGGTCTAAGCAAGGCTAAGCAGTTATTCGATCCTGACCTAACAGGGTAAAAAGGTAATAAGGTAGGCAAGGATAGTAATAAATGCATCAACGGTTTCAATCAACTCCTACAACTTAATGCAACAATATATAACTCATATATAGAAAGAATTGCTTTTATAAATTAGGAGACTTATAATGCTCCGGGGCTTGCCTGGGATCCGACACAAGTCAGTTCAGTTAACTTGCACCATCCTGGTGACATCTCAGATCCTAGCACTCGCTTAGTCCTTCCATCTTCGGGATAGATCCTCCATACACCGTCTTCGGGTTTGGCTCCAACATCATATTCTTCACGTGGTTCATCTAGCGCACCTAGATGAGATGCAATATGCAAGTGTATGACTATGAAGAATAGTACCATGAGATGCATCACAAAATAGCAAGCAAGGACAAGCATAGTTTACACTCACACTTAAGTACTTTGCGATGCTTAACTTAACCATCACACAATCTATCATGCTAAGATGGCAAAGAAGACGACAACACCAAGCATGACACAAGTTTTCTCAAGATCTCATGTGCTCTAACTCAGTCATCACTCAAGGCATAAGTCACACTTAACAATATACAAGCAAACACTATAATTGGAATCTGCCAATTTCTGGACATGCAAACAGCAGCTACAAGATTTAGCTATAACTGGAGTTACACAAATCCAAATGACTTGCAAGAAGACATTATGGAAAGCTTATGAAATTTTCTACAATTCATCATTAATTATCTTAGCATGATTCTCAACTTAACTAAGCCAAATATATTCATTTACAGAAACTGGTCTACAATTGACAGAAAGCAGCCATTTCTGAAACCCAACTTTAAACAGATATAACTCTTAAACTACTTGGCCAAATGACACCAAATTTTAATAGAAGCTAGATAAATGAATTATCTACAACTTTTGTATAAACAAGTTTCACAACAAAGCACATTATCATGAAGAACTTTGCTAAGTTCCCAGATCTGTCCATAAACCACATCGGCAAGAAAATAATTATTAACTTATGTTGCAAATACATAATTAGGCAAAACCAACTTTACCAACATGTCACACATGACTAAAGAACACCAGAAAATCTAGTGTCCATGACCAAATAAATTCTTTTAATGCATTTCTTAATTTATTTTAGATAATAAGGTGACTTAATGAACATATACCAAAAGTGCACAATAACTTCTACAAAAATTACAGTGGCTCACATATCTTCTCAATAGTCTACTGTATAAATTTCACTCCATTTGGATATGTATAGCAAGCTCTATGAAAAAGATAAGTTGCTAAAGTAAGAATTCATGTGAGAGCAAGATAAACCAATAACTCACTCATACTTCATCCAATACTCATGAAATTTTTACCACACATCAACTATCACATGAGTAGCATGCCACAAAAATTTCACTTCATTTGGAGCCCTAGATCTACAGTTATGAAAAATAACAAATTCAACTAGCATTACAACCTTACTGCACAAATTTATTTTTACCGCAAAATATTTAAACTAAACATGCCATATTATAGATCCACTGCATAGATAATTTCATAAGGATTCCAAAAAGTCCTCATTTACTATTTTACGAATTTTCTACGATTTACTATGAATTTCCAAAGTTCTTACAAAATAATTACAAACCAGTCCTTACGGTACTATTCACATGAGTCACTGACTTCGCAGTTAGGACCCTGAACTTCGTCGAATTCTAGTAGGAGGTCCCTGACGGGATTTTGATGAGGGGAGGCCGTCGGAGCTCGTTGCTCCGGCCGTAGGAGGCCATGCCGTCGGCGGCTGAGGGGCGGGGGAGCACCAGGGGAGTCGTGCGCACCCGTGTGTGTCCGTGGCTTGGCCAGAGGTGGGCCGTGGCGCCTTGGCCACACACGCCGATGGCATGCAGCCGTGCGGCAAGGCGGCGGCGTTGTTCCGGAGGCCAATAGCTTGGGCGAGCATGCGCGCGAGATGGAGCAAGGCAAGGAGAAGGTAGTGGCGGTGGCTGTTGGGCTGCGAAGCGCTCGGAGGTGGGAGAACGGCGGCGGCCAAACTCGAGCTCGCGGCGGCCATGGCCGTTCTCGGCGTTCGCGTGAGGGAGAGCGAGTGGAGGACAGTGAGTGGGAGAGGCGAGAGAGGGAGGCGAGGGCAGCTTCTGGCGTTCGCATTTGGAGGTGCAGGGGCAGGGCAGCGCGTGGCGCGGAGGCAGGACGCGCGGCGGCAATGGAGTGCGCGCACTGCTGCATGGCTGCCACGGAGACAAAACAACAAACACGTGGCGTGCGTCTCTGTGCCCGACTTGGGGTCCGTTTTTGGGCCATCTCTGCTCCGAATTGGGCTATGGGCCTTGAAGCAAAATTGTTCTCCTTCTGATGCTCTACAAACTTGATTCAGGGTGCTCGGCCATTAGGCTGTTGGATTAGCAGATAATTAGTACTAAACTTGATAGTGTCAGTGATTTGACAGCGACAAGCAAACATCCAAAATTGATGGTCGAAATGAAATGCAACTGGTGCCATCTTCTTGTATGTTCTTCCCCATCATGTAAGCTCCAACTTTTACATTTGGATCAACTGAAGTTGCTTAGCAAAACTTGGAGAACGTGGAATGCCAACGTCGTTGCTTAGCAAAATTCCAGACTTAGAATATTTCTAAGTGTTGAAATCAGCAGCAGGTTCCAACTTCGAGCCTCTGTTTGACTTATTTCCAAGTTGATCTAGTTCTTGGTCCAAAAACAAAGTTTGTTCTACATGATATGGACTACAACTTTCATTTAAGGTCCAACCTCAAAACTGGTATAGAACCTACTGTTCTAGTTTGATCAAAGTAGGATCACTATGAAGCTTAAATTATCCTTTTTGCTCCATTGGAGCGTTTTCTTGGCATTTGCCCAACATGAACCTTTCATGACTTTTGTTGTAGAGTTCATCTAGAGTCATTTTGGTAAGGTTGCAAGGTTTGGTTGACATCTCATGTTCTCATTCACTTAATAGTGCAATTCAAGCACTTCGCAAAGTCATTCCAATAAGGATATAACTTATCATTTCATGTGACTTTTTGATTCCAAACTTCATGAAACTTTTCGAGTGTCCAATATAGATGGGTATTGATGTGAGACACATGAAGATATCCCAATCACACCACCCAAGCATATATCTTGAAAAGGGGTCTATAGGCGAGCAAAAGGTGCAATATCCAAGTTTAGGTTGGGGCTCGTTTCTATAGGTTTGACCTTGACATCTTCATCATCACTTAATATACCATGTTTTAGCTCAAACCCATTGCTTAACTAGTGGCAAACACCTGGGGTGTTACAGCAGCGTACCCTGAGGAGCATGAGCACTTTGTTGAGGACTTCCTTAGCGCCGCCAACTTTGTAGCCTTCAATACCCTGGCCAATGACATAGTAGGCAAAGTGTTTTCCGGCCCATAGCTTATAATAGGTGACATTTAGCAAACAACTTCCTCGTCTTGAGTGATTTTCCTTTGTTTTGTACTTCATACACATCACTTCATCGGTGTTTGCTTTGCTTCTATAGGCAATACACATCGTACCAGCTTTTACCCCTTTGGGTTCATTTTTACACTAGAGGCGATACCTTTCTAATATCGGCTATTAAAGCTATCGACCGAACAAATCATTTATTAAGTATTGATCCAAACACTAGGATAATATTTCTTTAAATATTTCTCATTGATTGCTCAACTGAATTCTTCCTCTCCTTTTAGTGTTTCCAAAATATAAGTATTACCAGGCGCACAACGTTTGATCCGATAAGGTCCTTTCCAGTTAGGTGACCATTTGCCGAATTTACCGTCCTTTGACCTAATCGGCAATTTCACTTTTCAGACCAAGTCCCATTTAGAGAATTGCTTAATCTTGACCTTTTATTGTAATATTTCGCAATCCTCAGTTTATTGGCTTCGATATTTTCAAGAGCACGCAACCGAAGGCAACTCAAGTCCTCCAATTTGTCTATCATAAGATTCTTATAGACTTTGGCTGACAAATCATTCTATAATGTAACACGCCTTGATCCAGTCTGAACTTTCCAAGGAAGAACTGCATTATGGCCATGCACAAGTTCATAAGGCAACATTTTAATTGACCCATGACAGGCCATCTTATATGCCCACAGCGCCTCATTTTCTGTCAAATGCCACTTCCTTGGCTGTTCCTTGATCTTTTTTTAATCAGCTTAATCATAATCTGGTTAGACGCCTCTGCCTAGCCATTAGCCTAAGCATAGTAAGGATAGGAATTCAGTAGCTTGATTCCCATACTGGCAGCAAAATCCCCAAACTCTTCTGATGTGAATATTATTCCTTTATCTGTAGTTATAGTTTGAGGAATCCCAAAACGATACACAATGTGTTCCCTAACAAAATCAATAATGTTCTTTGAGGTTACCATCTTCAAAGGAATTGCCTTAACCCATTTAGTGAAGTAATCTGTTGCTACCAATATGAACTTATGTCCTTTGCTTAAAGGTAGAAAAATCTGGCCAATTAAATCAATTTCCCAACCTCGAAACAGCCATGGCTTGATTATTGGATTCATGGCTGACGTAGGCGATCTCTAGACATTACCAAAACGTTGACAGTCCTGGCACCCCTTGTAATATTCAAAACAATCCTCCAATATCATTGGCTAGAAATATCCAGTTCTATAAATAATCCACTTCATCTTATAAGCCGATTAACGAGCTCCACATATCCCTTCATGCACCTCACCCATCAACACCTTAGCTTCTTCTTGGTTTAAGCATTTGAGCAACACCCCATCGACTGTTTTATAATATAATTGATCATCTAATAAAACATACTTAGCCAATTTATACCTTAGCTTTCTGGTAACTTTATGAGACAGATCCCTAAGGTAATCGGCTATTTTGACTCTCCAATCATCACTTGAGGCTTAACTACTCAAGACTTCTTGAAACTCTCGATATCCTGATGCACTTTGAGCTAGACGATTAGCCTCTTGATTTTGTGCTCTTGGAATATGTTGGAAAGAGACATGAAGAAACTCCTTGAGCAACTCTTGGCACTTATCATAGTATCCTTTCAAAGTCTCTTTTTTGCACTCATATAGGCTGATTAACTGATTAATAATTAACTATGAATCTCCAAATACTTCAATTGCTTTAGCCTTTACTTCGTGAAGAAGTTGAAGTCTCTTAAGAACAGCTTCATACTCTGCTTGATTGTTAGTAATCATTGGTTCGGTTCGAAGAGCAAACTCAAGACTTGCCCCCCGAGGTGAAATAATAACAATACCAATGCCACCACCTTGCTTGCATGATGATCCATCAAAGAACAATGTCCAAGGCATCGGTTCTATATAACCAATGCTTGGCTTATGATGCTGGGTGACAAAATCGACCATTACTTGTCTTTTGACTGCTTTAGCCGATTCGTACTTCAAGTCAAATTCTGATAACGCAAGAATCCACTTTCCCACTCTTCCATTCAATATTGGCATTAATAACATATGCTTAACCACATCAACCTTGGAAATAACTATACACTCGACCGATAATAAGTAGTGTCGTAACTTAGTGCAAGAGAAATATAAGCAGAAGCATAACTTTTTGGTAGGAGAATATCTTGTCTCTGGATCTAGTAGTCTTGTACCCAGATAGAAAAAAAACTCTCTTTTCCTTCAAATTCTTGCATCAAGGCTGATCTAATTGTCTTGTCATCAGCTGATATGTACAACTTAAAAGGCTTACCTTGCTGAGGAGGGACCAACACAGGTGGACACTTCATGTATTCTTTTATCTCTTTAAACACCTTTTGTTGTATGTCACCCCACTTGAATTCTTGATCATTCTTCAACTTCAACAAGGGAGAAAATGGTAGGATCCTTTTCGACAAATTTGAAATGAATCTTCTGATGAAATTAATTTTACCAAGCAGAGATTGCAACTCTATTTTGGTAGTCAGGGGAACTACCTCATCAATTGCTTTTACGCTTTTTTGACCAACTTCAATTCCTCTCCCATGGACCATGAATCCCAAAAATTGTCCAGCTGATACTCCAAAAGCACATTTATTAGGATTCATCTTTAAACCATGTTTTCTTGTGTATTCTAGAGTCTCTCGCAAGTCAGCCAGGTGCTCTTTTTACCCTTTGGATTTTATCATCACATCATCGATGTAGATTTTAACAATCCTGCCGATCAACTTATGGAAAATATAATTCATCGTCCTTTGATAAGTTGCATCGGCATTCTTCAGACCAAAGGTCATCACAACCCACTCGAACAGACCGATTGCACCGGGGCACCTGAAAGCAGTGTTTGTTATATCTTCCTTAGCCATGAAAATTTGGTTGTATCCTGCATTACCGTCTATGAAGCTAATAACCTTATGCCCAGCTGCTGCATCCACTAACATATTAGCTATCGACATCGGATAACCATCTAGGTGTGTGGCTTTGTTCAAATCACTAAAATCGATGCAAACTCTCAATTTTCCATTTTTCTTATATACAGGGACAACATTCGATATCCACTTTGCATATTGGCATGGTCGAATAAATTTTGCTTCCAGTAACCTTTCAGTCTCCTTTTTGATATCATTGAGCATATTCGGATTGAATCTCCTTGGAGCTTGTTTAAACGACCGATATCTAGGTTTGATTGGCAGCGAATGTTCAACAATTGATCGGTCTAAACCAGGCATCTCATAATATTCCCAAGCAAGGCAGTCTTTAAATTCCTTTAATAAATCAATTAATTCTCGCTTATACTCTAGACCCAACTTAGCACTCACGTACGTCGGCCTAGGTCTATCTCTAGGACCAATATCTACTTCTTCCAATTCATTGGCTGACATGAAGCCATGTCCTAATTTGCCATCTGTACCATCTATTAGATTATCCATTAATACAAATTTTCAAAGCCAGTTGCTTGGATCGGCTGTTGGCTTTCACCATTGACTCTGAATTCTGATGGCAACAGAAAAGCCATTTGGATATTAGTCGATAGTTGCTTTCTATTGGCTGTTTACTTAGTACGCCATACTTGAGGTTTACCGGATGCCTGAGCCTGTTCCATCTTTTTATTCCTTAGGCGTTGCACCCCTCTCTTCTGGCTTCTTCTTAGACACCATTGGCCTTCTAACCAAACATATTTTCTTTCATTGCCTTCCTTTTCATAATCAGCCTAGTCCTAGTCAATAACTCTTTTCCCTAGCCGATTATGAACGCTTCCATTTTTTAAGCGCCGATCCATGTTGTTATGATGATATGCATCTTGAGTATGGATAGATCGACGGTTGATTTGAGATTGCCTAAACTCCCAATACTAATTGCTGCATTCTAGACAGTCATGTCTGGTAGGCAACTTTAAACCTTCATTCCAGCAATATCTGAAGAAAGGACAATTCCAATGTGATTCGACTTGTTTCCTTTCATACCTCTCTCTTTCCAGTTGACACTGGTATTCTTGATCTTTTAACCAACACTGATAATCATTTTCCTTCTGCCACTATCACTTATTCAACAGAATCTAAGATGTAACTCGTGGCTTTGTCGTCCCATCTTTTGATGTTTCTCCCTGTTCATATCGGCTCTTTTGCTCATCACAACATCTTTTAATTTCCCTGTATTCATCGGCTTATATTTGCATCTTGGGATCGACTGTTCTAGCTTCTTTTAATTTGGTTGATGTTAGGACCTTAGCCTTTCCTTTGATCAGCCTAGCATCAACCATGTTTTGATCTTCTGGGAAAGGATTATCATCAACTTTTATTTTCTGAGGCGTATCAAATTTGAGCCTCCCTTGCTGAATAGCCCTCTGTATATGCTGTCAGAAAATTATGCATTCATTAGTGGAATGAGAAGTAGCATTATGGAACTTATAGAACTTCTTATTCTTCAACTGATTAGGGGGCAACATAATATGACCATCGGACAGCTTGATTTGCTCCTTCTCAAGCAAGAAATCGAAGAGCTTGTCTGATTTGGTGACATCAAAGTCATAGCTCTCTTCGACTCCTCTTCCCCAATGATTTGGCACCATTACTGCCTTCTTGCCCCAATTCCATTTAGCCACAACAATCTCTTCTTCTTCATCTTCATAGCCATCATCGACTGAGTATTGATCATAAGCTTCAGCTACTGTGGTACTCTTTTGAAATCGGGTATCTCTGCGCATACTTTGGAATTGGCTATTGAGCGATGCCACTCATTGAGCCAATTGACCCAAGTTGTTAAATTCTTGTCCCAACAACTTTTTTTCCATATTGGTAGCATTCCTTGAACAGCTAAAGTAGCTAGTTGATCATCAGCCAAGTTTAAGGAGAAGCATAAGTTCCTAGTCTCTCAGAACCTCTAAAAAACTCAGTGTCTGATTTATTAGTCTTCTGCCTTATAGTTATCAGATCGGTAATCTTCTTTTCTCCAGTCCCAGTATAAAAATATGTATAAAACTTTTTCTCTAGGTCAGCCTAATTAGCAATGGAATTAACTGGTAGTGATGAAAACCAAGTGAAGGCTGGGCCTAATAGGGACAAGGAGAAGAAACGAACTCGATAGGCATCCTCAACTGATGCTTCTCCCAATTGTGCAAGATACCGACTGGTATATTCTATCATGCTTGTACTGTCTTGACCAGTGAACTTAGCAAACTCTAGGAGCCTATAATTTATGCGAAGAGCGACCAAATTATACCATTCTGGATATGGGTGTTTGTATGAGAAGGTCAGCCCTTTTGGCTTCAGATCGAACTGATTTTTCATCATCTCGGTCACCTTCAACAGCAACTCATCAGCATTTGAATTTGGATTTCTCTATACCTGCTGACTCATCTATGGATTAAAATCATGTGTGCCTTGATATCCTAGATTCAAAATCAAGTGAAGGGTATTATAGTCTGATCTATAGTGATATCCTTGTGGAACCTCTATTTGTTGAGTCCTTTGCTGGCTTGCTACTTGAAGTCTCTAATTATAGACATAAGGATCTATATCTCTACGAATCCTTTGCATTGATGGTGTTATTTTTTGAGCCGATGACGGTATGTGACCTGATGTGCCAAAATTGATCACCTGGTTCTGACTTTGCCCCACCGACTGTTGCACATGCTGTACTGACGATCTAGGATTATACTATATATGATTTGTAGTAGTTCCTTGAGCTTACTCAGATGACTCTGAACTACCTAGACATCACCATTACTAGCTGGTGCTGCTTCTTGATGGCTGGTACCGACTTGATTAGTCCTTTAGGTCGATGGATCTAGAATGTTGTAATAAGCCAGCCCACCTTGACCAACTGGAAACCCATGAATCACCTCTCTCATGGCGTTGTGGAATGTGTCCAAGAAAGCTTTATTTTGGCTTGATATGACATCACGAATAGATTTGTCTACCACCTCCGTAAAGAAACGCCTGTCTTCAGCTTCAGTTGTATCCGTCTACCCGTGTAATAGAACTCTTAGTAGTAGAAATTTCTAAACAATTATGTTGTCACATATTTTAGTGTAGGACAACAAGCATTTATTCTGAAACTCTTCTATAGCTTTGCTGATGATACCCTTATCCCCATCAGGTAGATCTTCATAATGCAGCATAAGGATGTCGTTGTTATTGTGAACCACCATGACGATTGTGGTGTCCCACCGGACATGCCAGAAACGTGTGTCGACATGGAATTTCATCCCGTGCCAAGGACACACATAGCAAGCCGGAAGGGTCCGCTCGATGGAGCTGGAGATTCGCCTAGCTTCAGCGTAGGGGTGGTTGATCCTGCACACTCCTCCCGAGACGTGCCAGTCAATTTGACCCTGCAATTAATAAGGAGAGAAAGCTTATCAGTAATCTTATCAGTAATTAAGGGCGGAACATGTTGGTGTTGCCAGACAATCCCGAATGTACGGCTCTGAGAGCCGATATGAAAGCAAATCGACTAAATAGCCGATTCCAGCATATTCATAAGAATAAATTGGTTAAAGTTCATAGGGTTGTGTAAGAAGAATCGGTTATCATTCAGGATAAATATAATTTTTTAAACAAATATTAGTCAATGGCAATAAGATATTAACAATAATTAGTTCATGCTGAGCCAATGACTGCAAGTAACCGAATTCCTTTATAAAAGATATAGTTCATCATCATTCAATCATTTAATAGAGATAAATCTAATGAACATATTAGATCTCATCTATCGCTATGACCAGTGGGGCATGAGGCAGAATCATGCAGGCCATAGAAACAACAATAGACTCGATGACCCCAACTTATTACTAATATCAGTGGAGCATGAGGTAGAATCATGCAGGCCATAATACAATAATTAGATCATGGGGCTAACACATCTTTCAACCTATCGCTACTTCAATGATCTCGTGATACGAACTGTTCATGAAAGCACTTGATATCGATTAAAACAACTGATTTAGGCATAACGCACAGTTAAGGTCATGCCCTCTAAGAAATAGATCTACCAAATAACGATACCCACTCCATGGTGCTAACAGTGGGGTGTGGGTAGAATCACACAGGCCATGATAATGAGTCATGGAACAGTTTTCGCTAGCCACTAGATCTACTCAAGATCAAACATGCTTTAACCGCACGTTATGTACGATCAAGATTGACATAAAACAGCCGATAAACCATAACACATCATTTAAAGTGCAGATTAGATCAGTTTAGATTAACAAACGATGGGTTAACAAAGATATAAGGCTGATATAGATCAATCCCAATCGGGCAAAGTGATATTGTTGTAATTAAATAAATAATGAAAGCAATAAGCAATATTGGTAACTTAATGAATATATCCGAAGGAACGCCACCCTTAGATAGAGCCGATAACTTAACCTTAATCTAGTTCGAGCAGTGGAGGTCGACCGGATCGATGCGGCCTTACTTGAACTAGACAAGAGTCAATGACTAACTCATACTAGAGTCGTAGTGGAGGTCGACCATATCAATGTAGCCGTACGAACAGAGGTATAACCCATGACGGTACTTACAAACAAGCAGTAGAGGTCGACCGGATCGATGCAGCCGTACTTGCTGAAGAACTCGCCGAGATCTACTCTACTCCTACTCCTAAGGGGTGGCCGGAGCCAAAAAAAGTAAATAATTGGTATTTGGTTGATTGTGTGTCTTTTACAATAGCCGGGGTTTGGTATTTATACCCGGGACCTACGCATGACTCCTATCTAAGCATGACTCATCACAATCTTTGGCCCTAAGAGAAAATATTCCTAATTTAAGATAACTTCGACTCTAATCTTTCCTCTTTTATAGAGTCCATCATGTCTCATCCTGACGCCGATCGTAGCCTTTGTCATTATCTGCCAGCGCTGCCTGAAGAAAGCCGATTCCAGTGCTGCACTCGAATCAGTTGATTTTGATCTGCACGCAATCGATTCCCTGCTGACATGATCTTGGGGGTTTCAAGTTCCTGTGACTCTTCTTCCAAATTTTGGTGTAAACACATGCCCCCCAATTTTGGGATAAAGTAATTTTATTTCAAAATTATCACGTCTGTGCCCCTGAAAGGTCCACAGTCACGGGTAAACAATCTTGATCTGGGGTCCACTATTTGTCACCGTCTATGTCAGCTCATGAGCCCACGCTTCAAAACTTTTACGAGAGCATCATTGCTTTACGGGCACTTGGATTCATCCTTCCAAGCTGGCTTATAAAACATCTATCCGACCCTGGCGAGAGCAACTCAACAATTCAGCCATGTTTCTCTTCTATCTGTTTCCTCGAGTGCTCCCGACTCCGCCGGACCCTCCATGGTCTATCTTTCTGCTATGAAGATCTCGAGCGGCTAGAAGAATTCTTGTGATATCACCTGAGTCTTCTCTCCATGCTCGCAAAGCTGTTCTAGTATTTGCGAGGGCTAAAATGTGTGGACACCTTCCTCTTGTTTGCTCCTTCAAACGCCCACCGGGAAAGCCACAAGCTTCTTTCCCATTGTTTCTCAATTTACCGAGAAATCGACTGAGCGTATGTTAGGCAGGCGACCTTTCCTCTTCCCTGGCACAATTTTATCAATGGGCCGATGCTGATTCGGTTCACGATGTCCTTCGGCCTTGTGGGGACCCAAACTCCCTACAATCCAAAGAAGCCTTAATGGGTTGATCTCTGGTCAATGTAAATTCTTCGTATCCATCCCATAATATTTCGTAATTTGGGGGAGCAATAAGTTCGAATCTGTTATCTCTTCATTATTCATCCCCTGAATTCTCAAAGTGTCGATCCGCTTCCGTTTCTGATTCTAATTTCACACCCGCGGCGAAGTCTATCTTCTCGCCTTCTGAGGTTATATATACGGGCCACGACCGTGGATCTAACAATAACCCGCTTCATCTCAAACCTTCTGCATCCTTAGTATAGTTCCTGCTTTTTCCGTAGCTTTTGAGATCATGGAGAATAGCAAGAGGTCTGCCGAGGAGGCCCTCAACAGATCTGCATCATCACACCAGCGCCGTCATCGCCAAGAGGGTGCAACCTGGGCTGCTCCCATTGTTCCGGAGCAGAGGGCCAACTCTGCCTAGCCTTCGGGGTCATCTTTGGCACCAATTCATCGCTAGCACCCTCTTTACTCGAGGAGGCAGATCGACAATGATGATCTGCTGGCCTCCATCGATTGGATTGACCAGCATCTGGCCAACTGCCTTTTCCTTATAGAATCGGCTTTGGCCATGATTGAAGGCCGATCACCCCCCGAGGTCAGCCTGGTAGGAGAAAGGTTGGCCAGGGCTGAAGCCAGAATCATAGGTGAGATGTCTGCCATAATTTCTCTGTCTTCTTAATTTTGCCTTCAAGTTTTCTGATCATCCTTTCCTTAAATCTTTTAGATCTAACTGCTCAGTTGGAGAGTCTCCGATCAGCTGCGGATCACGCGGCGGGGTTTATCAATGCCAAGGGCGCCATTCTGGTGGTTTGCTTGCATGACATCCCAAACTGTGTTAGGAAGGTCTCCCTTCATGGCGTTTGTCATGGTGCTGCCATGGCACTGGCGGCTGCTCAAGCCCATTCTAGCCATAATCTTCGGCTTCTTCCCTATGGTTTTCCAGACGCAGTGTACCCTGGGGAGCATGAGCGCTTGGTTGAGGACTTCCTTAGCGCCGCCAACTCTATAGCCTTCAATACCCTAGCCGATGACATAGTAGGTAAAGTGTTTTCTGACCCATAGCTTGTAATAGGTGACATTTAGCAAACAACTTCCTCGTCTTGAGTGATTTTCCTTTGTTTTGTACTTCATACACATCACTTCGTCCGTGTTTGCTTTGCTTCTATAGGCGATACCTTTTCTTCTCATTTCTGGGCATCTTGACATGTACTCTGTGCCTCAGACTGTATTCAGTTACAACTTTCCTTAATATTTCAACAGACTCAAACATCATACCAATTTTGAACACTAGATTCAGCATGTCTTCTTGTTTGAAAGACTTGGACATCAAACCTAGATCGGATTCACCATCTGAGTTAGGTACCTGCAGCCCATCATCATCAGTTGACTCCTCTTCTTCAGTATCAGGTTATACCAGCTGCCTTCCTGGTCCCCTTTCCTCTTTTGCTTCCTGTGTCAACACCTGCATCTCTGATATCATCATCCACATTGTCAACAAACAGGGCATCATCATCATCTATTTCATAGTCAATGTCAACAAATTCACTGACATCACTATCATCACTGTCATCACTGTGATCAATTAAGTTATCATCCACACAGGTTCCTGCATCATTGTTTCTGCCAAACTTGGAAGGGCTAATAACCTTGGGCAAGGATGCAACAGGTTAACAACCACATCATCTCAATCTATGAGTGCTGCAGTACCTTCATGATCAAAGTACAACACAAATGTCTTCACCCTGTGCACAATAGAGGCCATCACTGTTGTGTCCTTCTCTGATAAAATTAGTCTAAGTCCATCCGGCGTCTCTTTTCTAGGAAGTAGCCAATAAACATGAAGAGCAGGATTCTTGGGATAATGAAGGGCAAAATTCAACTTTTCAAACCACAATGGAGACCAAGTACGTGCTGATAGATTGTCGAAGCAAGTCACCTTTTCATCTAAATAAGCCCGATAATTACGATGACCCGTAAAAAACCCAGAATGATGTATTTCGACTGTGAAATTATCACTATCAGCACCTACATTTGAGACAACAAACCAATTTCAGAACTAATTCAACTTGGACATGGCACGCCTAGGACAAAATCAAAAACCCTAGCCTAGCCAAAACTGTAAAGATATGGCCCAATCCACACTCCCAAGACACGAACTACACTCCAAAGAACATAAAAACACCAAAGAATAGATATTGGAGGAACTTACCATAATCTGGGGACGGCTCCCCTTTCGGTCGCGGTTTGAGCACCATCGTGCTCCTTTCTCACTGACGGTGAGGCACCCTAACCTCGAAAATGGAAGGTGGATCTGACTTCACCACCTGATTCTCCAGTGTGGCCCTCAATCGCCTCCCTGGGTGACCCCTCCCGCTCAATCGCTCGCCGACCCTTTCTCTTCCGCGCGCGACCAACTTAAGGAACAAAACCCCACACCAGAAATGAGAAGGGAAACAACCAGGGGGCTAAGCTGCATAAATCTATGGGCCAACCATCCTCACGTGCCCGTCATGTGCGGCTGCGAAACAAGTTCAGTCCATGCTGGCCAGGACACGTCGACAAAAAGACGATGACGCGGCAGATTGGGCCGTCAGTGAACAGATAAACAAGTTTAAGGGTCCATAAATGGAATTTTAGAGTCCATGGACCTATTTGACACACCAAGATAAGTCCATGTATCTATGGTGCATTTAACTCTATTTAGAATTACATTTGTTGATACTTTAAATTATCAAACTTTTGACACTATTTTTGGAAGTTACCTTGAATAGTAGATTTTTTAGGACCAAGGAAGTATATACAAAGACTAGCAGACGTGAGGTGATCAAGTGTGCCGTGCGGACGAGAAGGTGGCAAGCCAATACATCCCAGCATCGCCGAACACCGGGCTCGGTTCATGGACGGGGGAGGAAGCGTTTAGAATCCAAGCATTAGCAAGCTACCCCGCCACGTTTCGTTAAGAGAAAACTGGCACGCCACGGTTTGCAGTTTGCACGGCCCGCACGCGCCTCCTTCCCTGTCCGCTCCCGTCACCTTTGCATCGTGCAACTGTGCAAAGGATGGACGATGCGATCGAGCAAAAGCTAGCCGAAAAAGTCTCGCGCCGCGCGGATGAGGCGCGGGCTGACCACCACCCGACCCGAGTGGGCGGTGAGGGGCTGAGGGCGCTCCGCGAGACGCCGCCGGGGCCCTGATTCCGCGACGGGGACTCGCCCCGTTGGACGCTAGCGGCCGGTCTGCGCCGTCTTTTCGCGAGTGGGCGTGTGGCCGCGCGGCGCCCGGTTTAACGTGCCGTTCGCGTTGCGTGTGCAGACGCGAATGGAGGTGGAGAGGAGGCGAATGCCGATAGGAATCACGCAACGCGCTGGGGATTCCAGACACGCCGACCCGCGACGGACCGACTGGCTGACATACGTGCTAGCTAGAACTCCCTGCCCGCGGTCCAGAGAAGACCAGAACACGGGTAAGATTCTGTGCTTGGGCCAGAGCTTCAGATTCGACCGTGACTGGCGTTCACAAAACTACAACACGTTGGTCCATCCACTCATCTCTAGTCTTATCCACACAGCTGCGGCTGATGCCCTTTCAGGAAGGAGCGGAGAACGATTCCTGACTTGGATGGCGAAGCTAGTTCTTCCGCCGTTACAGTTTTTTTTCTTTAGATTAGAATCCCTTCCGCCGTTACAGGTGTACGTACAGTGTAGCCCTGTACAAAGGGACTAGGGCAGTAGGCCGTAGTGAGTCGTCTAGCCATTCTACGCTTTTGTGGGCCGTACGTATGGGCCGTATCCTGCTTGACCCTATCATCATCCGCCGGAAACCGACTGGTATGATCGGCGTCGGCGGGGCCCGGCTTTATTTCTGTGATGAAAGCAGCAACATGGCCCAACACGTCCACTTGGCTGGGGACCACCTGCAGTCTGCAGACCTGCCTCCTGTAGTACGGCTCAGTGGTGGACCCAAGAGTCGGACTAGGTGGGCCTGTCGCCTCTAGCCCACCGGCCACCGTCAGCATGTTCGTTTGGCTATGGCTTGTCATAAACGATCGTAAATTTTCAGTCGGAACAGTATTTTTCTCTCACATAAACCAGCAAGCAGTACTTCTTCACGAACCAGCAACAATACGAACCAGCCAACCGAACAAGCTGCATGGGGGTAGCCATCCGGAATTGGAAAGCGTGAAGGCGGCCTCACACAAGGAAAAGAAATGCTATTCCTCCTAAGCCAGTCGTCAGCGCTCATGGAATCGCGGGGCTCAGGATCTCCAGTGGCTGCGTCCTTTGTGGCCAATATTGGCAGTACGTACGCAAGTAAAAAATTGTTTGATTTTCTTCAAGCGCGGCGTCTGCTTGGATGTTGTCACGTTGAAAGTTGAAACCTGAAGAAGCAGCCACCAAGCTAAGAGAAAAAATTAAGTCCAATTTCTCAATTTTATCCTACTGGCTCCGTACATGGCCTTTTAATACCGTGTTTTGAGTTATTCTTATTTACTTATTACATTATCAAATATATTCTGAATTAGAAAATGTGTTAATTTGAGTCTTTGATTCACATCTAGTAGCTGTACCTTGGTGAACCATGATCACTTAGTCTGAGTTGGGCAAACTAGACCATAAGGTGAGAGTGAGACGCTCACACTATTGGAGTATTGGTTTTCTGAATAATTCTTCACCTTCAACTTTAACAAATCAATGCGTTGTGAGTGTCTACGTTGTACCGTGTAATCCAAAAAAACACGAGTCATGTGGTTCTCTTGGAATCCTCATTCTGTATTTTGTGTCATATAAATGAGTTTCCATTTGTTTCAGCGAAAAGATTTTGTGTCATGTGCGCATCCATAATGTCGGTCCAAAATGCTTTCCATGTACAACATTACAACACTATGTTGCTGGCGTAAAGCCCTGTTGGATCCACTCAACTAATTATCAGATGTGTTGTGCCTTTGTCCAAGAGACGTTGAAGGGTGGCTGGGGCTTCGTGGCCAGGGACCATCATGGTGAAGCAGTCTTAGCTGGAGCAGGTCGGCTTGCGGCTGCGCCAGACGTGCTGAGTGCTGACTGCTGAAGCATCCGCTTGTGCCAAAGCTTTGCAGGCGGCTACAGAAGTTGGAATTTCTCGTATTCAAATGGAGGTGGATTCTTCGATTCTAAAGCAGGCTCTTCTCTTGCCATCATCGGATCTGGCGGCGAGCGGGATGTTGATTAGGGATACTCGGCATCTTGTACATGAACATTTTATTTGTAATGATATCTTCCTTGTTCCTAGAGCTTGTAATTCAGTAGCGCATAATCTAGCAAGCTTGGGGATGAGTTGGGACCCAGGCGAATCTTGCATTTGGACAAGCACCCTCCCAGAGTCTGTAAAGAGTTTGGTGGCTCGCGACTCTGTCGAGCCTTCCATTTCAATAACAAGGCCTAAGGGCCAGTTTAAGAGTTTTGAAAATATCTCTAAGAATTTCCAAAAACCCACTCCCAATCTAAATTCTTTTGGCAATATTGAAAAAACTGCTCTCCAACAACTCCCTATCTCAACTCTCAATCTTTTCGCACTTCGGTAAATCAATCAAATCAGCACAAAATGTACGCGTGCGTATCAATCGGTTAATCTTTTTTTTTTTGAGACAATAAGCTAATTTGGAGGTGGAAGAACATGGAAAGGATAGAGTAGGATATGGTTCCTAATGCAAATACAAGCGAGAAAGAAAGTACAAAAATAGTTGGGGTGATTTAGAAATAGTTCGAGATTCTTGATCTGAAATTTATTATATATCTTTGGAGCGGGATTTTGAAAACTGTTGGAGCAACCAAACAAATATACTCCCAACTTTTTTAGCAACTTGAAAAACTCATTGGTTTACCAAATTTTTTTAGGAACTATTGAAGATGCTCTAACTAGGAGAAACCAACTAATGGCTAATTGTTAGTTAGGTGGTAGGTATGACATTAGTTAAACTTATTAGTTGTTTCATATAATTTTTAGCAGCTACTATTAGTTGTAGGGATCCAAATAAACCCTAATAAACAAGACAAGACAGCGAGAGTGAAACCAAATCGAGTGCATGCCATACTGTTGGATATCATACTATAAACATCAGATAATCTACACAAAGTCTGCAGGTAATCAATATACACCGAATTTTACTAGTTCCATATCTTACACATATAGGCACACAATTGTATTTGGATTTCCATGAAATTCTTATTGGGTTCGGGGAATTGTCCACTACACTTTTACCCTGATAAATTAGCACAGTTTTAAAGAAGAAATAAAGAACGAAATCAACATAGCGCTGTACTAATAAATTCTTTTAAGTATGGTCTCAATTCAAACTTCAATAAAAAAAAATCTAAAAAATCAGACAATGAATAGTCACTTTTTGCCCTATGCAAAATCGAAAAAAAAAACAATAAGGCTCAGAAGACAGGTAGAAAATTCATACTCCATAGTCCCTTCGGCTAGAACAAGTGGATATGTACCGCTTAATTTAACGTTTATATTTGAATCTCTATAAAATAATATTTATATTTATATTTATAAATAAAGTTATTATAAAAACATATTTTATGATTAATAACTCTTCGCAGGAGAGATGTGTATTTTTTTTACAGCCCTGAACTGAAACTCGAAATACAGATCCCACGGTCCACACGCCCGCCCGCCTGCTTCACGTGCGTTCGGGAGGGCATCCTCGAAAGCCCTCTCCTGCCCCAAAGGCCCAAACTCCCATACAGCCACGCACCACGCATGGCCGCCACCGCCGCCGCCGCGACGACCTCCACGCCTTCCTCCCCCCTCCTCCGCCGCGCCGCTGCGGCGCCGACCACGAGCCACCACTACCAGCTCAGGTGCTCCACCAAGCCCTCGCAGTTCGAGCTGCGGCACCGCGCCGCGCGTCTCGCTCCCGCGCGAGCTCTGCTCCCTGACCGCGTCACGCCGTTTTCCTTCGACGCGGGCGGAGACGACCATCCCCGAGAGGAGTGCGGCGTGTTCGGAGTCATTGGCGACCCGGACGCGTCGTCGCTCTGCTACCTCGGCCTGCAGAAGCTGCAGCACCGCGGGGAGGAGGGCGCGGGCATCGTTGCGTCGGACGCCGACGGCAAGCTCAATTCAGTGACGGACCTGGGTCTCGTCGGGGACGTTTTCCGCGACCCAGCGCGCCTCGCCAAGCTCCCCGGAAACGCCGCCATCGGGCACGTGCGCTACTCAACGGCCGGCGCCTCTTCCAGGCGCAACGTGCAGCCGTTCCTCGCCGCGTACAGGTTCGGGCAGCTGGCTGTGGCGCACAACGGCAACCTCGTGAACTACCAGGCGCTGCGCAACAAGCTGGAGGCGCAGGGTTCCATCTTCAATACCTCGTCGGACACGGAGGTCATCCTGCACCTCATCTCAACCTCGCTCTCGCGCCCGCTGCTCTCGCGCATCTGCGACGCCTGCGAACGCCTCGCCGGCGCGTACTCGCTGCTGTTCCTGACGGCCGACAAGCTCTTTGCCGTGCGCGACCCGTTCGGCTTCCGGCCCCTGGTGATGGGCCGCCGCCCCAACGGCGCCGTGGTGTTCTCGTCGGAGACCTGCGCGCTCGACCTCATCGACGCCACCTATGAGCGCGAGGTGGAGCCCGGGGAGGTGGTGGTCGTGGACCGCCGCGACATGTCGGTGTCCTACGCCTGCCTCGTCCCGCATCGCCCGCGCAAGTCATGTGTGTTCGAGCACATCTACTTCGCCCTTCCCAACTCCGTCGTGTTTGGGCACGCCGTCCACGAACGCCGCAGCGCATACGGCCGCGCGCTCGCCGAGGAGTCCCCCGCCTCGACCGCGGACGTCGTCATCCCCGTGCCTGACTCGGGGTTCTATGCCGCGCTCGGCTTCGCGCAGGCGTCGGGGCTCGAGTTCCAGCAAGGCCTTATCCGGTGGCACTACAGCGGCCGCAGCTTCATCCAGCCATCGCAGGCAATCCGTGACCTCGCCGTCAAGCTCAAACTCGCGCCCGTACACGGCGTCATTAGCGGCAAGAGCGTGGTCGTCGTCGACGACTCGCTCGTGCGCGGCACCACCTCGAGCAAGATTGTGCGCCTGCTCCGCGATGCCGGCGCGCGTGAGGTGCACATGCGCATCTCCAGCCCCCCGGTCGTCGGGTCCTGCCTCTACGGCATCGACACGCCGAGCGAAGGCGAGCTGATATCCAACAGGATGGACCTCGAGGGTGTGAGGAGGACCATTGGCTGCGACTCCCTCGCCTTCCTCTCGCTCGACAAGCTCCACAGCATCTACGGCAATGAAGCTCATGAGTTCTGTGATGCCTGCTTCTCACGGAACTACCCGGTGCTGCCTACCGTGCCGGAGCCGGTCCCAGAGCTGGTGTCTGCCTTCCAAGACTAACGAGAAAGGGAGTGGCTCTATACTCTGCATGCTTACTATTACTATATAATCTGGACTAAATTTTGGGCATAGCATTTTTGTCTTTGCAATTGCATTCATCCATCTAAATTATGAGGTTACAAGGTTTAGACACTGATCGAACTGCTATTGTGAGTTTGATCTAATCTATTGTATTGCTATATGATGACGACGACAATGAATAACAAGAAAATTATCAAAGCGGTACAGGTTTACCTTTTCACAAATTCAGGTTTAATGTGCTACTGTTTTGAGTTTCTTCAGAGGCCGTTCTCACCTTCCTGGATCCTGCTTAGCATTCAGGTTTACCTTTTCACAAATCCAGGTTTAATGTGCTGCTGTTTTGAGTTTCTTCAGAGTCCGTTCTCACCTTCCTGGATCCTGCTTAGCATTCTTGCTTAAGTTCCGTATTTGGTTGAGTGTCTATCTCTAACAATGGACCAATTTTGGATGTGCCAATTGCGCATTCAGAGTTTAAGCTTGATCCATATTAGTGGCGTTGTGGCTGATAGTATAGTCCTAGGCTGATGTGTATAAGTGAGTCAGAGTTTAGGAATGCAATTTCCTAGCTCTTTACTTTTCATCCGGAGTTCCTTGTTCTAGACTGGGTACAGAGAAAATTTTAAAATTCTTGGTACGAATTAGTTCCAAACTTTGCATCACTTCTTTAGAATCAGGGTTTCTGAACCTTTTTCTGGAGTTGGGCTGTCCATAAATTTTTTTGACCAGGACTTCCTCTTTCATGGTAAATGGACATGCCAACCTCAATCACTAGTGAAGTGCCTTCTCCAAGGTCTTGTTGAATTGGACAGCGCCTAGTATCTGATACCAAGTCAAGCAAGAAAGTTCCTAGGACCTTACTGCATTAGCACTAGTGGTATGATACCCTACACATTGTAATCGAGCCTGTGACTACATGCTTCGTAACAATTGCCTGTCTTCCGACGACAGTACTTTTTAGATGTTGATTTGCATTCAAGAAGAAGGTAATCAATGGTAAGCAGAATGTCATGATGTTGACATGATCATTGTTTTTTATTTAATACTGGCCAAACAAAAGACGGTTTTGGCAGGGTTGTTGCTCACCTGATGTTGCTGCTTGTGGTCTTCTGTGTAGTATAATATGTTGACTCAAGCTGTGTTTTTTTGTTGTTGTTGTACATGCATTTGACATGTTCAGATTTGGTCCTTGAAATATTTGCCCCTCCTTATGGATGCTCTGATCCCATCATCTGTTTCGATCGAGACATGTACTGCTTTCTTGATAATGGTCATCTTTTTATGTTTTCTCTGAATATATGAATGTTATCCGTGTCTTCTTTGTGAAGTGTGAACGTGAGCTATCAGCTACTTATGAACTGAACTGCAGGACGCAAGTTTTGAATGGTCAGGAGAGACTCGGCAGTCCTCCAGCGGATGAAATGGATGAGTGGCATTGTGTGGACTTTGAAGTCGCCTTCTTTCGGCAGGGAATATGTGCTGTTTTTCCTAGTTCGGGTAGGCACAAAAATAAGTGCCCAACAGGATAGGTTATTCATTTGCACCGAGCATGTCTTTCAGTGATTCCGGTTATCTAAGAATTGATTCGGGTTATCTGAGATTTGGACGTTATCTAAGAATTGATTCAGGTTATCTGAGATTTGGACGTCTGTTAAGTCTTTCAGTTGTTCTTCCTGTGTTAAAAGCCGCAGAGCAACGGTTATCTGAGGATTGGATGTTTAACTCTTTCAGATGTTCTTCCTGGGTTAACAGACACAGGGCAAGAATGTATGTATATTCTGTAACTGCTGTTGTGTGTATTTCGGATCTGCTATCATGGGATAACCTTGAGATTATGTCTTATCTATCATATCGGTCTTTAGAGAATTTGATGGAACTGGTTCCCCGATCCTTGGCCAGTGGCTACCTTGAGTTCCTTGTGGCTGTGTTAGTCCTCGATCATGTAGCAGGTTCCTTCTGCAAGCAAAATTACTTGTCATTTTAATCAAACATCGTTGTTACTCCCTCAATTCCAAATTCCCAAGTCATTCTAATATTTCTTGGAGATCCAAAACATCTCAAATTAAATAAAATTATATAGAGAATTATAAAGACTTATGATATCAAATAGATATACTATAAAAATATAATTATATAATTAATAAAAGAGTGAATGAATTAAAAATTTATTGTTACCGAAAAAACTTCTTACCCACTTTTGATTGATACGGGGACCCACGAGACAAGACGACGTGGACATAAATATGCGTGTCTCTCTTCCCGCGCGTGACTTCCCTCGATTTTTTTATCACCGGATGATTCCATACCCGCCGCGCGTACCCACACCCACCCCTCTTCCCGAAGCGCCGGGACGCAGACGCCGCCTCGGCCTCCCCATCTGCGAACTCGGGCGGGCGCCCGTCCCGGAAGCGCGCTCCCTCTCCTGATCTGCGACGCCACTGCAACCGCTTCCCTCCCTCCCCCACGCGTCGGCGGCACCGTATCACGCCGCACACCGGTCACCAGTCACGGAGACGGAGACAGCGATGCGACGTGGACAGCGAATTAACCCGGTGGGGCCTGCCAGCTTCGTCCACCCGACCGGCGAGGCGACGCCGCCGCGACGGCGATCGCCCGTCCGCGGCTCTGAGGCGGCGCGGACACAGATCGAGGCATGGGCCATTGGGCCATGGCGCGGTAGCATGCTGGTCCGGAGATGCGGCCACGGAGCTGATGCTGTGCGACGGGTGCGACCGCGGGTTCCACATCTTCTGCCGCGCGTCCCCGCCGGCGACTGGTACTGCCCCCGCCGCCGCTTCCACCGTCATCAGGAAGCCTAAACGTGAGTGCTTTTTTGGAGGAGAACGTGGAGGTTCCGGAACGTCGTGTTGAGGGACAGTGCCAAGACCACGAACGCCAACTGCCGTCGCTGACCAGAGCCAGTGCGTGGTGACCACGAGAGCACGACGCGCGCCCTCGCGCCCACGTTGTACACTAGCACTCAGATGCAGTTGCCAATTGAGCAGCACATGTTGTAACTTATATAAACACATCAGAGATCAATGAAAACGTTGTTGGCTCTCATTCACTTTTCTACACGTCGGCCTGGTCGGCGAGGGCGCGACACGACGGTCATCACCGGCAGCTGCAGCGCCGCCGACGGCTAGTTCCATCCCCATCCCGTGCTAGCGTACGACTGCCGCAATCACCGAGCGTCCGACTGCCGCGAAGGCTGAGGCCGGAGGGTTGTCTCCGTGACGCCATCTTCCAGATCAAGGTCAGTTAACCTCAAGTAGGTCATGGTGCCACCGCCACTGCCCAAGTCGCCTGCCTCATGGCAGCCTGAATTTCCGTTTTGTGTTTGTGAACGGGATGCAATCATGGTTTGATCTCATCGTCTCGTGTTTGTTTATGGCTGGCTGCTAAGTTTGGACTAGAGATCGATAAATGTTTAGTGAACTGCTAGATAAATTAATCTTTGAATTGTCAGTGTACTATTCCATTGATGCAGCGGATGCATGGGATGAATTGTTCATTGTTGGGCGATCTGGTTCCCTGCCCTTTTCAGGTAAACAATGCATGGCTCTTTGTCTCCATCACTTGCCAGTGTTTTACACTACATTATCTAACAAAACATGAGTGTTAAGATGATCTTTTGAAAGTTACATCTCAGGTGGTTGCCTTGGCAAGAAGGATGCTGTGGACAAGCCTGATCGCCGGCTGCCAGCATACGTCTCACATCTGTGCAGATCGGCTTTGAAATGTGTTAAGTTTTATCGATTATAATTTATTAAATTGAATATGATCTGTAAAGTTTCCTGGGCGTTGGAGCTGAAAAGAATTATTTGCACGAAAGAAGAGGGTTTGGATGGCAAAGTTGTCGAGGATGGGGAGGTGAGTTGTCATCTATCGCATTCATTGATGGAAAGTGAGTTCTTGGATTCTTCTCTTTTCAGGTGAAATTTTACATGCAAAATCTGTTCAAATTTATAGGTTCAGGCATTGGTGCAGAAGCTTAATCAGTCCGATGAGAACTTGAGTGCAGGCAGCACACGGATATTGGATCCGGTACATTGGTTAGTGCTTCTGCTCTGTATGCATACTTATTTCATTGGGGTATTACCAGTGTGTGTTCTGTCATTGTAGTGACCTCCTTGTCTAGTCTCAACTTGTTTCAGCTTATTCTCTCTTACATAACACTATTGAATCAGCCGAAATCAGACCCAAACTGGATCAGCTGAACACTCTGAAAAACCTTCTGAATAATGGTACCAGGATGGCAACGTGTCAGAGGAATGCCATCAGATTCACAAGGATGATGAAATCACAGCAGGTCGATTGGTGTGTTCTCTGCAAATGTTTGGATTTATCTTCTGTCAAATCAATATACATCAATATTATATTTGCATGACTGCAATTATTGAAATGGCTTCATTTGGGGGGAAAATGGTTTCGGTCCACATGCACGATCTGGTTAGTGTTTGTCTGCTATGCAACATTGGGAAAACTGAAACCTTTATGCTATTTTGCATGCACTGTGATTATTTAAATGGTTCCATTTGGGAAAAAATGGGTTTTAGGAGAGCAAGCATAACAAAGAAAAAATTGATGAGATTTTCAGGTAGCAATCTGTTGAGGTTCACACGCATGATCTGGTTAGTGTTTGTTTGTTATGCAACAAAAACTGAAAGCTCTTTTGCTATTTATGCAGTGATTGTCATAGCCTCTTATGCAGTGATTGTTTAATACACTTATGGAACCTTGGGATGGAGTTGCTCTAATATCTTGTACAAAAATTATTGATGCAAGAAGCAGTAGTATTGTTGACATGGTTTACATTTGTAAACTCTTCAGGATGAGTCAACTGTTGACATTGATAGATGTTGAGCGCAAACAGATGCCAAAGCAACTATGAAAATAGTAATCAGCTAGAGAGTTCAAAATATTGAATAAATTATTATGCTCAGTATAATGATATTGTTACTGACATGTTGTCTGTATCTTGGGTATGGCCCTGTGCAATCTAGGTTCAGTCTTACATTACATATGAAGCTCAGCTCATTTTACGGGGCAAAGATAGGATGAAGATAAGCAGTTCAGTTTTTTGAGAATGTACATATGTGGTCAGATTGGTTCAGTGTGGACTAGATAAATTCCTCATGATAAAAAAATTAAATTCATTCATGAATCTTGATTTATCATGGAAGCACATATTGACATGGCATTCTTCTCATTTGACAATTGACACATGCAGAATTTACTTGAGGCTCAAAACCTAGAGAGCAGAGCAATGGACCTTGGTCCTTTTGTATGATGACCTTCTGGATATGGAGCACATCCTAACCTTGTTGGTATGATGGCTTTCATGAATTTAGATCTGATACCCTTGGAGGCTTGTTAGCATGAGATATAGTTACTGATGGATATGTTCAACTCAATAAATTAGTGTATTTAATTTGTACTGTAGAGCAACTATTTACCAATTTTATCCTTTTAGTTGATATAAAACATCTCTAACTTTTCAAAACATATAATATTTTTGCTTTATAACAAATATTTTTATAAACACGTGCCGCACGTGCATTTCCACTAGTGATACCAAATAGATATACTATGAAAATATAATTAATGAAGTATCTAATGATGTTTATCTAGTATCATAATTTTTAGTATCATAAATGTTATTATTTTTATTATATAAATTTAGTCAAACTTGAGATGCTTTTATCCTTAAAGAAAGGTAGAATGACTTATTTTGTGACGAAGTGGGTACTATACTATTGTTATTTTCATCTTCGTTTTGATAGACGGCATATCTCTTTCAACGAATAGCAGCAGTTTAATCTCTGTTCCCCTGTGGCTAGCAGGGCCCAGCCACGAAGCATGACAGGAAGTAGAGCAATACGGAGTATGAACAGAACTGTATGTGGATCTTGGGACTTAATGCCAGTTTGAGGCGATTCTGGCTCCAGCTCCACCACCAATTTCGGCATTGGAGCCGAAAGAGCCGCACCAAGCGATCGTGGACGGAGAAGTGCTACTCGTGCGAAACAGAGCAAGTAGAGCCGTTTTTGCTGTATGGAGATGGAGATTTTTTTTATAATACTTTTATTAGGACGTCCGTCCATGGCTTTGCGTCCGGACATGGCCCCACATGCAGCTTCATCTTCTAAAAAAAATCTCCATTCCTTATCCGCTCATCCCGTGACCCTGAGGCCACGACGCAAGATTCTGCCTCCGACTTCGAGCATGAGCGTTGCTCCCCCGAGCGCCAAGGCTGAGCTGCCCGAGAGGCACCCCGTCGGCCGCTGCCCCCACCTAGGCCTAGTGCTCGTCACCGAGCAGGGCTGCGCGTGGCCGCTCATCCGCCGTGTCGTGCCCTTCCCCCATTGCGCGTCCGTCTCCCGCATTGTCGTGTCGTTCCCCCCACCGCGGAGACCCGAGCTTGTTGGTTGCTGCAGTTCCCCACCAGGTAGGCCATGGCTGTCGGTTGCGCCATGTTTTGTCAGGTGTGTTTCTGAAGTTGTTTTCAAGTGTTTCATCTTTATGTTGCAATGGCTATGCCCTTCAGGCTTCAGAGAAGTTAACGTACCGTAAAGAGACGAAACAAGGGCTTTTAACTTGTGAGAAATATCGAGGCAATCGGCAAGAAGGGAACATCTGTTATTGCTCTCGTGTGGACGTGTGGTCTCGTTAGAAAAATCTCTTGCATGTTCCGTCCACCCGTCTTCTTGGCCCCGCTCGCTGGTCTGAAACTTGGTTAAAACTGGCTGAAAAACACTGTTCTGACTGAATTGTTGTGAGTGAAAACACTGTTTTGACTAAAAAAAAATAAGCCGAACAAGTCGAATATGGGGTAAGCCGAACAGGACCACTTGTGTTCTCATCTTTCAGCATTAGGAGCACGCAGGCATGATGCATCAGCGGAGGTCCGGGGAGCGTCGTGTTGTACTGTTGTTGCGTCCCGTTCGATCCATCTGAAATATCTCTCGCATCTTTCCGGTCTTGGCCCGGCTTTTCCCCAGGCGGCAGCGACTTTTTTTTGACCCGCAGGGAATTTCTCGGGCGCACAACGCAAACCAGCAGCCAAAGCCTGGCCGGGGCCATCAGTGCTGCTTTCCGCAATGTGGCGCGCGGGCCAAGGAGGTCGACACAGCCGGAAAAGAATCATGCCCTGCCGTGCCGCCGGATCATCATGCTTTCTTTCATGGCCGGGGGCCGGGGCCCTACCGGCCACAAGAGTGGAGAGTGGAGACGTCCACTGGCAACGCTGCCGTGTTGCGCCGGACCGTATCATTTCCTGCTTTCCGTTGATGCTGTAGCTGCCGGGTGGCAGAAAACTCAGCGGCAAGAGGATGCTGTACGTGACGACAACTTGGAATACGCTTGGCAGGGTTTTTAAGCTGCTTTGGTTCCGGCTCTAGCTCCGACCAGGATGGTGTGTTGTGTCTATAGCTTTAGTAATTTTAGGGTGAATAGAAAACTAAGATTCTTTAGATTAATAAACATTTTTCATTTGCAATAACTTTATAAATCATAAAGTAGTGCTAGTCAGATTTATAACTTGAAAACATCTTTTCGTTTGGAGCTTTATTAAGATAATATGTTCTATGTCACCAAGTTTTTCTGGGTCACGATGTTGGATATGCCACACAAGACATATACCAACCAAATGCAAGTGTCACGAAATCTCACCATCGCCACTCAGCTCTTCCGGTCACCTTGACACATCGTGTGCACTACAAAGCTTTTCCGCTCAAGGGATCTGGTCTCCTTGTCCCCTGCACAGCTGTGAGCTTTCGCTTCACACACTGAAAAGGAGAGTCGCCACATGAAAGGCCACAACACCTTCACTAGAAGGTCGCAAATACTTCAAGCGCTCTGAATCGTCGTGGTACAAAGGCACAACAACACATTCTCTCAAAGCTCTAAGGCCTAAACCTCACATGAATAAACTATAGCATCTATCCTAGACACGGATGAGATTGAATGTCTTGAGAGGGTGGATGGAGTGTACAAATAATTGCTCTAACTTGTCGGAAAATTATGAACACTAGACAATCCGTTACTACCAAGAGATGATTCACGGCCTTCACATTTCCAATGCCGGATCGCTCTCGTCTTCAAAATAACTTTTTTAATAACAATGTGTCCTGAAAATAAAATATAGGAGAAAATATATGAATGGCAACATAAAATAAGAAATATGGATCTCATAGTGCTGCCACCAAGAGGTCCCTTGAGATCGACATAGGGCATGCAACCTTTCTACTTTAAGATACGTATAATTTGTTTCTTAGTTATACATTACAAAATAATATGTGATTTCTATGTGATTTCTTTACTGGCCCCGTTGGATTTAGTCCCAACCTCTACACTACTTACACATGGTTAGTGTACAAGCGATTGCAACCTGTTCTAGAAACCAAGCCTTTGGTTTAACAGTCCTATAATGGTTCACGTGCCTGCTCATAATTAGGCCTCTACGTGACTTTGTTATTCTCAAGGTCTATCAATCTACTCTTATATTATATAGGTAGGCGTTACGTGTAAGTCTGTGGTTGTTTAAAATTAACCATGGTAATTTTAGTTAATTCCTTTGTCTGATAATCGGTTTATAGTTTTTTTCATAATATAACCTATTATAGTTGATACATGGAGGTCCATGCATTCAGGGCTCAAGAGTATCTCCACCAATCTTCCAATAATCTATCTTCTACAGTAATAAGTAAGTATTGTGGTAGTCCAATGCTATTTTTATTTGGAGAATTGCTATAGCGGTATACAATATATCTTTTAATATCCATATAAAAGATGGAGCTTACATGTGTACGGGAAAAAAGATGGCTGAAAGGTCGTGGTTGGGATGGGTCCATACCATTGGGGGAGATACCGTCGTCTTTATTTAAAGGAAGATGAAGAAAATATTGATGATAAAAAATGTATATTGGAAAATGTTGGAGAGAAAAAAAAAAAGCTGCTAGAGAGTGGAGGTGCTTAACTAATCTTAACGGGAGCATTAGCGCCCGGACATCCGGACGGACCCTCCGCATCCGGACGTCTGTGCCTGCTGCAACACACGTGCCAGCGCCTGCTGCACACACAGGCGAGGCCCGCCCGCGCCACTCCCCCACGCTTCCCTGCTTCTTCCCGCGCCCCTCCACGCCTGCTGCACCTCTCCCTTTCATGCACGACGCCTCAGGCAGCTGCAGCAAGTGGCTCACATTGCAACATGCACAACACCCTCGATCTCTTTTTGAAACATGAAATAATTGCAACATACGTACGAAAACCGCTGAAACATTCGAAACATGCGCCTGAAACACATGCAAAAACACATGAAAAAACACTTGAAAAACAAATGCAAACATATGAACATCCAGATAAAACAATTGCAACATATGTGTGAAACATATGCAACATTCAAATAAACACACTTGCAACATACGTCTGAAAAAAACAAAAGAAACATTGGAAACAGACATTTGCAACCTACGTGTACAATCATTGCAACATATACAACATCCTGATCTACTTTTGCAACATCTGCATGAAATACTTGAAGCATACCTACGAAACATGTAAAACACATGAAACATGCGCTTGCAACATGGGGGAGCCTCGGGGCCAGACGATTCTAGCCGTCGGGGTCGGAGCCGGCGCCGCATGAGCACCACCACCACCACCATCGCTAGCGGCACCGGTCTTGGCTCAGCCAAGCGGGCGGCGTGGGATGAACGAGCGCGACGGGTGGGAGCGAGTGGCGTGGGATGGGCGTGCGGTAGCTACGAGGTGGAGTGAGGGCGCGACGTCCAGACGACAAGGCCGCGGTTCGAGAAGGCTGTCGTGTTGGAGAAGGCCTGCAGCGGGTGGGCGACGTGGTGAATGTGCCCGCGGCGGTCCCGGTTGGCCCGATCATTGGACAGGCCTGGTAACAAGCCGTCCGGATGGATCACGCCTCGACGGACGCGTGTGGGCCAGCGTTGTCGTAAAGACGCCAATGAGCCCCATTCATCCTCTTCTTCCATCATTCGATCACACACACCCCACGAAAGGTCCAAAGCACAGGAGACAACCGCAAGGCAACAACAGCTGCAGAGGAACCTCGCCGGCCGCACCACTCCATCTCTGATCTCCCGCTCATTCTCATTCGTTCCCCTCGCGTCGCGTTGCGTGATTCGATCGATCAGATTCCGTTCCTCTGCCCCGTCCCGTTCCGTTCCGTCCGGGCCGCTGCCGCTGCGGCTGCGCCCCGGCCCCAGCGAGCCCCCGGCCCCGACCCCCAAAGGCTGCGGCCGTCGCAGTCCCATCGATTCCTCCCGCTTCGCTTTCCCACCCGTCGAAGCCGAATCCGATGGTTCCACCCGTTGACCGCCTCCGCCATCGGAGGCCGCGCCGCCTCCTCCCCGCCTTCTTCCTCGGTCCCCGCGCCCGCCTCCTCCTATAGATATACCGCCCGCGCTTCGCCTCATGGCGGTCGGCGGCGACGACGACAGCATGGAGCGGGACTTCGCCGCCAGGCTGCGCCTCGCGCATTCGCCCTCCCCGGCGACGCCTGCCGCCTCCTCCTCCTCCCCCACCGCCGCCGGGGGGATCGCCTTCCGCGCGCCGCAGGAGCAGTTCACCGCCGACGACTTCGTACTCGGCAAGATCTACGGCGTCGGCTCGTACTCCAAGGTTCTCTTACCGCTACTCGCTTACTGCATGGGCGTGCCGTGGTCTGCGCGGCCGCCTGGATCGTGGGAATTGCGGTTATTCACCGAGGTTGGGATGATAAAAATAATGACAGGTGGTGCGGGCCAAGAAGAAGGACACGGGCCGCGTCTACGCGCTCAAGATCATGGACAAGAAGTTCATCACCAAGGAGAACAAGATCTCCTACGTCAAGATGGAGCGCATCGTGCTCGACCAGCTCGACCACCCGGGCGTCATCAGGCTCTTCTTCACTTTCCAGGACACATACTCCCTCTGTTAGTGCCCCTCAACCAACCAGCAGTAGTCAGAACTAACGGTGAAGAGCTACTAATTCGATTGTAAAGTAATGCCGCCCTGGGATCAATACCATGTCTCTTTTGCCGTGTAGACATGGCGCTGGAGTCGTGCGAAGGCGGGGAGTTGTTCGACCAAATTGTCCGGGTTAGTGTCCAGCTGCTTACAATGTGGTTTATTCCTGTTCTGCCTTTGCTTCTTGTGCTCATAATTCGGTTGCAGAAAGGTCGGCTCTCTGAGGACGATGCACGGTTTTATGCTGCTGAAATCGTCGATATATTGGAGTATTTGCATGGCGTCGGCCTAATTCATCGGGATGTCAAGGTAGGTGTGAAATGAAAATCAGGATGGAGTTGCTCATGACACTTTATGTTTATGTCGTATTTGACAAAGGACTGCATTGGTCTTTCAGCCAGAAAATCTACTGCTTACTTCTGATGGTCACATCAAGATTGCTGATTTTGGTAGTGTCAAGCTTACAAGGGATACTCCAATCAAAGTTCTCCCAAATTCAACAAGTAAGACAAAACGTAAACTGCCCTGAATCATCATAGAATTCTGAATATCCTGCTTTTTAATTTTTGTTTTCCCAATGTTTGTGTACAGATGAAAGGGCCTGTACATTTGTTGGAACCGCCGCTTATGTACCACCTGAGGTCCTGAACTCTGCACCAGCAACCTTTGGGTGAGTAAACCTACATCTGATAAACCCACAACAAATCATTACTAGTAGGAAGATCTGTTTTCCTTTATTATACTCAAAGTCTTTGTTTATCATACATGTATGTTTCTATATATGTGTGAGTTGTTTACTGGATTATTAAGAATCAACATCACACTATTATTGACAACACTAGATACGTGAGATATTCAGACTGCATTGTCCTCACAGTCATCAGTAATCTAAATGCACATTCGTGCATAAGATGCTGAAGACTTAAAGGTCTGGTTGCTCACATTGCTAGCAACATTCATTGCCCAAGGGATGAATGCATGCCTGGAACCTGCACTTTGTGGTGATATGAGCAAAGAATGTAGACCGATACTTATTTGTACTATGAACTTCATTACAGAAATGATTTATGGGCATTGGGATGCACGCTGTACCAAATGCTTTCTGGCTCTTCGCCATTTAAAGATGCCAGTGAGTGGTTAATTTTCCAGAGAATCATTGCAAGGGACCTCAAATTTCCAGAGTATTTTTCAGCTGAAGCAAGAGATCTTATTGACAAATTGCTGGTATGTATACAAATACCTATTGCTTCTATGGATCATGTACACAAGTTCCTCATTTATTATTCATGCAAATGAAATGTTGTTTTGTTTTATAGAGCCTCTTTGGCAGGGCTCCTGCAGGGGCTTCAACTCCGGCTCCTGCAGGAGCTGTGCCAAACGCCTGTTTTAGAAAGGGCTCCGCATGGGGAGCCGGTCAAGAGCCGGAGCCATTTTTTGCCTGCGCAGGAGAAGCCTAAAAAACGAGCTTCGCGCGGCTCCTTGTTTTGGGTTCACGTCGTCTAGTGCGAAGGAGCCGTTTTGCCAAACGTTTTCCAGAACGGCTTCAACTCCTCCAGAGGAACTGCTCCTTCAGAGGAGGCAGAGTCGGAGCCATTTTCAGAGGAGCCAGAGCCCTGCCAAACAGGCCCATATAAATACCACAAATAAAAACTTGAAATGTGTTTCCAGTGGAAATAACAAGTCCACTATGCAAACAAAGTGTGTTCGAATTCCAACTGCCTACTTTGGGACAAATGAGTGAGTTTGTACCCTGTGGACTGTATTGAGAAACCTATAAAAAACCAGGATTAGTTTAGAAAATAACAAGGATGTTAAGAAATAAAGAAAGTAGCCTAGCCAGTCTTTGCCAGGGCTATCTCTAGTTTGGTAATAGAAACTGCAAGTGTATGTAAGTCAGATTCTGGAAAATCAGTGGATGTTCACCTGCTCAGTTATGCTTACTGTCCAAACACAAAGGTGACTGTTTTTCTTTTAAGACAGTGAATTTGCATTCGTTTCCCTAAAACAGTTTCCATGCCTTTGACCTTTGACCCCAAATTCGAAAACCGTGAATTTGATGTTTGGCTTCACTTTATCCAATATTTATCTTATGAATATGTAGGATGTTGATCCAAGCAAAAGGCCAGGTGCAGGACCTGATGGTTATTCTTCCTTGAAGGAGCATCCTTTCTTCAGAGGCATAGACTGGAAGAACCTGAGGAAGACACGACCACCTAAGCTCGCAATCGATGCAAATGTATTTTTTGTTACATATGTCAATTAAATCTTTACTTTATTCCAGCCTTCACCTTCCTAACAATATCCTCAATCAGGCAAATGAAGATGAGGATGGCCAGGATTCATATTGGTTGGCGCACATGGGAAGTGCGGCAGTCAACCAACAGTCAAATACTGCTGGTAATAATGGTGCCCCATCATCATCTGAAGCGCGCTCCCATATATCTAAATTAGCTTCCATCGACTCCTTCGACTCAAAATGGTAAATCTTGTATATCATGATATTGATTATGCTCTACAAAAGTCAAAATAAAATACAATGTGGATATGGTAGACATTATACTATTTTTTTTCCACAAGTAAGAAATCCATGTTGATGGATATATTGCTTAAACAATGTGGCAGGCAAGAATTTCTGGACCCTGGTGAGTCTGTAGTCTTGATATCAAAGCTGAAGAAGATTAATAAGCTAGCAAACAAGAAGGTCCAGTTGATCCTCACTGACAAACCTCAATTGATCTGTGTTGACCCTTCAAAAATGGTAGCCAAGGGAAACATTATTTGGTCTGATGACCCAAGTGAACTCAGTGTGCAAGTATCAGATTCTTCACATTTTCGAATATGCACGGTATTCATCTAAGCTACTGTTGCTTCTTTAGTATTGTGCTGGAATTTGCATGTTTATCACACCTAATTGAGTTCTCTTACAGCCAAAGAAGGTGTCAACATTTGAGGATGCAAAACAGCGTGCCTGGCAATGGAAGAAGGCAATTGAAGACCTCCAACGCAGCCAAAGGAATTGATTTTCAATTCAAATCAAAACCCTAAACCTCAAATTAGGCATTGTTAATACAGCACATCCTTTTTCACTTGGAGGAACATGAGGGGGTTTATTTCTCCTGCCATCCAGCCCTGTGCCTGGATCCAAGGAACTTGCTACTCGCTAATTCACACACTGAATGGTGGCCCCCAAGATTTTCCCCATTCCATCAATGTTTTCATATAGCACACAATTTTGTTTGTCACTTTTGTGAACCGTTGCAGCAGATAGCGTCAAAAACAGGCTGCAGTCTGGAAATATTGACGCGGGAAACTATTTCATCTAAACGACTTTAACAGTCTGCCATACTTCATTCTCTCTGTTGTCTTCTGTTCTAGAGCATCTATATCAAGAGTAATTCTTTGATTCCCAATATATTGAATGTTATGAAAAACAGGTCGGTTCAGCAAGAGCTTCAGAACAATACCTAGACACACACCCTGAGGAGCCGAATCACCACCACCGAGCACATAGAGGAATTTGTTTCCCTTTGGATCAGAATCCAATCCGTCCATCTGCAGCTGGGCGGGCGTGACTTCATTGTTTGGCGATGGACATCCGACGGTTCTTACTCCACTCGTTCGGCTTAAAGGATTTAATTCAAAGGCTCCTTTCCCACCTTCAAGAGCAAGCTAATCTGGAAAACTCGGGCAGAAAACAAATGCAAGGTCTTTGCTTGGATCCTTGTGCAAGAGAAGATACTTACAACGGACAACTTGCAAATAAGGGGGTGGCCTCACCAAGATTGCTGCATCCTATGTGATGGCCCGCTTGAAACATGCGTCCACCTATCGCTACTTTGCCCGTTCACAATCGCGGTATGGAGTCAAATCCTAACCTGGGAACACTTTGACAGCCAACTAATACTATCCGCCCATGACCACGTTCACTTATCAATTGGTGGGAAGAGACCGCAGCCAAAGTCGCAAAAGAAGAAAGGAGACGATTCAATGGTTTGGTGGTCTACACAAGCTGGAATCTTTGGAAGCAAAGAAACCGAAGAATATTCAATAACGCCCAAGAATCAGCACCGTAGGTCGCTGCTAGAGTTAAGGAAGACATTGAGCAGCGGCGAAGGGTTTGAGAGAGAGGAGGGGGGGGGGGGGGGGCTAGCAAGCCAGGGATTTAGCCATTGGCCGTGTGTTTGTTTGCGTGTTTTTCAGCCTATGCTTCTATTTCTATACCTGGTTCTCAGATGGTCAGATAGCACCGCAGTCTATAGAAATAGAGGTATATATGGAAGGCGCTGTATATAACCCTTTTCCAATTTCCATAGCGTTGTAATAAATACTAAAACATTGGTTGTGGTATAGGCAAATGTTGTTTTGGGTGATATCTAGACAAATTCCCGACACTTTCATAAGCATGCATCCAAAGAGATTCACGACCACCTGCGCGGACCTGCGGTGCGGAGCACAGGCAGTCAATGCCACGCGCCTCTGAATTTTTTTCCCGTTCGGGAGGCCCGCGCGGACGACTCATCCCTGCGGAGCGGGCGGAGGCAAACAATGCCAAGCGCCTCGTCTCCGCCACGGCGCCGCGCACACCTCCTGTTCGACGGAATGGCCCGCTAGACCAGAACGCCTGACGCCATGGCCTTCCTGAGGCTCCGTCGTGGCCTCCTCTTCCGGGAGATCTCCAGGCGCTGCACGCATCGGCCTCAATGGAAAGGTGCATCCATTTCTCCTCGTACCACTTCCACCCCCGGCGTAGAAACGCTGAGGAGCACTAACGCCGCTGTGTTTTCTCGTTGTTCATGGAAGCAGGAGATTATGCCTCGTGCTTCCGGCGGTACAGGTCACAACACTTCTCGCTCAATGGAGTTGAGGACGTGGCAGAGCAAGGCGTCGAACCGCCTCCGTTATTATCTCTGGCGAAGAACCTGGCTTCTGTCGCCGAGGAGTCGGCCGCGGCCGTCCAGAGGCAGAGGAAGCCACTCACGCGGATGGAGCGGAAGCGGTTGGCTGAGCTCCGCATCAAGAAGAGGGTCAAGGCGCAGCACCTCAACGGCAAGTTCTACGACCTCATGGATAAGGTGGTGGCGAATGCTGAGACGCTGGAGGATGCATACGACATTGTCCGTCTGAATTCGAACGTTGATCTAGCATCTACGAAGGATGATGTCTGCTTTGTCACGCTGGCAGAGCAGCTGAGGAGTGGGGAGTTTGATGTCCGAGGAAATGCTTTTCTCAGTGGTGGCGAAGGGAAAACGAGAAGGACACCTTGTTCTTCCTAGGCTGAACCTGAAAGTGGTTCAGGAAGCGATAATGGTGGTGCTTGAGTTTGTCTATAGGCCTCAGTTCTCAAAGATATCACATGGTTGTCGCAGTGGGTGAGGATATCACTCAGCTCTAGGTTCATATTGATAGAAATCTAGGATCGTAGTTCAGTGGGTTTTTTCTCTTCTATTCGGGATAAACAAGTAGTTCGTCCTAGAGAGAGAACTAGAGGGAGAGAGGGATGTAGAGAGGCAGACGATCGGTGGGCTTGATCGGAGGAGGAAGCCATGACATAGGTGTTGACGACGCGGGTGTTGGTGTAGGGTAGCAGCAGAGTCCGGCGGCGGTGTCGAAGGCGCAGTGGAGGCGCGGTCCAGTGGCGGCGGCGAAAGCGGTGGAGCTTCTTGTCGCTCACAACGCGCCCTCTCGATCGGACTAGGGTCAGGATGTCGGTGGGAACTGGCGGCCGCGGTGAACCTCGTGTCTCGAACCCCAGCCCCCATCTCCTATTCATGGCGCTGCACGATGGGGGCCCACTAGCTAGGAGAACAACTGGGCACCCCTGATCAGGGCACGAGTCAGGGTCCGACTCGGTCGTTGGACCGAGCCATGTGGAGATCAATCTAACATTCTCTCACTTGATCTCACCTTATGGCTTAAACTTATTTCACTTTATTTCTTTCCCATTCCATCCCATATTAGTGCATAGAGCGTGCCTCATCATAACAGTTAGTATCGTTAGATTAACAGCTACAATACATCTATCTGTTTTGAAACATATTATCAATTAGGCCCTTAGTATTCAGAAATCATAGGCTTTCCCGTAAACCTATGTCGACTGTGTGTTCTCTAAACGCACTGGGTGGTTAGCCTTTGGTAAGCGGATCCGTAAGTACTTGCTCGGTGCTTATATGCTCAATGCTTTCAAAATGATTCTGGATTTTCTCCTTTACGATATATAACTTAATGTCAATGTGTTTGGCAGCACACTTGATCTGTTATCATAGGAGTTAACTACTTTAAATGATTATTACCATTGTTAAATCCGGGTACAAATTCCCTTAACCACCTTTTGCCTGTTCCTGAAGCCTCATGGCAAGCTATACTATGGATATGCATCATTGATAATACCACAACTGTTTCTTTAGAGCTTTTTCATAATAAAACTCTAACTGCGAGTGTTAGCTACTACTGTAAATTTCACTACACAACTCGTCAAAGTTTAACATTTGTACCCACAACTATTTGAGAGTACCTGTTCTATCTTACTCAATATGAGGCCTACAATACTTCGTAAAATTGCAAGACATTCTTAACTCCATTCCAGTGATCTATATCTGGACTAGACTTCTCCTAAAACATCATGGATACGTGAGCTACGTTAGAATAAGTTCTTACTTGTACACTCATTAAGCTTCCAACAGCTGAAGCATATGAAACTATGTTCATTTGATCGATCTCATATCGGTTCTTGGAACACTAAAAGTTCCCAAATCTATTACCCTTAACTATAGGAGCAGGCGTAGGTTTACTCGCATGCATACTTTATTACTTTAGAATCTTTTTCTAGGTATGCCTATGCTATAGGCCTAATACACATTTTCTTCTATCTCGATGAATTTTAATTCCTAGAACCAATGACCCTTTACCAAGATCATTCATATTGAAACTCGAGGACAAGAACTTCTTCTTCTCCAATGGCAGATTAACATCACTACTAGTGAGTAGGATGGCATCTATACATAGGATTTGGAAAATAAATTTTTCATTCTTAAACTTTTGCATAAGCACTATTGTCCTCCTCATTCTCTTTAAACCCAAACTTTCTTATTATTTCATCAACTTCAAATACTACTGTCTAGAGACTTGTTTTAACCCATAAATGAATTTCTGTAGGCGACATCCCATACGTTCTTTTGCTTCCACGACAAAACCTTTGGGTTGTGCCATATAAACGTTTTTCATACAAATCCCTGTTGAGGAATGCCGTCTTTACATCTATCTGATGTAACTCTAAATTGTAATGTGCCACTAACGCCATTATGATTATAAAAGAATCCTTGCATGAGACTAGAGAAAAAACTCTCATTGTAATCTATTCATTCTCTTTGCGTAAAGCCTTTTGCTATAAGTCGTGCTTTATATTTTTTCCACATTCCCTTTGGAGTCACATTTTGTCTTGTAGACCCATTCACAACCTACTGTTTTGGCTCCATTATGAATTTCTTCTAAGTTCCAAACATTGTTGGTATTCATCGAATTCATTTCATCTTTCATAGCTTCTTGCCATTTAGACGAGTAAATGCTTCTCATGACTTCTTCAAATGAGGTGGGATCACCCTCCATTTGAATTTCTTCACTAACATAGGCTTCATAGTCATCAGAAAAAATTGGTTTACTAATTCTTTGAGACCTTCTAGGGCCTCAGCTACTGGCACTTTCATATGGGGCTATTGTTGCTCTTCATTGCCAAGAGACAATTGATTCTATAGGCTCCTATATCACAAGATCCTTGTTTACATTATTCATCTTTTCCGAAGAGCTAACAACATGTGTTATGTAAGTCAGACAACATCAATATGTATTGAGAAATTTGTTGCTCTTGAATCACTAGTGGACACACAGTTCCTCTTCTCTTTAAATCTTAGGTCTCTACATACCTTCACATACCATGCTCCCCCAGATTATTCCATCTTCTATAAAGATAGTGTATCTTTAAATTTCTTATTTGGATTTAATTTGTTAAAAACTTTATATGGTGCTTTAAACACCACCTTAATATCTTTTAGGCTCGTCCAGTATGAATTCTGGTTGACTACGCTATCTTCTGATCGGAACTGTAAAAAGTCCATAAATTTAGCTAATTTTCTGCTTAGGGGTATCATTGTTAGGGGTATCATTGTTGTGACCGTTGTACTCCTTCGACGGTCACATTCATCTTAATTAATCTTTATATCACTCTTAATGAAGAGTATCTTTCTTAATTGATCTTTATCTCACTCTTAATGAAGAATATCCTTCTTAATTGATCTTTATCTCACTTTTAATGAAGAATATCTTTCTTAATTGATCTTTATCTCACTCTTAATTGCTCTCACAATCCTTCCCCTCGAAATATGGTATAAACTTTACGGCCATAATTTTAAAAACTATTCGGAAAACTTATGAACGAGGATACACTTATGACTTCATTCACATGATTATGTCATGCAAACAAAGTTATTTCTTGATTCGTATAGGAGTACACTTTCCTCATTCCGCTTCAAGAACTCAACGAGGTCTTTTATTAGCAGTACTTTTGCAAGTCACGCTTGCACGTTTTTCTTATCCTTTGGTTAATATTGACCATGACAGTGCTTTTCTATTGTGCCATGGTCAATACTAGGATAGCATAAGAGCTATCCCAACTTCTCTCGCTATGCAGGATAAATCTATATACAAACACACATGCTTAATCCAACGTTGGTCAAATTAGACATGTATGTTACTTATTGCAACTCTTATCATAATGATGGAAAAAATATATACTATTTACTATAACAAAAACTTAGTCACGACGACTAAAACATTCACTTATACTTCATTTTTCAATTAAATCTTTCCATTGGTTTCAATTTAATCAGAAAATTAATAAACTAATAAAAAACAGTCCAGAACTAGCTTAACTCAAGCCTTTTCATTCACATAGCCTAGCATTGCAGCCCGTTGGCATGCAGCCGAGTGATCTCGTCGGTTAAAATTAAAACATACAAGGTGCTTCTGCATCAATTATACATTAGGCAGAAAATAGAATTAATGCATAAAACTCATAAATTAACTTGAAAGACTTATAACTACTCTTGAAAATTAAATTCTTCCGTTGGATCGAATTTAATAGAAGATAATCAACATCATTGCAGTGGTAACATGAGAATAAAATGCATTCTACTAGTTTAGTTGCATTTCTTGGTCGTTATCTACTCTCTAAAAAATTGATCACTCTGGTTGTAACACCTCGGGTGTTTAAATATTAAAATCTGACATGTCATCATATGCATTGCAAAGCATTTGGCATTTGGTGAAAACTTTGATGTGCATTTACTAAAACAAGTTTACATTTGTGTAATGAGTTTTGAATTGTATTGTTTGACTCAAGTTCAAAGTTTGTCTGGGTTTTGAATTTTTCGAGAAAACCCCGCTTTTCAGTATTTAAACTCTACCCTGAAAATCCATTTCAAAATCTAAGCATATTTTGGGGTTGGGCCCAAAAGCAAAAGTGTAGAGTTTGGCAAGTTAAGCAAAGTTTATCTTTGGAGTTTTTCAAGTTGTTTAGAAAAATTTCGAGTAATTCAAAAAGACGTAATTCGTTAAATTTCCCTATTCAAATTCAAAAGTTCATTTCAAAATCTAGACCGAATTAGGAGATGGTTATAAAAGCAAAGTTGTAGAACTTTTGATTTTGAACAACTTTTGTTTTTGGAGATTTTTGAGTTGTTATGAAAATTTGAGAGTAATTTGTTAATTTTGGCGAATGGCAAACTTGTAAATATTGTGAACAGTGTTCACCGCCGAAGCTACATGGCCGGCGACCGTCTTCGGCGTTCCAGGCGCGCGCGTGGTGGCCTTGTCTTCGCGCTGGCGCGGGAAAGGCGTCGCCGTGGCTTCTCCTTGCTTCCTTGGCCGCCCTATAAAGCTCCGACGCCGTCGTCGTTGTTCTTCCTTCGCCCTCTGTTTTTCCCGACGTTGCCGATCATCTCCGGTGAGCCCTCATCGTCGAACCAGTGCCCCTGCCATTGCAGCAAAGCATCCATTAGCTCTACCTTATCCTTACGCGCTCAGCCAACCCATCAATTCATCTTAATTTCGTTGGGAACCACCACTCGTCGTGTTTCTTCTCCACGGCCGGCAGCCCCACCGTCGAGCCCGCGTCGCCGTGGCCAGCACGCTACGGTGAGTCCTTGCCCTTGCCGAGTCTTGCTTCGGCTTCGCCGCAATGATGTAGTGCTTTGTGACCCATTGATTTCTCATTTTGACCACCACAGCTACCGGAGCATCGCCGTCGTCGAAGATCGCTCCGCCATGACCGCTGTCAACGTCGACCCGTGTCATCGTAGCTTATCCGGTCTCGTTCTTTGCTCCAACGTGTTCGTGGTGAGCTACTGGACCTTCCCATGCCCTCTGTTTCCCCGTTTTTGGCTTCGTTTCGCCGGCGTAGCACTGCCGTGCCACCGCAGCCGCCATGGCCGACGTAGTGCTCGGTCCAGACAGTAATTGGTTGCGTTTGTGCCACAAATCGGTGCGCCGTGATGTAGTGATCATGTTAGTGCATTCGTCGTCGCCATTGATCTCGCCGTCGTCGAGATATCGCCGGTCAGCGCCATCATCGCCGTAGTCAAAGCAGGAGGAAGGAGATGACAGGTGGGGTCACCATGTCAGTGACTGTGTAGTTCAAAATGGATTTTTCTATTTTCTAAAATAAATGAATAGTGTCTATTTTTGTTATTTTTGTGTAGATTTATTTAGAGCTCCAAAAATTATGAAAATTTTTGTGTGACCTCTCTATGATGTAAAGTATTTAAGAAAAATATGAAATAATGTTTTTCAGTACTTTTTGAATGTGATAAAAATTGCTCAATTTATTAATAAATGGAATTCCATGATTTTTCTAGACTTATTTACTTGTCCAAAAATTATGAAATTTGTTTTGCCACTTAGTTATCATGTAATGAACATTTACTAAAATTTTGAGCTCGATTAGAATAAGTTGATTTATTTCATAATTTTGAATTAAATAATTAATTCATAAAAGCAAATAGTAACCTTTAGTGATTTAGGTTTTGTTTGTAATTTTGGATTGAGTGATGACCTTGGGTCATTTGTTGTTAATGATCCTTGGCAGTTGATGTATGTGTTACGAAAAAGATTTAGTTTGTTTGACTTGCAACTGTACCACGAAGGAAAGTTATATTCAAATTGTTAATTTTTGTATCCATCATCGAGCATCATATTTCGTATTCCGCATCATGTTAAACATGGCATTGTTATTACGTGTAGTGGACGAAAGTGAATACGTGGTAGTTAATCAAGTTGTTGAGGAGGTTATTCCGTCTGTTGAGGTCGGATCGAATACTTGTGAAACGTTGCAGGAACCGGACTTTTCCATCAACGAAGGCAAGCCCCGATGCATACAACCCTACCTTGTGTTTTATAAATTAATTTCACTTTTGCTTTCCGTTACTGCATTAAGTGATTAGGAGTTAAGTAAGAGCCTAATTGGTGCAATACCACCCTTGTTATTCTATAATTACCATATTACCAGTTTTAAACTCGTTTATGCCTAGTTTTGCTTAGCTATGCGTAGAACGATGAAAGTCGAGTGACTACCTGCCACCTGCAAGTTTTAAATAGGACATTGGTTAATTATGTTAGCATGTGATATGGGAATGTGAAGTAATAAATCTAGACCAGGCGGACTCGGTGAGTGTGAGCCACAAGACATGTAGGTCTTGTGAGCGGTATCTTTTCGCCTGTGTCGATTAAGTCACGTCCGTTGTTGAATTGTATGAGGTGAGAATTTGTAGTACTAACCACATACTCCGGTAAGTCTGAACTTGGCAATTCTATTACGAGAAGGGCTACTCGCGCACTGGGAGTGGAGAGATGGTGGGAATAGCGTGTACCCACATGGCAATGGGCTGGATTGGTGGAGTACTGTATTCTCGGGTGGCGCGGACCCGTTCTTGTTTTAGAGGATCCGAGGGTAGGTTGGTATATGTAGGTCGGAGACCTGCATATGTAGGTCGGAGACCTGCATATGTCGTGTGGTCTAGAATTCCCAGCTGGGTTTATAATTGGTTCGAATCGTCGTTGCTCCTCGGTTATGGAGACTCAACTCACTATTCATCATCGTAGTATTAATAACCGGAACTTGAATAAGGCTTGTGAAGGTGTTGGATATGAAGTTTCATGATCTCAGTGCGGATCGTGTCAGCTTTGTATATAATTCTTGAGAAGTTTTCTATATAAAGAATGTTGTTAAAAGAGCTTTTACGCAAAAGAACTTTGATCATTGTTAAAGCTATACCTTGAATCCCTGAGCCTGCATTCCTAAGTTATCAGTTAATATTTCGGATAAGTCTTGTTGAGTACTTTTGTACTCAGGGTTCGTTGACCCTTGTTGTAGGTGAGCCTCATGAGCAGATCTGTTTTGGATCATGCTGCATGACTATCGTTCGTTCTGACGATGAGAAGTAAATGTATGATCCTTGGGCAGGATGTTTATTTTGTGTGTTATGTATATATTAATTATGCCACTCCACTACTACTATGATTTGTAATAATTATCGAACTTAGTTGTAAGGTTTGAAACAACTGGTTTGTAAACTATGTTACCGTAAGACTTCCGCTATTTTTACTCTGGTTTTGATATTTGAATAAATGTTGTAATACTGCAATGACTCTGTAACGTGATACTGCTCGGAAATTGTGGATGATTCGGAGTTCCCCGAGGACACCCGACAGACTTCTTAAGTTACCAGGAACATATGCATTATTGTCAAAGGTCGTTGGACAGTGACAAGTGCATGTGGGTCCTATAATTTAGGAGGTTCTGCCACACTGGTGTAAAATTTATCAAAGATTTAAACTTTAAACTTAAACTCATAAATAAATTATGATATTGTCATCGTCAACGTTGGTAAGAAAAATAACAATACCATAATTTAACTTAAACAAAAAATTGACTACTCCTCCAATTTAAAATTTTTCGTTGGTTCCAATTTAACTAGAGGATCAACATATTCATAGCAGCGGAAAAATAATAATTCTTGATCAAAAGCATCTCATCGTACTCATCTACTTTCTAGACAAATTTTCCCTTGGGTTCAAATTGAATAGAGATCAAAACTAGACATAAAAACATAAAAAAGAGCTTCCGAAAAAAAACTTATACAAAAATATTACTGTGCAATCCAGCCGTGCGAAAAAGGCGGCCCAAGGCCCATGCGCGCGCGGCGCTCCCCGCACCCAGGCCGCAACCTAGGCCTAGGCCGCCTGTATTGTCTTCGCCCACCTGGGCCGAAAGGCGGCCCGACCGATCATGGCCGTTCGTCTTGATCCGACGGCTCTCCGCGCAAGTCGCGTGAACAAAACCCGCCGCATCCGGCCTGCTCTCCGAACCCTAAGTCATTTGCTTCTTCCCCTTCTCTCTCCACACCGTAGCCGAGTAAGAGAGCGAACGGCGGCGGCCACCGATGGCGGCCGGAGGAAAGATGGCGTCGCCACCGCAGGCCCCCTCGCCGGCGCGCGCATTTGCCTGAGGGTGAGCGCGCCGCCGTCGAGCGGACTTGTAGTGGTGCCCTTAGCCGGAGCTCGAGCGCGCGGGGACAAGCGGCGGCCGACTTTCTTCCCGCATGTTGGCGAGGCGTCGGCGGGTGCATCTTCCCGCGCGACGGCGGTGTCGACGTTGGCGAGGAAAACCAGGTAGGTTCCTCCCCATCTCTGTCCTTTCCCCTTCTAGGGTTGGGGTTTCAACTCGATTCGACTGGATTCGTTCATCTCCTTCTAAATGCTGAAAACTGATACTAGCCCGGGCTAGATCTATAACCTAAACTGACTTTGATACCATTGATAGAAATCTAGGATCATCTAGGCGTAGATCAGTGGGGGTTTTCACTTCTATTCGGGATAAACAAGTTGTTCGTCCTAGAGAGAGAACTAGAGGGAGAGAGAGAGGGATGTAGAGAGGCAGACCATCGGGATAAACAAGTTGATGACGCGGGTGTTGGTGTAGGGTAGCAGTGGAGTCCGACGGCGGTGTCGAAGGCGCAGTGGAGGCGCGGTCTAGTGGCGGCGACGAAAGCGGTGGAGCTTCCCGTCACTCACAGCGCGCCCTCTCGACCGGACTAGGGCCAAGATGTCGGTGGGAACTGGCGGCCGCGGTGAACCTCATGTCTCGAGCCCCAGCCCCCACCTCCTATTCATAGCGCTGAGCGACGGGGCCCACCAGCCACGAGAATGGCTGGGCGCCGATCAGGGCGCGAGTCAGGATCCGACTCGGTCGTTGGATCGAGCCGTGTGGAGATCAATCTAACACATATCTGATGAAATCGGGGTTCCAGATTGGTGCTTTACTGTCCCCTTGCACAAGGAAGTTGATAGTAATGTAATCTCTAAGCTTATTTCGCTAATAAAGGAGAGGATCGAGGGCACCCAGTTAGTTGCATTCTTGCAAAATATGTTTGATGCTAAGGTGATCAATTTGGTATTTGGTGGGTACCCCAAAGGTCATGGGCTCCCCCAAGAAGGTGTACTTGCACCAATCCTGATGAACATATATCTTGACAGTTTTGACCATGAGGTATTCAGGATTTGCTTGAAACATGAAGGCCTTGGTTTAGAGGCAACAAATGTTTCAGAAGACTGTGGGTCAAATTTACAGCGCTGGTTTCGGAGTCAACTTAAGGGCAGGGATGAAAATAGTGAAGGTCAAACAGATTGTCAGACGAAGATAAAGCTATATGCTTGTAGATATATGGATGACATTTTCGTAGCAGTTTCTGGATCCAGAGATGATGCAGAAGATATGAAATCTGAAATGGTTGCTTACTTAAACAAATCACTTTATTTGGATATTGACGATAAATTTCACCTTATGCCAATGAGAAGGAACCCACAGGGCTTACAATTTGCTGGTGTTGTGGTCAGAGTAGAAACGAAGCAAAATGCTAAACTGAAAGCTGTGCATAAGCTGAAGGAGAAGATTGGTTTGTTTGCTTCTCAGAAGCAAGAGATTTGGGATGCTATGAATCTTAGAGTAGGAAAGAAGTGGTTGGCATATGGCTTGAGAAGAATAAAAGAGAGTGAGATCAAGTCGCTTGGCCTTAGCACCCCTTTGCTGGATCACATCGCACAATTTAGAAAAGAGGGAATGAAGACAGATCACTGGTTCAAAACTTTGCTAAAGGTATGGATGCAGGATGTTAATGCCAAAAATGAGCTAAGTGAGGATGTTCTCTTATAAAAAACCAGCACTTGCGCAAGACCTTAGGGATGCATTCTACAACTTCCAGAAGCAAGCTAAAGATTACATTTCATCAGAGATTGCTGAAACGGAAGCATTGTTGTCCAATTTAAAGAGTGAGGAATCAACTAGTACCTGCACTAATGGCAGTGTCATTAAAATTAATGCACCTCTTAGCTATATTCAGAAGTGCCTTCATCGCTATGGTATAATTAATCTCGAAGGTTTCCCTAGGCATGTCTCAGCCCTTGTCTTGCAAGATGATGAGTTAATAGTAAGTTGGTTTGCAGGAATAATTCATCGTTGGGTAAGATGGTTTTCTGAAGTTGATAATTTTAAAGAACTTCAGCTTATGTTTGTCGAACGTGTTAGAAAATCCTGCATCAGGACACTATCTGCGAAGTACAGGATGTATGAAAAACTGACAGAAAAGCGGTTTGAACTTGATGATCATGGCATTCCAATGGTTGAGGAATTTGAGGCAATAATTAAACCTTTAGAATCTAGTTATTCCGTGGCTTCTACTGATGACGCTTTGATGTATGGCATTTCTTGTAGCTGTTTAGTTGTGCTAACACCGTCAAGAGTTATAGTCCCTACTCGACAATTCAACTGCTTTGTCATGGGCTGCCAATCTGCATCACCAAGTATGTATGTGCTTCATGTGAAGGAGAAACAGCGTTTCCCTGGATGGAGGACAGGTTTCTCGTCATCAATCAATGGAATTTTGGATGGTAAACGAATTGGACTCTGCACCCAGCATATTAAAGATCTATATCTAGGGCACATCTCCCTTCGATCAGTTGATTTTGGTTCCCTGCTTAGATGACTCGAAGGTGGTACCTGTGATTTTCTAATAGTAGAAGGCTTTGTACTAACTCACATGATTTTTTTTTTGAAAGATCCGGTAATCCGGCTTTGATTAATAATAAGAAGGAGGAGCATAAAAACATCCGTTACATGCGCGAGCAGCGCACCCCGCCGCAGTCTAGGCTGCGTGGGGTTTTATTACTTAACTAATTACTCACTAACTATGTTAACAACCATGAGCGGCTTGAGGGCCTTACATCCCGCCATGGACCATTGATACGCCATTTCCTTTATTTCCGCTAACAACACTTGTGGCGTTTTCCGATCGTCTCTAAAAACAATTGCGTTCCGTCGGTTCCAGATATTCCATAGTGTCAGTATTGCCATAGTATGCTCCCTCTTCCCTCCTGTTGCCAAAATTTGGCCGAACCAGTCTTGAAGTTCGTTCATGTCCTCCTAGCATGCCGGCTGCAGACTGGCACAGGAGCTCCATGAAGCCACAAGCTGCCAGACCAAACGAGAGTATGGGCATTCGAAAAACAAGTGATGTGCCGTCTCCAAGTTTCTCTCGCATAATGCGCAAAAGTAGTTGTTCTTCCATTGGCGCAGTTGGAGTCTTGCCGCTGTCCACAATCTGTCCTGGAGTAGCAGCCACATGAAAAACTTACACTTCGGCGGAGCCCATGCTTTCCAGATCAAGGTTGGGTAGGCTGATTGGACTTGTCCTGCAAATTGTATTGTGTATGCTGATTTGGCTGAGTACTGGCCTGAGCTTTCTAGAGTCCATATTATGGTGTCCTCTTGTGTGTCATCAAAGTCCGGTCGAACTAACTCTATAGCTGTCCAAAGCTTGAAGTACTCGCCCAGAAGTTCGTGGTTCAGACTGTACGTAATGTCACGGATCCATCTTCCATTTAGCAATGCTTCCCTTACTGATCTGTTTTTGCGCCTGCTGTGCTTGTACAGCTGCGGGCACAGACTGGATGGTGGCCGGCCGTCAATCCAGCTGGAGTGCCAAAAGGAAGCCTTTTTTCCATTTCGGACGGTGACTTTTGTGGCCGCGCTGAATAATGCCATGTCCACGGTATCCACCGGAGGTGCAGTGCCATTCCATGGCCGCTTTGGGTTTGTCCACTGGAACCAAAGCCATCTGAGCCGCAAAGCTCTCCTAAATTTATCCAATTCAATGATGCCCAACCCACCGTACTCCACTGGTTTGGCAACGGTTGTCCATGCCACTTTGCATTTCCCACCAGTAAGCTCGCTGTCTCCCGCCCATAGGAAGCGTCGTCTCATCTTGTCAATGTCCTCAACCATTTGCTTCGGCGCCTTGATCGATGTCATCAGGTATATAGGCATGGCACTGAGCACAGAACGAACTAATTCTCTTCTTCCGGCCGGATTTAGTAGCCGTCCTTGCCAGGCAGAAGTCGAGACCTCGATTTATCAACAATGCTTTGGACATGTATTACCTTCAGCCTTCCCAAGGTCAATGGCAAGCCCAGGTATGTGATTGGGAAATTTGTCCTCTTTCCTTTGAAACTCTCTAGAATGTGGTCCAGGTTTATCTCAGCACATCTAATGGGAGCCACTGTGCATCTCTTAATATTAAGCTTTAGGCCAGTCGTTTCCCCAAATTTCTCAAGAATTCCGAATAGCGCTCTCACTTACTCACATGATAGTAGGTTCAGTACTTGTAAATGTGAACATGGTTATATTATCATACTCCTTTACAAGTAGAAATTAGCAGGGAGGTAATACAATCATGGTAGGTTCAGTAGTAGTATGATTTTGTAGAGACAACTTGAGTAGTATGCTTGTGGACTATTTCAAATAGAAATTAGCCTACAATTTGAAGTTACTCCTTTGCGGTGAGTGGTTCAGATTTTCAGAGTTCAATTTTAGTTGGCAGATCTTCAATATCCTAAAATGTGCGTGTTGTGCTTGTGTTAGGGAGTTGGTCTCTCTGCCCTCTCCCCTGCAACTTATTCTCTCTTCTTGATGAAGCGACACACTAACCATGGGTGGCGCCTAAGCAGTACCTAGGCAGACTAGATGGCCAGTAGGTATTAGGCATTGTCTGTCTAGGTAGTTGAGGTGGCTACTTTGATTTTTTTTTTCTTTTCTTGAACACGCAGGAATGTTGGAGAAATGCGTGTCATTGCATTAATTGGAAGAAAACAGTCCAATCATGGTTTTCCACTCTTATTTTATAACAATTTCAATGATCCACTTATTTATTGGATCAACAAAGCTCAAAAGTTTCTACTTTAATTATGAACCTTATCCCCCGGAGGGCCTGATCTGATGGACACAGGCAGGATCCAGATCCTGGTTATGTTTCTAGTTAATCAATACAATATACAGGCACTTGAAGCAAGACTTGGCTCTGTGCAGTCTTTGTGCTGAAATATAAGCCTTTTTCTTAAGCACATACATTTGTGCAAAGTAGATGTAAGCAGCCAGGCTAAAAGCACTGAGGGCGGCAAGAAACCAGTAGAAGTAATCCAGATGCGCTCGGTTTACGTTGTTGGAGAACCAGCTTCCTCCAGTGCTACTGGTCACCATGTCAATGGTGTACACAAAAAAGCTACTGATGAAGTTCCCTGTCCCAACTATAAAAAAGGGCAGACCCAGTGCCGGAGACTCCCACATGAGTGGGGTCTGGGAAAAGGAAAAACTGAGCCAAGCCTTCCCCTCGCAAAATCTGCGGAGAGGCTGCTTCGAACCCACGACCTGGTGACTCAGTGAGACAGCTCTCACCACTGCACCAGGCCTTCACTCAGTGAGACAGCTCCCTGTCCCAACTATGCTGAAGTATAAACCCAAGCCCAAGCTGCGTATACTATGAGGCACTTGGTCATAGAACAGTTCTTGCAATCAAACAATGGCAAAAGTATCAGAGAATCCAACCATAATGTACTGAGGGACAATCCACATGAAGCTCATAGGAATAACATCTTGAGGTTTATCCAGTAGGCCATAGTCACTAGCAACCTTGAGCCTCCTTGTCTCCACGAGTGCAGCAACGACGGCCATGGCGGTCGAAATAGCCAACCCGACGCCGATCCTTTGCAGCATTGTGATGCCTGAAGGGTTCTTGGCGCATTTTCTGGCCATGGGCAGGAGGATCCGATCATAGATTGGCAGGGAGACCATGACTGAAGCGCTGATCAAGTTTTGCAGGGAAGCAGCTGGGACTACTATGCTAGCTATCCTCCTGTCCAGTGTGCTTGCCTGCTTAGTGAAGAAAGTAATGGACTGTGCAACAACAACAGCGTAAATCAGGCATGTGGCCCAAATAGGGAACAGCTTGAGCAATGCCGTGGCTTCATCATGAGGAAAATTTGCGCTGCCGATGTTGCTAGTATCGCCATCAGATGACGACGGCAGAGAGTTGTGAGAATCATCAGGTAATCTGCAAGACGAAAAAGAGAGTGATGTTTTTTTTTTTTTTGGTTTCAGAAGAATGGTTGGCTTCAATGGAAGAAGGTCGCCATGGCGCAAGCCATGCCACAAGCGATCTGCCGACTTGTTCAAACAGGCCTCCACTACCACTACTCTTGAGAGGATAGAAGCGGTAAGTCTTGGTCCCGAAAACGAAGAGAGCAAGGCCAATTATCATGGCAAGGCATGGGATCCCAAACCCAAACTGCCAAGTTATGTTTTCTTGAACGTAGTTCAGTATCTACACGGTGACGGCGTTGCCACCATATGCAGCTAAGTACCACCAGTTGAAGAAAGAGCTCCTGGAGGCCAGTTCTCCAGGGTCATTCTCGTCGAATTGATCTGCGCCAAATGCTTGGACGCAAGGTTTATGGCCACCCTGACCAAATGCCATCACATAGAGGGACAGCTAGAAGAGAGCCACAGGAACAGAAGACGAATACTTCGACCTGCCTACAGACTCTGATGGCGGCTCTTCTGTCAGAAAAACTGATGAGATGGTGAGCATCGCTAGCCCCTGGAGACAGTTGAGCAACAGTAATTCGATCAGGTTCGTTCAAAGACACCATATACAGATTCCAGAGGCCCTGTTTGGTTCAGCTCATTCTCGCGTTCGCAACCGAGATGAGCCGAAAATCTTGCCAAAAGGGTTGCGTCGTGCTCGCGACCAGCCATCGCGCGTCCGCTTATACGCGGAAAATAGCCTACGGCTGAAACACGAGCGATTTGGAGAACACGGGTTCACGTTCGCTCACTCCCTCCATCCCTGGCGCCGCCTCCGCCCCCGGCACGGCCACCATCTCTAGCGCGGCCTCCCTCCCCGGCGCGGCCACCATCTCCGGCGCGGCTTCCCTCCCCAGCGCGGTCTCCATCCCCGGCACCGCCTCCCTCTCCGGCACCGCTCCATCCGTCAGCACCTCCCTCCGGTCTGGCTCCCGCCTCCAGGACCGTCATCGCCTCCCTCTAGCATGGCCCTGAACCAGATCCGCCGGCGGGGAGCAGGTCCTGGCAGATCTGGCCTCCGGCCGGTGGCCTCCTCGACCGGGTCACTCACTCACCGCCGTCTCTCCCCCCACCGCCAGCTCCCTCCGAGCTCGCGTCGATTGAAGAAGAAGGACCAGGATGCAAATAGAAACTCTTATTTGGGTCTAGTTACAACGTAGTTTGAGAAAAGTTTAGGGTTTCTAATGTAAAATGTTATACCAGAAATAATCAGAACAGCCAAACGCTCCGCTTATTTAGACACTAGATTTTCTACATCGTAGCTTATTATATAATTTTGCTCTAACTTATAAGCACCCATAAGCTGAACCAGGGCCAGAATCGTGCGTGGTGAATCAGTTGTTTGTGTTTCATACTATGATGTAGAGGAGGGACGCGCAGACAATGGTACGGTACCGACCGAGCCAGGAGTCAGCGACCGCAGAGCCGAGCAGCGGCAGCAGGAGCGCGGTGCCAAGCCACGCGTTGACAGCCGCGGCAGCCGACGGCGTGGGCTGCCCAAGCGGGCCGGTCAGGTAGATCATCAGGTTGCCCATGATGCCGAAGAAGGCGAACTGCTCCGCCACCTCCACTCCTGAGGTCACCACGGAGAGGACAAATCACTACAAAGTGGTGCGCAATTGCGCACACAGACACCACCGATAAAGCTAGACTCGTTCGCTTCGCTGAAAAAATAAATTAAAATACTATTTTTGTGAGAGAAAAATACTTTTTTAATAAAAAAAATACTGATTATAAGAGAAGCGAGGGCCCTAGTTTTCGAGTACCATAGAGGAAGTACCCATGATGAAGAGCGCAGCACGCCAACGGCCGGAGCCGCCGCGTGAGGCCGGGGACGGCCGAGGTGATCCACCGCGGAGAGCGGCGACTCTGGCCGCGGCAGGAGCGCCGCCTCCGCCTCCTCCTCCATCCCGCAGCCTTGCTGCTGTGCTGCCTTGTTGCACTGTTCGAACTTCGAAGTCAGCGTGCTCTGCTATCTGTGTAGCACCAAAAGGCCTTCCAGTTCAATAGCGAAGTCTTAAAAAACATTGCTCCAACCGCAGATGGTGTTCCATCCTGATAGTGATAGCCCCCTCCTACCTGCCATTGCCGTGAACAGTGAACACTAAACGATGTCCTTATGATCTCCATTCTTTTTCTTTTTCCTAAAAGTCTCGGGTTGGTGTTTTCCATTTGAACTGCAAACTCTGGTTGGTGTGGGCAGACCATTGCTCTGCACGTAAACCCGTTTTATTGTGGCTGTAGTCGCTGTAAATTATAGCACCAATAAAAAAATATAGCACGAGTCAGTACTAGTGAATTGTACTTATCGTCCCTTTGTTTATGCCATCCATCGAAAAAAATTTCCACACTTAATGGATGCATTACACCAAACACAATATGTAAAGCACGCCATCTAGTTGGGCTGAACTTTGTTTTTACTTGATTGTTTGAGTCTTATGGCTTTGGTTTGTATTCTGACAATCAGCTGTATATCATCTACGGATATTAGACGCTGAAACTTTATTCCATTATCTAAAAAAAATATAAGCACACATAGAAATCGAGCAATAACAACATATAGAAGCAACACAACTTACTACAGTTTCATTTCCTCCGTGCTAGATTATCTTTGACCTTCTTCTTCAGGAACCATAAAAAATCTAATTTTTTTTAAAAGGCAGTTTTAATTGGCAGATTTCTTGTGGGACCTTAATACCATTATTACTGACTAGAACAAGTTATAGAGACTTCACTGTGAAGGTACTATTTTCGTTCAAAGGCCAAATTATTGAATCACTATCAACTTGTAAGGTAAAATTCGCTATGCATGCAACCAGTTTTATCCATTCCAATTATTTATTTTATCAAAAAATTCGCTAAAAGAGATATTTAGTGGGCTTGTGCTAAGGTGTGCTAAGGACATCAGCAACAACAGCATGTTTCTTGTGAACAATGTTATACAGTTTGGGTATTGTGAGCACAAAAGGTATTTCTCTAACTACTCCCTCCATTCTAAAATACAATAGTATCATAGGAATTTTAGGACAGATTATGGGGTAAAATAAATAACACATGTAACCCTTCATTAACTGTAGAGAGATCATGTGCTTACCATATTTTGAACATGGTGGACCTGTGGTAGACATTAATGGTAGGTATGCATGTGGGATGCTTTCTTTAAAGAGTTAATTTACCCATAATACCTTGTAATTTCGGATAAATTTTGAATGTTTCTATACCTTATATTTCAGGACAGAGGATATAAATATCTTCCCAGAACTGATTTGAGAGCCATCTTCGAAATGAAATATTGCCAAGCTCATAACCAATGGACAAAAGAACACCTAATTAGCTATTATGTTCTTAGCAGTAAATACTACTCAGTACTCACTGTACATGAGAGTAACAATAACAAAATAAGTCTGGATCCCAAACCCAAACTAAGCAAGTAAGTCTTCACCAAACTACAGCAGTTCAAGATCCCAATCCTTGCTCCAATTTGAAGTCCCGACTCTCGAAAACCACAGAGATGGGCGAGAATCTGGAAACATTATCAAAATGAACCAAGTATTGAACATAATTAATCTCGACAAACACAAGCAAATCAGGAAAAGAAGTAATGGTTGAGTTCACTGCTCAGCCATCTGGTCCACCAGGACAGAAGCTGCTCGAGCAGTCCCGAGTGCAATGGTTGCAGAAAACGAAGTAAGATTGCACGACCATAGTATAGCTCACGGCTTGAAGCAGATATGCACAGGAAAAAGAACAAGTACAACAAGTGTGTCCACGACCGACAGTATTCTCTCCCATGATAGGTTTGTACAACAACGTAACAAGCTGCAACCCATGACCCATCTTCCAGCCTAATAGCTTTTGCTGAACTTCCACCAAAACTTGCTATGATAAAGAGAGGCATCCCCATGCATTGCTCAGGCACAATCTATCCCTGATGGGTGTTGCCAGACAATCACTGTGCTAAAACGCCCTTTCTCTTGTGAGTATACACTTGTGAAAAATACAGGTATGCAGCCAAGCCAAGAACATTGAGCACAGCTAAAAGCCAATAGAAGTAATCAAGGTGCCCTCGGTTTAGATTGTCAGAGAACCAACTGTCTCCTCCCCTACTGGTTACCTTGTCAATTGTATACACAAGGAAGCTACTAATGAAGCTCCCGAGTCCAAATATGCTCAAGTATAAAGCAAGCCCCAAGCTGCGCAAACCATCTGGTACTTGGTCATAGAAAAATTCTTGCAAGCCGACCATTGTGAACACATCTGCCAAACCAGACAGAATGAATTGAGGGACCACCCACCAGAAGCTCATAGGGATTGTGACACCAGGTTTGTCAACCAGGCCATAATCTCTTGCTACCCTGAGTCTTCTCATCTCCACAAGGGCTGCGACAACCATCAGGATCACAGATATAACCATTCCAATCCCAATTCGTTGCAATGTTGTGATACCACAAGTGTTCCTTGAGTATTTCTTGGCCAGTGGAATAAGGATGCTGTCATATATAGGAACAAATACAACAATTGACACACTGATTAAGCTTTGAAGGGTAGCAGCTGGTACCTGTAAGGTACCTATCCACCTATCTAGTGTACTTGCTTGCTTAGTGAATAATGTCATCCATTGAGCAAAGACAACTGCATAGATCAGGCAGGTTGCCCCTATTGGGAGCAATTTAAGCACTGCAACAGCAACATCAGGGAAATATTTAGTTTCTCTGTTGTACTTGTCTCCCATGGATGATGATGTAGTTGCAAAGTGACACTCGTCAGATGATCTGCATGCCCAGAAGAAGAAAAGAAGAAATAAGATCATAGTTCGAAAAGAAAGCTGAATGGTAGTTAAATTGGACTTACTTTGGATACCATGATGCACAACAGCATCGAATCCATGCAAGAAGTGATTTACCAATATTTTCAAATAGGCCTTCGCTACTCACTGGAGGATAGAAGCGGTACTTCTTCGTACCAAGCCAGAAAATTGCAAGAGAAACAGACATGGCAATGCATGGGATACCAAACCCAAACTGCCAGCTTATGTTATCTTGAATGTAATTCAAGATTGAAATTGTAATAATATTGGCTCCGTATGCCCCAAAGTACCACCAATTGAAGAAGGAGCTCCTTGAGGCACATTCTTCAGGATCATTCTCATCAAATTGGTCAGCCCCAAATGCTTGGACACATGGTTTGTGGCCCCCTTGAGCACATGCCACTATGTAAAGAGACACATAGAAGAAAGCTAAATGAACACCTATCCAGGATACTGAGGAACCCACGCTGTCTCCAAATTGTGCTGGTTGTTGTGGCACAAAAATTGACGATAGGGTGAGCATACCCAGTCCCTGTAAGGTTGATACAATTCAGCGAAATTTGCATACAATCCAGCAAACTAAATATAAATGATGCGTGTCATGTCAATTGGTAATCTTTCCTAATCCCAGGCTCTTTCAATGATTACACCAAGCACTGATTAAACAAATTATACATTTCTCTGTGCCTCTATGGTAATGTTGTACTCCCTCCGTCCCAATGCCCTGTTCGCTTGGCTGATAAGCCATGGTTGAAAGTACTGTTGGCAGATTTGTTGTGAGAGAAAAATACTGTTCGTTGGCTGAAAAAGTACGGCTTATAAGCCAAGCGGGACGCAAAATGCTAGACGTTGTAGGATTCAAAATATGTCTCAGAATAGATGACGTTATAGGCCTGCATCCACGTCTGATCCTACCCCAGCTTACCATCAACTGTCACTTCATTGTCATCCACTAGCTGAAGATGAATAAAAAAAGAAAAAGAAAATCTACCGATGGTGTCCACTACTAGTAGTCGGCATGTTCGCTGGTTGGTTTCTGGGCTGGTTTGGGCTGGCTGGTGCTGGTTTGTTGTGAGAGAAAAACACTGTTGGGTGGCTGGTTTGGGTTGGCTGAAACCAACAAGCGAACAGGGTGAGTGTGGAGAGTTGAATAAACATTTCCTGGCCGGAGCGCTGCTCCCGAGCTCCATCTGCAGACATCACAGTCAGGTGCAGTGATTCCCTTGTAGGGGTGTTTGCGTATTTTCGCTTCCACGTTGATCTTCGGGAAAAACTCTACGACGTCTTGTAATATGAGACAGAGGGAGTACACGATTTGGTTCTTCGAAACTGTAGAAAGTTTAGTAATTCGGTCCAAATGATTTAGCTTGGGGGCAAATTTGTTAGAATGAGGATTAGAGGGTTAATGGGCTGGCAACATGGGCCTAGGCGCCCGGGGGGTTTAATGGTAGATGATTGATTATTAGACAAGGATCTCCGTTGATTGGGTATCTGATTCTATAAACCCTAGGATATCCTTGCCTATATATTATACACCCTGTACCTCTCATCAATCAATCCATTCTATTCCCGAGCATATCTTCCTTCATTGTCAGTCCATTCAAGATTCAGGCAGTTGGACATAATTAACTGTTGATAGTGGTTAGCGGAGTCTTATTGTTGCTTAATGGAAACTAAAGGACTGGAAGCAACAGGTCCTCTTATCTGAATATGAAGTCAATTAAAATGGTAAAAGTTACATGGAGCAAGTCGGGAATAAACCGACAAGATCAATGGAGTTATGGAACAGCATAAACTCCATGAAGGATCGAAGGGTTAACTGCAGAGGAACCATTCTTAGCAATACTTTGGCAGAATGTGTTCTTATTCCATTAATAAGCATTCCTGAATTCTGAAACAAATTCCAGGGTACACATGGGTAATGGGTCACTCCAGTAATCAGTGCATGCTAGTACAAACGCATAGTGCCTACTGGTACAGTTGAGATATGACTACATGAGGAAACTGTCAACAGTCGGTAGCTTTGTGCTGATGTTCGTTTGGAATCGAAGAGGCCCAAGAGACGATACCGCGAGAGAGCAGTACGAGAGCATACCAGGATGTAGAGGAGGGAGGCGCTGATGATAGTACGGTAGCGGCCGAGCCATGAGTCAGCGACGGCGGCGCCGAGCAGCGGCAGCATAAGCGCGGCGCCGCTCCACGCGTTGATGGCCGCGGCGGCCGAAGCCGTGGACTGCCCGAGCGGGCCGGTGAGGTAGGTGATCAGGTTCCCCGAGATGCCCCCGAACGCGAACCGCTCCGAGATCTCCACCCCTGCGGCACACGCACACCGACGGCGGCAGGCGGGTCAGAGAGGGGGAGATGACGGCCGGCCCTGTTGACTTGCCTGCAGCCACGGGCTCCGGGGGCTTGTTTTGGGTAGTAGGGTACCGATGATGAAGACGGCTGCGGACCACCGGCCGGTGGTGTGGCGGGAGACCGGCCGGCCGAGGTGGTCCAGGGCGGTCGCCGGCTGCGGCAGTAGGGGCTCTGCCGCCGCGTCCATGGTGAGCGGACCCACGCCCTCACTTCCTGCTTCCTGGGCTCCTGGCTCCTGCTCGTGCACCGTCAGCGACTTTCCAGCAGCAAGGCCGTCCCAACTCGGCAAATACTAAGAAACGAGGCCCATGGGCCATGGTTGCTCCGTGCTCGTGTCGAAAACCCAATCCGACTAGAAATCATGCTTGGCATTGCCGCGCGGATGATCCTGTGTCGGGCCAGCACCAGCCTGCGATACTTCAGTCAGCCGCTGCAGGCGAACAGGACCGGATTCCATACACATTGTGTATAGCCTGGTTGAGGAAATCATTCTCAAGAACGGATAATGGCTATATCAACTTGAATAGAGAAAAAGAAGTTCAGAATACGTGGTAGGCCTAGATAGTATAGCGATTCAGAAGAACTCGTGATAACCAAAGAAGACATGTCAACATCTCATTGATCTGATTTTGTGTATATTACAGTATATACGCGGACACCACAGGGCCCCACATAGAGATACACAAAGGTGCTAGAACTCCTATATATAATGACTGCAGCATGCAATAGCTATATAACCCTTCTGTTCCAAGTCTATCTTCTATTTTCATGTTCCTGCTTGTTGAATAGTCGCTGCAAGTGTGTAACAGGGAAAAACAATCAGAATATGTTCTTTTTTGCTGTATACCTATACTGAGTTTCAATTATGGGCAGTATACATTAGGTTTACTCAATCAGAACTATGGAGATTGGAGAATAGGATAAGCGTGATACATTTGTCTCATGTGGAAGGGAAGTTTGCTAATATCATGTGGAACTGAAAGTGATGATGGAGCTTAAGCGGTCCAGCCATAGATGCTTTTTTATTACTTATTTACCTTTTTATTTTTCACTTGTTGGTTTAGAAAATTAGAAGGTTTCAAATAAAGATGAGTTGAGCTCCAAATGTGCCCAGTAGCAACTCCATCTATGGGATACAATTCAATATAGCAATGCATTAATAATTTTAAGTGTTGATGGTCATATAAAAGTTTTGTAAGATCATAGTTTTATAAGAGAACAATATTTTCTGAAACTAAGCATATCTCACAGATATTGTCATAAAAACTTTGGCCATGCACAAGTATGCATCACTAAGTTTCTTTCAGTGGCACATCACAAAAATGTCTTGTATAACCTTTTATGAATGATGAAGAGATAGAGTACTTGAAGGGTGATGCATTAAACTTGACTGCCTAAGAATGGGGAGATTGTCTAGGAGGTAATGAATGCTTGTGTCATGGTTGGGTCGCAGGCAACATAAGCATCCATTCCATAGAATACTGAATTACTGATATAGGTCCTTGACTGAAGCCATACAATCTACTACATGGCACTGCTAAATAGTACCACATTGTCCTCATTGACTGAAGCTATACATACATACAGTACTACAAAGACATTGGTAATGCACGATCATGATTGAAGCACCCACTGATTGAAGGCATACAAATACTGCGTGTAGTGGCTCCTACACCATACGACTATCTCCTGAACATCTGTGCTTTGTGCATCTAAAAGAACTTCACGGTAGCTGGGCCTGCAAACAAAGAATATTAAACAAATAGGAATTCCATCTTAACTTCACAAATTTTAGACAAGCAGTCATCAAGCATGTATTTTATCAGTGAAAAAAATCTATGATAGCTGAAGGAAACATGTGTTGGCATCTTGCCATATCTAATCCTATTGATTTATGTAATATTTTGGTAAGAGGCTATGTGCATGCAAAAGAATTTCACAGACAGCTAGGCTTGGTAACAAAAAAATATGAAGCAAATATGAATTTTCATCTCATTCTAATTCTAAAACAATGTCTTAGGGATGAAAAGTCAACAATAACTTAAGACTGTTGATCCTCAAAGCTTATGTTTCTGCTTTGCGAGATCAGTTTGTTTTAGACATCTTCAAATTAACAATTCATGAGACACGCACAAGCATCACAGTGAATATCAAAGAGGACCGGCTAGAAGCAGTACTGCAAAAGAAGGTCTCAAACACAGCCCGGATAAGCATCGATTCATAGCTGTTTACCTCATTACCTCATGGGCATTCCATCTGTCGGGTACCTTAGAACGGGTACCCCGAGCGAACAATCAAAAGGGTCGCTAAAGTCCCATCAAAAAATAAAGCTAGAAGGTAAGCCGTGGGCCCCTCACCCGCAACGACTGAGCCCACCAGGCCCACTGCCTCGCCTCGAGCCTCGCGCAGGAGGTCTCGGCACCCTGACGCGAATTCCGCCTCGCACGAGGCTCGCCATGGAAGGCCTCGGCAGGGGGTGCATTCTTCGTATCACACGAGGCCTCTCGCGGCATGCCTCGGCAAGGAATCCGGTCTCCGTCTCGCGCGAGGCCTCATTCTCCGTGTCGCTCGAGCCCGGCTCGTCCGCAGCCCGTCACCCCCCGCCTCGACCGACTCTCTAGACAGCACGCCATGTCTCATTAATGCTTCAACCACTCCCGCAATCTTAGCCGGACGATGGCTCAACGCCACAGAATGGCTGACGGGACCCGAGGTCGCATCAGCGCCATACCGACCGGGACAGGGCACGGCGGGGATTACCGGCCACTGTGTCCTAACGATGTGTCCACGATCAGCGCCATACCGGCTGGGACAGGGTACGGCGGGGATTACCGGCCACTGTGTCCTAACGCTGTGTCCACAATCAGCCACCCACTCGAGGCCTCGGCACTGTACACCAAGGTCTCGGCTATCTTGGGGTTCGTGCCTGCCGAGACCCCTCCACTGCGGTGCAGCCTCGGCACCAACTAAGTCTCGGCCTCGCGCATAGTCCGTCCACAGTGGCTTGCACGATCACCGCCGCACCCACTTCGAGGCAGTCCTGGGGCTCCCACGACGCACAGGATCGGATGGGACGACCACACCGCCCCAGTGCTCTAAGGACGGACCACTCCGACGACCATGCCGCCACAGAAACAGGCTACAGGGCCCGGACACGCCGCCTCTGTTCACACGACACCGTATAGTTAGCTCATGTACTGTCCTTGTCCTCCCTTCAGGCTATAAAAGGAGAGGACTTGGGCCGTTTTGGGTGAGAAAGGAGGACACCTGGTAACACACACACAGGCACACATCCCAACCGCCTGAGAGCAACGTCTCAGGTGACCCACACGACACCTTGCCAAGACCTGGGACTAGCTCCCTCTCTCCCCTAGCTTGTAACCCCCTACTACGAGCACTCCGGTGCAAGGAATACAAGACCGATCTCTCAGACTGGACGTAGGGCATCGATTGCCTAAACCAGTATAAATCTTGTGTCTCTTTGCATCACCATCTGGAATCGGGAGCACACAGTTCAAATTCACTGGTTGGTTGAGGACCCCCTGGTCCGAAACACTAACAGTTGGCGCGCCAGGTAGGGGCCTCTGCGTGTCAGTTTCATCATCCCAGCAAGTTCCGGATGGCAGACCCCGTACGACCATTGCGTCTCAGCACGGTGGTTTGGTTCGGGAGCCTAGAGTTCATGTCTCTAGGGCATGAGTACGACATGGTACTCCTCACTCCTCGAGCCCCACCAACTGATGATGAAGTCATGCACCGGCAACCCAGGCGCAGGCGGCGCCCGGGCGGCCGCTCTCGCCGCGCTCGCCAGGCACAACGTGAGCATGACCACCCCGACGCTACGTGAATCCAGGGCGGCACGCCGCTCACCGCTGACATCCTATGACCAGCTGTTGGCACAGGGTCCCTAGCTGGGGACCTATCTAGCCTGAGCTTGGACAAAGGAAAATCGCCGGTGACACACGGTGATGCCCAGTCATCAAGCTCCGCCCCACCACTCCCTGAGGAGCCGATCCCGGCGAAGCAGAGTCTGGCGACGGCACCATCCCCATACCCCTTTGGGTTGAGAAATGTCGTCGCCTCTTACGCCTACGCTTACACTACCGCTCACGAGGATCCCTTAGAGCGCCGCCAGCGCTTTGGCCTTGACCTAAGCACCCACGCTGACTCCTCGGATGAGGACAAGGCATGACCCAGAGTGGATTTCTCTGGACTCCACGACCCTGGGGCTTTGCGCCAGTTCTTGGCCGCAAGCGACTACTGCTTCGGCTACTCCGACTCCGACGATGAAGGCACTTACGACCCCAATCGCGAGTGTTTTCACGTCGGGCTCAGGATGCCGAGGGCAGGCAAAGAGGATGAGGGGGCAGGTAGCCGTTCCCCGCTTCACCCAGGTGCGGGTGCCGCCACGCCCCCACGCAATGTCCTACCGGCCGCACAAAATGAGAACGTCGCTCTTGCACGACCTCAGCGCCCAGACCTAGAACAGCTCCGTGAGCTCCAGGCCAAGGTCGAACAAGACCAACTCCTTCTGCAGCAGCTTCAAGACTCTCTCGAACAAGAACAGCGAGGTCGCGGTGAAGGCGGGGGAGCCCGACGGAGGGCCCACGATGTGCATCACCGCATCCATGACGACGAAGGGAGTGAGCAACCCCCAGTCTTCAATCATGCTAGCTAGAACATCGCGGCTACGGCAATGCTGGTCTGCGCAATGCCCGAGCCTTCTACCACGGAGGGGCACCGGGTCCGCGGCGAGCTCTAGGATCTCCTAGAGACCGCCACGGTTTAGCAGGCCGAGAGTTCCGCCTCCCGATGACACGGGGGTGCCTCGAACCTACCCACGGCACCGCCTCGACAGGACAGGGAAGCCCCGGCTCGTCCCGAGCCCGACCGAGCGCCGATAGCCCACAAGGTCCCCGTGCTTCTGGACCGCCTCGGCAATCGACGCGAGGTACAGGGAGACCATGAGGTGGTCAGCAGGCGACGACACCATGACAATGAGGGGCCCGCTCGGGGATACCACCCACATCAAGGCGATCGCTACGACAGCGGGGAGGACCGCAGTCCTTCCCCTGAACCGCCAGGCCCTCGGGTCTTCAGTAGGGCCATCCGCGCTGCACTTTTCCCAGCCCGATTTCGACAACTAGCCAATCTCGTGAAGTACAGCGGCGAGACCAACCCTGAACTCTGGCTTGCCGATTACGACCTGGCCTGCCAGCTAGGTGGTGCGGACAATGACCTGCTCATCATCCACAACCTCTCCTTGCTCTTGTCGGACTCAGCGCGAGCCTGGCTCAAGCACCTTCCTCCCTCACAAATCCACGACTGGCGTGACTTGGTTAGGATCTTCATCGGGAACTTCCAGGGCACATACGTGCGCCCTGGGAACTCCTGGGATCTTAAGAGCTGCCGCCAGAAGCCGGACGAGTCTCTCCAAGACTTCATCCGGTGCTTCTCCAAACAATGCATCGAGTTACCTAGCGTCGGCGACTCGGAGATCGTCCAGGCTTTCCTCTCCGGCACTACCTGCCGGGACCTGGTTCGAGAGTTAGGGCAGAACGTGCCACGCTCTGCTGCCGCACTCCTCGACATCGCCACCAGCTTCGCCTCAGGTTGACCAACTCAGTGGCGAGGTGCCTGACTCCAAGCATCGTACGAGGGCATTCGAGCCCACGGAAGCCATCAAACTTGTCCCGGTTGACCCCGCCTGCCCCGACGACCGGGCGCTGAGGATCAGCGCCACCCTCGATATCAAATAGGAAGCCGTGCTCGTCGACTTTCTCTGTGCAAACGCCGACATATTTGCATGGAGTCCCTCGGATATGCCGGGCATACCGAGGGAGGTCACCGAGCACGCCCTGGACATCCGGGCCGGATCTAGACCGGTGAGGCAACGCCTGCGCCGCTTCGATGAGGAAAAGCGTAGGGCCATCGGTGAGGAGATACAGAAACTCTTGGCGGCTGGGTTCATCAGGGAAGTGTCCCACCCAGAGTGGTTGGCTAACCCCGTGTTAGTCAAGAAGAAAAATGGGAAATGGAGGATGTGCGTAGACTACACTGGTTTGAACAAAGCCTGTCCAAAAGTCCCCTTTCCATTACCCCGAATCGATCAAATCATTGATTCTACTGCAGGGTGCGAGACCCTGTCTTTCCTTGATGCGTATTCTGGTTACCATCAAATTAAGATGAAAGAGTCCGACCAGCTCGCGACTTCTTTCATCACACCATTTGGCATGTACTGCTACGTGACTATGCCTTTTGGCCTCAGAAACGCAAGTGCCACATACCAGCGGTGCATGACCCAGGTCTTTGGCGACAACATCGGGTAGACCGTCGAGGCCTACGTAGATGACATCATGGTCAAAACCAAAAAGGCTGAGGATCTCGTTGATGACTTGAGGATAACCTTCAAATGCCTTAGGGAAAAGGGCATCAAACTCAATCCCGAGAAGTGTGTGTTCGGGGTCCCCTGAGGCATGCTCTTAGGATTCACAGTCTCGGAACGCGGCATTGAAGCCAACCCGGAGAAAGTCTCGGCCATAACTAGCATGGGACCAATTAGAGACCTCAAGGGAGTACAGAGAGTCATGGGATGCCTTGCGGCCCTGAGCCGCTTCATCTCACGCCTCGGCGAAAAAGGTTTGCCTCTGTACCGACTCTTGAGAAAATCCGAGCGTTTTTCGTGGACCCTCGAGGCCGAAGAAGCCATCGATAGACTCAAGATGCTGCTCACCAATCCTCCCATCCTGGTACCCCTGGCCAGGGACGAGGCCCTCTTACTCTATGTTGCCGCAACGACCCAAGTGGTTAGCGCTGCCATAGTGGTAGAGAGGTAGGAAGGGGGCATGCTCTGCCCACCCAACGTCCTGTTTACTTCATCAGCAAGGTGCTCTCCAAGACCAAAGCACGCTACCCCCACATCTAGAAGCTGGTCTACGCCATAGTCCTGACCCGGCACAAACTGCGTCACTACTTCGAGTCACACCCAGTGACTGTGGTATCATCTTTCCCCCTGGGTGAGATAGTTCATAATCGGGAGGCCTCGGGCAGGATAGCCAAGTGGGATGTCGAGCTTATGGGGGAAACCTTGACCTTTGCGCCTCGAAAAGCGATCAAGTCTTAGGTCTTGGCCGACTTCGTGGCTGAATGGACAGATACCCAACTGCCACCTGCTCAAATTCAGACGAAGTGCTGGACCATGTACTTCGACGGATCCCTAATGAAGACCGGGGCAGGCGCGGGTCTGCTCTTCATCTTGCCCCTCGGAGTACACATGCGCCACATGGTGCGACTCCACTTCGCCGCCTCCAACAACGTGGCCGAGTATGAGGCCCTCATCAATGGCTTACAAGTCGCCACTGAACTTGGGGCACGGCGCCTTGACGTCCGAGGCGACTCGCGGCTCATCATAGATCAAGTAATGAAGGAGTCAAATTGCCTCGACCCCAAAATGGAGGCTTACTGCAAGTTGGTACGATGCCTGGAAGACAAGTTCGACGGTCTCGAACTGAATCACGTCGTACGGAAGTACAACGAGGCTGCCGACGAGCTGGCAAAGATGGCCTCGGCATGGGCCCCGGTCCCCCCGAACGTTTTCGCCAGAGACCTCTACAAACCTTCCATTAGCTACACCTCGACAACAGAGGAGGGCCCACCCGCGGAACCCATGGCAAAGCTCGATGCCCCCTCTGCTGCCGAGACCCCCTCGACCGAGCCCGAGGTCATGGAAGTCAGCGCCGAGCCCCCGCAGACCGACCAGGACGCGGATTGGCGAATCTCGTTCCTTGATTGGATCGATCGGGGGGAACTTCCTAGCGACAGGACTGAAGCCCGATGGCTCACGCGCCGAGCCAAGGCTTACGTCCTCTACAATGATGAATTGTATAGGCGAAGTCCCTCAGGTGTCCTCCAATGATGTATCAGTGCCGAGGCGGGCCAAGCCCTGCTTTGGGACTTACACGCAGGCGCCTACGGGCACCATGCGACGCCTCAGACGCTCGTAGGGAATGCTTTCCGCCAAGGGTTCTACTGGCTGACGGTGGTCGCCGACGCTACCATGCTAGTACGCTCCTGCGAAGGATGCCAGTACTATGCTCGGTAGACACATCTCATGGCCCTAGCCCTACAAACCATTCCCATCACATGGCCGTTCGCCGTATGGGGGCTCGACATGGTCGGGCCTCTGCAAAAGGCCCCTGGGGGCTACACCCACCTACTGGTATCAATCGACAAGTTGTCCAAATGGATCGAGGCTCATCCGATCAATCGAATCAAATCCGAGCAGGCGGTGCTGTTCTTCACTAACATTATCCACAGGTTTGGGGTCCCCAACACCATCATCACCGACAACGGAACACAGTTCACTGGCAAAAAGTTCTTGACTTTTTGCGATGACCACCACATCTGTGTGCCCTGGTCAGCCATAGGACACCCAAGGACCAACGGCCAAGTAGAGCGTGCCAACGGCATAATCCTACAAGGCCTCAAGCCAAGGATTCACAATCGGTTGAAAAAGTTTGGCAAGAAATGGCTCGCCGAACTCCCGTCGGTCATCTGGAGCCTAAGGAACACTCCAAGCCGAGCCACGGGGTTCACGCCTTTCTTCCTGGTCTATGGGGCCGAGGCCATCCTCCCCACCGACTTGGAATATGGTTCCCCGAGGCAACAAGCCTACAACGAACAAAGTAACCGCACCACCCGAGAGGACGCCCTTGATCAACTGGAGGAAGCCCAAGATGTCACGCTACTACACTTGGCCAAATACCAGCAGAGCCTATGGCGCTATCAGGCCCGACGCATCCGAGGCCGAGACTTGAAGGTAGGTGACCTGGTGTTGAGGTTAGCACAGAGCAACAAGGGTCGCCACAAAGCTGACCCCGCCATGGGAAGGACCGTACATCATCGCCCAAGTACTAAAGCCCGGGACCTACAAGCTGGCCAACGAGAAGGGCGAAGTCTTCACCAACGCTTGGAACATAGAACAGCTACGTCGCTTTTATCCCTAAATTTCCAAGCATTGTATATATCGTTTCTCGAAATACAATTAAAAAGCGTTCTTTAGTTGGTCTAATTTTTCGAGAAACCCCCCGAGCCCATCGTAGGTCTCGGCAGTACAATAACACGACAAGGGAGACTCAGCTCTGCCTTGGCAGAACCAAGCCTCCCTCGGAGGCTAGATGGGGGACTCCCCCCTAGGTCCCACGCACCATTCTTTAGTTATTTTTTGCAAAAATTCCTACGCCAAGACTCTAGCAGGCTCTGACGAATCAGTTGTAAAAACTCCTCGAACCAAGGTCTGTTTCCTAAGCAAGAGGCCGATAGAGTCACGAGACAGCCTACACCTCCAGGCTATGGCACTCCCTCACTACCTCTCGCTCAAGGGATGGCTTAGGCCCCAACGGGGTGCTTTGCAAACGAAATCCGATCAGGGGCAACAGAGGGCAGAGGCTCAGAAACATAAGAAAAACAACTAAGAAACACAAATACTTTAGAAATAAAGGCCTCGATGGCCACAAGCGTTACGATGCAAAAAATAACCCCTACTTTACTTTTACATAGCCTTCGGGGCACATATCAAGGCTCAGGGTCTTCAGCACCAGCAGATGGTAAGGGAGGAACCACCTCCTCTTCGAAGAGCGTCGCCAGCACCGTGCTAGGGCCTTCCGCCGTCTCCATCAGCTTCATGACCACCATGTCCACCTCCTCATCATCATCAGGCAGGACATACCCATCGCTGATGGCCGGGAGGTCGACGCCGATGTAGTGAGAAGAGATGACAGTCAGCGCGCACTTGACACTAATGTGCAGCGCTCCTCGGAGCCGCTCACGCACCTGGTTGCTCAGCGCGGTCAGACGGCTCCCCAGGGAGCTGCCTGACTGAACCCCCTCGACCTCTATGGCCTCGCAGGTGGAAAGGGCAGCACGTTTCAGTGCCTTGTGATCCCCGATCTCGGCCTCGAGCACCGTCTGCACCGCACTGGAAGCCTCAGTGGCCTGAGTGATCTCCGCCTCCGACTCTGCACCGAGGAAAATGGAATAAGGCCGAGTGAGAAGAAAAAAAAACAACCTAAGTTAGGGACAGAAGCCCACAGAACTCACCCTTGGCCTTCTGCTCCCAGCGTCGGGTCTCGACCTGACAAGCCTCGGTCTTCTCCTTCTAGCGCAGGGCCTCGGCCCGGGAAGCCTCGGCCTCCTCCTTCAAGCGCTGGGCCTCGACCCAAGAAGCCTCGGCCGCCCTGGAAGCCTCACTCCCCAGCTCTACGTCATGCAAGGGAGTTAGGGAGTGAACATAAGAAAAAGAAAACAAAATGAGGGGACTAAAACTCACCCTCGACCGCCCCCTCCAAATTACAGCCTCGGTCCGTGAGGCCTTAGCTACAGCAAGGGCCTCGTCTAAGGCACCTTTCGTCAGCTGGTGCGCCCTCTGTTCCGCCCCTAGCTGCCCCGCATGAGCCGCGGCCGAGGCCGTAGCTTCAATGGCTCGGCCCCTGAAGGCATCCCAATCGCTGACCGCGCGGGTAAGCTCCTCCTCCAACTCCTTAACCCGCACCGCCAGAGGGGCGAGTTGCGTCTAGGCCGTGGCCGCCTCGACCTTCGCGTCGACACAACGAAGGTAGAGGTCCTCTACCTCCACGCTCCATGATGATAGGAGCTCGTTGGCGCTGGCAAGATGGTCCTTCTACCACTGAAGCTGGTCCCAGACGCCCCTCTCCCGCTGGAGAAAGACCGACTTCCCAAGCGACCGGGTCTCGAGCTCCTAGGGAAGCAGAACGAGGGTCATTGGTTGCAACAAAACCAGAAAAGGACAACGTCGCGCGAGAAAGGAAAACACGAACCTGGGCAACTCCGGGCAGTTCGTCGGTCACCACGAACAGGGCCGTCTGTAGCGACCGCTCTGCCAGCTGGCGGTATTGCTCAAAGGTGCCCCAGCGCCCGCCTTCGGCTGCATCCTCGAGGGTGAACAGAGGCTCCCCCTCAGGGTCATCCCAGCTCCGCCACAGTACTCGCGGGTGATCCCACCCCCGAGGCTCGGGTCGCGCCCGCACGAGGGCCGAGCTTCCCCTGTCCAAGAACGGTGCCGACTGTTCCACGGCACCGGCATCCTCGGCGTCGACCACCTCCCGCGCCCGGGAAGTATCGTCGGAGGAGATCAGATAGACCTCTGCCTCCTGGGCGCTCTCCCGCAACAACGGTGGGCCCTGAACCAAGGGCGCCACCGAGGCCTCCGCTGCCTGCATCTCCGCCTCCTGGATAGACGGCCTCACCGCCATCACGACGACCTTGGTGATCTCGGGGGCTCCAGCCTCTGCAATTATGGCCTCGATGGTCTCGGGGGCTTCGGCCTCCACCATCGTGGCCTCGGTAGATGCAGAGACACCGACCGCGGCCACTATGGTCTTGGCGGTCGTGGGCGCCATGGCCTCCGTCGCCTCAGCCTCAGAGACCCCAGCGGCCTAGGCAACCAAGGGCACGCCGGCCCCATCCGACTCGTGAGCCTCGCCCCCACGAGGCGGAAGCGCTCCCTCCCTCGACTGTGTAGGGGCCGCCTCGGCAACCCCTCCTTGGGCAGCCGGCCCCCTTGGGTTGACCCTCGTCGATGCCGCGCCGTGTTGGATAGTGGCTTGTAACTCTGCCACCCAGTGGGCAGAGGAGTCGAGGCTCGCCTTTAGCGCCTTAAGGGGCGCCAAGGGGAGCTCATCCGTAGGCCGCTTTCGACTAAGGAAAAATAACCTATAGGGTCAGCGCGAGACCAAAAGGGCGAACGGAATGCACTATGACCCCGCTAAAAATACACTAACCTTGAACGGGGCGGCAACTATTTCGCCACAGCGAACCTCGTCCGCAACAGCGGAGGTGGTGACAGAGGCGTCGCCTCCGTATCCATCGGCGCCGGTCGGTCCTCAATGGACCCCGGTGCCCCTTCAGTCCTCTGCGGGGGCGATGGCGTCGTCTCCACCGCCACTCGCTCCACCACGGCCACCGAGCCCACCGGGCTGACGGCTCGTTTGCCCAACGCCCGGGCCTCGGGCGTGTCGGCCTCGGCCCTAGAGCGGGCAACCGCCGGCCCCGGGTCCGCTTCTCCTCCTCCTCCCGGGAGTGCCGGGCTGCTGGCCAGCGCCCCGGGCACCACCTACCTCCACTATGTCAGGAAGGTGGTCTAGGGGACCTCGCCCCGCCTCGCCCCCATCATCCCTGTTCGAGGCCTCCGTCGACGGGGATTCCTCCAATGGGAGGTCATCTTTCCTTTGTTGACGGCGGCGCTGATCTAACCCTTCGCACGCGAGGATTTGCCTCGTGCGCTTTGCCGCCTTGGCGTCCTTCCGTGTCTTCTGCGCGTCGGCATGCACCCGGTTGATCGCCCGCCGCCTCGCGTCCTCAGGAACGGGCGACGGAGAGGAGCGCACATCCCTCATCCCCTAAAGGAACGACAAACGCGCATAAGGGAACAAGGGGTAAGGGGAGACTGAGGAGGTTCAGAGGCTACAGCGGCACACGACTTACCAGTGAAAGGAACCCCCGCGATGGTCGCATCGCGAAGGGGGTCAAGTTGCCTCACCTCTACCGTCTCCCCCACCCGACGAAGGATTTCCTCGTCGGAAAGGGCGGAGGAGGACATCCGGATGCCCTCCATGGGTTCACCCGGCTTCTTCTCAAATAGCCGCCGCCGCTGAGCCATCAGCGGCAGCACCCTCCGGCGGTGGAAGGCGGCCACAACCACAGCCATGGTGAGGCCATGGCCCGTAGCCTCGCCAGCCCCTCCAGGAGCGGCTCTAGCTTGGGCTGGTCATCCTTCGGGACGCCCCACTTCCATCTCTCTGGGCAGCTCCCCACAATCTGCCCAGTGTAAGGAGGAAGTCCTCCGTCATCGTTATGAAGGTAGAACCAGCTCGTGTACCACCGTCAGTTGGAGGACGCGAGCTGGGTCGGGATGTAGAGGTGCTAGCGGTCCTAGCGCACCTAGAGAGTGCAGTCGTCAGCCCTCGTCGCCTTCCTCTTACCCGACATACCCATCGGCTTGGTAGTGTGCTTCGCCCGGAATAGGTGGAGCCACAACTCCCAATGGGGAGCAATCCCCAAATACCCCTCGCAGACGGCAACAAAGATAGCCGCCTGAGCAATGGAGTTGGGATTGAAGTTGTGAAGCTCCATGCCGTAGTAGTGCGGGAGCGCCCGCATGAACTGGTCCGCCGGAACGCCGAGGCCGCGCTCGTGGAAGGAGACGAAGCTCACGATGTAGCCGTCGTGAGGCCTCAGCTCCGACTCACCTTACGAAGCAATCCACTCTGGCCTGGTGGGGTCTGTCATCGGGTGAAGGAGTCCACCATCGACAAGCGACTGAAGCATCTCCTCGGTAACGTCCGACGGGTCCCAGGGGTCCGCCTCGACAACGACGATGTCGCCGGCCATGGGTGCGATGGAGGAATCGGGTGCGGCGGTGAGTTTTCTCTCTCTCTCCCACGCTCTCGCTTTTTTCTCGCTTTCTCCCTAGGCTCGCTCTTCTCTCCTCTTCTTCCCGACACCCGCTGCTCTAGCGACGGCTCGATGGAGGCGGTGCTAATGCAGGCAAGGTAAGACGAGGAGGGGCGAGACTCTTCGGGTATTTATGTAGGGAGGAGGCAGAACAAACGGGCGACGAAATCGGGGAGGTTTTCCTCCCGATCCGGCGCGGTTAACCACGGGCCGATTTCGCCGGCCCACGCACCCACGTCTCCCGCATTGAATGCGAGGACAGTTACGTCCCATCCACCATATCACGCTCGGCCACTACGGCAGCAGGCGTTGTTTTGACTCCCCATGAAACCGCCTCAAAAGGCGCGCCGCCCGTGCCGAGCCAATAGGGAAGATATTCCCTGTGGCCTATTCCTTTCATATGAAGGAACCGGGCTCTAAACCTATTACGATCTAGGGGTTCGAAGGCTGGGCCCCAAAGGGTTTTGACAGCCACCCTAGGATAACAGAGTCAGGGATGGCCGCGGGCGAGCCTATACGGGGCTGAGGCCCAAGCAATCGAAACGCTTGGGACGCCCAAAGTCGTGTCCGAGACCAGGGGAAAGTCTCCGAATAGGATCCCACCGTAGGGAGGCACCAAGCCACCGAGGCCCAGTGAATAGCCTTGGCACAAACTAGAGAAATCCTCTGGTACTCTTGGAGTGTGTCTCTGGACCGCTAGCCATCCCCTAGCGAACGGGGTGTGGGCCTCCACTCGGACTACCCGATAACAGCTCACCAGAAGTGCCACCGCTCGTGCCCACCGAGGGTAGCGAGGCACATTCCACCCCTCCTTCCGAGCGAAAAGGAAGCGTGAGGGTTGCACAAAAAGTTAGGGGAACCCCCGACGGCCTTCTCGTTCTATGCAGAGGCTAGGGGGCTCTTCCTGCAACCTTGCCGAGACCCAGCGACCCCAGCTCGCACTCAAAGGGGCTCGGCAAAACAAACCCTCCTTCCGAGCGAATAGGAAGCGTGAGGGTCATACAAAAAGATAGGGGAGCTCCTGACGGCCCTCTCACCCTGTGCAGAGGCTAGGGGGCTCTTCCTGCAAATACGCCGAGACCCCACAACTCGGGCTCGCGCCCAATAGGGGCCTCGACAAACAAACCCTCATGCGCGAGGGGCGTATAAAAAGTCAGGGGAACTCCCGACGGCCCTCTCACTCCGTATAGAGGCTAGGGGCTCTTCCTGCAACCTTACCGAGATCAGAATGGGCTCGGCAAACAAACCCTCTGTCCGAACGAAAAGGATATGTGAGGGTCGGATGAAAAAGTCAGGGGACCCCCGACCGCCCTCTTGCTCCAGGCGGAGGCTCGGGGGCTCCTCTTGCACCTGAAGACCAAGACAAACGGTCCAAGCCCACGCTAGAGGTTTCATTACAAAACACGATAAAGGGCACCGAGCCCGTTACGGTCCAGGGGTTCGAAGGCTGAGCCTCCAAGAGGTTTCGATAGCCGCCCTAGGGCAACAGAGTCAGGGACGACTTTGGGGCGAGCCTACGAATGGCCCAGGCCTGAGCAAACAGTCGCTCGGGGCGTCCTAAGTCATGTCCGAGACCGGTAGGGAAGTATCCGAATGGGATCCCACCGTAGGGAGGCACCGAGCCACCGAGGCCTAGCGAATGGCCTCGACACCCACTAGAGAAACCCTCTGGTACTCTTGGAGTGCGTCTCTGGACCGCTAGCCATCCCCTAGCGAATGGGGCTCGGGCCTCTACTCGGACTACCCGATAACAGCTCACCGGAAGTGTCCACGCTCGTGCCCATCGAGGGTAGCCTAGCACATTCCACTCCTCCTTCCGAGCGAAAGGAAGCGTGAGGGTCATACCCAAAGTTAGGGGGGCCCCTGACGAACCTCTCGCTCCGTGCGGAGGCTAGAGGGTTTTTTTCCTACAGCCTCGCCGAGACCCCCGCAACCCGAACTTGCGCTTAGGGGCTCGGCAAATGCAATAAGAACTACTCGTTCAAATATGAAAATAAAAAAGCCCCTGGAGGAGTAACTCCACTCCTCTAGGGCCTCAGGGGCTACACCCGGCGGGTGCGCTCGTGCGCACCCACCAGAACCTCAAGATACAAAACCCAATTCCTACGGGAGCGGGTACGAACCAAGCCTAGGCAAACCCTCAGGGAGAGTGCACACACTCCCCCGAAGGCTTGGGGGCTACTGTCGGGTACCTTAGAACGGGGTACCCCAAGCGAACAATCAAAAGGGTCGCTAAAGTCCCATAAAAAATAAAGCTAGAAGGTAAGCCGTGGGCCCCTCACCCGCAACGACCAAGCCCACCAGGCCCCCCGCCTTGCCTCGAGCCTCGTGCAGGAGGTCTCAGCACCCTGACATGAATTCCGCCTCGCGCGAGGCTCGCCATGGAAGGCCTCGGCAGGGGGTGCATTCTCCGTATCGCGCGAGGCCTCTCGCGGCATGCCTCGGCAAGGAATCCGGTCTCTGTCTTGTGTGAGGCCTCATTCTCCATGTCGCTCGAGCCCGGCTCGTTCGCAGCCCATCGCCCCCCACCTCGACCGACCCTCCAGACAGCACGTCATGTCTCATTAATGCTTCAACCACTCCCGCAATCTCAGCCAGACGATGGCTCAATGCCACATAATGGCCGACGGGACCCGAGGTCGCATCAGCGCCATACTGGCCGGGACAGGGTACGGCGAGGATTACCGGCCACTGTGTCCTAACGCTGTGTCCACGATCAGCGCCATACCGGCTGGGACAGGGTACGACGGGGATTACCGACCACTGTGTCCTAACACTGTATCCATGATCAGCCGCCCACTCGAGGCCTCGGCACTGTACACCAAGGTCTCGGCTATCTTGGGGTTCATGCCTACCAAGACCCCTCCACTGCGGTGCAGCCTCGGCACCAACCAAGTCTCGGCCTCGCGCACAGTCCGTCCATAGTGGCTTGCACGATCACCGCCGCACCCACTCCGAGGCAGTCCTGGGGCTCCCACGACGCACAGGATCGGATGGGATGACCACGCTGCCCCAGTGCTCCAAGGATGGACCACTCCGATGACCACGCTGCCACAGGAACAGGCTACAGGGCCCGAACACGCCGTCTCTGTTCACACGACACCATATAGTTAGCTCATGTACCGTCCTTGTCCTCCCTTCAGGCTATAAAAGGAGAGGACTTGGACCGTTTTGGATGAGAAAGGAGGACACCTGGTAACACACACACAGGCACACATCCTAGCCGCCTGAGAGCAACGTCTCAGGCGACCCACACGACACCTTACCGAGACCTAGGACTAGCTCCCTCTCTCCCCTAGCTTATAACCCCCTACTACGAGCACTCCGGTGCAAGGAATACAAGACTGATCTCTCAGACTGGACGTAGGGCATCGATTGCCTGAACCAGTATAAACCTTGTGTCTCTTTGCATCACCATCCGAAATTGGGAGCACGCAGTTTAAATTCACTGGTTGGTTGAGGACCCCCCGGTCCGAAACACTGACACCATCGAACACCACCTGTGCGCTATTGATGTCACATCCGGTCCAGCATTGGTGAGTGCTGCCGAGGCAATGAACGCCAATTTAGGTGGACGGGATGCTGTTGCTACCGTCCCCTTTGGCTTGGGGGTCACCGGGCATGGCCAGCCGCCCAGCCTGCACACCCCTTTGCGTGGCTTCACCTGGACTACTGTTATCTGCAGCTCACGGCGCGTGGTGGTGTTGCCAAGCGGGCGCTAAGGAGGAGCGGGGGCGCTTGATCCCCGCAGCAGCGTCACGTGCTGTGAAGAAAAGCTCGGCTCGCCCCGCACCGCTCCAACGGTGGACCGCGCTCACATCGTCGAGGGCACACCCGTGATGCGGTGCCCATGCTGGTAGTCCACGGCCACAGTTGCGCGCCTCGCCAGTGCGGAGGCAGTGGCTTCCACCGGCGCGGAGGACAGAACATACGCCAGCACCGTTGCGGGTGCGTCGGCAGCCGGAGCGACGTGCGCGGGGGTTGCCAGGGCCGCTGGGGCCCCCACCTGCGCCAGGAACGCCGCGCCCCCGCTCGCGCGAGAGTTTTTTTCCTCCTTTTAATATTATAACCGAGAAAACAGATTTTTGCTTGTATTGTTCATTTTTCTAGTAAAATTCACGGACACTTCCTAGACTTGTATGGCGGTATCCTCTGATCTCCAACTCTCAAACTTTGATATTTAAACTTGTATGGCGGTGTCACTCGGCCCCAGCTATCGAATTTTAGTATTTGGGTCCCCAAACTTATATTGTAGTGCTATCCAGGTCCTTGAACTTGTTCAACAACACACAGATGGCGCTAACATGGCATGATAATTTTGTGTTATTGTGCAAGTTCAGAAGGGGAGGGGGGTTTCTAAATGACACCATTGTATAAGTTTGGAGATCTAATAAATATCAAAGTTCGAGAGTTGAGGACAAGAGTGACGCCGTGGTACGGGTTTATATGGACTGAAATATCAAAATTGAAGAGTCGGGAATCCAGACGACACTACCATGGGTCGCTTGTGAATTTTACTGTTTTTTTGTCTTCAACACCCGATTTTTCTAGCAAATTGGATGCATTCATAGGTTGGGCTAACTCGAAAGGAGGATGGGAGAATCTAGCGAGGACCAGTGCAGTTGATGGTAGCAGCCAACAAGCCGAATAGCCAATAGATTAGATTCCCACGGATGGAGGGTGCCTTGGCCCTGTAAAGTTGACTCTTAAGAAACCTTAATAAAGTTGCCTCTTTATGCTTGGAAGAGCAGAGACAGATACCCAGAAGGGAGTGTAATTTACTCGAATTTAAAGTTTTTTTCCTCGTCCTAATCTTATTATATGTAGGTATATAGATAATAAGCTTGGCCGCAGCTCATACGCTACACTTTTACCGACTGGATGAGTTTATGAGAAACCGAGCAAACAGAATTTTGCATGTGTTGTTCCTTTTTCAGTAAAATTCAAGGACAGTTCGTAAACTTGTACGATGGTATCATCTGAGCTCAAACTCTCAAACTTCGATATTTGAGTCTCTGAACTTGTACAGCGGTGTCACTCAGGTCCTCAACTATTGAATTTTGGTGTCTAGGTCCTACTGTGCATGTTCGGAGGGGGGATCTAAATAACACCATTGCATAACTTTGGAGATCAAATAAATATCAAAATTTGAGAGTTGAGGACAAAAGTGATGACATAGTACAGGTTTATATGGACTGAAATATCAAAATTCAAGAGTTGAGAATCTAGATAACACTAGCGTGGTTCGCTTGTGAATTTTACTGTTTTTTTTTGTTCTTCGACACCCAATTTTTCTAGCAAATTCATTGCATTCATAGGTTGGGCTAGCTCGAAAAGGAGGACATGGGAGAATCTAGCGAGGCCAGTGATGGTAGCAGCCAACAAGTGAAATAGCCAATAGAATAGGTTCCCACGGATGGAGGGTGCCTTGGCCTTGTCACGGGCTCCTCTTGCATCATGCGGGATTGCATTGCAGGTGGCCTCCTGTGCAAGGACCAACCGATCGGAGGATTATTTACATATTTATCATCATTATGATGTGAGTGGTATAAAAAATACTATGTCAGTAACTCATATGTCAGTGACTGTAAGATGCCATTAAAGCGGCAGTGATCAATGATCAGGAAGCCGCTCGTGCTGCGGGGTGCAAAGGAGAGGACGATGCCACATCAAAATGGCAGCCTCGCCCTCACACCACACCTCGTGTCCTCGTCCTTTCCAAAAGCGCCGCAAGGTGCAGCAAGCCCATCCATCCATCCATTTGTTCTCCTCACCAACGGCTGACCGGGGTTCTCAACTTTCCTGGCAGTTGGGTCATGTCTCGTGGCAACATAGCCTGGCATGATTTGATTTGTAGCCTGTTCGGTTGGCTGGTTCGTATCGTTGCTGGTTTGTGAAGAAGTACTGCTGACTGGTTTGTGTGAGAGAAAAATACTATTCCGACTGAAAATTTACGATCGTTTACGACAAGCCACAGCCAAACAAACAGGCTGTTGGTTTGACGGGGCGTGGCCTAGCTAGCTACATGCATCTAGCACGAGGCACGAGCGGTTGGGCGAGCAGCAGCGGTGGCTTGTGCGAGCCGAAGCTTGCCTTTGCTGATTGATTAGTTCGTTGCGTTAGTTAGTGATGAAACAATACGTTCGCCGGCACTTTTTGAAAGGAGAAACACGGTGCCTTCTGGGTCACAAGTGACATTAGAGCTCAAGCTCTAAATAGGTAGTCTAAAATTATATCTAAACTTTAGCACTACCGCACATTAAAGCTTTAGACCTTATAAAAATGAGCTAAAGTGCTTTAAAGTTTTTAGAGGTCTAAAGTTTAGATGAGAAGATCAAACAGGCCCTAATTGGTGGTGTGATCTTAAACCCACTGTGAATTCTGATTCTGACGACAAGGTTTGACTTTTACTGATGGTCTGGTTCTTTTGACCTTTACCGGTCACGGCGACTGAGTGGAGAAAGCCATTGATTGGTTGATGGGAGAAGGCAAATATACTTTTATGCTCTCTGGTCCCTGCCATGTCCATGTGTTTTATTCGAATATTTGCTCTGTTCATTTGGCTGATAAGTTATGATTAAAAGTACTATTGACTAATTTATTATAAGAAAAAATACTATTTATTAACTAAAAAGTACAGTTTATAAAACGAACCAGCATGCGCTTGGAGGATCGATCGACCATCGATCGTTGAGGATCGATCGACCATCGATCCATCGACGATCAGACATGCCTATAATAATGCGTAACAGAGTACTCCTGACACTCCATCAGGGAAGATTCCTGCAAGTGCGCGCGCGCACCTCGTCGGTCAGACGCATTTCTTCTGTCTTGGCGGCAACTGCAAGCTACCGTTTAGTTCCCTCCTAAAATACTAATTTTTTCAAGATTTTTCATCACATTGAATCTTTAGATGCATATATGAAGTATTAAATATAAATAAAAAATAAAACTAATTACACAGTTTAGACGAAATCCACGAGACAAATCTTTTAAGCCTAATTAGATTATGATTGAACACTAATTACCAAATAACAACAAAAACTGCTATAGTGTTATTTTGCTAAAAATTTCGACATCTAAACAGGCCCCAAGGCCATGTGGCCTTCATGGGCAGTGCAGGGCTCCTTGGAGGCTTGGACGCTTCCCGGTTCTCCCCTCCGAGCTCACGTTCACGTCCTCCTGCATTGCCGGCCCGCAAGCGTCCCTTGTTGTGTCACTTGCAGGCGGTACCGGGCCCGACATGTTGACCCTAGCCAAGGCGCGCAGGCAGGGCTCCATGAAGCGACGCTCCTCACAGGTCAGATCGGACCAGCCCAACATTAGCTGCGACGCAATGCAAATGGCTTTTTCTACTGCATCTGCATGCGATGCAAGTCGGCAGGCAGTTTTACTAACTGAATGAAGAAGAATAAGGCCCGGCCAGGTTAATTAGTAGTAGGAATGTAGGATTGATTAGTGGGCCTTGTTTAGTTTTCCAGATTTTCTGAATTTGGCACTATGCAAAAAGAAGATTTCTCGTCACATTAAACTTGCGGTACATGTATGGAGTATTAAATGTTGACGAAATTAAAAACTAATTGCACAGTTTGGTTGTACTTTGCGAGATGAATGTTTTGAGCCTAATTAGTCAACGATTGGACAATTATTACCAAATAAAAACAAAACGCTACAGTGTTTAAACAGTGCTGCCGAATTTGACGGCGCCGAATCCGGCCTCCAACTAAACACGGCCGTGGTAGGATTGCTAGCACGCAGCAGCAGCAGGCATGTGTACGGCCTTTGACGAGCTCGCAGCGTTCTGGTCGTTCAGCTTATAAGCCGTATTTTTCAGACAATAAATAATATTTTTGTCTTGTAATAAATTAGTTAGTAGTACTTTCAGTCCTGGCTTCTCAGACAAATAGGGTATGCTACTCAACCCGAGAGGCGACGAGCCAATGGGCGACATGGCACGTTATGGGGTATTCCGTGGTCGGGCCATGTGACGTCGCGCTCACTGTACCAGCACCAGCACCAGCACCAATACCACGCTGCTGCTGCTCCGTCTCCGTGATTAGGACTCTAGACTGTTCGTTTCGTCTGGATAGGCTTATAAGCCATGATTGAAAGTACTGCTGACTAGTTTTGTGTGAAAGAAAAATACTATTGACTGATTGATAATCCAAGGCTTATAAGCCGGATACAGGCTGCCGAACAGGCTGTTAGTACTCCTGAGAGCAAGTATAATAGCAGGTTGTAATGCTGAGATGGAGGAGAGATGTGAGAAGTGGGCTGTAAGCTTACAGCCGGTTTGGGCACAAGAACCAAGAAAGTCTGTGAGAGATAAGTGACCCATGTATTAACTGTAAAGAGCTAATTACTATATAAGTGGGCTGAGAGAAGGTTGTAAGGACGATGACATGGACAACGGGTCTGTAGAGGTCGTATGTACAGTGTGTATTTTGCGTAAAACCCTGCCGAACCCTATTGAATGAGGAGAGAGAGCATACTCGGCGTTTCGCGAGACGACGAGCTCGGCGCGTGCTCCAGGTGCAGTAGCCGGCCGAGATCAGCGTTGTACGACACGCTCGTCTCCAGGCGAGGGCGTGGGATCGAGATGCGGCGCGCGCGGTTTTGCCTTTTCCGCGCCAAAATCCGTTCTATCGACGATACCGAAGATGGCGAGCGCGGCTCCGGTAGCTGAGCTCCGGCGCACGGGCGAGCTCCGCCTGGCCGCCACGAGGCGCGCAAGCGAGCTCCGCTCTGGCCGCTGCGAGCCCCACGGGCGACCTCCTCCGCGGGCTACGCGTGGGCGAGGTCCGCCGCGAGCTGCGTTTGGATGAGCTCCGATCCCTCCCCCCAGCCGCCGCGAACCGTCATCTTCTCCTCCATACTGTGCGAAGGGCCCTTCACCATCTTCTCGGTCATCAGAAGCTGCCTCAACTTCCCTATTGGTGACGCCCCTGGCATGCTCGATGAAAGGCTGCAGAGGAGCACATCAAAAATTTGGTGGGGTTATTTTTTCCCCCTTTCTTCTTTCTATGTACAGGAACTCGGTGGGGGACTTGTTTATTTGCTGCTGCAGGCGGATCCAACCAGATTAGTAGATTAAGTTAGGAATTCATTCAGTCATTTCATTTGCTGCTGCAGACTACAACAGGATGCATGTAATTTTCAGTTGTTGCTGCTGCTTCAGTCATTTCATTCCTCAAGTCATTTTCAGTTGCATTCATGTGCTTGGTAATTTTCAGTTGTAGTCGATTGCTTCGTATTTTTCTGAAAACTGAAACCTGTCAATTTGTTCTTGCTATAAACCTGTCAGTTGCTTCTTAATTTAATCATAGATAAAATCTGTCATATGTGCATGCTATAACCTGTCATATGTTCTTGAATTTGCTTCTTGTGAACTGCTAAAAAATGAACTGTTGATGTATTTTCTGATGTATGGACTTGTTGAAGTATGGACCTTCGATGCTCAGGGCATTTTGCCCATAGCCACACACGCACAATATAATTTTCTGCCCATAGGAGTCACAGCTACACAGTTGCCTGTTGCAACATATTATATTTGATTTGTGTTTGATCCGTTTTATATCGACTAGCAACATAACGATATATTGAGATAGTATTCACGATTGATCATGACCTTATGCAAGCATTAAACGGCTTGCAGACAAACATATAGACAACTCATTGTATGGGTTGTCTGTTTAACCATCTGTGTTGTGAATTCCAAGAATTTGCAGACGACCTCTTGTCTGTGGGGTGAACATACCCTAAGTAGCCTTAATAGAGTTATCTCGTTAATTAGTTTCCATCTATGTAATTATTTTTTTAATTAGCTATATTTAATACTCCTAATTAATATCAAACATTCGATACGACAGACTAAACTTTAGTCCCTGTAACCCAACACCCTCTTAGATACCGTTACAAAACATCCAACCAAACACTGTGTAAATGAAAGACTAGCAACGATGATAAGTTTCAATCGATGTGACAGACAAACCTCAAAATAACTACATGAGAATTTTTACAATGGTTGTCATAAAATGGACGGCTCACGAGGACCGATCCGACGGCTAAAAAGGCAAAGGAACCCAGAGGAACCAATTTAAGAGGTACCAGGAGGAACCAGGTGCATACTAAATGGTGGGACCATACGCACCGGGTGCATACTAAAATTTATCGGATCAGCACTTTAAAAAAGTGGGAAATTTTTTATTTTTGAAATTATTTTACATAATTGAGGGTAGAACAGTAAATCAAGGATAGAAAAATAATGTTTAGAGTACTAGGATGATTGAAGTACTACACTGTTTTCACGTCTCTTCGGACCAACGCAGGCCGACCCCTCTCTCTCTCAGTCGCTCTGTTCTTTCTCGGGCCCTTCTTTCTCTCTGTGTGCTGCGGCGACGAGTGCGAGGGCGGGGTGAGGACGAGGGCGGTGGCTGCGGCGGCGAGTGCGAGGGCAGGGCTGCGGCTTCCAGGGCATGCCATCCCTCCTCACCAGTCCCTGGCGAACGACGGCACCGCGTAGATCCGGCGATGGCGGTGGAGGAGGCGAGATCCGGGCCCGGCGACGTCCGCGCTCCCCTTCGCTGCGGCGGTGGCTGTCCCCGCTGGCGGGAGGGTGCGGGTGGCAAGGTGCGCTCGCGGACGCAGCGGTCCGAGCAGCAGCCATGGTGGGGATCGACACCGTGGAGGAGGACGAGTAGGGTTGCCGGGCTCCTACACCGGCACCGCGTAGATCTGGCGATGGCGGTGGAGGAGGCGAGATCCAGGTCCGGAGGCGTCCGCGCTCCCCTTCGCGGCGGCGGTGGCCATCCCCGCTGGCGGGAGGGTGCGGGCGGCGAGGTGCGCTCGCGGACGCGGCAGTCCGAGCAGCAGCCATGGCGGGGATGGACACCGTGGAGGAGGACGAGGAGGGTTGTCGGGCTCCTACACCGGCACCGCGTAGATCCGGTGATGACGGTGGAGGAGGCGAGATCCAGGCCCGGCGGCTTAGAGTTTCGCTCGCGCCCCACTCAGGTAACCTCAAGCGCCGTCTTCAATCCCAATTGCACTCGAAGCTACAAGTCTCTCAGCTTAATTTTGTGTCTAGTTCGATTTGGTTTCTTCGAATGCGTTCGTTTCATCTCAGCTTCATTTTGTGTCTAATTCGATTTGGTTTCTTCGATTGCGTTCGCTTCAGGTCAACGAAGCTAGCACGAGACCGGCCATGGCACCGACGCAGGCCAAGTTAGGTCTCTTCGTTGGCATAAACAAGGGACACGTCGTCACCAAGCGAGAGCTGCCGCTTCGCCCGTCCGATCGCAAGGGGGTAAGAATATCCGTTCCGAAGCCTCCGATCTCTTAATACTGCTCTGCGATCTCAATTGCAGGTGTAATCCAGCCTATAGGACCAAAATCCTGCTATTTTGTGCCGTGCTTGTATATATCTTAGTTGAATTGCAGGTTATGAATTTATGATTTGTGTATTGGACATAAAAGAACGCTGACTGTTTTGTGCAATAATTTTATTTTTGACTTGGTAAGAGATTGGCATTTTGGTATGGTGGATTCTGCTGGATTACATACTCTAGTGGATGACTTGCTTGGTTTTCCGTATTTGAACTGCAATGTTACTTTTGGTGTATCATTAATGTTAGATAATTGAGGTTTGATGATTGAATAATCCAAATTGTTAGGTCAAACAGGCCTGTTGCTTTTGGACGAAAAAAGTATGGGCGTAGAAACATTTGTACATTGAATAGTCTTTTTTTAAACAGCTTTGTTGTGTTTCTTGCCTCATCTCACCTTTGGCAATCTGGAGATTTTTCAATACTCCAAGTTGCTAGTCCTGGAGGCAGATATTAATTGGTGAGACATAACGTGGAAGCTTAGTCACATTGTGATTTTGTTTCTAATACTTCTCACTAAATGCACCTTTTAGCACATGATTCGTAAGCAGAAGTTTTATCTAATTTACATTATGACTGGTTTGGGTTGTAAAATTGAGGCATAATATGAGTTTGCCGCTGAATGATCTGAATTGGTCAGTCTACTAAGCTAGGTGTGGTGCTTTGGAATGGCAAAACTATAGTTTTAAAACATTTGTGGAAATGATAACAGGATCATTACTGTAACTAATAAGCAGCCCCAAAGTTCATACTGATCATCATGTCTCATCTCACCTTTAGCAATCGGAGGATTTCATTACTTCATGTCGCTAGTTCTAGAGGCAGATATTTATTGGCGAGACATAACATATAAGCTAAGTTGCATTTTGATTTTGTTTCTAAAACATCTCGCTAAATGCAACTTCCTGAATTAGTTGATGGAATTTTGACATGATGCTATCTTAGTTTTTCTTAATGTTTTCTGGTTGTTAATGACTTCTTATTTTTATTTTTTAGCATCATGGTCTTATATCTTTGTCCTGGCCCTTTTATTTCAGAAAGCTACCAGGAGGGTGACATTCGTCAGAAGCTTGATTAGGGAGGTCCCAGCGTCTGCTAGATCTCGTCGGCGCGCAAGGCAGGCCGAGCACTTCAGCCGAGCCGAGAAGCGGTCAGCCTCGGTGATGCAGCGCCTGGGCGGCTTCCTCTTCCCACGCTGGCCAACATTGAGGACGGTGTAGCGATCCGGCGTGGCTCTGCCCGGGTCCGACGCCCCCACCCCTTCCTCTCCTCCTCCACTTGTTTGATTATTTTGATTTGGTTTGTCACGTTGTAGCAAAATGCACTGGCATTCTTCTCGGTAGTTTATCTGCATTGTGTTTGCTCGGGTTGATTACTTTTTTGGGTAAAGTTGAAAGGACTTGACTATATGTTTTGTTTGTCCCCTCTTATGTTTGCTGCACATCTAGAAGCGTGCCCTTGCACAAAACCATCAGATATTTAGAAGCGTGCCCCTACAGTACCCCCTTTCCCCCCTTCCCATGAAGCCATGTAGCAAGATTTTTGCTTGGTTATCTGGGAAGTTCTGATGAGAGTTTTGGATTCGAGTGCACGGTAGTGGCAACGATTACCTCTACCTGGGGATGTTCGATATGTATCTCTTTGGTTGGTCTTCTACTGCATCTTGCTACTGATAATTGCCACAGTTTTGTTACACTACACATAAGTTGATGTCATGTCATTGTGCATTCAATATTATGATATCTGCATTTCTTGTGGCAATGTGCTCCTGATCTTCTAGAAATATAATGAGTCAGGCTACCTTGCCCAGAGCCTCTAGAATTACAGGAATTGATGTAGACTCGCTGAAAAATGTATGCTGCATAGTTTATTATTTAGAAAATGAATCAGCTTAGTAAGGACTATGGGAGAAGGAATCCCAACTTTGCTTGAATGATTTGATTGATAATGACACTATTGGAGAATCATTTGTTATGCAACATACATGCAGTTGATAAAAATCTCGTACTGTAACCAATTTGTTTTCCTGATTTATCAAATGAAACTCTAACTCAAAATATTTGATCTTTTCATCTGCTACTAAAACTCAACTTTAAGATAGGGTGTCGTCTTAACATCCATGATACTGGCATGCAGGAGAGAGGGTTTTTTTTCATGTTTAGATAGTTTTGGTGTGGGGAATCATTTGTTATACATCAATATGGCCTGCATCAGTGGAGGGCTAGGGGTTTCCCTTGCTTCCACTTTTCAGCAAGTGATGAATCAGATGGATCTGCTATTTTTTTAGGTTAAGCATGATATTTTAGGCGTCTAAAGTTAGGGGAATCTTTTGACCTCTGTCAGTATTTAAGCTGCTCTACTATCTCAGTGCTATTATATTACTGTGATACTAAAAATAGATGTCAACGTTCATGAGTGAGCTAATTTCTATCTTTTAATGTTACTGTAGTGGTAGTGGCCTGGCATACATATTCTTAGCAATAGAGGCCATGGTTGATGGTGGAGTTGCTGCTGGGCTTCCTCGAGACCTTGCCCTTGGTTTTGCATCTCAGACAGACCGCCTTCATTCCATAAAGATATGATGTGATACACTCTTTGCATATGCTGTGTGATTCTTTTAAGCCAGCGTCTCCCGGTAGATGTTTGACTAAGTATTTGCGTCTGAACACACATGAATTTAGTTCAGCACATCGTTTAGGTCTGAACACACATCGTTCTAGCCATCTGGACAAACTAAAGATGAAATATAGCTTACTAAATAGACAGCACATTAGTTCTAAAAAGGCCTAAAAGGGCTGGTCTGCTGTTTCCCTGGATGCTTGGCCCTTTGAACTCAGTTTAGCGATAGATTCGCTACTAAATTCATCTGCGACAGTAGGAGTAATTGACAACTAATTTTTTTGGCGGTCGTCCTCTTTTCTATTTTGAGCTCCTAGTTCCTTTTTCAGATCCTTTTCCTTTCGTTCCTTTCCCTCCTTTTGTCCCTTTCCCTTCTTTCGTGCTGGCCTCAGGGTTTGGAGTTTTAGTCTCTATTATTTGAACATCGCTTGCATTTTAAGCCTGTTCGTGCTGGCGTTGTTCATCCGGATTGTTTGCATAGTACTCTTCCTCCTAAGAATCATCAAGAAAAATGTTAGACCTAGCATATTTTGTACAGTCTAGTATAAGTTGATGCATCTGGATCATTTTTAATATGAATTAAAAGTTCAGACCGTGATAGGATTTTGGTACGATTGTTGTCGTCTCATGTTGCGATCAGAAAGGAGCAACCTCGTGCAGATTCTCCAGTTTAAATCCTTGCATTTGTGTCTATACAAGTGAAAATAGTGCACTATCATAGAACAATTATTGAATGAGTCTGTAGATATTTGGAATTAACAAGGATTGTAAGACTCACTGTTTGTGAAATGAAAGGCCATTTTTTCTCCATCCCATGCCAGCATATAAAATATTATGAACGCCCCGCATGAATGACTGCAACGAACATAAGAATTAGTAATTGAAGTAGAACATTAATGTAGAAAAGGGAAAAGGAGTACCCGTCTGTTTGTTGCGGTATGTTATGATAAGGAATTCGTTTCTAGACGCGCAAGTTAACCAAGCCATCATTGCCTGAAGAATCAATGCATTCTTGTATGCTTTCCACCTAGTGGATGGTGAGATAGATGTTAAATTTGATCGAACTGTAATTGTAATTCAATAGGTGGTACGTGTTACGTTGTACTTACCAACGCCTTCTCTTGGTTTTCATCTCGGGTTGAGGCTAAGGAGTTAAGTAGCTAGACCTCTTTCTTTATAAAATTTAGCACTAGTAGAGCCCAGTGGTTTTTGTTTATATGCATAGGCACAAAAACCTGAAAACAATAATTGCGATAGAGATTACCAGAAATACAGTAAACTGTCCTAATTGACAAAACTTTGAAAAAATAAATACGGATATTTTGCTGAATGGAAATGTCAAGTAAAAGTGTCCAAACAAAATCAGTATTACATACCAAATGCCTTCGAACACATTTGTCGGCAATTAACTTCTTAAATGTCAGGCGTTGGTCACCCAAATTATCTGTAGCCAACTTCCTGGCTTGGAAAGTTGTTATGAATGATGCCTCTTCAGTCTCCACATTGCTGAAATCAACATAGGCATTTATGACCTAGAAAGGGTGGAGTTATTAGTACATAGTAGGTGTTTGCATGTTATTGTGGACAAAAAGGATCTAAAATTAGTTTACCTCATCTACTATAAAGCCATCTGTGAAATTAGGGCGTAGCTGTTTGGCTGTAAGAACATGGTCACCTATCTGTACAACCTTAGCATGGTCGTAACTCATTAGTACGAAGCATCCGGCTTCTGTGTCTATTGGACTCACTTTGTAATCGTTGTCGACAATTGGCTTCCTTGGTGTGATGTGTGTAGAGGCGTCGCCTTGGTGTTGTATAGAGGGGCTATTCTGCTGCTATGTGTTCTTTTCCATCTTAACTTTTGTTCCAGGTGTGTGCTTCAGCATTGATTCTCGCCAGTGCATGGGAGAAATGCAGTGGGCCACCTGGTGCTGACTTCTTGACTAGTATCTATGGTGATTCCTGTAGTTGGTATTTTTTGTTAAATTCCAAAATATCAAATCCAACATTACACAAAGCAACTGAAGCCACATTTGCATACCCGAACTTATGCAGATGTAGGCATAGATAACCTGAACTTGCGAAGATGTAGCCATAGACGGCTGACCTTGTGCAAGATGTTGGCGTAGATGGGTCAACAATACTTTGCAGTAGTTGAAGGATTTGTTGTTGTACCTGTTGCGTTTTCTGTTTTTTGAGAAATTATGTTAGACAATGAAGCACTGGTGGAAACCAAAAATGAGTACTCACTGATGGTTACCTTGATATCCATTTTCATTTATGCAGTATTGTCTTCTATCTTGCTCACCCTAGCTTCCAGTCTGTTGTCCAGCCTTTTCTCCTTTCTAATCTTAGCTAACTCCTCATTTTGTGATAATATTTTCCTATCATATTTGTGGTCTATATCCATAATTTTTTTTCCATTGCTAGTGCAATGTTCCGTTTGGCTGTCGTTCGCCCATTCTTCAAGGAATTGCTTCTACATAAATAGGAAAGAATGAATTAGGCACACAAACGAGGTTGTGCACATAAATAGGTGTCATACATACTTGTTCGTTACTTAGACCCTCCTCGCGTATTGACGCTTGTTCTGACATTGATGTTTCTGTCTTTATATTTTTTTGGCTTGGTGGTCTGCTGCAGGGTGGTCTGACCTAGTAGTGCGCGTCATATGCTGGAAACAATTAATAAGATAGTTAGGATGTATGCGTATGAACAGCAGCATATTGATGGTATGTTTCGAAACTTACTAGTTCCTCCATCTAGGCCGGCCTGATTAAAAGCATGCCATCGAAGACCAACTATTGTCTTCAGTCCACCTCGCCATCAGTGGTGGTTGGATTGCCTCGTAATTGATCCCGTACTTGGTGTATGCAATGACGCGCTCCCAGTACCAAAACTATGAACACAATGCAAAAAATACATAAGACCAAAAGTAAACATTGTTTATAGGTGGCTGTAGCTTATAGAACTGACCTGCAGCAAAGTCAAATTGCCATGTATGTTGGCTCGTTTCTTAACTATGTAATTATTACATGAGGATCAATAAATGGGTCAGAGTGAATTGGCCCCAATTGAATTTCGGAATGTCTGATACTTTTCTAACCACGGGTAGATAACTAGCTTTAACATAGGGCTTCACAGTTGGTGCTAGAATGACACCAATTGTGAACAAGACAAATATTCTTTTGAAGTCATCATCCGGAGTGCCTGATTTCATCATCATTTGTTTCAACTTGCTAATCGTGAGAAGGTGGTATGCATCTTCATACCTCTTCATCAATTCAATGTCCACTTTTTTGTCTTCATCTTTGACCTCCTCTTGGTTTACATGTTTAAAAACATCTATGCCCTCAATCCGGAGTCACATTATGTCCCTGACATCCTCTAGATAAATAGGAACATTCTTACCATATATAAAGAAGCATTGGTTGCTGATTTCGTATCTGTTTGCAATTTTGTCAATCATTTGTCTTCGGAGACATGTCCCTGGCATACGAAGCAGCCCCCAAATCCCATAGACTTAATAGCATCCTTGTGGTCGCTCGATAAGGCTTTTACAGCGTTTACAAAACTCATAGTTGAGTTTATTAAATGCATATATTTCTGCAGCAACCAGTTGGTTGATGATAAGTTGCTAACAATGCAAAGGACAACTTGCACAAAAATAGGAACTGGATATTGGATATGGAAATTACCTGCTTCTTGGTCCCTCCCTGCACTTTTTCAGTATGAACCATGGTACCACTGTCAACTGCATCAAATGATGTGAATAAGAAATGTTAATAATGAATGCTGCAGTTGTAATCTGATTATATTCCTTTGCATATCTTGGTTCTTGTTTGTTTGTCTATATTTCAGCAACATGGTATTTACCTATATTTCAGCATTTTGGTGCCCTTTTATCATATTCCTTTGCATATCTTGGTTCTTGTTTGTTTGTCTTAAATTTATTTCACCAAGTAGAGTTCGCTGCAGTGTTTGTGCCTGGAAAAAGGAATGCTAATCCTTCTAACTATCAGGTCACCACCACTAGCAGCAATCACATTCCATGATCTTGTATTGTACACAACAAATGAAAAATGGTAGGTACTCAATTGTGATTTTAAGAACTATAATTAATTTATTAAATGATTTATTTGCCATTGCCTGATTTCAGTGCCATGTTTACAGGTAGTAAACTTGAAAGAAGCAAGGGATTTCTCCAACAACAAAGGGTTCATTTATGTTTTTAAGGTTTGATGCCCCTTACTTGCTTCCAGAAGATTAATACCTGCTTTTACTGTTTCCTGATCTATTGCAAACTAAGACTGTCAAACTCAGAAAGGATTTCTGATCTCACGTATATCTATTAAAATTCACAGAAACTGGAGTGGCAATCATTGTCAGTTGATCTGTTGCCTCATCCTGACATGTTCACCGATGCAAGATTTAAGTCTGGTAGTACTCATGATAACAAAACAGACGATGATGGTGCAAAACGAATGTTATTTGGTGGTGAAACATTTTTGGAAGGAATATCTGGAGAGGCTAATGTGAGTGCTTTGAGTTTTATTTTTATAACATGTGTAAAACTCTTTAACTTGTCTGATGTTGAAGTAAATGGTTATGTTTGTGTGATAAAGAAAAGATAGACTTTCTTTATTGAAATTTTCATATTCATAACTCCATTAAGTGCAGTTGCACATATTTCTTAGCTAGGGTGTGATATCTTTGATCATCAGCTTATTTGATTAAGGCACCAGGTGGCAAAAGAATGTACGTACATATCCTGGTAAGAATGCCAGCTTCATTGTTATTAGGTGGACCAGGTTTCACAACTTGATTCCAATTAGATTAGTAAGTGATGTCTACTTGTGTTTCTTCTTTTAGTGAATCTCTATGATTGCGGCAGCTTAAGGCATCAGGTACCAAAAGAATGTGCCTACATATACTGGTACACCTTTAGAATGCCAGCTTTGTTGTTATTTGGTGGACCAGGTGTTGCAACTTGGCTCCAATTAGATTAGTAAATGATGCCATTTTGCCCTGTTTGTTTATTTGGTGAATTCTATGTTGCTGCCGTGCAAGCTGCTCTGATTGAATGGCATGCATTTTCCCACTTCTGTGGGATATATGCTGCCAAATGAACTGTCAGATGATGAAGTAAATGGTTGTGTTTGTGTGCTAAAGGAAAATTAGACTTCCTTTGTTGAAATTTTCTCGTTGATAATATCATTAAGCGCAAATGATGAAAGATATTCTGGCAAAGCCTTTGACTTCTCTCTGAAATTCAAATTCGAACTTGGGCCCCACTTGACAGCACGCTGATGAACTGAGGAAGAACCAAGAATAGAGCTGCTAGGGCAGGCATCCGGCCGTGGCTCCTCAGGATTGCTAGGAAACTGAATGCGCTTGAAGGCCGAGGTTCGAGAAGAAGGCTGTTTGTGCCCCATGAAGCGGGGAAAATCCAATCGACTGAAAACCGAAGAGCGAACTGGGATTGCATTGGCGCCAGTTAAAGGGGTCATTTTCATGACTGAACGATGAGCAGACTGCCAAGAGTTTTCTTCTTCAGATATGAACTCTCTGCATTCTCTCTTCCAGTTTGGACCAGCCCTTGTTCCAAAGGTGAATAAAAAGCTTGAGAGAAGGAATTGCAGAGCCCCCATTAAATGCCATGCATGCTTGCGTTGGGGACACGTCCAAATTGACTGCCCAGTCAAACGCTGCAAGGTAGTAACTCATGGGCAGTTTAGGATGTGCTTAGTTGGGGAGGTGAAAATTTTTAGATAGTCACATCGGATGTGTCGAAAGGAATGTCGGGAGGAGTTTTTGGATACTAAGAAAAAAATAAATTACAGAACCCATCAGGAAACTGCGAGACGAATCTAATGATACTAATTAATTCGGTTATTAGCACATGTGGGTTACTATAGCACTTAAGGCTTTTCATGACTAATTAGGCTTAAAAGATTCGTCTCGTGATTTTGCCGAGAACTGTAGCAATTAGTTTTTTTTTCAGTTTACATTTAGTACTCATACATATGTCAAATATGCTTCTTTTACTGTAGGAGGTAAAAAAATTTGAAAACTAAACAGGCCCTTACTGATGCAATTAAAGGAAAAGCACCCATCGAGCAGCCCACCACACTTGATGCTCCGGCTGGGCCTGGCCCGAGCAAGCCCCCTACCTTCAACTCATTCTCGGATTGGGCCAAGCAGCATTTACGACTGAATGGTGAGACCCCAGATCAACGGGTGATTGAGTGGACCCTCCTGCCAAAGTCTATGACTAGATGGGCCTCAACATCCTTTACCCCACCTAGAAGAGAGTACAAGCGCTGTCACTGGAGCTTAATCTTAACCTTGGCCCTTCGCATTCTAGCAGTGCAGTGCTTATATCACCACGACCAACAGTGTTCCAGGAGAACCCCATTCCACCGCCATTGCCACAGCAAGCTCAGAATGCACCACCACCACATTCTGCCCAAATGGCATTTCAGAGAGCTGACCCCTCACCTTTCCTTCCACCTGAGATGCACCTTCAGCACGTGGAAAATCGCCTAGTTCATGGTCAGGGCGGTGGCGAGATCAAGACCGGTGCCACGACATGAAGATTGGGCGATCTTCAACATAAATCCACTGCTGGGTAATGCTCTGAATTTCAATGCGGTCAGTGATGTGCTAGAAGACTTCTTTGTGGATGTTGCAAGAGTCCAGATTCGTACGATCCAGCGTACTCATCTTGGCCAAGCTTTGGTTCAGTTTGTTCGTGTCTATGATAGAGATACTCTGATTGCAAATAGCCCGCATCAGTTTGACAATGTAGCCATTTCCTTTGTTAAGCACAACCAAGGCCGTAACTAGATGGCAGGGTCACGTTCAATAGGGAAGTTTGGCTAATGCTTGCAGGCTTTCCTTTTGATTACTGTGAAGAAGAATATATTGATAATGCCTTGGTCCCCTTCGGTAGAATGCTAACCTGGGACAAGAGCCCAGATCACAAGAACAGGCTGAATGGTGAGAGCAAGGGTGGTGGACCTGGAATCAGTCCCTCACTTCATTGTTCTCTCAGAAACTGAAGCAATGGAAAGTGAGTCGTGGACTATCCAATGTGAAGTGGTACAACAGGACATGCTTGGTGCAGGACCACCTGATGAAGATCAGATACCAGTAGAAGCACAGAACTTTGATCAGGTTCCTTTTGCTTTTTTGGCCTTGGACAGCAGGGACCAGGGCCAGTGAACCAACAACAGGTGCAGTTTCAGCCAGCACTACAAAATGTCCCCTAATCAACAGTTAGATGGACAAGCAGTCAATTGGGACTTCTGGCCTGAGGAGCTCCCTGCTATTGGTCAGCAAGTAGTGCAAGAGCAGGCGGTGCCACCTATCCAACAAGCTGCACCTCTCCTGCAAGATCTTAATGAAGAGCCCAACCTTGAGGACCCTACTAAGTCATAATTCATCCTCCTCAAGCGTTAGTCCAAGTGTTACCCCAATATCAGGATTTGGATTGAGAACTAATGAACCAGGAAGTTGAGATGGAGATAGCACAACCAGAACCACCTGAGCAACTCATTCCTGAACCTGTGGAACAATTACCTGCACCTGTTCTAGCAGCCCCACTACAAGCACCTCAACTTTCTGCATCATGAGATCCCTGAGGACATGCTAATGAATGATGCAGAATTAGCAGAGCAAGATCTGTTGCTTCAGCAAGAAGACCATTTGGGGGAGCATAACCAAAATAATATACAAGTTGGGCTGGTCAAGATTGTGGAAAGCCCACCTCCTTTATTGCACCTAAAGTATTTGGCAACAGGCCCATTCTGTTTCCTTGGGAAAAAGAAGCCCCAAAGGTGAAAGGATCACTATCTGTGGACATACAGGTTGAATGGGCTGCTTTCTTTGCCTCTCTGATGCAAAGCCCATCTCACTACTCATGGGTTAAGGAATTTGTCATGTCAGGCTTTTCAGGATTGCTTAACAGTTCAGGACAGTCAGTTTCTGTGCCTGTTCCTTCAATTTGCCCCACTTCTCCAGTCAGCAGCTGCTCCAAACTGACGGATTGGTCAACCCCTCTCAGTGGAAGAAGAGGAGGACATTGAAGAAGATAATGATGAAAATGAAATAGCTGTGGAAGAAGAGAATGAACCTTCTAAAAAGATGACAAATAAGGAATGGAGTCCTCAATCTGTAACCAAGTCTAAAAAAGCCAAAGCCTGTTTGGTGGAAACTGAAGTTCGAAGGAGCAACAGACTGAAGGTTAGAAATAAAGGTTTCAAGACAAGCAGCTGTGGCAAAGTTTCCTGCCTGGGTTGTTCTAGCAAGCCACCCATTATTCCTAACTCAGTGATAAGAAACTTGGGCTCAGAACTATGTCAGATAGACCCCAGCCAACTATCAGATGAGTTACTCTCCAAAAAGAAAGATGCAGGAACCATAGGCCCCAAGAAGAAGAAGGATATCAAGGGCAAAAAGTTAAAGAAGAAGGAGGATGATAAGAAGAACTAAGAAGATGTCAGAAGCATTGGAGGACCACCCTTTTGCCCTTGAAGCCACTGGAGCTTTAGCTATCTATTATGTTTTTTTATGCTTGTTTCCTTTTTCTGGATGAACTTTGTTCGCTCTTTATGTTGTAAGAACTATGTCTGGTGTACTCCTGCTACTTGGATTATGTGCTCTATTTATGTGATCTTTTGCTCCGTGTTACTTGTCTTTTGGCTTTGGATGAATGGGGCTAGTTTCCCATTTTTTGTCCCTTTCCTGTGCTTGTTTTTTTTTCAATGAATAGAAATAGATCTTGGAAAATCCTTTGTTGGAATGTCAGAGGAATAAATTCTGAAAAAAATGGAATTCAGTTAAAGACAAAGTTATGGAGAGTGGATGTAATATCTTGTGCTTGCAAGAGACAAAGAGGCAAGAATTCAGTCAAACATATCTGAGAAACTTCTGTCCTCCTAATTTTGATGAGTTCCATTTCCTCCCTTCTAATGGAGCATCAGGTGGAATCCTTGTGTCTTGGCAAGGTGCATCCTTCAGTGGAGAGGTAATTTTCCAAAATGAATATGCAGTCTCCATCAGCTTTACCTCGCATCTGAATGAAGACACTTGGGTCTTAACAACGGTCTATGCACCTTGCACCTATGAGGGGAAGAGGCAATTTCTTAACTGGTTCCACTCCATTCAAATGCCTGACGAAATAAACTGGTTAATAGTGGGAGACTTTAACCTCATCAGAAGACCTGAAGATAGGAACAAGGAAGGTGGTGATATTCAGGAAATGTACCTCTTTAATGAGGCCATCAACAGCTTAGGCCTGATAGAAATCCCTCTACATGGAAGAAAATACACCTGGACAAATAAACAGACAGAGCCACTCCTAGAAAGGTTGGACTGGTTTTTTTCTTCTGCTAGCTGGACCCTTAGTTACCCAAACACAGCTGCTAAAACTTTACTTATGGAGACCTCAGACCACTGGCCATGTGTGATTGAAATCAGCACCTCCATCCCAAGAGCACAGGTCTTCAGATTTGAGAACTGCTAGTTAATGATTGACAGTTTCTTACCCACTGCTCAGCAGAATTGGTCAATTCCCACAGCTGCAACTGACTCAGCAAAGAACATAACTGCTAAGTTCAAGAACCTGAGAAGAATCCTAAGGACTTGGAAAACCAGCATTTCATCATTGAAGCTCCTCATTCAGAGGGTCAAATCATTAATATATCTGTTGGAATCCATAGAGCTCCTCAGAGATCTAAGCATACAAGAATGGAATTTCAGAAATATCCTTTGTGATGATCACTCTCCTTAGAATGCAAAAGTCATATTGGAAACAAAGAGGAAAGATAAAATGGGTGAAAGAAGGAGATGCAGGGACAAAAAAATTTCATGCCCATGCTACAACAAGACAGAAGAAATTCAATCCCATCCTTCATAAATGATCATGGAAGAGTAATATCTGATCACAGCCAAAAAACAGATCTAATATGGGAGGCTTTCAAACAAAGGATTGGTATCACTGAATTTGATGGAATGTTGTTTAATCTGTCAGAACTTCTACCTATCACCACTGATCTATCTGGTATAGAAGTTGATTTCTCTAGAGATGAGATTGATGCTGTCATCTCTCAATTGCCAAGAAACAAATCCCCTGGTCCAGATGGGTTCAATAATGAATTCATTAAAAGCTGCTGGTCATTCATTGCAAATGACTTCTATGATCTCATTGAGGATTTTCAGCATGGTAATCTTTGTTTAAGAAGTATTAATGCCTCAAATATCACCCTGGTCCCTAAGACAGAAGGAGCAAATAGGATTAATGATTTCAGACCAATTTCTCTTCTCAATTCTTCAATGAAGATAATTACCAAGTTACTTGCCAACAGACTACAAGGTTTTATACCTAGAATCAATCACAAAAATCAGTATGGGTTCATCAAGAAAAGGACCATCCAAGATTACCTAGCATGGGCACTGGAGTACCTTCACATCTGTCATAAATCCAAGAGAGAATTGGTGATCTTAAAGTTAGACTTCGAGAAAGCTTTTGACAAAGTTGAACATGAAGCCATTTTGCAAATAATGGAAAAAGGGCTTTGGGAATAGATGGTTATGTTGGATCAAATCCATTCTATGTTCAGGAACTTCTTCAGTGCTACTTAATGGAATACCTGGAAAAACTGTGCATTGCAGAAGGGGGGTTAGGCAGGGGGACCCCCTCTCCCCACTTCTATTCGTTCTAGCTGCTGACTTGCTGTAGTCCATCCTTAATCAGGTAAAAGATAGAGGAATTGTTAATCTCCCAATTGAGCTTAACCACACATCTGATTTTCCAATAGTTCAATATGCAGATGACACGTTGATTATCATGCAAGCTTCAGCTACCCAACTCTTTGCACTAAAAGGCATACTCCAAGCCTTTGGTACCTCTACAGGTCTCAGGGTGAATTATAACAAGTCAATGATGGTTCCCATTAACATCTCTGAGGAAAAACTTGAGCACTTAGCAAGAACTTTCAATTGTCAGAAAGGATCCCTACCTTTCACCAACCTAGGACTGCCCCTGGGTTTACAGAAACCAAGAATTGTGGATTTTTCCCCACTGGTGAGCAAATGTGAAAGAAGACTTGTCATGGCATCATCATTTCTGAATCAAGCTGGGAGACTTCAGTTGACTAACTCAGTAATCTCTGCCCTGCCAACTTTTACTCTAAGTACCTTCAAGCTGCAGAACATTGTCATTGAACAAATAGACAAATATAGAAAACATTGCCTTTGGAGAGGTGCTGATCTGCAGTCTAAAAAGCCCTCCAGTGCTGCATGGCCCATGGTTTGTGCTACAAAGGATGAGGGTGGTTTGGGAGTCCTAAATCTAGGAAATCACAATGAAGTTTTGTTGATGAAATATCTCCACAAATTTTACAATAGAGAAGATATTCCCTAGGTAAGTTTAGTTTGGGAGAAATACTACTCTAATGGCAGGCTGCTTGAGAACAGCAACAGAGGATCGTTTTGGTGGTTCATTCATAAGTACAAGGATGTTGCAAGAATTGATTTGAAAGATGGAAGGACATGCCTTCTTTGGTCTGATATGTGGCTAGGAATGACTCCAGAGACCAGCTTCCCTGAGCTATATACTCATTTGCCAAGAATAAGAGAATCACAATCAGAGCAGCCAAGAATGAAGATAGCTTCCAAAACCTTTTCCACCTGCCACTATCAGAAGAAGCTTACTCCCAGTTCATCCAGTTACAAGACTGCATCAACAACATCCAACTTACCGGCACTAAAGACACTTGGGGATTCAGCTGGGGATCAAATCATTTCTCATCCTCAAATATCTATAAACAGCTCAGAGGGCACAGCCCGACCACTGTTGCATATAAATGGCTCTGGAATAGTTCTTGTCAGAATAAACACCGGGTGTTCTTTTGGCTCATTTTAAAGAACAGGCTAAACACTAGAGGGGTGTTAAGAAGAAGGAACATGGAACTCGAGAGTATTCATTGTGTCCTCTGCACAGAGCAACCTGAAGAAACCATTGAACACCTTTTCATCAACTGTCCCTTTGCAGTAGCAGCATGGAATTCCATCAACTTAAATGTTCGTGCTGATTTCCAGCTCATACAGAATCTTGAGTTGCTCAAAGATGAGATTAATCAAAGTTTCTTCATGGAGATCATCCTCCTCCTCTGTTGGGCTATCTGGATGACCAGAAATAATCTTATCTTCAGACAAATCCCACCTTCAGTTCAAAATTGCAAGCTCATCTTCAAGACTGAATTTCATTGGCTGTTATGCAGAGCAAAGAGGAGTTACTTCCCTAAAATTCAAGAATGGATAGACAACCTAGCCTAATTTGGGAACCTTTAGTCAGGAGCCTTCTTTTCTTTGTTTTTCCTTTCCTAGTCCCCTAGCTTTCTCCCTCTACCTGTACTCTACCCAGCTCATTCCTGTTGCTTCTGCTAGTCCCTTTGGACCTGGCTTGTATTTTTCTTGTTTTTGGACCTTGGCTTTCAATAAATGTCTTCAGTAGGGGCTCCTCGCCCCTCCTGTTATTTCAAAAAAAAAAAAACAACAACTGGGTGACCCAGACTAGAATGGAACCCAACCAGGTGTGCCGGGGGGGGGTGTTGAGCTTGACCATCCCAAGAGCTCCTTAAAAGCCAATTACCAAATCATTGATTATTCTAGGTCCGTAAAAAGAGCAGGGAGACAATTTTTTGCCTTTTCTCCAACAATTGCTAGTATTTTTGCTTAAAAAAAGATAAGAGTCTACATGGCCACTCGTCGTCCTATAAGAGAAACTCTAACAGAATCCTTACTTCTAATTTGAGAGCTATCCTTACTTTTGAGGGCTTGAATTTTTCTTTTTTTGCATTTATGTGAGACTTTATGTTTGTAGTATGATTTAAAAACTAAACTTTGATGATAACAATTAGCAAATGTATAATAAACTGAAAAGAAATATTTCCAAAATGTGACATTTTTAATAATACTTTTATTTTCATGTAAATCTCCAAAGTTTGAGGATAGCTTGTGGGACCTGATCTTGTTTTCTTTCAGAGCATCTCCAAAAATCTTTCTTAAACTTATCTTGTAAATCATCATGTTGAGAATCATTTGAATAAAAATAACTCTCTATATTTTTCCACTCCATTAGTTTTTTTACATCCTGTGAGCACTCTAGAGAGATAGCTTTGCTCTCCGTCTTTGACTAATTAGAAATCCGGAATAGAGGATAATATTTAGAGATCTAATTAAAGAGACTGTTGGATGATATTGCTTTAACCAAAATATCTATTTCTTGTCACTTTGGAAGGATATAGAAGACTCTTTGAGTTGCTCTATAAGGTATTACTATACACCTCATAACCACTACAGTACACATGACAATGTGGAACGCTAGGAGGAATGGATAAGCTAACTGAATTTTTTCAGACTTTCTTCAAAATCAATATATTCTTATTTATTAAGTGGGCTCAACTTGAAACTAATTAAGCTAAAACCGAGCCAAAATTAAATTTCATTTAAATCGACTAAAATTATTTTTAAAAGAAAACATAATTTCAAAACGAGCCACCGAATCAACTCTAGCAACTTTTTATCTAAGAAGAGAAAGGTGAACAAATGAGGAAACAAAAATACATTCTTTGGAATGCAAACTGACCAGAAGATAGAGCACACAGGCGGCCAGGACCGCTCGATACCGGCCAAGTCGCGAGTCAGCAACGAGCGCGCCGACGAGCGGCAGCCGTGGACACGCGTTCACGGTCCCAGACCACGCGTTCACGCCGGCGGCCGCGGCAGCCGTGGACATGCCGAGTGGGCCGGTGAGGTACATGATCAAGTTGGCCGACACGCCGACGAACCCAATACGCTCAAAGAATCCCATCGCTGCATATATGGTAGTAGCAATAGCAACAGTGAAGCGTGATGCAAACCTGCGGACGAACTAGGGAATTTGAACGATCGACTTGCAATCTGTATGCACTTGTAAACGATCGTAAATTTCCGACCGGGAACAGTGTTTTCTCTCGCCCCAAACCAGCCAGCGGTAAATAATCCACGATACGATACGATCTCCGAACAGGCTGATGATTACCGACGATGAAGAGGGCGGCACGCCAACCGCCACGGCCATCGCCGGGTTTGGAGGTGACGGGCAACGCTGGTCCGGGAAGAAGCTCACCACCGCCGGACTCCATCATATCAGCCCGATCCGGAGGATCCAAGGATAGGAGCACCGAGCACATCGAACCTCTTGCTGCGTTGTCTCGTGACTAATGGTCGCAGCACCGGTTGGTGGTCTGGGACCGTGCAGCCGTGCAGGTGGCCAGGTGCTGCCGCTCGCGAACGCGTGGTCCGAGACCTATCGCTACCGTCAGCGAGTATTTCTCGAGAAAAAATAAAACAGTACTATATATTAATATTCAGTTCGGTAGACCCTAAACAATTATAAATTATAAGATAGAATAATATTTTTTTCTCACACCAAACCAATCAAACCAGTCAGCAGACGGAGACGAGCTCAGCTATGCAAACCATTAAACCAAGGTCTTCAGGACGCGTAAAGTAAACCAAGGTCTTCAGGACGCGTAAAGTCGTTGTCAGTTTTTCAAGAACGTTGAATACAAGAGCAACTCCAAGGCCCCGTTTAGATGCAAAAAAATTTTGGCTTTTGGCTATTGTAGCACTTTTGTTTGTATTTGACAAAAATTGTCTAATTATGGACTATTTAGACTTAAAAGATTCGTCTCGCTAATTACGGACAAACTGTATAATTAGTTATTCTTTTTACCTATATTTAATGCTCCATATATGTACCATAAAATGTAATGTGATGAGAAATCTTAAAAAATTTTAGATTTTGGATAGGATCCAAACAGAACCCAAGTTCACCAAATGTCGGTGCATACACGAAAGCTACCGTGCAGTGCAATTGGCTTGCAGGGCAGGTGGCTGCAGTGCAAGAAGGTCCCGTCGGTCGCGTGGCCTTTTCTGAGGCTGTTCAGATCCCACCCAAAAACTAAATTTTTTTAAGATTTATCGTCACATCAAATCTTACGACATATACATGGAGCATTAAATGTAGGTAAAAAGAATAACTAATTACACAGTTTATCTGTAATTAGTGAGACGAATCTTTTAAGCCTAAATAGTTCATAATTGGACAATTTTTACCAAATACAAACGAAAATGCTACAGTAGCCAAAAGCCAAAAATTTTCAGAAGTAAACGCGCCCTGAGTCCCTTAGCCACATTGGTTTCTCCAAGTTAAAGGTGCCATTTCACGAAACAAAAAAGAAAACAATAAAAATAAAAAAGATTAAACAAAAGCTTCTAGCCATAATCGAAGTCGGGGGCAATCAGTTCTTTTGCACGTGGTATAACTCTAGCAAACTCTTATCTGAAAACTGCTTTGCGTCTTTTGGAGAGACACTGGTCCGTGTCTAAAAATACAGTCATTATGAAGGCCTTGTTTGGTTCTCTAGTCCATGGACTAAAAGTTTTAGTTCATTTTAGTCTATGAACTAAAAGTGTATTAAAGTGGTGTTTGGTTCCTTGAACTAAAATGGACTAAAGTAGAGAGAGGGAACAATAAATAAGAGGCATGTGTGTCTCCAACACCTTTTAGTCTATTTTAGTCTAGTTTTGTTGATTAAAGGACTAAAGGATTTTAGTCTACTTTTAGTCAAGTGTTTGGCTGTTTAGTCCAAATAAAATGTAGATTTTAGTTCAAAATGCTTTAGTCCATGGGAACCAAACACCCCCGAACTATCCAGATGGCCCAAGACATTGAGATCAAAACTTCCATGAAGACAGGAACAGCTACTTGATCCTTGAAGCTGACTAGAATATCGAAGGGATTGCGCACTTGATCTTCACATGGCAAGACATCAAGGGGCTGCCCTGATTCGTCTCCTGGCCAACAATCCGCTAGAATGTCCCAGCAAGCTGCAGGCTGCCATCGGTTCACGTCTCGGATCATCAACATGTCAAGTGTCCCAGGTGTGGCTGATGCAGCATGCCGCCACCATCTGATTGCCTTGCGGCATCTCCTTCGACCTCGCTGCAGCCACATATCCCTTGATCTGTATTGTCACGGCGTCTCCTTTGACATTGCTGCACCCACAAGATCGTCCTTTAGAATCTGTGGGCAAGCAGTTGACCCTTACGCTCTAGTCAGCAAAGCATGATGCTATCTCTTTTGTTGCATGCCTGCTAAGGGCATCCTCAACGATAGAGTCAACTTACTAGCTCATATGAACTTAAAAAAATAAAAAAAAAATAGAGTAATCTAACATGCTAGTATAAAAAAAATATGTAAACATTGATAGTGTATGAGCTTAGCTCTTCATTAAGAGCTAGCTTATTATTATCTCTCCTTATTGAATAAAATATCTTATAAGCTAGCTCTTAAGAGGCTACTGTAGCTGCCCTGGCACATATTCTCCTTGCGACAACCTTTTGAGGTCCTATTAAAAAGATATTTTCCAAAGATGATATCTAGAGATCCAGAGGCTACACATTTCGTGCAACAAGGACACCTCCAATAGTATAGATGTCATATTGTCATCTCATAATGTATGCTTTATATGAAATATGTTTTTTATTTATATATTCTCTCTAAAAAAAATTAGCTCTTCTCTTCCGGCTGGTTCAAAGATTTTTGACCTCTCTCTACTCCACATGGCATCTAAAACTAGTTTAGAGTTGGCAATTGAAGATCCCCTTGGTTGCCGGTTAGCAAGGTTATAGTATTATGGTCCTTATCTAAATAATTCCGCAGAAAATGGCCCATTTGAGAATATATAGCCTCAACTAGCCCATTTTGGAATCTTAAACCAAGAGATAACCAGTACAAGGGGGAAAAACTGTGTTAACACCAGAATCCCGTAGCCACTCCGTACTCCGTACGGGTGTTTTTTTTCAGGGCTGGTTCTCTACAAACAGCTACAGCTACAGCCCCCCCCCCCCCCCCCCCCCCCCCCCCCCCCCCCCTCGAAGTGATCAGTACAGCTCAAACTGCATATATCACACGAGATCACCATTGCCACCACCATCATTGCCACTCTTTCTCTTGTAAGCATACACTCGAGAGAAGAGCACAAAGGCGACGAGCTCCACGGCGCAGAGCCCAGTGAGCAGCCAGTAGAAGTAGTCGAGGTGGGCGCGATTGAGGTTGTTAGAGAACCAGCTCGTCCCGCTCCTCGCTGTCGTCTTGTCAATGACGGAGATGAGGAAGCTGCTGAGGAGGTGGCCGACCCCGAAGATGCTCAGGAACAGGGCCAGCCCAAGGCTCCGCACCGCGTCGGGGACCTGGTCGTAGAAGAACTCCTGCAGCCCGATCATGGCGAACACGTCGGCGACGCCGATGAGGACGTACTGCGGGACCATCCACCATAGCGTCATGGGGAGCTGCGCCTTCGGGGTGTTCACCAGGCCGGATTCCATCGCGACCCGGAGCCGCTTCATCTCCACGAGCGCGGACAGGGCCACGGCGACGAGGGAGAGCGCCAGGCCGGCGCCGACCCTCTGCAGCATGGTGATCCCCGTGGGCCTCCCCGTGTAGCGCCGCGCCAGGGGCACGAAGAGCCGGTCGTACACCGGGATGAAGACGACGATGCTGACGCTGATGAAAGTCTGCAGAGCCGCCGCCGGCACCTTGAACCTCGCGCCCATCCGGCGGTCCAGCGTCGCGGCCTGCTTCGTGAAGAACGTCGATGTCTGGGAGAAGATGATCGCGTAGATTATGCACGACGCCCATATGGGCAGCAGGCGGAGCACGCTCTTCACCTCCTCGACGGCGACGGCGTTGTCCTCGTCGCCGTCGCCTAATTTTCTGCTTGCAGCAATGCACGGACTGTCATGTCATGTCACACAAGATGCATAGCAGCAAAGATTCAACCGGAGCAGTGGAGATACCTGGTACGAGGATTCGGTGCCCAGCTCTGGATCAACGCCAGCAACGCGTTCCCGACGCGCGAGAAGGGGCTGGGCCTCTGTGGTGGTGTAGAACCGGTACGATCTCGTCCCGAGCAGGAACAGGACGAGCGAGGCGACGATGACGATGCAGGGGATGCCGAAGCCGAGTCCCCAGCCGACGTTGTCCTGCACGTAACTGGAGACCATGGTGGTGACAGCGGTGCCGGTGCACATGCCGAAGTACCACCAGTTGAAGAACGAGCTCCGCGCCACGCTCTCCTTGGGGTCCTTCTCGTCGAACTGGTCCGCCGCGAACGCCTGCGCGCACGGCTTGTGCGCGCCCTCGCCGAGGGCCACCAGGTACAGTGCCACGTAGAAGATGGCCACGTGGCCGCCGCGCAAGGCCGGCAACGCCGACGACAGCGACAGGGCGCCCATGCTCTGCAGCGAAAACAGGGCCGCGGTTGAAGAACAAGACTGGGCTACGAGAGCGAGCGGTCGGAGACGTGCGGGAGACAGGGGACTGACCACGACGAAGATGAGGGAGGCGAGGACGATGGCCCGGTACCGGCCGAGCCAGGCGTCGGCGACGCACGCGAGCGGCAGCGGCAGCATCTGGGAGACGCCCTTCCACGCGTCGATGGACGCGGCGGCGCGCGCCATCGGCTGCCCCAGCGGCCCCGTCAGGTACGTGATCAGGTTCGCGGCCACGCCCTTGTATGCGAACCGCTCCGCGATCTCCATCGCTGCATGCAAGCAAGATGAAAAAAGGTACGTTGTCGTAGTCATGTCGATGGTATGAGCGATGCCACTGTGTCACGCCTCACGCGCCGTAGCAAGACGAAGGAGATCTGGAGATGGGAACGTACCCATGACGAAAACCGACGGTTTCCAGCCCCCGGTGGCGGCACGCGAGGCCGGCTGGCCGCGGTAGTCGGTGGCGCCGGCGACGGTGTCGACCATGGCTGGTTGGTACAGCACGAGGGAGAGGAACTCGCTCCGATGACACATGGTGTCGTCGTCGCAGGTTAGGGCTTTATAGGTAGGCGCGGCGCCGGCAGAATCGACAGCCAGATCGATCGAGGTGGCTGACTGCGCTTTCTTTGCTTTTCCGGAATCGCTCCCCTCTAAACGCCTGTGCGTGTTAAACTGTCACGTAAACGTGGTTACCGCAGCCCGCAAGCGCCATCCGCAGGCCCGCTCGTGCGCCCCCGCAGGCGCCATGCACGCTGGTGAGCCCGCGCCGCCGCGCGTGCGAGCGGCACGAGTTCGGAGTGTCCCACACGCGTGTCCGTGCCAGCGAGCATGAGGAGGCACGGGACCCGAGCGTTTCGGTGTGACCGCTCGAGCGAGGCCGTCCGATCACGGATCGTTGGCCGTGATCTGCCCAGCATTTATTTCGGATACACCAGACGCATCTTTATTGAGTTGCCTTGATTTGCCAAACGGGTTGCTTCGGAGGATTTTTTTTTTGCTGAAAAGCAACGGATGGCAAGTGTTGCTGACCAGTGCACGAAACCGGCCGTGCGGGAAATGTTAGGCTCCGGCACGCATCGTCTGAAACTGAATGTCTGATATGAACATTTCACGAGCTCTGAAGAGAAAAATGAACTCCAAAGATGCTACGCTGCTGCCTTCTTGTTCTGAACCATTCCTGTTTTAGGGTGTTACCGATAAGCTTTTGTCATGATGTCCACAGGGTGAATATGCACAGACAATGGACCAGTACCACAACCAATGGAAATTTAGCAAACACAAACTATTTCTTTCTTAATTTCAATTTCTCCACGGCAACTCACCGGAGGAGCCAAAGGTTACCTTCCTGATTCCTGAACCTGTACGAATACTTGATGCCAGTTGGCAGGAAGTGGAGTGAAGAATCTAACTCCCTTTAAAACTCATCGGTATTTTTCAAGTTTTCAACAGGCTAGATCAATATAAGCCGACCGATATCACTTGCATCTAGAGTTACAGCCACGCATACTGAAGTGCCCTCCCAACAGCCCTACGGGACACGTCTCTAGGCTTCATCGGCATGCTAGAGTAAAAGTCCCATAAAAACACAAATATTCTAAAGCAAAAGAGGTTCCTATATCCTTTGCATGATGCTTATCTCCCAAGTCCTAACATGTCGTCAACTGTCTTTCGTAGTCACACCATGGCATGACAAAAGGACAAATATGCAATAGCTGCAAGACATCAGTGTTCATAAGAGCAGCTCTAAAAATCTCTTTATATCCTCTCATATGGGTAGGAATAGAGATTTTAGTAAAAAAATACAAATATCATCTAATAGCTTGTATTTCTCCAAATATCCCATTCTGTATTCCCAAAGATAGAAAATGGAGCTGGCTTTCCATAGTGTCAAACAAGATATAGAGAATTTATTAAAGATCGAGAGATATAGGGTGCGATTTTTATTAAAATAGCTCCCCAAATAAGAATTTAAAGAGTAAGAATGACCACCGGAGACACTTAAAGTTTATTAGATGGAACGGAATAGTAACTTTCAGGCCTAGTTGACTGAACTATTGCGCCAAAGTCCAATAATTCCCTTGATGCATATCAAGGTCGATGGGCTCTCGATATCAGCCCAGCCATGTGTAACACCCCTGGTGTTACGAGTTTGTTTAGCACCGAGATTTAGGTCCGAGAAGGATTAGCCTAACAAGTTTCTGGGTTTTAAAAATTTATAACGCACGTTAGGCGAAAAACAATTTCTAGGAACAAGGATCAAACATAACTTGTATTTAGTACTTAAATAAAAATTGAAGTACGAGTTTAGCAGATGGAAATGCGACTTTAACTTTTGGAAAATAGATGTTGTTAACTAGTGTTTTGGGAGCTCAAAAATCAAATTTGATGTTAAGATAAGCTCTTTTCGTTAAGTCGGCAAACACTTGAACTATTGTTAAAATACTATTTTTGACAAATTATATTGAGCAAAATAGTTAAATGGTGCTTAAATATTTTGCTCCTACGGGTTAGTATAAGGTATGGACTATTGCATGAAGTATTTGTTGGTTGAAGTTAACTAGGTTTAGATCTATTAAAAATTGCGACAAAAGAGTTAATGGGTACTTAGCCTCAATTGAAATCCTTAACTTTCCTAAGTATGAAAAAGTAGTAAGACAATGCTATCTTGACATTTAAATTCTAGCTAAAATGTTTAAACACTTGCTGCATATTTTGGTATTGTTGATTGCATCAAAGTGAGTGCTTGAGCATGGCATAGGTCAAAATTGTGTTGGATGACACGTTGTCCGCTCAAAAATTGCCCTAACTTCATTAGAATTTGTTGTGAACCCTGATTCGGTGCTCGGTTCGTGAACTGGTGTTCAGCGCAATGAGCTCCTGTTGGCACCTCTCTATCTCCCTCGATGCTCACTCTCCGGCCATGCTTGTTGCTCAAACGAGAAGCACTTAGTGGCTACTAGAATCTTGAACTCTTGTTTTAATCTCAACTGGGCTCTAAGCGGTTGGTTTTAACACTTTAAAATTCGTGCTTCACATGTGGTTCGGTCGTTCGGGCCTGGGGACGCTATCACCACGTCTGATGTCGCGCCGTCGCGGGCTACCTGCAACGTTGCCGGCCGCTGCTACCACGCGTTGCACCGCGCGTTGGTTGGCGTACTCTGTGGCCGTGGCCGCTGTCCCGCTGACCAGCCGAGTGGCGTCGTCTGCCCGCCGGGCCAGGCGTGGCCGCAGCCACGCTCCACCGTGCGCAGGGAGCTGTCGACGTGGCGCTGTCCAAGCGCACCTGCAAGGCTGCGTCTTGTCCTCTTGTTGTTTTGGTTACTGCAGCGCTCACCCTCAGCCACACATCCCACCTACCGAACTCGAGCTCAACATCGTACGTAGTTATTGCATCATGACGCCATGTTGCTGCATGCACGTGGCCGCACGCGGGTACACCTCTTGGCTCCGTCTAGCGCTAACCGACGCGCCGCCTATCCTTTGCTCGAGCAGTCGTATCCCCATGCTGCCGTGTCTCGTTGGGTTGTGGCCGAGCCATCTCTGTCGGGGCCGCTTCCTACGATGTGATGGTGGCAGTGCATCGCTCTCCCTCTCCCTTTCTTGATCACCAGTCCGAGGCTTCCTAGTCCAATTTCTCGCATCGGTGGGTAGCTTAGCAAGTTAGCTAGGTGTCGCATTCTCATCGAGCCCAGCCGTGGTCTGTCAATGATCAATTTTGGTTTCTCCTCGCTGCCGATCATGTGCGCCGCCGTGACCAGAGGGTTGGGGGTAAGGTAGGTAGGAGTGGTAGCAGTTCAATTGCTCCTAACCCTGAGCTCGCCTTGACTCCCTCTATTTGGTGCTCGCACTATTTTGGCTAGGGTGCTCGTGGTCGGTGGGGTGACGTGACAGTGTCCATCGTAGAGCGCTGCCGCCTCGCTCGGTCGCACGTGGCTAGACCGTCGCAGCGCTCCCCTGCTTCAACCTTTAGTAGGGCATACACCACGGTGAGCCACTATGCTTATCCGCCACTTCTACTCTGCCGAGCGTATGTAGGTTCATCGGAACAGTCGTGCCGCAGCCGCGGATAGCCGCTCGCCGCTGTAGCCCATGACAGTGAGCCTTCGAGTCCATAACCGCCACCCATCCTTACGCGTTTAGCTGTAGATGGTGGTCGGCCCCTTAATGCCGTCGTAGTGAGCCTAGTTTGCCTGGCGTAACCACCGTTGCCACTGGTGTGCCGCGCCACCGCGCGCGGACACACCGAGGACCGCGCCGTTGCAAAGGCAACATATTCCAGGGTCTTTAATGCAAAGCATGAGTCTGTAGTAATAGCGTTCCATTGCTCCGCGTCATTATTCAAAAACCCGAGCCCTCTTTTGCAAAACGCGAGCGCGCGCGACCCCGGCCTTGGGCCGTGCTGGGCCACCACGACGCACGCATAGCTACGCCGCGCTGGGCTGCCGGGCCGAATGGTCGCCACCGACCCTTTTCCTTTTCTATGCATTTTCTAATTTAGTTTCTAAGGTAAACTTATAAATTCAGTATAAAATTGTGTAGTTAACCAAAAATCATGAAACTAACTTTGTTAGATTTCTAAAATCATGATCTATCTGCTAGTATATTTTGTTCACATAGTTTTATAATATTCTTAGGAGTTATATAATTAAATTGAGATACTTAATATTGTTAAAATATAAACTTGTAGGAATTGTTGTGATAAATTGGTGATAGTGTTGGCTCTGAAACTTTCATAGTAAATTTCTAACATTATTAGGTGTTCACTGTAATTTTTGTAGCTCTATAATAATTAGTTTTCTAAGGTAACTAAATGAGCCATAGTTCGAAAATATATGTTTAAGCAATAAAATGCCGAAACACCATGAGATTTTAAAACTAGAACATTTTCTGGGAAACAACGCATTATTTCGATAACGTGGATACGTAGGCTAGTACGTTAGTCATTAAAGTTAGCTAATTAGCTCGCGGAGCGTGATCGTATTTAGAGTTGTAGTTGCCGTTGATTATTTACATCTCTGCGTTGCATCCACGTATATCATAATAGGAACAACGATGGATCATGGAGTCGACCGAGGTAGCAGAAAAGATGGTGCCTTGATGATCGTGCCACCATGATGGAATGCTAACTTTTGGTTATATCTTACCCAAGCAAGCGCCGGTGCATAACCCCTATTATTCTGCACTTTATCTTATGCTTGTGCATTAAGTTTTAAGGAGTTGAATGAAAACCACTTGCATATATATATTACTATCCTATGAGTTCTATTAGTATGTCAGAATCGTATAGATTGCTATGCTATAGGACCTGGTAGAAGTCGAGTGATTACTTGTCACTCGCGAGAGATATGAAAGATATTATTGTTATTATTATATTACAATTGCATGGAATATATATGAATGGTACTTTGGATCTGGACTTGGTTAGGCATTCGAGCGAGGCTCGGATTGCACTTATTCCTCATGTGTCGATTAAGGACCGTCTGTTGCGGTGGATGGTAGTCAGGTCACAGACTTATTATCCTGAGCACATACTTGCTTATGGGAGCGGGAAGGCTCGTTGCTCTCTTGTCGTGGGTGAAAGGATCAAGATGGCCAAGATGGGATGAATTGGGCTAATTCTAAATTTCTTTACAATAATTAAACCATACACTTAGCCCACTTCACCCCTTGTGCCTAGAAGTGTTTCTAATGTTCTACCGTACAAAAGTTTTGCAACCTATGTTCCAATCCTACTCTAGCATGGCAATTCTATAAATGTAAAGATAAGAATTGAATTGCTTAAAGTAAATGCTCAAAGTAAAGAGAGAAGGAGGAACGCGGCGATGTTTTGCCAAGGTATCAGAGAGTCGCCACTCCCCACTAGTCCTCGTTGGAGCACCCGCGCAAGGGTGTAGCTCCTCCTTGATGCGCGTAAGGATCAAGTGCTCTCTACAGGTTGATTCTTCGATACTCCGTCGTGGTGAATCACCCACAACCACTCACAACTTGAGTTGGGTCATCCACAAGCTCTGCCGGATGATCACCAAGCTCCCAATCACCACCAAGCCATCTAGGTGATGGCGATCACCAAGAGTAACAAGCACGAACTCTCACTTGACCACGACAAGCATAATGAGAAGGGTGGATGCACACTTTGCTACTCTTGCTTTCACTAATAAGGCCTCTCTTGGATTCTCAAATCTCAATCACCTCACTATGACCTTGCTCTTCTTGGCACTCTCAAGGGTGTTTCTCGGCTGTTGGAATGAGCAAAAGTGATCCCTTGAGTGAATAGAGGAAGTATTTATAACCCATCATTCAAAACGAACCGTTATGTGCCACTGCGGGGTGACCGGACGCTCCGGTCAGTTCTCCCCGCAACCAAGCAGTTAAGTTGTGACCGAACTATGACTGGACGCGTTCGGTCATAAAAACTGCTCTCTAGAACCTTACTGATGTTGACCGAACTCTGTAACCCAGTGTCCGGTCACTTTGCTGCTCAGCATCCGGTCAGTAGCCGGAACCTGACCAGTGTCTGGTTAGCACTGATCGGACACGTCCGATCAGGATTCTCCCTCTCTGGAACCTTACTGGAGTTGACCAGACTCTGACACCCAGCGTCCGGTCACATTTCACTCAGCGTCCGGTCGCATCCAGATGACTTTACCTTGATCAAATGAACTGACCGGACTCTACGCCAGCGTTCGGTCACACTGGAACCAGCGTCCGGTCAACATTTGACCCTCCATTCACTTTCAACTCGCAATCATATGTGAATGAAGTTTGCTCTGATTGATCTAAGGGCTATTTTGGAGTTACCTAGTGCTAGATTTGACAAGTGTGCACCACACCTAATCCACTAGACTCACCTAGGTTAAGCTACCCATCCATACCCCCTTAATAGTATGGCCAAAGGAAAAATAAAGTCCTAAACTACTCTAAGTGTCTTTTCAACTCCAAACGACACTTTGAACTAGTCCATCCTTAACCTTGTCATCCATCCTTTGAAAACCAAAACGATTTCCATTGTAGGGGCATGGCAACCATGATTGCCCAATCAATTGCCATTACCATGACCTAACTTAATTGCATCTGCAAAACACATGTTAGTCGCAGTAATCTCGTATTATCATTAATCACTGAAACCCAACTAGGGGCCTAGATGCTTTTAATCTCCCCCTTTTTGGTGATTGATGACAATACAACCTCGAGTATGTAAAAGAGATGAGGTTTTCAACATGCTTGGTTCATATAAGCTTTTGACAATAAGAACAAAAGAGTTAGGCAAGCTTATATGACCCAAGCCAACATGATGTACTCAATAGATATGAAATAAGCATGAGTAGAAGTAATAAAGCTTATTTGCATCGGAGTAAAACGCGGAAGCAAAGCAAATGAGCATAACACAAGTGATATGACATATAAATAATTCAAAGTAGAGAGCACACATGTCACATATCACATAAATATCACGATCACGTAGATATTACTATCACATAAATATAATTCGATGCATGAAAGTAAACACATGAATGCATAATAGAGTATCACACATAAAAAGCCAAATATAATAGATAAGCTCCCCCTAAATATGTCACTCCCCCTAAGTCTAACATACTCGATTCCTCTTCCCCTTTGGCGTCAAACACCAAAACCTAAGGGTCGATCGATGGGGCTATAGTAGATGAGTCGGGCACTGAGGTGCAAGAAGCAAGTTGGAATTGTGTGCCATCATCATCTGATCCTGAGCTCTGAGCTGTATGACCCTCTATAGCTAGAAGCGACGCTGAAGTGGTCTAGGTCGGATTAGGGACTGGTGTGGCCTATGACTCTACAGGTATGACTATAGCAGGTGGCTCTGATGATGCAACTGAAGAAGGGAGCATCTCTGTAGTCCCAGTAATAGGGGCAACTATGGAAGGACTAGGGACATGTACATATGGCAGAGTAGGCTGCCCTATCAACTCACTGAATGTCGCACCAAGGCTCTTAGAGACTGAGGTATCTGGCACAAGTAGCGAGGAAGTCTGAGCCAGTGTGAAGCCTGTCTGTAGAGGTGTGAACTATGGGGCTAGCACTGACGAGGCAAACCACTAGGACACCTGCTCTGTAGGTGAAGGAAAATGTGTCGCTGGCTGTCCTTGACTCTAAAGCCCACTGGGCTGTAAAGCTAGAGTCATAGAAGTGGTGGTAGGTTGGCCGATCTAGGGTGAAGGCGGTTGCGGTGGAGCCCCAATAGCAGTAACTACATGCTGCATAAATCTAAGTAACTATTGCTGCATGAGAAGCTACTGCTGATGCATGGCCTACTGCTACTGCTGTATAGCCTGCTGCTACTACTGGACCGCCTGCTGCTGTCGCTGGAACTCATCCTGTCTAGTCTAAAACTGTGCAAATGTAGCTGCGGTCTCCTAGGCCTGGCGAGCTTGATCCTACCTCATCCACTCAAGTATAGCGAGTAGAACGGGGTCTGTCTGCGGTGCAGGTGGAGCTAAACTGGAGCTACCTGCCTCATGGTCATGTCATCGAGGAGGCATCTGAGGGATATCCTGGTAGTCATCATCTGAGCTATTACTGGGGTCGCTCTCTACCATACCCTCCTGCTGAGCATCTAACTGCTCCTCCTCTATAGCTGCAATGCCCCTGATAGTCTCATCCTACTGGGCTACAGTCTCTGGCACCTCTAGACGATGGCATGGCTAGCTAGGTGTCCTCACTACACTATGGCGAAGCATTTGAGTCATGTTACATGCAGGGAACTCTATAGTAGCACCACTATATTCTACCAGCATCTTAGGAGGCCTCATTGTAACTACCCTGTGAATCAAGAATGTAATACAGTGAGCATATGGCAGCTGCCTGTGACCTCTAAACCCCTCTGCAAGAGTGTCCTCCATCTCTGATAGAATAAGATCCCAAATATCAAACACAATCTGCTGCATCAGAGAGTTCAGGAGCCATAATTGAATGAGAGTCAAGCCCTCATGATATTCCATCCTCGAGAGCAGGGTCCTCCTCATAATAGCATCAAGTAGTCTGGCTGTAGAAGTAAGATCCCTGGATGTCCTGCTCGACCCCTCGCCGAAAGGCTCTGTGAAGCAATGATGGACCAAATCTATAGGAGGCACAAGACCGCCGTGAGGGCATCTAGGAGGCATTGTCTAACCATAGCAAACCTCAAGTAGCCGGACAGGTTGCTCCTAAAGCCTGAGAATCTCCCTGACCCTAAAGCTCATCAACCTGTAATCTCTGCCTCTGAATGCAAAGTGAATGAATCTGTGCTGCTGGTCAATCCAAAGTATAGCATAGAACTCATAGACCCAAGATGGAACATATCTGTCTATCCATCTGAGTAAGTCTATCAGCCCTAGCAAGTAAGATAGGTAAGGACGAATATGCTCTCCAGCTGTTGCTACAATGGCCTCAATAGAACAAACCCTCTGAGACCTAAATGTTGCCCCACTGTTAAGATGTGCTTTATAAAAATCCTCCTGCAGTGGTGTATAGAAGCCCTCTGATGCATGCTCATCCCTCCTAGGCGGGAACCACTCCTCAAACTGCACAAATATGAGCTGCTACACCTATTTGGCTGTGGTGGCCCTTAAATCCAAATGAGTCACTAGAGGCGGACCCTATGGTCTGGGAGGCGGACGAGAACCCCTCCGATGTGTCTCTACCTTCGGTGTCACCTAAGTACGGGTACGAATAGAGCGGCGAAGCTATGGCTAAGATGTCGGCTCTATCTCCTCGGCCTACTCGGCCTACTCTACTGGCTATGGCTCCCCCTGAGGCTGAGGCTCCTCCAAAGCAACATGGCATTCCTCAAGCATGATAGTCCCAGCTGGACTACCATGATGATGCTCAACCTGCTCAATAGCTGCCCTCTGTGCTTGTGAAAGCTGATCTACAATCTGTACTCTACTCCTAGCACCTCCTCTCTCTGCACGATCTACAACGGCTACAACTGCTGCTGCTCTCTCTGTGTCAGCATCTACATACTTCCTCTTCTTTGTCGCAAGCTTCTTCATCGCCTTGCCTTTCTCATTAGTAGGCAAGCGAGGCGGAGGCCTCAGATCCTCATTACCTGGACCACCTTTGACATTCTTGACACAAGCCATCTGGAATGATCTGCTATGTCAAATAAGAAATAACTGCCACTAACACTCCTGAGGGTTGGCCTCGATCCGTACTCGCAAGCTTGGCCCCGAGTTGACTGACAACTATCAAAGTGACCTCAGAAACACCGACTCGCTGCATGTTAGAATAGATCAGATATATGAATAATTTCAATATACATCTAGAGATACGAAACCCTAAGAAGCAAGCATTAGATGCAAAATTAAAAATGAGGGCTTGCTACCTGACGAACCGGTGAACCGAAGAGAAGTGGAATGAAACGAGGAACCACCGGGTCAGCAACTAGACGTCTAGGGTAAGGGTTGCGGCAATGCGGCAAGGATCAGGCGTGGAGATGTAGCTGGTGGTGGCACAGTGAAGGCATGGTGAGGCAATAGCGCTAGGGCATGGGCACATGCTGGTGAGGTAAGGCATGATAGCACTAGGGCACGGGCGGGCTGTTGCTAGCATGACGGCGGCACTAGAGTAGGGCATGGTGGCGTGGGGAAGGCGCGGGCATAGATGGCGCGGGCATGGCAATGCAGCACGACGACACGGGAGATGGCGCTGGAGCAAGGCTCGAGCACGGTGGCGTGGGAGCGAGGCCTGTGTATGGGCATGGCGGCATAGTGCGGTCAGGCGGCGCTGCTTTGGTGGGCACAGCGTCGCGGGGCACGGTGGCATGATGCGGTGGTGGCACGGCGCGAGGAGGCGCAGTGTGGCACGGGATGCGGCGATGAGAGGCGGCGCGCGGGCACTAGAGCAGGGCGACAAGATGTGCAGCAGGGCATAGATGCGGCGATGTCGGCACGATGAGCTTGCGGGATGGAGATTAGGTCATGGTGCGGTCCAATTTTATGGTGGCCTCGACGGATTAGAAAAGGAAACGAGATAAGAGTTGGAATCTCGCACGACTACTATTGATCGAACGCTCCAGTGGCAATGACCAGATGCTGCCACCTAGAGTTCGGTCAACTCCAGAGAGGTCCAAATCCCCTAGAGTCATGACCAGACGCGTCTAATCCCAACTAACCAGACGTAGCCAGAGTTCGGTCAATCCTATCTTCGTCTTCTTCGCTTGACCAGACATAGGATCACCTTCTGACTAGACATAGGGAGCACACTGTTCCAGCATTCGGTCACTCCTTAGTAGCAACGGTTCACCTCCTATGAACTGATCGGACGCAGGGGAGCAGTGTCTGGTCCAGCGTCCGGTCACTCTTTTTCAGCAAATCTTCAAAGTCCTCTGCGCTGCTTGTTCCCAATCAAGTCCCAACTTCAATAAGATCCAAATAAACACCAATTGGGACTGATATGAGTGACCTCTCTCAAACCCTCAATTTTTTTCAAAATATTTTGCCTTAGGCTATTATTCTTTTTAAGAAAATAGGCAATAAAATGGTGATTGAAGACAAACGACAAAACAACATTCATGCATATGCAATGCAATACTTGAAAGTAATTCTAGTTGCTTGTCAAGTTTGATCCAAGGTTAAGCTTCTTCACACGCTTTTCGGCGGTTATCTTAACCATGTTAGACAAGCCCTAAGTGCATTACCAAAAAGTAAACATGTTGTATATTACAATGCAATGCAAGGGACAACACAAGCTCATTTTCTAGTGAAGTTGCTAAAATCAAGCACATTGAGCTCATTCTTCAACCGACAAAATATTGCCTCATCTAGCAGTTTAGTGAAGATATCCGTCAATTGATCCTCGGTCCTTACACCTTCTAATGAAATATCATTCTTAGCAACATGATCTCTAAGAAAGTGATGGCGGATATCTATGTGCTTGGTGCGAGAGTGTTGAACCAGATTATTAGCAAGTTGTACCACACTCTCATTGTCACACAAAAGAGGTACCTTTTCTAGAACTACACCATAGTCTAGCAAAGTTTGCTTCATGTAAAGTATTTGTGCACAACAAGCACCTGCGGCAATGTATTCCGCTTCGGTGGTGGACAAAGCCACACTATTTTGTTTCTTGGAGGACCAAGACACAAGTGATCTACCAAGCAAATAGCACCCTCCTGATACGCTTTTTCTATCAACTTTGCAATTGGCAGAATCCGAATTGGAATAACCAACTAATTCAAATCTAGCTCCTTTGGGATATCAAAGACCAATGCTTGGTGTGTACTTAAGATACCTAAGGATTCTTTTAATAGCAATCAAATAAGTTTCCTTAGGATTAGCTTGAAATCTAGCACACATACACACACTAAATATGATATCAGGCCTAGATGCGGTTAAATATAACAAGCTACCAATCATAGAGTGGTAGAGAGTTTGATCAACCGTGTTACCTCCCTCATCTAGGTCGAGATGTCCATTAGTTGGCATTGGTGTCTTGATTGGCTTACATTCATCCATTTTGAATCGCTTGAGAAGATCATTTGTATATTTCTCTTGAGAGATGAAAATTACTTCTCTCATTTGCTTGACTTGAAAACCAAGAAACAATGTAAGCTCTCCAATCATTGATATCTCGAACTCCTTCGACATCAATTCACCAAACTCTTTGCAAGAATCTTCATTTGATGATCCAAAGATGATATCATCAACATATACTTGACAAATGAAGATATATCTATCAAGCTTCTTGGTGAATAGTACAGGGTCGACCTTCCCAATGGTGAAGCCCTTCTTGATGAGGAAATCCCAAAGACGCTCATACCAAGCTCTTGGGGCTTGCTTAAGCCCATGTAGCGCCTTGGACAACCTATAAACATGATTAGGATATCTAGGGTCTTCAAACCTGGGAGGTTTATCAACATAGACTAGTTCATTAATAAAGCCATTTAAAAATGCACTTTTAGCATCCATTTGATATAGTTTTATTTCATGATATGATGCATATGCAAGGAGGATACGAATGGCTTCTAGTCTTGCAACCGGTGCAAAGGTCTCTCCAAAATCCAACCCTTCAACTTGAGAGAACCCCTTTGCAACTAGTCTTGCCTTGTTCCTCACAATAACACCTTGATCATCTTGCTTGTTGTAGAACACCCACTTTGTTCCAATGACTCTTGCGCCTTGTGGTCGCTCTTCAAGAGTCCAAACTTCATTGCGAGTGAAGTTGTTCAACTCTTCATGCATGACATTTATCCAATCTGGATCTTGAAGAGCTTCTTCTACCTTAGTAAGCTCAAAGCAAGAGACAAAAGAGTGATGTTCAATAAACGAAGCAAGCTTTTGAGAGCGAGTCATTACTCCCTTTGATGGACTCCTTATGATGAGATCTTGTGGATGAGCTTGTAGTAGAGGTAAATTTCTTCTATTAACCACTTAAGGGGGAGATTATGGAGCATCAACATCATGTGCTTGTGTCACTATTTGCTCATGGGAGACATGAGTGTCTTCATTTTCTACTCTTCCATCTTCATCACCATCTTGTGGCACATTTGATGAAGAAGGTGGATTAATCACTTGCACATCATCTTCATCATCATTAGGATTGATGTCTCCAACTAGAATGTTCTTCATAGCCTCCCTCAATGGTTCATCACCTACATTATTAAGATTCTCATATGCTCCTTGGGAGCTATTAGATTCATCAAATTTCACATCATATATTTCTTCAACCAAGCCGGTGGCATGATTAAATACTCTATATGCTTTGGACTTTGATGAGTAACCAACATGAAAACCAATATCACAACGTCTTTGAAACTTCCCTAGGTGTTACCGCTTCTTGTAGATATAGCATTTGCAACCAAACACCCTAAAGAAGGAGACATTCAGCTTCTTTCCATTGAGCAACTCATAAGGTGTATTGCCAAGGAACTTTTGAAGGAATAGGTGGTTGAATGCATAACATGCGGTGTTGATAGCTTCCGCCCATAGAGTGTTGTACTCATCAAGCATTGTTCTTGCTAGTGTGATCAATGTCTGGTTCTTTCTCTCAACTACACCATTTTATTGAGGAGTATATGTTGTGGAGACCTCATGCTTGATCCCAACTTTATCACAATAGGCTTCAATGTTTGTGTTGTCAAATTATTTCCTATTGTCGCTTCTAATCTTCTTGAGCTTCACTTTAAACTTATTTTGTGCTCTCTTGGCAAACTTCTTGAAGCATGATGCAACTTCAGATTTGTCATGAAGGAAGAACACCCATGTGTATCTTGAGTAGTCATCAACAATCACAAGACAATAAAGATTTCCTCCCAAACTCTTGTATGTTGTTGGTCCAAATAAATCCATATGAAGGAGCTCTAGTACTCTTGTTGTTGACATGAAAGCTTTTGTTTTACAACTTGTTCGTCGGCTTGACATGCACTACAAAGCTTGTCCTTCTCAAACTTCACATCCTTCAACCCTCTCACCAAATCATTCTTCATTAGCTTCTTGGGTGAGCTCATCCCAACATGAGCAAGTCTTCTATGCCATAGCCACCCAAGTATTATTTTGGTGAATAGGCAAGTCTTCAAATTAGGATCTTCAGAGGTGAAGTCCACTAGATATAGGTTGTTGTATCTAAATCCCTTGAATATCATTTGATCATCATCTTTCTTGGATACAACCACTTTCTTCTCGGTAAATAGGCATTGAAAGCCAAGATCACACAATTGTCCAATGGATAGCAAGTTGAAGCTCAATGAAGCAACATATAGCACATTTAAGATTGAATGATCATTTGATATTGCCACTTTGCCCAATCCTTTAACCTTGCCCTTTGAATTATCTCCAAATGTGATTCTTTCTTGTCTATCTACTTCTTCATCTAGTGAGGTGAGCATACAAGGATCACCGGTCATTTGTTGTGTGCAACCACTATCAATTACCCAATGACTTCCACCGATCTTGTAGTTCACCTACACACAAGAGATCAAGCTTTAGGAACCCAAACTTGTTGAGGGCCCTTGACTTTCTCTACAAGTGACTTTACAACCCAAATTTTCTTAGGCATATTCTTGTTGGGAGGTCCTAAGAACGTAACTTTCATTTTTCCACTAGAGTCCTTTCTAAGCATGTAATGAGCATTGAAAGCAAAGGGTCTAGCATGCTTGGGCAAGGGTTGTGGTGGTGGAGTTTGACACTCATGGGCAAAGTGGCCTTCTTGTCCACACTCAAAATACCTCTTTGGCTTTGCCTTTGACTTGTGTTGTTGTTGTTGAGCTTGAGCCTTCTTCTCTTGGTTTACCAAATACCCAATACCACTTCTATCCATCTTCATGATGGTGTTCATTAGTAGCTCACTTTGAAGATGCTTGCCTCTTATGAACTTGCTCAATCCAATCTTGAGATGCTCTTTCTCCAACTTGAGCTTCTTGTTCTCTTCCTTGAGTGCATCATTATTTTTCTCTTCCTTGAGTTTCTTGTTCTCTTCTTTGAGCTTCTCATTCTCAAGAATCAAATCACCATCATGATCAAGAGTTTCTAGCACTATAGTGTTGGTGGTTTTGAGCTCTTCAAGATCTTTCTTGAGCTTTTTATTATCATGCTTGAGCTTGACATACTCATCATAGTTGTCGGTTTCAACCACTTGCTTGCCTTTGCCACTAGATCCTTGCTCAATGCTCTCAACAATTAAATCATCACATGATGTAGCTATATCAATCTTAACAACATCGTTAGTAGCATCATGTGGTTCATTGGATAAAAATTCTTGAGCGATAATAAGATTATCATGATTTATCTTGAGAGTTGTATATTCTTCTTTTAGCATATTGTGGCTAGTGATGAGCTCATTATGTATCCTCTCAAGTTTATCATGTTTTTTAAGCTCTTTCTTAGAAGATTTGAGCTCCTTGAGTTTGGATGATATAGCATCATTTGCTTCTCTAAGCTCAACACTAGCCTTTTCCGCTATGTCACATTTAGCTAAAAGAGAGTCATTCTTAATTTCAAGCTTTTCATTCTTAGCTCTTGACTTTCTAATGATCTTAGTATATTGGTTTAGCAATTTAACAAGATCATCATATGAAGGTGATTCAAATTCATCATCATCACTATCATCATTATTAGCATGATCATCACCACTACTATCATCATCATTTGATACCTTTCGTTCACCCTTGGCTATAAGGCATAGGTGTGTAGAGGATGATGGCGGTGGTGTCGGTGAAGATGATGAAGAGTCAATCACAATGGCGGCCACCTTCTCATTATCACTATCATCATCGGATGAGCAACTAGATGAATCAATGTCCATGAGCCAATCACCGATGATGTACGCCTTCCCATTTTTCTTCTTGTGGAAGTTCTTCTTCTTGCCATCTTTCTTCTTGTATGGCTTGTTTTTCTTCTTTTCATCTTCATCTTCATCACTTGAGTCATCTTTCTTGCCCTTGTTCTTCTTCTTGTACTTGTCTTTCTTGGGTTGGTGCATTGATGTGCTAGATGACCAAGTTCTCCATAATTGTAGCAATCCATCTCGGAGATTGGCTTCCTTCTAGTGCTAGTGAAGAACTTGTTTTTCTTGCCATCAAACTTGATGCCACTCTTGTTGAGCTTCTTTAGCATCTTGGCGGTTCTTCTCACCATGAGAGCAAGACTTGCATCATCAACTTCATCATCACTTGAGCTCTCATACTAATTCTTGCTTTGCCCTTCTCTTGGCTTGCCTTGAATGCTAAGTCTTTGTCTTTCTTCTTGGTAGAGGATGAGCAATCTTGTGGCTTGATGTGCATGTACATCTCATGAGCATTGATCTTTCCCAAGATTTGAGTTGATGTAGCGGTGGAAAGATCACCTTAATGAAGCATGGTCACAATATGCCCATATTTATCAATGGGGAGGACACTCAAGATTTTTCTTACAACATCGGATGGTTGCATTTGAGTGAGTCCAAGCCCATTGACTTTCTCTACAAGAACATTCAAGCGTGAGTACATTTCATTAGCACTCTCTTTAGGAAGCATCTCAAAAGAATTAAGCTTTTTCATTATGAGATGATAGCGTTCCTCATGCTCGCTCTTAGTTCCCTCATGGAGCGCACAAATGTCTGACCATAGTGCATGGGTGTCCTTGTGGTTCCTCACCCGGTTAAACACATCTTTGCAAAGGCCTCTAAAGATGGTGTTTCGAGCCTTTGCATTCCATTTCTCATAGTTCACTTCATCGCCTTGAAGGTGCGTGTGATCCTGAGGTTTTGGGAATTCTTGTGAAGTGGCTCTAAGTATTCCAACATCTAGAGCTTCTAAATACGCCTCCATGCAGATTTTTCAATAAGGAAAATTATCCCCCTCAAAGATAGGAGGAGGTCTATCCCTGTGAGACATCTTTCTCTAGGCGGTTAAGCCTAAATACGTGAGCACAAGGCTCTGATACCAATTGAAAGGATCGAGATGCCCAAGAGAGGGGGGGGGGGTGAATTGGGATAATTCTAAATTTCTTTGCAATAATTAAACCCTACACTTAGCCCACTTCACCCCTTGTGCCTAGAAGTGTTTCTAATGTTCTACCGCACAAAAGTTTTGCAACCTATGTTCTAATCCTACTCTAACATGGCAATTCTATGAATGTAAAGACAAGAATTGAATTGCTCAAAGTAAAGAGAGAAGGAGGAACACGGCAATGTTTTGCCGAGGTATCAGAGAGTCGCCACTCCCCACTAGTCCTCGTTGGAGCACCAGCGCAAGGGTGTAGCTCCCCCTTGATCCGCGCAAGGATCAAGTGCTCTCTACGGGTTGATTCTTCGACACTCCATCACGGTGAATCACCCACAAGCTCTGTCGGATGACCACCAAGCTCCCAATCACCACCAAGCTGTCTAGGTGATGGCGATCACCAAGAGTAACAAGCACGAACTCTCACTTGAACACGACAAGCCTAATGAGAAGGGTGGATGCACACTTTGCTACTCTTACTTTCACTAATGAGGCCTCTCTCTTGGATTCTCAAATCTCAATCACCTCACTATGACCTTGCTCTTCTTGGCACTCTCAAGGGTGTTTCTCAGCTATTGGAATGAGCAAAAGTGATCCCTTGAGTGAATAGAGAAAGTATTTATAACCCCTCATTCAAAATGAACCGTTATGTGCTACTGCGGGGTGACCGGACACTCCGGTCAATTCTCCCCACAACCAAGTAGTGAAGTTGTGACCGAACTCTGACCAGTGTCTGGTCACAAAAATTGCTCTTTGGAACCTTACTGATGTTGACCAAACTCTAGAACCTAGCGTCCGGTCACTTTGTTGCTCAGCGTCTGGTCAGTAACCGGAACCTGACCAGTGTCCTGTCAGCACTGTTCGGACACGTCCGATCAGGATTCTCCCTCTCTGGAACCTTACTGGAGTTGACCGAACTCTAGCACCCAGCGTCCGATCAGGATTCTCCCTCTCTAGAACCTTACTGGAGTTGACCGAACTCTGGCACCCAGCGTCCGATCACATTTCACTCAGCGTCCGGTCACATCCAAATGACTTTACCTTGATCAAATGAACTAACTGGACTCTATGCCAGCGTCCAGTCACATCGAAACCAGTGTCTGGTCAATATTTAACTCTCCATTCACTTCAAACTCGCAATCATATGTGAATGAAGTTTGCTCCAATTGATCTAAGGGCTATTTTAGAGCTACCTAGTGCTAGATTTGATAAGTGTGCACCACACCTAACCCACTAGACTCACCTAGGTCAAGCTACCCATCCATACCCCTCTTAATAGTACGGCCAAAGGAAAAACAAAGTCCTAAACTACTCTAAGTGTCTCTTTAACTCCAAACGACACTTAGAACTAGTCCATCATTAACCTTGTCATTCATCCTTTGAAAACCGAAACAATTTCCATCGTAGGGGCATGACAACCATGATTGCCCAATCAATTGCCATTACTATGACCTAACTTAATTGCATCTGTAAAACACACGTTAGTCACAGTAATCTCGTATTGTCATTAATCACTGAAACCCAACTAGGGGCCTAGATGCTTTCAGTGGATTCCGGTTCTTTCCGGACCGACCGATTGGAGGCGGGGATGGTGGAGGTCTAAGCACCACACAGAGTCCAAGACTTAGGAGTGGGGGCTTGGAGTCCAAGTTTGGATGGCGACCTGGACCCCTTGAAAGGTCCTAATATGGCTAGAGGGGGGGTGAATAGTCTATTTAAAAAATCTACAAATCAACTAGAGCAATTTGATTAGTATGACAAATAGCGAAATACAAACTTGCTCTAGCTCTACAAGGGTTGCAAGCCACCTATCCAACAATTCTAGTTGCAATGATTACTAGGCACACAACTTACAATGTTACTACTCACTAAGAGCTCTCAATCTTGCTACTCTAAAGAGCTCCACTTTATGAACTTAAAATAACAAAGCAAGCTCTCAATTCTAATTACACTAAAGAGTTTGCCACAACTAGTTTGCAAGAATATCAATAAGTGAGTAGGGTGATTATACCATCATGTAGAGGAGTGAACCAATCACAAGATGAATACTAAATCAATCACCGAGAGAATACCAAAGGGCAAGAGACAACCAATTTTTCTTCCGAGGTTCACGTGCTTGCCGGCACGCTAGTCTCTATTGTGTCGACCAACACTTGGTGGTTCGGTGGCTAAGAGGTGTTGCACGAACCTCATCCACACAATTGGACATCGCAAGAACCTACCCACAAGTGAGGTAACTCAATGACACAAGCAATCCACTAGAGTTACCTTTTAGCTCTCCGCCGGAGAAGGCACAAGACATCTCACAATCACCACGATCGGAGCCGGAGACAATCACCAACCTCCGCTCAACGATCCTCGCTGCTCCAAGCCATCTAGGTGGCGGCAACTACCAAGAGTAACAAATAAATCCTACAGCAAAACACGAATGTCAAGTGCCACTAGATGCAATCACTCAAGCAATGCACTTGGATTCTCTCCCAATCTCATAATGATGATGAAACAATGATGGAGATGAGTGGGAGGGCTTTGGCTAAGCTCACAAGGTTGTTATGTCAATGCAAAATGTCCAAGAGAGTGAGCTTGAGCCGGCCATGGGGTTTAAATAGAAGCCCCCACGAAATAGAGCCGTTGTACCCCTTCACTAGGCACAACTCGAGATGACCAGATGCTCCGGTCAGTTCGACCGGACGTAGGACCCCAACGTCCAGTCGCCTGATGCTTGCCATGTGTCATCGGCTTCAAATGCCGATCGCCTGATCTCAACGGTCAAGTGATGACCGGATGCGCTGCTGCAAAGTGACCGGACGCTAGACCCCCAGCGTCCGGTCGTTTCCAGTAAGCATCCATTTGCGGATCCACGACCGGACACGTCCGGTCATGCTTGATCGGACTCACTCGGCGTCCAGTCACTCAATGTTTCCTCTGTGCGCCTCACATTAGCATACGTCAGCACTGACTAGACACACCTAGCCAGCATCCGATCACTCTTCGCGCCAGCATCCGGTCACAAGACCGAGACGCGTGCTCACTGCTGCTACTGACCAAACTTTGAACCCAGCGTTCGGTCACTGCTCCACCAGCGTCCGGTCACTCTATGAACCCCTGTCTTTTCTATATAGGGCGCCGGTGGCACCATCGGACTGTCCACACTCTACGGGCGGACACTCCACCGGTGAAGTTTCTAACCCTTGCTCAAATATGCCAACCACCAAGTGTATCACCTTGTGCACATGTGTTAGCATATTTTCACAAAATACTTTCAAGGGTGTTAGCACTCCACTAGATCCTAGATGCATATACAATGAGTTAGAGCATCTAGTGGCACTTTGATAACCACATTTCAATACGAGTTTCACCCCTCTTAATAGTACGGCTATCTAACCTAAATGTGATCACACTCGCTAAGTGTCTTGATCACCGAAACAAAATGGCTCCTACTATTTATACCTTTGCCTTGAGCCTTTTGTTTTTCTCTTTCTTCTTTTCAAGTTCAAGCATTTGATCATCACCATGCCATCACCATCGTCATGATCTTCACCATCGCTTCATCACTTGGAGTAATGCTACCTATCTCATAATCACTTTGATAAACTAGGTTAGCACTTAGGGTTTCATCAATTAACCAAAACCAAACTAGAGCTTTCACCCCTTGATAGGAGAGTGGTGGGTTGGTCTTGCTTGTGCCTGGGGTACAAGCGAGGCGTGTGTTTCAGGGTACCCAGCTGGGATACATCGGTTCATGAATCGCCGTGTGATACAGTATGACTTGGCTATGGTCTAGCACCGTAGTAAGAACTGGAACTCGAAAGGTGATAAAATAATTCTGATTGCTTACCACCTGCTTGAAAGTAGCATAGGTGCTTACATAGAATGGTTAATTAATGAACTAATGATGACTGCTAATAAAATTGAATATAAGGACGTACGTTTAGTAATACTTCCACAGATGCAATAATCCACAAGCCGAATAAGCCTTGTATATCCTTGGAGTCTTTTATTTTTCTCCTATCGGATAAGTCTTGCTGAATACAATTGAGTACTCAGGTTTTTATTCCCCTTGCTGCAGGTGATCGGAGGATACTTAGAGCTGACTCTTATGTGGAAAAACCTCCTGGTGGGCTCAGCGAGGATTCCTTTCGCACTACGACCGTAGTGTTTATTTATAACCCTCATGAAAGGTTTTTATAAGAAAAGATGTAAAAATCTGTTGGCATCTCTTGTATATAAATGTCTACTATGTTAATACTCCACCATGTCATTAACTTAATCCTGCTTCCTTTGTAACTCTGATAACATTGTTATATTCTGCTGTTATAATAAATTGAGGTAATATTTTGGTACTGTAATAAAGTGATGTAAGAAATGACTTAAGAATGTTATAAGCTTTATTCTCTCATTTATGATCCTAATGAAAAAATATGGATTTTCGAGTTTTCCCTTGGGGTGTGCTCGACGGGACCGTGTAGTTTAGTGTCGTCTCTTGAGTACTTAGTGTCTAATGGAAGAAAAGTACTCCTAGAAGGCATTGGATTAGGCGGTTCTGCCACCATTTAACTATTTTGCTCAATATAATTCGCCAAAATAGTATTTTAACAATAGTTCAAGTGTTTGTCGACTTAACGAAAAGAGCTTATCTTAACGTCAAATTTGATTTTTGAGCTCCCAAAACACTAGTTAACAACATCTATTTTCCAAAAGTTAAAGTCGCATTTTCATCTGCTAAACTTGTACTTTAATTTTTATTTAAGTACTACATACAAGTTATGTTTGATCCTTGTTTCTAGAAATTGTTTTTCACCTCACGTGCGTTATAAATTTTTAAAACCCAGAAACTTGTTAGGCTAATCCTTCTCGAACCTAAATCTCAGTGCTAAGTAAGCTTGTAACACCAGGGGTGTTACAGTCTTGTTTTCCAATTATTCCATTCCTTTTAGGGTGTGGCTAGCGTCAAGACGCTAGCACCCGTCGGAACGCCCATGTCTGTCCCGCATGCAGCTCGCGTGCTACATACTTCGCATGTTGATGCTCGCAAATTGCTGCACACCCATGCTGCTGCGTGTCTACGCCTGCTGTTGTGCATGGACATGGGGACTTCCCCTGCATGCAGGGACCTCCTCCGCCTATGCTCGCTTCCCTCACCTGCTAATGAAAACACTTACAACATGAAGCATTTGTTGCAAAAATACGTCTAAAACAGGTAAAACATTTGAAACATAAGCTTGCAACATGTGTATAGCCACTACAACATATGCAACGCCTCAGATAAAATACTTGCAAGATATATCTAAAACAATTGAAACATGTGAAACATACATGTATAGCCACAACAACATATGTAATATCTAGATAAAACACTAGCAACTTGCAACACGAAAACACTTGCTGCAATATAAAAATGAAAACACATGAAACATTTGGAACATACCCTTGTGAAACATATAGGGTGTGTTTGGCTCATAGCCGCACAACGCCACAACTGAACCACGGCACGCTGCATGCGTTTGGTTGATGCCGCATTTTGCGCATGCCAAAGGTGCGACACCTCTTGTTGTACAAAATGCCGCCTTCTCTCACCAAATATCTGGCGCCCGTTTTGTTCACCGCACATTTGGAGCGCCAGAGCTATGGTGCGGCATCCCATGACTAATGGCCAAAAGCGCCCATAAAACATCCAGATCGAAACACTTGCAACACACGTCTAAAACAGATGAAACATTTTGAATAAACTCTTGCAACATTCATCTGAAACACTTGCAACATCCCGATCTACTTTTGCAACATCTATATAAAGCATTTGTAACATACCTCTGAAACATCTATAACTCTTGAAACATACGCTTGGAACATGTACTTTTAGCGCAGCACACCATCTCCTTGCTACTTGCAAGAATGGAGGCTCGTCGGCGTGTGGAGTTCACCAAAGGAAGTAGCCCGGCGCCACTCGTAGACGACGGGCCGACGGTAGTGGTTGTGCAATGCAGCAAGGAGTCAGCGTCTGCATGACTAGGAGAGGGAGCCAGATCTGCTGGGGAGCCACTCGTGCCTAGCCTGCCGCTCTAGTTCGCCTATGACCGGGGCTGTTGATGCCGTTGCATAGCCGTGTCAAGGGCCGCTCGGGCCTCCGTGTCGTGGCCCGCTTATGCTGAGGCCACACCCAGGCTGCTGCGTCGTCACACTAGGGCGCTTGCCCACACCGCAACGAGAGAGATGGAGAGAGTAGCACTGGAGGCACGCGCGAGAGAAAAAGTGGAGGCAGAGAGGCACTAGAGAGAGGAGTGGTGGCAGATATTTTTCATGGCATGCATGCGAACAGTACATGCGCGGGTGGGTCGGGTCCATCCGGACTATAAATGTCAATGGGGCCCCATTCCCTGAATCCCCGTGGGGAATTCACCCATTAGGGAACGGGGATGGTATGAATTCTACCCCCATGGAGGATTAAACGGGGCTAAAGTTATCCCCGTCGGAGATCATGGGGGGCGGGGATGGTATGCAGGCCCCCGTCCCTGCTTCCCATGGGGACCCGATTCCAAAGGCCCATTGAAAGCATCTAGGCCCCTAGTTGGGTTTTGGTGATTAATGATAATACAAGATTACTATGACTAACGTGTATTTTGCAGAGGCAATTAAGTTAGGTCATGGTAATGGAGATCGATTGGGCAATCGAGATGGTCATGCCCCTATGATGGAAATCATTTCAATTTTCAAAGGATGGACGACAAGGTTAAGGATGACTAGTTCTAAGTGTCGATTGGAGTTGGAGTGACACTTAGAGTAGTTTAAGACTTTGTTTTTCCTTTGGCCGTACTATTAAGGGGGGTATGGACGGGTAGCTTGACCTAGGTGAGTCTAGTGAGTTAGGTGTGGTGCACACTTGTTTAAACTAGCTCTAGGTAGCTCCTACGAATGCCTAAGATCCATTGGAGCAAACTTCATTCACATATGATCAAGAGTTGGAAGTGAATGGAGGGTCAAATGCTGACCGGACGCTGGCTCTGGTGCGACCGGACGCTGGCCGCAGGGTCCGGTCAGTTCATTTGATCAACAGTCTACGTTCGGTGCGAACGGATGCTGGAGAGGTCAAGTGACCAGACGCTGAGAGGCAGCGTCCGCTCGACTCTAGTAAGGTTCTAGAGAAGGGAATCTACGACCGGACGTGTCCGGTCAGTACTGACCGGACCCTGGGGGTTCAGCGTCCTGTCGAGTACAGTAAGGTTCCAATAAGGGTTTAATGCGACTGGACGTGTCCGGTCAGTGGTGACCAGACCCTGCCAGCGTCCGGTCAACTCATTTTCACTGGTTCGCGGGTTGAACTGACCGGAGCGTCCGGTCACCCCATAGAAGCTCATAACGGTTCATTTTTCATGCTGCCTTATAAATCAAAGCTCCACTCATGTGTGGAGTTACTTTTGCTCATTCCAATAGCTGAGAAACACATTTGTGAGTGCCAAGAAGAACAAGGTCCTTGTGAGGTGATTGAGATTTGAGAATCCAAGAGAGTAGCCTCATTAGTGAATCAAGAGTAGCAAAGTGTGCATCCATCTTCTCATTAGGCTTCGCGTGGTCAAGTGAGAGTCCGTGCGTGTTACTCTTGGTGATCACCATCACCTAGACGGCTTGGTGGTGATTGGGAGCTTGGTGATCACCTAGCGGAGCTTGTGGGTGACCCAACTCAAGTTGTGAGCGGCTTTGGGTGATTCGCCGCAACGGAGTGTCGAAGAATCAACCCGTAGAGAGCACTTGATCCTTGCGTGGATCAAGGGGGAGCTACACCCTTATGTGGGTGCTCCAACGAGGACTAGTGGGGAGTGGTGACTCTCCGATACCTCGGCAAAACATCACTGCGTTCCTCTCTCTCTATTTACTTTAAGCATCTACTTTGAGTATTTACTTTGAGCAATTCAATACTTGTTTTTACATTCATAGAATTGCCATGCTAGAGTAAGTTTGGAACATAGGTTACAAGTCCGTTGTGCGTTAATTTGATAGAAACACTTTTCTAGGCACAAGGGGTTAATTGGGCTATCCGTATGATTTGATTATTGCAAGAGAATTTAGAATTAGCCCAATTCACCCCCCTCTTGGGCATCTTGATCCTTTCAATTGGTATCAGAGCCTCGTGCTCACATTTTAAGCTTAATCGCTTTGAGCAAGATGTCTCACGGGGATGGACCTCCTCCTATCTTTGAGGGAGATGACTTTCCATATTGGAAAATCCGCATGGAGGCGTACTTAGAAGCTCTAGATGTTGGTATTCTTAGAGCCGCCTCTCAAGGCTTCCCAAAACCTCAGGATGCTACTAACCTACAAGGCGATGAGGTTAACTATGAAAAATGGAATGCAAAGGCTCAAAACACCATCTTTAGAGGCCTTTGCAAAGATGTGTTCAATCATGTAAGGAACCACAAAGACGCCCATGCACTATGGTCGGACATTTGTGCGCTCCATGAGGGAGCCAAGAGTGAGCGTGAGGAACGCTATCATCTTATGATTAAAAAGCTAAATTCTTTTGAGATGCTTCCCAAAGAAAGTGCTAATGAGATGTATTCTCGTTTAAATGTTCTTGTAGAGGAAGTCAATGGGCTTGGACTTACTCAAATGTCACCATCTGACGTTGTGAGAAAGATCTTGAGTGTCCTCCCCATTGACAAATATGGGCACATTGTGACTGTGCTACATCAAGGTGATCTTTCCGCCACTACACCGACACAAATCTTGGGAAAGATCAATGCTCACGAGATGTACATGCACATCACACCACAAGATGGCTCATCCTCTACAAAGAAGAAAGAGAAGGATTTAGCATTCAAAGCTAGCCAAGATAAGGGCAAAGCAAGACTTGAGTATGAGAGCTCAAGTGATGAAGAAGATGATGAAGAAAGTCTTGCTCTTATGGTGAAGAAGACCGCCAAGATGCTAAAGAAGCTAAACAAGAGTGGCATCAAGTTTGACGGCAAGAAGAAGTTCTTCACTAGCTCAAGAAGAAAGCCAATCTCCGAGATGGATTGCTACAATTGTGGCAAACTTGGCCATCTAGCTCATCAATGCACAAAGTCCAAGAAAGACAAGTTCAAGAACAAGAACAAGGGCAAGAAAGATGACTCAAGCAATGAAGATGAAGATGAGAAGAAAAAGAAAAGCCATACAAGAAGAGAGATGGCAAAAAGAGGGACTTCTACAAGAAGAAGAAGAGTGGAAAGGCCTACATCGTCGGTGATTGGCTCACAAACATTGATTCATCAAGTGGATCATCCGATGATGATAGTGACAATGAGAAGGTGGCTGCCATTGCTATTGATCTTGCATCTTCACCGCCACCATCGCCATCATCCTCTACTCACCTATGCCTTATGGCCAAGGGTGAACGCAAGGTAACTAAGAATGATGATAGTAGTGATGATGAGCAAGCTAGTGATGATGATAGCGATAGCGATGATGATGATTCACCTACATATGATGATCTTGTCAAAATACTAAGAAAATACACTAAGATCATTAGAAAGAGTAGAGCTACAAATAAAAAGCTTGATGCTAAAAATGACTCACTTTTAGCAAAATGTGATACATTGGAAAAGGCCAATGATGAGCTTAGAGAAACTAATGATGCTATATCATCCAAACTCAAAGAGCTCAAATCTTCTCAGAAATAGCTTAAAGATAAACATGATAAACTTGAGTAGGTGCACAATGAGCTCATCACTAGCCACAACAAGCTAAAAGATGAATACACTACTCTTAAGATCAATCATGATACTCTTGTTATTGCTTAAGAATTTTTACCAAATGAGCCACATGATGCTACTAACCATGTTGTCAAGATTGATATAGCTACTCCATATGATGATTTAATTGATGAGAGCATTGAGCATGGATCTAGTAGCAAAGGCAAGCAAGTGGTTGAGTGCAATGACTATGATGAATATGTCAAGCTCAAGAACACAAATGAAAAGCTTATGAAAGATCTTGAAGAAATGAAAAGCCACAACACCATTGTGCTAGAAACTCTTGATCATGACAAAGAGTTGGTTCTTGAAAATGAGAAGCTCAAAGAAGAAAACAAGAAGCTCAAGGAAGAGAAGAAAGATGATGCTCTAAAGGAAGAAAATAAGAAGCTTAAGTTGGAGAAAGAGCATCTCAAGATTGGGTTGAGCAAGTTTGCTAGAGGCAAGCACCTTCAAAGTGAGCTACTCATGAACACCATCATGAAGATGGATAGAAGTGGTATTGGATATGTGGCTAGTATAGAGAAGAAGAAGGCTCAAGCTCAACAACAACAATCAAAGCCAAAGCCAAAGCCAAAGAGATGTTTTGAGTGTGGACAAGAAGGCCATTTTGCTCATGAGTGTCAAACTCCATCGCCACAACCCTTTCCCAAGCATGCTAGACTCTTTGCTTTCAATGCTCACTACATGCTTAGAAAAGATTCTAGTGGAAAGATGAAAGTCATGTTCTTAGGACCCCCTAACAAGAGTAGGCCTAAGAAGATTTAGGTGGCTAAGTCACTTGTTGAGAAGGTGAAGGGCCCTCAACAAGTTTGGATTCCTAAAGCTTGAATCTCTTGTGTGTAGGTGAGCTACAAGACCGAAGGAAGTCATTGGGTTATTGATAGTGGTTGCACTCAACATATGACCGGTGATCCTTGTATGTTCACCTCACTAGATGAAGAGGTAGATGAACAAGAGAAAATAACATTTGGAGATAATTCAAAGGGCAAGGTTAAAGGATTGGGCAAAGTGGCAATATCAAATGATCATTCCATCTCCAATGTGCTCTATGTTGCTTCATTGAGCTTCAACTTGCTATCCGTTGGGCAATTATGTGATCTTGGCTTCCAATGCTTGTTCACCGAGAAGGAGGTTGTTGTATCCAAGGTAGATGACAATCAAGTGATATTCAATGGATTTAGATACAACAACTTATATCTAGTTGACTTCATCTCCAAAGATGCAAATTTGAAGACTTGCCTATTCACCAAAACAACACTTGGGTGGCTATGGCATAGAAGACTTGCTCATATTGGGATAAGCTCACTCAAGAAGCTTATGAAGAATGATTTGGTGAGAGGGTTGAAGGATGTGAAGTTTGAGAAGGACAAGCTTCGTAGTGCATGTCAAGCCGGCAAGCAAGTTGCAAATACTCATCCAACCAAAGCTTTCATGTCAACCACAAGAGTGCTAGAACTCCTACATATGGATTTATTTGGACCAACAACATACAAGAGTTTGGGAGGGAATCTCTATTGTCTTGTGATTGTGGATGACTATTCAAGGTATACATAGGTATTCTTCCTTCATGACAAATCCGAAGTTGCATCTTGCTTCAAGAAGTTTGCTAAGAGAGCTCAAAATGAATTTGAAGTGAAGCTAAAAAAGATTAGAAGTGACAATGGGAAAGAATTTGACAACATAAACATTGAAGCCTATTGTGATGAAGTTGGGATCAAGCATGAAGTCTCCGCAACGTATACTCCTCAACAAAATGGTGTAGTTGAGAGGAAGAACCGGACTTTGATCACTCTTGCAAGGACAATGCTAGATGAGTACAACACCCCCGAAGCTCTATGGGTAGAAGCAATCAACACCGCATGCTATGCATCAAACCGTCTATTCCATCAAAAGTTCCTTGGCAAGACACCTTATGAGTTGCTCAATGGGAAGAAGCCGGACGTCTCCTTCTTTAGGGTGTTTGGTTGCAAATGCTACATCTACAAGAAGCGGCAACACCTAGGGAAGTTCTAAAGACATTGTGATATTGGTTTTCTTATTGGTTACTCATCGAAGTCCAAAGCATATAGAGTATTTAATCATGCCACCGGCTTGGTTGAAGAAATATATGATGTGGAATTTGATAAATCTAATGGCTCCCAAGGAGCACATGAGAATCTTGATGATGTAGGTGATGAACCATTGAGGGAGGTTATGAAGAATATTCCGGTGGGAGACATCAAGCCAAAAGATGATGAAGATGATGTACAAGTCATTAACTAACCTTCTTCATCAAGTGTGCCATAAGATGGTGAAAAAGATGGGAGAGTAGAAAATGAAGATACTCATATCTCCCATGAGCAAATGGTGGTACAAGCACAAGATGTTGATGCTCCACAACCTCCTTCTCAAGTGGTCAATAGAAGAAATACACCTCTCCTACAAGATCATCCACAAGATCTCATCATAGGGAGTCCATCAAAGGGTGTAATGACTCGATCTCAAAAACGTACTTCATTTATTGCTCATCACTCTTTTGTCTCTTGCTATGAGCCTACCAAGGTAGAAGAAGCTCTTAAAGATCCGGATTGGATCAATGCTATGCATGAAGAGTTGAATAACTTCACTCGCAATGAAGTTTGGACTCTTGAAGAGCGACCAAAAGGTGCAAGAGTCATTGGAACAAAGTGGATGTTCTGCAACAAGCAAGATGATCAAGGTGTTGTTGTGAGGAACAAGGCAAGACTAGTTGCAAAGGGGTTCTCTCAAGTTGAAGGTTTGGATTTTGGAGAGACCTTTGCACCGGTTGCAAGATTAGAAGCCATCTGTATCCTTCTTGCATATGCATCATATTATGAAATGAAACTATATCAAATAGATGTGAAAAGTACATTTTTAAATGGCTTTATTAATGAACTAGTCTATGTTGATCAAGCTCCCATGTTTGAACACCCTAGATATCCTAATCATGTTTATAGGTTGTCCAAGGCACTATATGGGCTTAAGCAAGCCCCAAGAGCTTGGTATGAGTGCCTTCGGGACTTCCTCATTAAGAAGGGCTTCACCATTGGGAAGGTCGACACCACACTATTCACCAAGAAGCTTGATGGGCATATCTTCATTTATCAAGTATATGTTGATGATATCATCTTTGGATCATCAAATGAAGACTCATGCAAAGAATTTGGTGAATTGATGTCGAAGGAGTTCGAGATGTCAATGATTGGTGAGCTTATATTCTTTCTTGGTTTTCAAGTCAAGCAAATGAAAGAAGGCATCTTCATCTCTCAAGAGAAATACACAAAAGATCTTCTCAAGAGATTCAAGATGGATGAGTGTAAGCCAATCAAGACACTAATGCCTACCAATGGACATCTCGACCTAGATGAGGGAGGTAACCCGATTGATCAAACTTTCTACCGCTCCATGATTGGTAGTTTGTTATATTTGACCGCATCTAGGCCCGACATCATGTTTAGTGTGTGTATGTGTGCTAGATTTCAAGCTAGTCCTAAGGAAACACATTTAATTGCCATAAAAAGAATCCTTAGGTATCTTAAGCACACACCAAACATTGGCCTTTGGTATCCCAAAGGAGTTGATATAAAAAGCATATCCGGAGGGTACCATTTGCTTGGTAGATCACTTGTGTCTTGGTCCTCTAAGAAACAAAATAGTGTGGCTTTGTCCACCGCCGAAGCAGAATACATTACCGCGGGTGCTTGTTGTGCACAAATTTTATACATGAAACAAACTTTGCTAGACTATGGTGTAGTTCTAGAAAAGGTACCTCTTTTGTGCGACAATAAAAGTGCGGTAAAACTTGCTAATAATCCGGTTCAACACTCTCGCACCAAGCACATAGATATCCGCCATCACTTTCTAAGAGATCATGTTGCTAAAAATGATATATCACTAGAAGGTGTAAGAACCGAAGATCAATTAGCGGAATTCTTCACTAAACCGCTAGATGAGGCTACATTTTGTAGATTGTGGAATGAGCTCAATGTACTTGACTTTAGCAACTTCACTAAAAATTGAGCTTGTGTTGTCCCTTGCATTCATTGTAATATACAACATGTTTAATTTTTGGCAATACATATAGGGCTTGTCTAACATGGTTAAGATAACCATCGAAAAGCATGTGAAGAAGCTTAACCTTGGATCAAACTTGACAAGCAACTAGATTTACTTACAAGTATTGCATATGCATGAATGTTGTTTTGTCGTTTTGTTCTATTTGCCCTCTTATTGACTATTTTCTTAAAAAGAATTATAGCCTAAGGCAAAATATTTTGAAAAATATGAGGGTTTGAGAGAGGTCACTCACATCAGTCCCAATTGGTGTTTATTTGGATTTTATTCAAGTTGGGACTTGATTGGGAACAGGCAGCGCGAAGGAACTTTGAAGATTTGCTGGAAAAGGTGCATCGGACGCTGCACCGGACGCTACTGTCCAGCGTCCGGTCAGTTCACAGGAGGTGAACTGCTGCTGAAGGAGTGACCGGACACTGTGTTTGTGCGTCTGGTCAGGAAGGGATCCAGCGTTCGGTCATTTGAAGAAGGAACATGCTATACTAACTGGATCCTGCCTGCGTCCAGTCATGGACCACTGGACGCGTCCGATCGTGATTCCAGAGGAATTGGACCTCTCTGCAACGTATACTCCTCAACAAAATGGTGTAGTTGAGATGAAGAACCGGACTTTGATCACTCTTGCAAGGACAATGCTAGATGAGTACAACACCCCCGAAGCTCTATGGGTAGAAGCAATCAACACCGCATGCTATGCATCAAACCGTCTATTCCATCAAAAGTTCCTTGGCAAGACACCTTATGAGTTGCTCAATGGGAAGAAGCCGGACGTCTCCTTTAGGGTGTTTGGTTGCAAATGCTACATCTACAAGAAGCGGCAACACCTAGGGAAGTTCTAAAGACATTGTGATATTGGTTTTCTTATTGGTTACTCATCGAAGTCCAAAGCATATAGAGTATTTAATCATGCCACCGGCTTGGTTGAAGAAATATATGATGTAGAATTTGATAAATCTAATGGCTCCCAAGGAGCACATGAGAATCTTGATGATGTAGGTGATGAACCATTGAGGGAGGTTATGAAGAATATTCCGGTGGGAGACATCAAGCCAAAAGATGATGAAGATGATGTACAAGTCATTAACTAACCTTCTTCATCAAGTGTGCCACAAGATGGTGAAAAAGATGGGAGAGTAGAAAATGAAGATACTCATATCTCCCATGAGCAAATGGTGGTACAAGCACAAGATGTTGATGCTCCACAACCTCCTCCTCAAGTGGTCAATAGAAGAAATACACCTCTCCTACAAGATCATCCATAAGATCTCATCATAGGGAGTCCATCAAAGGGTGTAATGACTCGATCTCAAAAACTTACTTCATTTATTGCTCATCACTCTTTTGTCTCTTGCTATGAGCCTACCAAGGTAGAAGAAGCTCTTAAAGATCCGGATTGGATCAATGCTATGCATGAAGAGTTGAATAACTTCACTCGCAATGAAGTTTGGACTCTTGAAGAGTGACCAAAAGGTGCAAGAGTCATTGGAACAAAGTGGATGTTCTGCAACAAGCAAGATGATCAAGGTGTTGTTGTGAGGAATAAGGCAAGACTAGTTGCAAAGGGGTTCTCTCAAGTTGAAGGTTTGGATTTTGGAGAGACCTTTGCACCGGTTGCAAGATTAGAAGCCATCCATATCCTCCTTGCATATGCATCACATCATGAAATGAAACTATATCAAATGGATATGAAAAGTGCATTTTTAAATGGCTTTATTAATGAACTAGTCTATGTTGATCAACCTCCCGAGTTTGAAGACCCTAGATATCCTAATCATGTTTATAGGTTGTCCAAGGCACTATATGGGCTTAAGCAAGCCCCAAGAGCTTGGTATGAGCACCTTTGGGACTTCCTCATTGAGAAGGGCTTCACCATTGGGAAGGTCGACACCACACTATTCACCAAGAAGCTTGATGGGCATATCTTCATTTGTCAAGTATATGTTGATGATATCATCTTTGGATCATCAAATGAAGACTCATGCAAAGAATTTGGTGAATTGATGTCGAAGGAGTTCGAGATGTCAATGATTGGTGAGCTTACATTCTTTCTTGGTTTTCAAGTCAAGCAAATGAAAGAAGGCATCTTCATCTCTCAAGAGAAATACACAAAAGATCTTCTCAAGAGATTCAAGATGGATGAATGTAAGCCAATCAAGACACCAATGCCTACCAATGGACATCTCGACCTAGATGAGGAAGGTAACCCTGTTGATCAAACTCTCTACCGTTCTATGATTGGTAGCTTGTTATATTTAACCGCATCTAGGCCCGATATCATGTTTAGTGTGTGTATGTGTGCTAGATTTCAAGCTAGTCCTAAGGAAACACATTTAATTGTCGTAAAAAGAATCATTAGGTATCTTAAGCACACACCAAGCATTGGCCTTTGGGATCCCAAAGGAGCTATATTTGAATTAATTGGCTATTCTGATTCTGATTACGCCGGATACAAAGTTGATAGAAAAAGCACATCCAGAGGGTGCCATTTGCTTGGTAGATCACTTGTGTCTTGGTCCTCCAAGAAATAAAATAGTGTGGCTTTGTCCACCGCCGAAGCGGAATACATTGCCATGGGTGCTTGTTGTGCACAAATTTTATACATGAAACAAACCTTGCTAGACTATGGTGTAGTTTTAGAAAAGGTACCTCTTTTGTGCGACAATGAAAGTGCGGTAAAACTTGCAAATAATCCGGTTCAACACTCTCGCACCAAGCACATAGATATCCGCCATCACTTTCTAAGAGATCATGTTGCTAAAAATGATATATCACTAGAAGGTGTAAGAACCGAAGATCAATTAGCAGACATCTTCACTAAACCGCTAGATGAGGCTACATTTTGTAGATTGCGGAATGAGATCAATGCACTTGACTTTAGCAACTTCACTAAAAATTGAGCTTGTGTTGTCCCTTGCATTCATTGTAATATACAACATGTTTAATTTTGGGCAATGCATATAGGGCTTGTCTAACATGGTTAAGATAACCGCCGAAAGGCGTGTGAAGAAGCTTAACCTTGGATCAAACTTGACAAGCAACTAGATTTACTTACAAGTATTGCATGTGCATGAATGTTGTTTTGTCGTTTTGTTCCATTTGCCCTCTTATTGCCTATTTTCTTAAAAAGAATTATAGCCTAAGGCAAAATATTTTGAAAAAATATGAGGGTTTGAGAGAGGTCACTCACATCAGTCCCAATTGATGGTTATTTGGATCTTATTCAAGTTGGGACTTGATTAGGAACAAGCAGCGCGAAGGAACTTTGAAGATTTGCTGGAAAAGGTGCACCGGACGCTGTTGTCCAGCGTTCGGTCAGTTCATAGGAGGTGAACTGCTGCTAAAGGAGTGACCGGACGCTGCGTTTGTGCGTCCGGTCAGGAAGGGATCCTGCGTCCGGTCGTTTGAAGGAAAAACAGGCTGTACTGACCGGACTCTACCTACGTCCAGTCATGGACCACCGGACGCGTCCGGTCTCGATTCTAGAGGAATTGGACCTCTCTGGAATTGACCGGACACTGGGTGGTAGCGTCCGGTCGCTACCACCGGAGCGTCCGGTCAGTGGATTTCGTGCGGCATCAGCACTCTTCTTCTGTTTCCTTCTCTGTCGCGTTTGGGATCCTCATTTAACCGTAGCCATCGCGTTTTTTCCCTTGACCTAACCCGTACGCCGCCGCAGCTTCCGTGCCCTAGCCGCGCGCCACCACCGTCCGCCCCTGCTCTGCGCCCTCGCTAGCCGCGCACGCCGTTGAGCCTCCTCGCGTGCTCTAGCCTCGCACCACCGCATCCGCAGGCCTCCAGCAACCGTGCCGCCATAGCCTTGCCCACGCCACCGAGCACCGCGCGCCCAAGCCACCGTGCGTCCACCGCGCCGAGCATCCAAGCTCTAGCCCTTGCCTCCTTGATTGGTTGGTAAGGCCTAATCCCTGTTTTGAATTTGTCATGCTTGTGACCTAAATCCATTGCAAATCACTGATTTCAAATAATCTAGGGCCGCCGATTCATCGCAGTTCTTCGCAACCCTAGCCCTAGGCGGTTCTGAGGTTTCCCCCGCGTGACACGTCTCTCCTTCTCTTGGATCGCCGGTTCGTCAGGTAGCATGCCCGTCGTCTCAATTTTGTACCTACATTGCTTGCTTCCTAGGTCTTTCGCATCTATTAGATATATTATATTCATTTGTATATCCATCTATTCCATCATGCAGCGAGTTGGTGCCGTTGAGGTTCTTGTGGCAGTTGTCAGACAACTCGGAGCCAAGCTCGTGAGTACGGATCGAGGCCAAGCCTCAGGAGTGTCAGTTTGACAGTTGATCTTCATCAGCGGTAGTTCATCCTCTTGTCAGATCAGATGGCTCGCACGAAGAACGTTGGTGGTGGTTCAGGTGATGACAATCGAAGGCCCTCGCCTCACCAGCCTGCAGGACTGAAAGGCAAAGCAACAAAGCAGGTGACATCCAAGAAGCGCAAGTACCCTGATGCAGAGACAACAAGAGCAACTGCAGTCGCTGAGGCTGCAGAGCGTGCCGAGAGAGGCAGTGCCCATAGTGGAGTCATCATAGTAGATCAGTTAGCACCAGATACGCAGGGCAGACTGAGGGAGATTGAGCGACTTCATGGTAGTCCACCTAGGACTGTCATGATGGCAGGACGTCGTCTGGCTATTGAGGAGCCTTAGCGTTAGGGGGAGTCTCAGCAGGAGCCACAACAGTAGCCCCCACTAGTAGAGCCACAGCTAGTTCAGGAGACTCAGGAGGGCCAGCAAGCCAAGGAGACCGAGCCAGCACCCCAGCTACGCCGCTCTGGTCGTACTAGTGCTACAGTTCCACCGAGACTAGCTACACAGCGTAGGGGCTCACACCCACCGCCCAGACCACAGGGTCCGCCTCTAGTGGTACACCTTGACTTGAGGGCCGCCATAGCTAGACAGGTTCGCCAGCTGAGGTTTGTTGAGTTCGATGTGTGGTTTCCTCCAAGGAGGGATGAGAGAGTAGCTGAGGGGTTCTACACGCCACTGCAGGAGGATTTCTACAATGCTTATCTCAACAGTGGGGCAGTGTTCAGATCTCAGTGGGTATATAGTATAGAGTCTATTGTGGCAGCAGCTAGAGAGCATATCCGCCCCTACTTGTCATATTTGCCAGGGTTGTCAGATCTGATTGGCCGGACTAGACTGTATGTGCCATCTTGGGTTCGGTAGTTTTATGCTTCACTCTACGTTGATCCGCAGCATAACTTCATACACTTTGCATTCAACGGCAGAGACTATAGGGTGATGAGTTTCAGGGCCCGGGAGATACTTAGGCTACAGGATCAGCCTATCAAGTTGCATGAGGTATGTTATGGACAGTAGGAGCCTCCTAGGCGTCCTCATGGAGGGTTGGTGCCCCCTACAGATCTGGTGCGACATTGCTTCAAAGAGCCCTTTGGTGAGGGGTCGAGCAGGAACCCTAGTGACCTGACTCCTATAGCTCGTGTGCTAGAGGCTATTATCAGGAGGACACTACTTCCTAGGTTGGGATACAGAGAGGGTCTGACTCACCTACAGCTCTAGCTCCTTAATGCCCTGATGCAGCAGACCGTGTTCGATATTTGGGACCTCCTTCTATCAGAGATGGAGGATACTTTTGCTGAGGGCTTCAAGGGTCACAGACAGCTTCCTTATGCACATTGGATCACATTCTTAATGCTCAAGTCTATGCAGGTCAGGACCCCTAAGATGGTTGCAGAGTACAAGGGTGCCACCACAGAGTTTCCAGCATATAACATGGCACAGAGGATCAGGCACAGCACTCCATAGGCACCCGCTCAGCCCAGTCATCGTCCAGATCTTCTAGAGTCAGTAGCTCAGCAGGACAAGATCATTAGAGCCATAGCCGCTACAGAGGAGGAGCAGCTTGAGGCACAGCAGGGGATGACCGAGTCCAGTGATAGTTCGGATGATGACTATCTGCCGATTCCTCAGTTGTCTCCACGCAGACATAATGCAGAGGTCGGCAGTTCTAGCTCAGCTCCACCAGCACCATAGACGGACCCCGCCTTGATTGCTATTCTTGAGCGGATGCAGCAGGATCAGGCACGACAGGCACAGGAGACTGCTGCCAACTTCACACAGTTCCAGGCTCGTCAGGACGAGATCTAGAGGCAGCAGCAGCTTCTTCAGCAGCAGCAGTAGCAGATGCATCAGCAGTAGTTACTTATGCAGCAGCAGCTCATGGGATTCATGTAGCATGTAGTTACAGCACTTGGGGCCCCACAGCCACAGACTTCGCCCCAGCTTGCTCAGCCTGCCACCACTTCGATGACTCTAGCTATACAGCCTAGTGGGCTTCAGAGTTAGGGATAGTCTCTAGCTCAATTTGCTTCACCCATAGTTCAGGTGTCCCAGTGGTTGTCCTCACCAGTGGTAGCCCCACAGTTCACTCCATATCACATGGGCTTCTCACCGAAGCAGTCACCCTCACTTTTTGTGCCTGACACGTCAGTCTCCAGGAGTCTTGGAGCATCCTTCAGTGAGTTGACCGGCATGCCTACACCGCCTCATATGCATACCGCCGGTCCTTCTACAACAGCCCCTGTCGCAGTGACTACTCAGAGGCTCCCCTCGTCTGTCGCCTTATCAGATCCTATGACAGATATTCTAGCAGCTTCACAGGCAGCACCTGCCCCAGATCAGACCCAGACCGTTTCAGCGACACTTCCGGCTACAGAGGGCCAGTCAGCACAGAGCTTAGGGTTCGATGATGATGGCACTCAGTTTCATCTTGCTCCACATACTTCAGTGCCCGACTCATCCGCTGTAGCCCCGCCGACCGACCCTTAGGTTTTGGTGTTTGACGCCAAAGGGGGAGAGGGTTCGAGTATGTAGACTCAGGGGGAGCGAGATTTAGGGGGAGCTAGTTATCTAGTATTAGCTTATTATATACATTTGGAGTTTTATTTGTGTGATACACTATTACTATTATGCATTCATGTGTTATGTTCATGCATACTATTATATCTATGTGATAGTGCTATCTACGTGATTGTGATTTATGACATGTGTGCTCTCTACCTTACATTATTTATATGTCATATCACTTGTGTTATGCTCATTTGCTTTTGCTTCCACGTTTATACTTTGATGCAAATGAGCTTTGTTACTTGCACTCATGCTTCCTTTGAGTATATTGTGTTGGCTTGGGTCAGATAAGCTTGCCTAACTCTTTTGTTCTTATTGACAAAAGCTTATATGAACCAAGCCCGTAAAAAACCTCACTCTTTTACATACTTGAGGTGGTATTGTCATCAATCACCAAAAAGAGGGAGATTGAAAGCATCTAGGCCCCTAGTTGGGTTTCGGTGATTAATGACAATACAAGATTACTATGACTAACGTGTGTTTTGCAGAGGCAATTAAGTTAGGTCATAGTAATGGAGATCGATTGGGCAATCGAGATGGTCATGTCCCTACGATGGAAATCATTTCGTTTTTCAAATGATGGACGACAAGGTTAAGGATGACTAGTTCTAAGTGTCGATTAGAGTTGGAGTGACACTTAGAGTAGTTTAGGACTTTGTTTTTCCTTTGGCCGTACTATTAAGGGGGTATGGATGGGTAGCTTGACCTAGGTGAGTCTAGTGAGTTAGGTGTGGTGCATACTTGTTTAGACTAGCTCTAGATAGCTCCTACGAATGCCTAAGATCCATTGGAGCAAATTTCATTCACATATGATCGAGAGTTGGAAGTGAATGGAGGGTCAAATGCTGACCGGACGCTGGCTCCAGTGCGACCGGACGCTGGCCGCAGGGTCCGGTTAGTTCATTTGATCAACAGTCAGTGTTCGGTGCGACCGGACGCTGAAGAGGTCAAGTGACCGGACGCTGAGAGGCAGCGTCCGGTCGACTCCAGTAAGGTTCCAGAGAAGGGAATCTGCGATTGGACGCGTCCGGTTAGTACTGACCGGACCCTGGGGGTTTAGCGTCCGGTCGAGTACAGTAAGGTTCCAGTAAGGGTTTAATACGACCGGACGCGTCCGGTCAGTGGTGACCGGACCCTGCCAGCGTCCGATCAACTTATTTTCACTGGTTCGTGGGTTGAACTGACCGGAGCGTCCAGTCAACATGACCGGAGCGTCCGGTCACCCCACAGAAGCTTATAACGGTTCGTTTTTCAGGCTGCCTTATAAATAGAAGCTCCACTCGTGTGTAGAGTTACTTTTGCTTATTCCAATAGCTGAGAAACACGTTTGTGAGTGCCAAGAAGAGCAAGGTCCTAGTGAGGTGATTGAGATTTGAGAATACAAGAGAGTAGCCTCATTAGTGAATCAAGAGTAGCAAAGTGTGCATCCATCTTCTCATTCGGCTTCGCGTGGTCAAGTGAGAGTTCGTGCTTGTTACTCTTGGTGATCGCCATCACCTAGATGGCTTGGTGGTGATTGGGAGCTTGGTGATCACCCGGCGGAGCTTGTGGGTGACCCAACTCAAGTTGTGAGCGGCTTTGGGTGATTCACCGCGACGGAGTGTCGAAGAATCAACCCGTAGAGAGCACTTGATCCTTGCGCGGATCAAGGGAGAGCTACACCCTTGCGCGGGTGCTCCAACGAGGACTAGTGGGGAGTGGCGACTCTCCGATACCTCGGCAAAACATCGCCGCGTTCCTCTCTCTCTATTTACTTTGAGCATCTACTTTGAGTATTTACTTTGAGCAATTCAATACTTGTTTTTACATTCATAGAATTGTCATGCTAGAGTAAGTTTGGAACATAGGTTGCAAGTCTGTTGTGCGTTAGTTTGATTGAAACACTTTTCTAGGCACAAGGGGTTAATTGGGCTATCCGTAGGATTTGATTATTGCAAGAGAATTTAGAATTAGCCAAATTCACCCCCTCTCTTGGACATCTTGATCCTTTCACTCATATACTGGCAATGCCCAATACCTGTGATATATAAGCAATGTTGCAACCCTAGCTCCTGTCGAAATGATCAACGGAAACGCGAAACGAAAGTTACATTTCATAGTCCCGTTATATCACTTAGGGTTTTAAACCAATTTTTATTAAGCGAAAATGCTATAAAACATATATGTGCTACTTAAATAAAGTTTGAAGTGCAAACTTTGTAGATGACGATGAAATACCTGCGGCCCATGGAGATCCCCATGGGGACTAATTCCCCGCGGGGATGGAGATGGGGATGGGGAGAAAGTCTCCCCCGTGGCACTTGACGGGGATGGGGATGGGAAATTTTCTTCCCCACGGGGACGGGGATGGGGAGGCACTCCCCGACGGAGAATTCCCCGTTGACATCTAGAATCCGGACGGACATCCTCAGCCTATCATGATCGTTCCTTTTAAGCTTATCTTATTACTGCTAAAGAAATTTTCAAGTTGATTTTTCCCGAATATGCTAAGAAAAGAATATAAATCTTAGAAAATCTCGCGACGATGAAAACATTTTTTTTAATTTGATATAATCTAATCATCATAGTTCTTAAGCCACGTGATCTATTCTACTTTATAAAAAAAATACTAACCTCTATTATAATAAAAAATACATAAAATGACCCCAAAATTTACGTACAAATTATCTAGTCTCATTTTTAAAGATACTTTAAATTAACCGCCTATCACTATAGCGGACCCTAACACAGGTGCTACTGACGCTATTTAGTATTGTGGAAGACCCCGTTTGGCACGGCTCCATTTCACGAGTGAAGCCATTTTTTTCACCAGTGAAGCTATTTTTTTTGGGACTTCAGCTCCATGAACAGCTTTATCGGTGGAGCTAGAGCCATTTTGATAAATCGTTTGGCAAAACAGCTTCACATATAGAGTTCTTTAAAATATGCTCTCACAGAACGCCATGTAGGATAAGGTGAAGCCGGAAGAAGCCACTATTTTTAGCTCCTTCCCACCCTAAAGCTTTGTGGGAGCACATTTTTAAGGGCTTCATCGATGAAGCCGTTTTATTTTACCCCGTTTGGCGTAAAACGGCTCCAAACAACTCTGAAGCCACTGAAGAAACCCTACCGAACGGTGCCCAAGCATAGTATCATACCAAGGTTTAGCGTACCGAATGATTGCACCTCATGACCTCAATCATATATATCAGCTATCACCATTTCACAGCACCGTAAGCGCTAAGAGAGTACGTCTACTGATCTACTACATGACAGCATCATTATTGTCTTGAGACACCCTCTTCTTATACACGTAAACACGCGAGACGATGACGAACGCGGCCAATTCCACGGCGCAGAGGCCGGCGAGCAGCCAGTAGAAGTAGTCGAGGTGCGCGCGGTTGAGGTTATTGGAGAACCAACTCGGCCCGCTCTTCTTGGTGGCTCCGTCGATGGCGGAGATGATGAAGCTACTGAACAGGTGGCCTACGCCGAAGATGCTGAGGAAGAATGCCAGCCCGAGGCTGCGCAGCGCGTCGGGGACCTGGTCGTAGAAGAACTCCTGCAGGCCGATCATGGCGAACACGTCCGAGAGCCCGAACAGCACGTACTGCGGCACCATCCACCACAGGCTCATCGGCAGCGCTGCCTTGGGATGGTCCACGAGCCCGGCGTCCCTCGCCACGCCGAGCCGCCGCATCTCCACCAGCGCCGCCACGACCATGGCGACCAGGGTCAGGACGAGCCCCGTGCCGATCCGCTGCAGCATGGTGATGCCGGATGACAGGCGCGTGAGCCGCCGCGCCAGGGGCACGAACGCGCGGTCGTAGACCGGGATGAAGACCATGATGGTCACGCTGATGAACGTCTGCAGTGCCGCCGGCGGCACGCGCAGCGTCGGACCGATCCGCCGGTCCAGCGTCGCGGCTTGCTTTGTGAAGAACGTGGACGACTGCGAGAAGATCACAGCGTAGATGATGCACGTCGCCCAGATGGGGAACAGGCGCAGCACGCCTTTCACTTCTTCCCGGTGCCCGGCGTCGTCGCTCGCAAGAGTGCTGCCAAGATGATCAAACAACTTTCGTTAACTCACTAGTGTCCCTCGACCTCGAGAACCAAACGTCGACAAAAACAGGTAGCGAATTACCCGTCATACTGGCTCGATTTAGAGCCTTTGACGAGCGCAACGAAAGCTCTGGCCAGGCGAGCAAAGGGGCTCGATTCGGTGGACGTGTAGTAGCGGTAATTCCTGGTGCCGAGCAAGAACATGAGGACCGCGAAGACCATGACGAGGCAGGGGATGCCGAAGCCGAGGCCCCAGCCGACGTTGTCCTGGATGTAGCTGGACACCATGGTGGTGACGGCGGTGCCGGAGCACATGCCGAAGTACCACCAGTTGAAGAAGGAGCTCCTGGACACGGACTCCTTGGGGTCGTTCTGGTCGAACTGGTCCGCGCCAAACGCCTGCGCGCAGGGCTTGTGCCCGGCCTCGGCGAGCGCCACCAGGTACACGGAGACGTAGAAGATGGCCACTTGCACGGGGGACGGGGAGCAGGCCAGCGATCTGGAGGCGTAGCTGCTGCAGCCGTCGTGGTGGAACGCCGGGAGCGCGGAGACGGTCAGCATGCCCATGCTCTGCAGTGAAGCGAAACGGGTCAGGCGATCACGATCCGCAAGCCGAGGTGGACGCACTTTTTATGCGAGACGTCAATAAAAAGCAACGATCCGGGCATCCGGGGCAGAGGAGAGAGAGGGAAGTGCAGAGAGCCAGAGAAAGAGGAGCTGACCACGACGAAGAGGAGGGAGGCGAGGACGATGGTGCGGTAGCGCCCGAGCCAGGCGTCGGCCCCGCACGCCATCAGCAGCGGCAGCATGGTCGCCACCCCGCTCCACGCGTTGATGGCCGCCGCCGCGCCCGCGGTCGACTCCCCCAGCGGCCCCGTCAGGTAGCTGATGAGGTTCGCCGACACACCGTGGTACGCGAACCTCTCCGCTATCTCCACCCCTGCACCGATCCAACCCAGCTCTCTCGATTAGTCAACCCCGGCCCGCCGCATCAGTGTGCGTGCCCAGCGAGGACAGAGGCCGTACCAAGGACGAACATCGCGGCGGACCATCGGCCAGTGCCGGACCGGGACGCGGGCCGCCCGCGGAAGTCGACAGCGCCGGCGACGGCGCCGTCGGTGCAGGGCAGGAGGAGGGTGTTGGCGTCCATCGCTGCGCCCCGTGCGCCGCAGCTGCGTGTTTGTTGTGGTGTACTGGAGTGGAGCGAGGCGACAGGCGGCGGCGATCATCACCATATCACCATATACTGGTGCCGCTGGGGAAGAGGATCAGACCGGCTCGCGTGGCGCCAGACGACTTTCGGACAACGGGGTACACGACACCCATGGCATTTGCTTCTTTTTTTTCCTGGCAACTTGCGTACCACTATGGTCTATATATGGTTCATTATTTTCTTTGAGATCATTACCACTCTAGACTTAGTATACAGTACTGTCGACAGCTTCGGATGGCTGCTTACCAGTTACCATGAGTGACGCCTGGCGGCTGATGGCATTGCGTGCATGCACCGGAGCACGACGAAGCGGATGACGAGGTGCTGCCGCAACAGACAGCAGCACGATCGGTGGGGCCCATCCTACACCATGTGCCTATGTGTGCAGATTGCAGTTTCGGAGGCTCACACGCCAGCGATCTTTTCTTTTTGATTAATAAACTATTGCAGTTTCGGAGGCTCACACGCCAGCGATCTTTTCTTTTTGATTAATAAACTAGCTATAAGCCTATAGCTATAAGGAAGAAAAGTTCTTTTGCCGTCCGAGATATTATTGGAGGAAGGGGGACAGGCGTAGAGCGAGAGGCGATCCACCTGACCTGGGGTTTGTTGCGAGCCCGCTGGCCGGTTGCGGCGGGCGGAATCGCGCGGGGCTTCCGGTATGTTCCTGGATTCCTTGTGAACCATCGGTGTCGACGATTTGTGGGCTCCTTGGCAGCACTGCTGATTCTGAAAGGGATGTAAAAGTTCAGGCATCAGGCCCCGGTACTCTGACGTGTAGATGACAAGGAAATCCTTGGACATTTGAACTCATACATATATATAAGGACTGAATGTACACCACTACAAGTCCGAGACAAGATGAGTTCAGATGTCTCCGATTCCTGAGTAGCTCGCTCTACCAGAATCAAATGCTAGTAGTAGGAGTAGCCGAGGGATGGAAGAAATGCCTCGTGCGATCTCGAGCCACATAACTCCGGCGAACTCCGGTATGCGCAGCAGATCCCATGCGTGTGCCGGCCGCGCCGGGGCGCACGCCCACACGCGCGCGGCGGCGGCGCCCCGCGTGGTCGGCGCGCGCCTCACCTGCCGCAGACGGAATGGGCGTCCTCTCGGCACGCCACCTCGGACACATTCGCCGCTTACGTGTAGCTGCCCGCCTGCTGCCCCGACGACAGATGTACACATGGCACGGGGCGCTGCTGCTCCTCCTCCTCCTTCACGCAGCAAGCAACACTGCGTCATTCTTTTTTGTGAGTGCTCGGCACGTTTACCTGTCGCTGCGCCCTGAAGAAAACTTGTGGCTGTGTACTGAGCGCGACCGGTGATGTAAAAAATTGCGTAGGCGTAGTATAATGCGTAGCAGCACCAGCACGTACACTTGCTGCTGTGTGTAATCTAACAAGAGCAGCAAAAGTACTAATCAAGTTGCACGGTGAGTCGGCGACATGACACGGGTGGTTGATTTTTATACTCGGCGACAAGGTAACTGCCATTAATTGCTAGTCGCATAATTAGTATGATTATTATATTGGAATCCTTGATTGCCCCTTCTGCAGTTCTGCATATATATCGATTAAAAGTATAGTACTCGCTCCATTGAATTATAAGTCATTTTGACTTTTTTTTTTAGTCCTCGATGTATCTAGATATAATAATATGTCTAGATGCATAGAAAAATAGATGTACTAAAAAAAAGTGACTTATAATTTGAAATAGAGGGAGTAATTTTTAAGCGAGTATCTAAATAAATTTCCAACTATACTAGGTTATTACTCTTGTTTGCAACGGAAGCAAAACATCAAATTCAATCAGTAAAATAAAGCATGACACATAAAACAAGACGCGAAAAATGATTGAAAATGCATTAAGCATAATGGCCCATGACAGGCTCAAGACTATTGAAGGGAGACACAATTTTCGACGATGTAGGCGACCTAAAAGAGGAGTAACGGTGGCAATTTTCGACCATGCAGAGACCAGAATGTGGGCCGGTGGATTGGGTGCCAGGGGACACAAAAGCTGAGAAACGTCTTTGCTTTGTCTCGGTGCCCGTGGCCCGTGGGCCGGTGGATTGGCCCGTGTTGCCACGAATCATTTGAGTGTGGTCGCTTTCTCGGGTTGGGGGACTTGGGACCAACAACCGTTCCTCTTTCTCGGTTTAAAAAGCACTCGTTTATCGAAAAGTCAAAGGAAAATTCAAGCTTATCCAAATATATACATAAAAAATTATAATATTTATTTATGATGTATAATGAACATTATTAGTTCATCGTAGAGTACATTGGTAATAAACTTATTCAGAGAAAAAATATTGATGTGTGTTTATTTTGGAACGGAGTGAGTAGCTACTTTGACAGGAATCCATAATGCTCTTTCGACCTTTATGCGGCCTATGTATGGCTTGGATCAAATTGCGGTCCAAAGACTCAATGGCAACACTCCAAATTGATCTACAAGTTGCATGCCTGCATCATCATAGAAGAGGAAAACTAACGTATTTTAGGATTGTAAAGTCTCAAAATGTCATGGGAGTCTAAATGGAGTGGCTTATTCTAGAACAGATTTACAATGAAGATGTCCCAGCCTGCGCGTCGGCAACCTTAGACTCTGATTTTAAACATGCTCTTGATTAAATATAAGCTCTTTCCTGTTTCAAAGAGGTTATGAAAATACATTTCATAATGTGCTACTGAAACTCATTTGATGTCATAAATATTATTGTCTTTCTTTCTAAAAAAAATATCGGTCAGACTTATGACAGTTTGATTCTTACTAGGACTGATGGAGTATCACATTAATTAGGACGTTAACTAAGCAAAATGGTAATGTGACATTAGAAATAAGAAGAGCTAATAAAATAATTATTTTTTATATGAGAAACTATGTCTATATATAGGAATCAATAATAAAAAGATATGTGATACGCAGATGATAGAAAAGACAAGATAAAAGATGACTGAAAATTTATTTTAAATAAACTATCTATTAAAAATATAGTCCTGTGTACAATGTATATTTGGTTGGAACTGGCTCACGGAATGGGGATCTGATATCTGCATGTTCTAAAGATGCACGATCGAGACAGTGACGGTGCGGGAAAACTCGCTCACTTCTTACGGAGACAGGTTTATTTAGTCAAAACTGTGAAGCCAATACCATTGACTTTGATATATTCTAATCCGTACTAATCAGTTACACACCAAAAAAAAATCCTTGCAGCAAACAGGCCACTAATATTTAATCATACATCCATCCATCACATGAGACGAGAAAGAGACAGCTTTGGACAGGAAGATCTTAGCTAGCCCCATAAGGCTTGGATACTGGTTGAAGATGCCATAAAAATCATTTTTTTAGAGTTCAAGGGCAATCGCCCCGGCCTTTCAATTAACATCAAAAGACCACGAGTCATTACAGCACAGAGTTTAAACCAGAAAGACGTCCACCAGGACTAATTCAACCGGAGCAGAAGGTAAACTGAAAAACAAACTAAAGATGCATCTAAAAGCCAAGTCCGCTCAGAGGATACAAACGTCCTAGCTTCACTCAAGCGAGATGCTCAGCAAGCTCTACCAGGGTGTTTCTTTTAGCTTCAGTTCAATTGCTATATCTCCATACACCTTGTGCTTCCAGGTCACGTCTTCTCCATCTCCCCTATGGAACTTCAGGTGATGCTTTGGTTCACATAAGGGAGCCAGAGGGTCTTGTTTGCTGCCGATTTGATCTTGTCGATGAAGTCCATCAAAAAATCCTTCTTGTCAATTGGACATAGGGATCATCCAGTTCAGTAAGAGCCCAGAAATCCTGAAAAGGAGCATTTCCATGCTTCTCCAGCCAATTCTCTAAAAACATAGGTCATTTCTAAGTTTCCAGATACACCAAATGACAGCTGATGTAATCATAATTAAAATGCAATGCCTCTTATTGCTTAACCAGAATTTACCAATATCTAAAATATACCATAAAAATGATTTTTTAGGTATAAAAAATCATAAGCATAAAAAATACTCCCCCGTTCCAAATTATAAGTCGTTTTGACTTTTTTAGTTTATCCATTTACCTATGTATCTAGACATATTATGTATCTACGTACATAGCAAAATGAATATACCAAAAAAGTTAAAGCAACTTATAATTTGGAACGGAGGGAGTATATCTTAGCACGATAATAAAAAAGTCGTTGATTAGGAAGGGCTTAGAAAAGACACCCCCTGGAAATAAATGAAACACGTTTTTTTTTTTTGAGAGAGCGATAAAGTACACCGACCATCTAATTGACAGGACCGATGGTAAAAAAAACTCGTTCCGCGGTGGCTAGACAGCCCTGATATTCTACATGGGACCAATTCAACGAGGAAAAATTAAGAGCCATGAGCTGGACTTTGTACAGGACAAAATGACAAATAACCGGCAGCATGAACACTCTGTAGCATTTTGATGTGGTTAGTAAATAAAACCCAAGTCCAAAGCCGCTGCAATATCGCATCCAGTTAAGCATCAGGAATTCTTACCTTCCTTAATGGCACATTAAGCTTCTCAATTAATGGATCAATTTAGTGGAGCATACTGTCATCCCTATTTCATTTCGCTGGAGCATACTGTCATCCATATATTATACAACAGATTAGCAATCACAAACAACTGCGCGAATCCTAGGCAACGGTGGAACTGACTGCCTAATAGCAGCATCCTGAACAGGTCCAAGTTCAACCCTAGATGAAGAACGAAAACAGTTTAGGGAAGTGAAAGAGGGAGAGAGAGAGAGAGGGAGAGATCGTTGCGGAACCTGCAGCAAGGTGCTCTGAGGGAAGCCGCGAGTTTCGTCGAAGGTTGGCGTCGAGGTGGGAAGCAGTCGAAACCGGTGCGGACGTGATGGCGCCGGGGCTCCCGTGCTGGCGCGGGCCGACGTGGGGCCGCCAGAGGTGGGAAGAGGGAGGGGTGGAGCGCCGTTGCTGGGGGAGGTGAAGCGCGTCGCGAAGCCGGGCGGAGAGGGAGACGCTGTGTCGCTGCCACTGCCGGTCCTACGACTACACGAGTACATAATTAATTTGGATTAAGAAACGATTAACGCCTTGTTTAGTTTCACCCTAAAATCTAAAAAAAGTGCTACAGTACCTATCACATTGAATGTTTACGACCCGTGTATGGAGCATTAAATGTAGACGAAAAAAAACTAATTACACAGTTCGGTGGGAAATTACGAGACGAACGTTTTGAGCCTAATTAGTCCATGATTAAACACTAATTGCCAAATAAAAACGAAAGTGCTACCGTAGCCCCAAATTCCAACTTCCTGAAACTAAACACGCGCCAAACGAAAAAAATACACTATTAAAAACGGTAGGTTTGCCGAGTGTCCAGGACACTCAGCAAAGAATAAGGATTTGCCAAGTGTTATATTCGGTAAACCGCACTCGACAAACAAAGACTCGATAAAGCTGTATTTGCCGAGTATTTTTTTGTCGAGCATTGCCGAGTACTCAAACCGACACTCGGCGAAGACTTTTCAAAAAATATAAAAAAAACCCATGGCCGCCCGCCCGCTGGTCAGTCAAGTTAACCATATCTTTAAATTTAGTGAATCTATGTTGCCGCTGCTCAGTCAAGTTCTCACTATCCAAAAGAGACGACGATTCGAATCGATTCCTATCCAGCTGGAGGGGTATTCCTAACACAAACCTTGCTTCCCCCGTCAGGGTCGTAATCAAGTCACCTTTGGCACAACTCAGGAGAAAAAGAAAAAGAAAAGTCGCGGGTCCGGACAACGCCGCATTCTCAAGGGTGACACTCTGCCAGAAAGTGCAGGACTTTTAAAAATCTGACCCCTTAGACTCACACTAATGTCCCCAAGCACATCCTTACTTCCTCCAGAATACGCACGTCCCCCCGATTCCTGGCCTGAGTCGAACTACTAGGTTTCGCGGTCGGAACGACTTATCCGGCCAGCTAAGTGTTAGGTTACGTTCAACATGACATGAGGACGTACAACGCATCGGTGCTTAAACGACACAGACGGGGATAGATTCACACCCAAGACCTCCATGCCTTGTTGCTGCACTGCCGGCAACCCGTCCTGTCTCTTTTTATTATTAACCCATGGTTTTTTTCACGATAGCAAATATAGCCAATCGTGACCAGAGCTCATCCTATATCTCACAGGTGACAGAAAATCATCCGACTTCTACCGGTCTAAGCATAGCTAAGCATCATTTGATCCTACACTTAATTAGGATTCATAGGATTATATCTTGACAAGGTAAGGATATAATGCAATAATTGGTTCCAACCAATTTCTATACTTAATGCATCATCAACAATAAAAGATACTCAAGATATTTGTAAAAATATGGGAGACTTAGAATGCTCTGGGACTTTTCTGTGATCCAACACTAGGTTAATGTTTGTTAGATGACACTCGCTAAGTCCTTCCATCTTCGGGATGGGTTCACCAAGCACCTTCCTCGGGTTCGGCTCCAACATCCCATCCGACACGTGGTTCATCTAGCGTACCTAATTGAGATACACAATGCAAGTATATGAATGCAGGGAATGATAATAAAAGATGCATCACATAAAACATTCAAGACAAGCATAAGGCTACACCACATGACATGAGTATTTAGAGAGCAAGCTATTCACATCAAGTCCAACATAGAGATAGCAAGTACATCAAGCATGGCATATTAAATTACTTAAGTTCTATTCAAATCACTTTAACTTACCAAGTTTAAACAACCTAATATACAATTACTCATCTTCAGTTAAGGACCTAGCACATAAACAATCAACCAGAACAATGCTACAAAGCATTTACACAAGCATTTATATTTCAGCTAAACTGGAACTATACAATAGCATAGTAAACTGACCATAACTGGAGATTTACACATCCAAATGAAATGAAATAAGACAATTTGGAAAGATTATGAAATTGTCTACAATTCATATTTAATCATCGCAGCATGATTCCCAAGTTAAAAGGGTTAAACAGTCACATTTATCAAATCTGGTCCAAAAATTCCAGAAAACTACAATTTCTGATAACCAACTTAGAACAGTCTTAACTCACAAAATATTTGGCCAAATGCCATAAAAATTTAACACAATATGGTTAAGTGAGTTATCTACAACTTTCTTATTATCATCTTAAGATGATTCTACAGATAACAGGGTCAATTAATCCAATGAATGAATCTCTGTCTAAAACATGGACAGAAATTAATATGCCACTTTAAATAGCTATAAATAGAGTTATACATGTCTAATAAATGTGGTTCTAGACTTTTTAGAAATCTTAGAAAATTCTAAACAACTTTGTGGTAAATACCTAAAGCTAATTCTACTATTAAGAAAGTCCCACAATACCAACAAGGCAATCCTATCTGGGTTTAGGTAGAAACAGCCACAGAGATTTAAGCAAGTATAACTCAAGATCTACTTAACCAAAAATCATGATATTTAGATTTTTGAAAATCTTAATAAAAATACTACAACTCATGTATTTTCATCAAGTCATGATTCATAACTTAACTGAGCCAATTAATTCAATCATGCAGACCTATTCAGAATAGGGGCAAGGCAATATAGGTAATTTGTTATTTTTATAGATCTTAAACTATCAAGTCTAAAATACTGAAATTTTTACCAAACATCAACAATAACCTTAGTAGCACTCCACAAAAATTTCACATTTATTTGAGCAAAACAACTGCAGTTAAGAAAAGGACAAGACACAACTAGTATAAAAAACCTAACTACATAAATCTATTTTTACAGCAACATATTTAAACTAAAGTATGTCATATTATAGATCTAATGCATAGATAACTTCACAAGGATTCCAAAAAGTCATCATTAACTATTTTACGATTTTTCTACTAATTACTACGGATTTTCAAAGATGATCATCCAAATCTGCCAAAATCAAAAGAAAAAGAATGTAAATCTTACATCAGGGACCCTACAATTTTCAGAAATTAAACATGAACAAAAAGATCATTTCTGGCACTATTCAACTGAGTCACGGCTTCACACTTAGACCCTCCATCTTCTTCTAATTCATGTCCACGGTCCTTCGCCTTCTTTACCTGGCTAGAAGCAGAGCACCTCACCGGAGTTAGCGGTTTCGACCGCCGTGGTGATCGCCGGTGGTGGATAAGTTGCGGGGGAGCACCCATGGGCCTACGCACCCATGTGGGACTGCCCAGTTTGACCAGAGGTGGGCCAGGTTGGCCTGGCTACGTGCATAGGCGTCCGCGGCGGCCACGGCACCGGTGGCAGCGCGCTACGGTGGCGAAGAAGGGCCGGGGAGGGGCTCGCAAGGCTAAGGAGAGGGCGATGGAGACGATGGTGCACGCGAAGGGACACGAGGAAGCTCGGGGCGGTGGAGACATGGCATGGCGACAAGCTCGGCCAGCTGGCCATGGCGGCCGTGCTCCAGCACGCGCGCAAGTGCTGGAGAGCGAGGGAGGGAGCGGCAGAGCGAGCGAGGGAGAGAGGGAACCACGACGTTCACTTCAGGAGGGCATAGGGATGCGATAGGGGGCAGACCACGCGGCAGTGGCCTGTGGCAATGGAGGGGCACGCTTGGCTGCATGGTTGCCACATCGGCATTCGGTCGAGCAGGTGGCGGGAGCCAGAGTGGACATGGTGGGGAGCCGATTTGGGCCATCTCGGGTGTGAATTGGACTTTGGGCCTAAAATGAAGTTTGAAGGCCGTGAACTGCTCTTCATTTTTCATTTAGAGACCATGGTCATTAGAGCTCTGTATCAGTGAGTAATTAGGCTCCAAAGTGATAGTGTCAGCGCGTTGACAGCGATGAACAAAAGTCCAAATTAATGGTCCAAACGAAGTCACACAAGTGCCATCTTTTTACATGATCTTCTCCATCATGTACACTCCAACTTTTATTTTGGTGTCAAGTCAAGTTGCTTAACAAAAACACGAGAACACGACATGCCAATGCCGATGACGATGAATTCCTGACTTAGAATATTTCTAAGTCTAAAAATAGCCGTCAATTCAATCTTCGAGCCTCTGTTTGACTTCGTTCCAAGTTTATTTGGCTCTTGGTCCAAAAACAAAGTTTGTTCTACTCCACTTGAACTTCAACTTTGATTTTATGTACAACTCCATGCAAGTAACATAAGCCATATTTCAAACCAAATCAAAGTAGCATCACGGTAAAGCTTAAATTAGAGTTCTTGACCGATTGAGGCATTTTCTTGACCTTTGCTCAACACGAACCCTTCATGACTTTTGTTGTATATTTCAATTAGAGTCATTTGGGCAAGGTTTCAAGGTTTGGTTGATGATTTAGAATTCCATTCACTTTATAAAACAATTCAGGCAAGGACATAACTTGTCATTTCATGTGACTTCTTAATTCTAAACTTCACAAAACTTTTCCATGGATCAATATAGATCGATATTGATGCGAGACACATGAAACAAGTATATCCAGCATTACTCAAGCATACTTTTTAGAAAGGGCAACATGTAAGCAATGGTGCATGGTCCAAGTTTAAGTGGTGACTCATTTTCATATGTTTGACCTAACATCTCCATCACCACTTAACATGCCATGGTTGAGCTCAACTGGTAACAAACACCTAGGGTGTTACATGGCACAAGTTTTAAATTTTAATATCCATGCTTGTGTGGTGTATGCTAGTTATAGGCTTAAATGATGAAATGAGAAACTAGCATGCATAGGCTAAAGTAACTAGACTTATGTTCATTCTATGGAAACTAGACCCTTGCTTGTGATGTTGATCTCATGAGGTATTCTAGTTTTTATGTATATCTAGTTACCAATGGTGCTAAGGATGGTATATTAGTGCACTTCGATTGGTATCACGCTTCAAAGTTCCATCTCTTATACCTTAGCATCATTTAGTAGAAATTGTCTCCTATATTTCCTATCTAAGCATATGTGTAAGCTATAATCCAAACTCTTAGTACATATGTAGGGGGAGCAATTGCTACCATTTGGAGTTCATGAAACTTGTCCATATTCTTTTACACATTGTAAATATACTTGGGCAAGCAACATGGATTCAATTAAATTTCAATTCATATCTTTGTGTAAGGGTTGTCATCAATTACCAAAAAGGGGGAGATTAAACGCTCTAGTTTGGTTTTGGTTAATTGATGAAACCCTAAGTGCTAACCTAGTTTATCAAAGTGATTATGAGATATGTAGCACTACTCCAAGTAATAAAGCAATGGTAAAGATCATGGTGATGGTGATGGCATGGTGATGATCAAATGCTTGAACTTAGAAAAGAAGAAAGAGAAAAATAAAAGGCTCAAGGCAAAGGTATAAATAGTAGGAGCCATTTTGTTTTAGTGATCGAGACACTTAGTGAGTATGATCACATTTAGGATCGATAGTCGTACTATTAAGAGGGGTGAAACTCATATTGAAATGCAGTTATCAAAGTGCCACTAGATGCTCTAACTTATTACATATGCATTTAGGATCTAGTAGAGTGCTAACATCCTTGAAAATGTTTGTAAAAATATGCTAACACATGTGCACAAGGTGACACACTTAGTGGTGGGCACATTGGAGCAAGGGTTAGGAACTTCATCGGCACCCTAAACAGAAAAGACGGAGGTCACTATAAGTGACCGGATGCTGGTCTCGGTTGGATCGACGCGTCCGATCAGGTGAAGCATGAAGACACTAGCGTCGGTCTCTGACCAGATGCTGGGTCACTTAGTGACTGGACGCTGGAAGGTTGCGTCCAGTCCTACTGACGTGGTAGCGCACAGGGGAGTTGCCGTGTGACTAGACGCTGGGTGTGTCCGGTCGAGCATGACCGGACGTGTTCGGTCATAAAAAGTCATCTCTAGATGCTTACTAGAAACGACCGGACGCTGGGGTTCAGCGTCTGGTCACTTTGAGCTGTTGTATCCGGTCATCGCTTGACCATTGAAATCGGGCGATCAACATTTGAAGAGAGGGGACACGTGGCACGCATCGCGTGACCGGATGCTGAGGTCCAGCATCCAATTGATTTGATCGGAGCATTCGGTCACCTCGTGTTATGCCCAGTGAAGGGGTACAACGGCTCTATTTCATGGGGGCTTCTATTTAAGCCCCATGGCCGACTCTAGCTCACTCTCTTGGCCATTTTGTATTGACATAGCAACATTGTAAGCTTAGCAAAAGCCCTCCCACTCATCTCCATCATTGATCCATCATCATTGTGAGATTGAGAGAGAATCCAAGTGTATTGCTTGAGTGATTGCATCTAGAGGCACTTGGTATTTGTGTTTTGCTGCGGGATTCACTTGTTTCTCTTGGTGGTTGCCACCACCTAGATAGCTTAGAGCAGCGAAGGAGGATTGGCACGAGTTGATGATTGTTTGTGGCCATCTCCGACGATTGTGAGGGGATTTGTACCTTCCCCGATGGAGTGTCGAAAGGTAACTCTAGTGGATTGCTTGTGTCATTGAGTTACCTCACTTGTGGGTAGGTTCTTGCGGTGTCCAATTGTGTGGATGAGGTTCGTGCAACTCCTCTTAGCTGCTGAACCACCAAGTGTTGGTCAACACAATAGGGACGTAGCGTGTTGGCAAGCACGTGAACCTCGAGAAAAAATTGGTTATCTCTTGCCCTTTGGTATTCTCCCGGTGATTGATAAAGTATTCATCTTATGATTGGTTCACTCCTCTACACGGTGGTATAATCACCTCACTTACTCATTTACATTTCCGTAAACTAGCTATAGCAAGCTCTTTAGTGTAGCTATAATTGAGAGCTTGCTTTGTGGATTAAGTTCATCTAGTGGAGCTCTTTAGTGTAGCAATTGTGAGAGCTCTTGGTGAGTAATGACCTTGTAAATTGTGTGCCTAGTGATTATAACAACTAGAATTATCGGATAGGTGGCTTGCAACCCTTATAGAGCTAGAGCAAGTTTGTATTTTGCTATTTGTTGTACTAATCAAATTGCTCTAGTTAGTTTGTAGATTTTTAAATAGGCTATTCATACCCCCTCTAGCCATATTAGGACCTTTCAAGTGGTCACTAGGCCATCATGCCCCGATGTCGCGGCAGCGGCGCGCCAGGCACGTGCACGCGTGCACGTGGCCATGCTGGTCGGTTGCTGCTGTCGTAGCTAGCCACGGTGGGCAAACCGCTAGCAGCCAACCGCGAGCTATCGCGCCTGCCGCTCACCTATGCCTGGTCGTCCTGCCACCGTGCCACACTGCTTCTGCTATCGTCGCGCTACCTGGGCTTGGCCGAGGCCGGCCGCAGCGAGCCAATGGCCCTACGCCCTGCTGCTCTGCCTTGCACTATCGTTCTAGGAGCCGCCATGGCCGCGCTGCGCTGCCATCGTGTCCGCACTATCAGCACTACTCACATCATGATGCTGCCGCTGTCGTCATGTCATTGTCATGTCCACGCTGATTCGCTGCACCTCTGTGTTGTTGCTAGCCCTATGCGTGTTGCATCTGCATGCACGTGGGCAGGCCACCGTTGCCACGCCATTTATGGCACTATGGCGCGTGGGCCATGTCAACCGGACGCATGCATGCATTGTCTATAGCACTGGCGTGTGGGCCTCCTATGCTCATCGCTCATGTCTCGCCAAAGCATGGATGAGCCGAGCCCACCTACCACGCCGTCTCTCTCTTTCCATCTTTCTCTCTCTATTTTCCGCCATCATCGCATCGCGTCACGGTGAAGCCAGAGAGCGAGCACCTCTCATCAATTCCTCATGCTCGCGTCTCCGCCTTCACGCCCCCTCTCTAGCCGACCCACCCTATCTTGACATGTGTCATGCCAAGCTCCAATTTTGGAGCTTTGCTCGTCGTCATGCCGTTAAGGCCCGTCGCCGCCCACGTCATGGCCAGTCTCCACCACTTCATCCTGCACCAATTCCTCTACACCACTAGCTAGCCTTGGCTCCCTCTTTGTCATGCACATGCTACTTGCAGCTCTAGTGCTGTCTTCTTGCCACCGACACGATCGTGCCTTTGTGGTCCATCGTTCACCTCGCAGCATGCACGTGGCCAGCCTCACTCGGGTCATCTTCGACTGAGCCGGCTTCTCGGTAAGGTCACTGGTGAGCGGTCGTTACTCACCTGCTACCCCTACCACCTTGTTGTTGTTGCAGCTTACCTGAACACCGTCGCCATTACTGCAGGGTGCCCGCCATCGTGGAGAGGTCCCTCTATGGTGTCTCGGCTTGTGCAACTACTGGCCATCATCTTGCATTGAACCATAGGTGAGCGTCGGCCTCATAGATAGGTTAGTGGGGGTCCTGTGTGGCTGGCATAAGCGCCAATGCCACCGCTCGCCACGCTAGAGCGCATGGGGATGGCCAAGGAGGTCAATGAGCTCACTCGCACCTTAGGCAAAGCCTATGGTGGTGAGGACCGGTTGCTTATGTGCTTGGGTATCCAAAGAGCTTCTCTCTACAAAGAGGGATTGGGCTATACCCCCAAGAAAGGCAAGGTGAACTTTGCTCCTCACAAGACTAGTTTTGTGAAGAACAATGGTCGGTTTTGCACTAGTTGCAAGCAATTTGGTCATGTAGAGCAAAAGTACATGAACAAGAAGTCACAAGCTAATATATCCTCCATTAAGCTTGATTCTTTCTATGTGCTTACCAAGGGTGCAAATGGTGTGAAGGCTAAGTTCATTGGTGCACCATGGATGGGCTCAAAGAAGAAAGTCATTTGGGTACCAAAGAGCTTAGTGACTAATCTTCAAGGACCCAAGTAAGTTTGGGTACCTAAAAAGAATTAATCTTCTTTTATAGGTCAATTACAAAGCCAGAGGAAGGCATTGGGTTCTTGATAGTGGGCACACTCAACACATGATCGGTGATGCAAGAATGTTCAACTCAATCAATACCAATGCAATGATGGTTATGATAGTATCACATTTGGTGACAATGGCAAAGGCAAGGTCAAAGGACTTGATAAGATTGCAATATCTAATGACATGAGCATTTCCATTTGTTGCTAGTTGAGAGCTTGAACTTCAATTTTCTATCCGTGACTCAATTATTTGATCTTGGATTCAAATACATATTCGGCATAGATGATGTAGAGATCATAAGTGTAGATGGCTCTAACTTGATCTTCAAAGGCTTTAGATATGAGAATCTATACTTTATTGATTTCAATGCTAGTGAAGCTCAATTATTAACATGCTTGTTCACTAAGTCTAGTATAGGTTGATTATGGCATAGCAGGCTTGGTCATGTTGGAATGAAATAATTGAATAGATTGGTTAAGCATGACTTGGTTAGAGGCTTGAAAGATGTGGTATTTGAGAATGATAAAATTTGTAGCTCATGTTAAGCCAGCAAACAAGTTGAAAACTCTCATCCTAAAAAGAGCATTATGAGCACTAGTAAAGCATTTGAGCTGTTGCACATGGATTTGTTTGTCCAACACAATACACTAGCATTGATGGAAACAAATATGGCTTTGCGATAGTGGATGACTATACAAGATACACTTGGGTATTCTTTCTAGTGGACAAGAGTGATGTGTTTGCAACTTTCAAATTATTTATCAAGGGCATTCACACTGAGTTTGAGACAACCATCAAGAGAGTTAGAAGTGACAATGGTAGTGAGTTCAAGAACACTAGAATTGATGAGTTATGTGACAAATTTAAAATTATATATCAATTCTCGGCCAAGTACACTCCACAATCAAATAGCCTTGTTGAGAGGAAAAATAGAACCTTTTGGGCCAAAGATCAAAGTTGAGTGAGTATAATGTGAGTCAATCCTTTTGGGCCAAAGCTATCAATATGGCTTGCTATTATAGCAACCACCTATAGTGTCACCCATTGAAAGAGAAGACACCATATGAGCTCTTGAATGGTAGAAAGCCCAACATTGCATATTTTTTGGGCTTTGGTTGCAAATGCTATATCTTGAAGAAAGGCACTAGATTGGGCAAGTTTGACAAGAAGTATGATGAAGGATTCTTACTTGGATACTCTACTACAAGCAAAGCATATAGAGTTTGGAATTTGGTAAGTGGTACTCTTGAGGAAGTTCATGATGTTGAGTTTGATGAAATCAAGGGTTCCCAAGATGAGAATGAGAATCTTGATGATGTTAGAGGCATTCAACTCTCAAATGTCATAAAGAACATGGATATTGGTGAATTGAGGCCGAGGTAAGTGAATGATGATGAAGATGATCAAGTGCAAGCCCTCTCTAACTCAAATGTGCAAGATGATACTAATCAAGCAAGTTCAAGTGGCTCTCATGACAATGTGCAAGATCAAGTGGCTAGTACATCATCTCAACCCAATGATCAAGCAAGTATAAGCAAAGTTCCTATTCTCCAACTAACCAATATTACAAGAGATCATCCATTGGACACTATAATTGGAGATATTTCTATAGGTGTACAAACAAGATCAAGATTGGCTTCATTTTGTAATCATTTCTCATTTGTGTCATCCATTGAACCTAAGAAGATAGATGAAGCATTAAAGGATGTTGATTGGGTGAATGCTATGCATGAAGAATTGAACAACTTCATAAGAAATCAAGTATGTGAATTAGTTGAGAGGCCTAAGGGATACAATGTGATTATAACCAAATGGGTCTATAGAAACAAGCAAGATCAAGATGGGATAGAAGTAAGGAACAAAGCAAGATTGGTAGCACAAGGTTACACTTAAGTGGAAGGTCTTGACTTTAGAAAAACATATACCCCGGTTGCTAGATTGGAAGCAATTAGAATCTTGCTAGCCTATGCTTGTGCCCATAACCTCAAGCTCTATCAAATGGATGTTAAGAGTGCATTTCTCAATGTCTACATCAATGAAGAAGTATATATTGAGCAACCTCCTAATTTTGAAGATGACAAGAAGCTCAACCATGTGTACAAGTTGAAGAAGGCATTGTATGGCTTGAAGCAATCACTTAGAGCATAGTATGAGAGATTGGGGGACTTCCTACTCTCTAAAGGGTTCATGATGGGCAAGATTGACACCACTCTTTTCACCCAGAAGATTGGTAAAGACTTGTTTGTGTTGCAAATCTATGTTGATGACATCATATTTGGATCAACCAATCAAGATTTTTATGAAGAGTTTGGCAGAATGATGGCTAATGAGTTTGAGATGTCCATGATTGGAGAGTTGAGTTACTTCCTTGGTCTTCAAATCAAGTAATTAAAGAATGGTACATTTGTGAGTCAAGGCAAGTACATCAAAGACATACTCAAGAAGTTTGGCATGAATGAAGCAAAGGTCATTGGTACACCAATGGGAACAAATGGCAATTTGGATAGAGATACAAGTGGCAACATGGTGGATCAAAAGTTGTATCGGTCTATGATTGGAAGCCTACTCTATGTAAGCCTACTCTATGTGATCGCATTAAGGCCGAATGTCATATTTAGTATGTGCATGTGTGCAAGATTCTAAGCCTCACCAAGAGAAAGTCATTTGAAGGCTATAAAGAGAACATTGAGGTACTTGAAGCATACACAGAATATTGGTTTGTGGTATCCCAAAGGAGCAAAGTTTGAGCTAGTTGGATATTCTAACTTAGATTATGCAGGATGCAAGGTTAAAAAGAAGAGCACCTTGGGCACATGTCAATTGTTAGGAATATCACTTATTTTATGGTCATCAAAGAAACCAAATAGTGTTGCATTATTAACCGTCGAAGCCAAATACATATCCACCAGAAGTTGTTATGTACAAATACTTTGGATGAAGGCCACCTTGAATAACTTTGGAATCAAGTTCAACAAAGTGCCATTGCTATGTGACAATGAGAGTGCAATCAAGCTAACCAACAATCTAGTTCAACATGTAAGAACAAAGCATATTGATGTCAGCCACCATTTCATTAGAGATCATCAACAAAAAGGGGACATTTGCATTGAGAGTGTGGGCACCGAAATCAACTTGCCGATATATTCACCAAGCCATTGAATGAGAAGAGGTTTTGCAAGCTAAAGAATGAGTTGAACATATTGGATTTCACAAATATGTGTTGATGCACCCCCCACTAATATGATATGTCTCTCCTTCGAGCAATCCAAGGTAAAAGTTGATTGGCATGCATACATCTTTTGCTATGGACTTGTTTAGTGCATCTAGGCAATCCTCATGTCTTATAGGCTCATTTATGAAAATCAAATAAATTTTATGCTTGTATGGTACCACTATTGCTTCTATTCTTGACTTGATCTAGTGGTAGCATATGATATGTTTGTGGGTTTGTGAACCTAGTGTTTGATCTAGAAAATAAGTTATAAGTGTTTAACTCAACATGGTACAAGATAACCCTTGCAATGAGGTGTGAAGAAGCTTGTCCTTGGATCAAACCAAGTTAAATGTCTTTTGCAAGTGATCTAGATTGAACCAAATTTGGGAAAATGATCCTCACCCCATTGATTAACATTGATAATCTTAAACTATCTAAAATTAAACCTCTGTGGTCATTGATGACTAAGGGGAAGAAGTAATGCACAAAGATAGTAAAAACATAACAAAGGGGATAAATTTGACATAGGGGGAGAGATATGACAAAGGAAATGGATCAATTAAAATTTTGAGCACACAAGTAGGGGGATCAAGCTCATAAACTTGATTGATGCATTTGAATGTACATTTTTATATGTTTGCTTGTATGGCACAAGTTTTAAATTAAAATTCTATGCTTATGTGGTGTATGCTAGTTGTAGGTTTGATTGATGAAATAAAAAACTAGCATGCATAGGTTGAGTAACTAGACTTGTGCTTATATTGTGAAAACTAGACCCTTGCTTCTAATGTTGATCTCATAGGGTATTCTAGTTTTTGTGAATGTCTAGTTACTAATGGTGCTAAGGATGGTATAATGGTACACTCTGATTGGTATCACGCTTCAAAGGTCCATCTCTTATATCTTAGCATCATTTGGTAGACATTACTCTCCCACAACTCAAATCCATGCATATGTGCAAGCTTCAATCCAAACTCTTAGCACATATGTAGGGGGAGCTAATGCAACCAATTAGGGTTCATGAAACTTGTCCATATCCTTTTACACATAGTAAATATGCTTAGGCAAGCAACATGGATTCAATTGAATTTCAATTTATATCTTTGTGAAAGGGTTGTCATCAATTACCAAAAAGGGGGAGATTGAAAGCTCTAGTTTAGTTTTGGTGAAATGATGAAACCCTTAGTGCTAACCTAGTTTATCAAAGTGATCATGAGATATGTGGCACTATTCCAAGTGATGAAGCAACGGTGAAGATCATGATGATGGTGTGACCATGGTGATGATCAAGTGCTTGGGCTTGGAAAAGAAAAAAGAGAAAAACAAAAAGCTCAAGGCAATGGTGATATCCATAGGGGCTTTTTGGTTTGGTGATCGAGACACTTAGCGAGTGTGATCACATTTAGGATTGATAGCCATACTATTAAGAGGGGTGAAACTCATATCAAAATGCGGTTATCAAAGTACCACTAGATGCTCTAACTCATTGCATATGCATTTAGATCTAGTGGAGAGCTAACACCCTTGAAAATGTTTGTGAAAATATGCTAACACATATGCACAAGGTGATACACTTGGTGGTTGGCACATTTGAGCAAGGGTGGAGAAGTTGGTGAAGTGAAGGAGGAGATTTTTACTAAAAATCAGTGACCAGACGCTGAACCCGAGGTGACCGGACGCTAAGGTGGTGAGTCTGATCATTTATAAAAGTGTTAGCATGCTCGGGCTCGATCGGTTCAGCAACCGGACGTAGCACAGTAAAAGTGACCGAACGCGCAGGGCCTATGTCTGGTCATAGGTGACGTATGCTGATGTCAGGCTCGAGACTTGGAGTGCAGAGGCAAAGGTAGGACCTGTGGCAGAACCACCCAAAATAGCGTACTTACGGAGGCGCTCGTCTTCCACCAGACACTAAGCACCCCAAAAGCCACTATCACGAGCGGTATCCGTCGGACACACCCCGAGGGAGAGCCCGAAAGATCCACATTTTTCTCAAGGATCCAATAATGATAACGAGTTACAACACAAGTCCATCTCATACATTAGAGTTTCTTAAAAGTACATTATTACAATACCAAATACAGAGTGCGGAATAATAAACAGCGGAATATTAAAAGATAACATCTAGCGATAAGATAACGAGGATTTCGTCTGAGCCCACCAGAAGAATCCTCCACACAAGATACTCCTCAAGCATCACCTGCAATAGGGGTAAGTAAACCCTGAGTACATAATGTACTCACAAGACTTATCCGATAGTGGGAATACTTTCTCGACTCCAAGGAATATGCTAGGCTTTATGGTTGCTGGTTTTCTTTTAGCCAAAAGCGGTACTAATAGTGAGTCCTTATTGATATATTATTATTATCAGCCGTATTAAGTTTTTATCTAGTCCATCTAGATAAGCACCTGTGCTACTTTCAAGCAAGAGTTGAGCAATCGATACTGTTTCTTCTCCTTTTCCACTTCCAGTTCTTACTATGGTGCTAAACCGCAGACAAGCCGTACCGGGTAACCCGGCGATTCGCGAATCAATGTGCCCAGCTGGGTGCCCCGAAGACACATGCCCCGCTTGTACCCTGGGCACAAGCGGGACTAACCCACCACTCTCCTGTCCCGGGTGTCTAGGTCCCCGTCCAAACTTGGACTCCAAGCCCCCGCCTCTGAATCCCGGACTCAGTGCGGCGCAAGGACCTCCACCACCTCCTCTTCCCATCAGTTGGTCCGGAAAGAGCCGGATCCACAACAAGAGAGCAGCAAGTCTTCCATGCGCCCATACCCAAGTATGTGCTCGGGACAAAAGTCTGTGACTTGCCTAGAGTCATATGCAACGACCGGTCCTTAATCGACACAGATAGGGAAAAAGTGTAACCGGGCTATGCCCTGTTGGCCGCAGGACACAACCCCTCACACCCACTAGTACCAAATCCACATCCTTGTCCAGTCACCATTTTTCTTTTCCATTATTTCATCATGATATCATAGTGTAATCACCTATTTGCGAGTAACGGCAGGTTACTCACGCTACCGACATCCTGAGCATAGCAGCTACTCGACCTGCACTAGTAGGACTCATGGTGGATATATCTATGCATGTAGTTTCCACAAAATGCCTGTAACGTAAATGCATATCATATAAATATATTCAGTGATCATTTAAAAATAGGGGTTATGCATCGGGGCTTGCCTTGGGCAGGTGCCGAGTCAGCAAAGTCAGTACCAATAGGCTCCTGATCTCCCTCCTATGTGAAAAGCTCCTCCTCGTACTCCTCGATCACCTTGTCATACTCCGAATCACCGACAGGTATGAAGTCTACCTATTTGTGATCTACATGAAATGACGATGCAATGATTACACTATGGCAACAACAATTCTCAATGCAAAAGTACCTCTATTACATTACTAAGCGAGGTCTTCCTACTAAAGTCTAAGCTATATACCGGTACTACTAACATGTATGACCGCGTCCTACATTCATACGATGACTACGAATATTCATACTCCTAATGCTAGTTTATGATAAAGCAAGGATAATAACTACGGCATTAAACGACTCGTTCTATGGTTACCATTTTTATAGCAAGTATATAAATGCCTAAGGAACCTACGGTAACGATTTCAAAGCTAAAGCTATCGTCGGTTTACCACAACAAATCTTGCAATTAAAGATCGATATACCGCTAAGCTTTCTACTTCAAGCTTATGAGCCTACCATCCTGACCACTAATGGTGAACCAACTGTACTAACAGGTAGGCGACATTTTTGCAAACCTAACAAACTTTGTTTCGCTATTTTTGGACAACCATGCAATTTACTACTAATTATTGAAGTTCAGTTCATAACCTAAATAGATAAACAATTTCTAATACAATGAAATAGAGAAAACGAAACCTCCTTGACCAGCCCACGACGCGCGGCCCGATCCAACTCATCATCCCGCCCACGTGCGACAGTAGCCAGGCGCGCGGCCCACATGGAGGTGCGGCCCAGATGGCCAACGGCCTGCGAATGGGAAGGCCTGCGCGCGTCGGTAAAAAATGCACGAACACCCCCGACGAACTCAGCATTTGCTACGAGCTTTACGGTACTATTTCGCTAGTCTACCGTTTTACACCAGCACCCTCCCACTTCTTCTTCTTCACCGCGAGGAGGTCCCTGGCCATCCAGAGCACGCACCGGCGCGACGGCGCGGCACTAGATGCCTACGTCGGCCACCCCGGCCCTCTCCATACTAAAATAAAGGGCCGATACTCACCTACGTGCGAACGCAAACCACCGGGCGGAGACACAGGCGCTGAGACATCGCAGCGAGCATGGACCACGACGATGGGCAACCTGCAAGGACGGCGATGCCGTTCCGGTGAACAACAGCGCTGCCAGGATAAAACAAGAAGTGGACGAGTACTAGCGACTCACCACGGAACTGGAAGACGTGAAGAAGCGATCAGAGGTGGCTCAGGCCAAGCCGGCCACGTGCGCGCGATGAGTGCAGTAGAGCACGGCAATGGCACGTCCGCACCACGGGATGCACTATGGCGGTAGGGTCTAGGATAGGGTGAGCATGGTGACAACCGATGGAAGGGGAGGCTAGTGGTGCGAGGAATTTGATCAAGCTGCTTTGGTGGCGAAGAAAGCCGACGGCGCAGCACTCTGGGTCTTAATGGCCTGAGAGCTCGGCCCTTCAAAATTGGCGCACAGGACAGAGCTAGAGGCTGCTATGAGGGACAGGAAGGGTTACCGGCTGCCCAACGGAGCTGCGGGCAAGACCAATTGGAATGGGGTGCAACTGCATCGGTGAATTAGAAGGAAACGTGGTGGCGGCAAGGGGACAGTAGAGACAGAGGAACACCCGGCGCGGCATGGCTCATCTATGGGCGTCAACGCAAGGTACCGCCGTGCCTGGCCATGGGGAACCCTAGGGCATGCTCCTAACAGCCGTCCGCACGGCCGCTGCAATAAACGACGAGCCTTGGCATGGCACGTCTGCGAACAGCGCCAGGCAAGGACACGGCGGACGTGACGCCGAGGCGACAGTGTAGCGGCAGTCTTCTAACACACAAGCGGCCAAGGAGTCAACTAAGCGATGCCGAGCGCAGCCGCTAGTGATGCAGATGCGGGACCCCGCCCGACCACGGCCACAGCGGGGCAGGGCAAGGTGCAGGCAGAGCATGGTCGGCGGTCCGGGCGCCACGCGTCGGTTGGCGAGGCGAGCAGCAGCGAGGCAGAGCGCGCAGGCGAGCCGCAGCGAGGCAGATGGTCAGGACACGCGGGGCGTGCGCGTGAACGGCGCCGTGAGCGCAGCCGAGCGCGGTAGTGGCTCAGGCCCATGTGGCACAGCGCGCTGGCAAGCCGACCGGGTGGTGACCGCGCCTAGAGCCCAGCCAGGTGACGTGCACGACTTTTAAAGCAGCTAGAAATTGCGTATGCCATGTTCCAAACGCTAATCTAATTTCTCGATGCGAATAGGAGTACACCTAACCATCACCATCAGTCGCGACATTGTTCTACTTCCTAGGCCAATTGTCCTACAACTAATGCTGAAGATGGCCTCGTCGACCACTTCAAAGACTTACGTGGAGAACGTCGATCTAAAAGGTTTCGCGATGAACCCCAAACCCGATCCCCGGGACGTACTCGCTAGCCCTCCATGTCACCGACCACAACTTTTTATCACCATTCACAAAACGTTTATAACATTTTGTGTTAACAAAATTTTGATTCAGGTAATAAACACGTTATGTGACATGAAACATAACCTTTTTCTTTCCGTTTCGTAAAAATGTTTCCAAGCCAAACATGGATTATAAAGCCTATCATACACCAATGCACATAAATTAGATGCTTACAAATTATTTCAGCAAAACGTTACAATGTAACACCAGGGTGTTACAAGACTAGACGCTGGCCTGAGTCAGGTCATGGTGGACCTAACGTGTTCGGTCGACATTTTGCCGCTTGAAGAACTCTCTGGAAATGACCTAACGCTAGGAGGCTGAGCTTATTGGCACGTCCGGTCATCAGTTGGAGGCACGCAGCGCTATGAGCATCTGATGCAGGGCTAGCATGTTTGTCAATGGATCGGCGCGTCTGGTCCTTCATTAAAGCATGAGCACAGGAGTGAACTAGCTGTTGGTGATCGACAACCGCAGTTTAAATGTGTTACACGTGGTGAGCATCCGAGGATTAGACGTAGGCCTAGGTGCGTCTGATTGCTCTAACCTACGCATCCGGTCGATGTGCAGTGGGCTGCTCTGTGAGCCCAATGGCTCTATTTTGATGGAGCCTCTATAAAAGGTATTTGGCTAGCTCAAGCTCACTCTCTTGGCCATTTGCATTGACATAGCAACCTTGTGAGCTTAGCCAAAGCTCTCCCACTTATCTCCATTATTGATTCATCATCTTTGTGTGATTAGGAGAGAATCCAAGTGCATTGCTTGAGTGATTGAATCTAGAGGAACTTGGTGATTGTATTTCGCTGTGGGTTTGGCTTGTTACTCTTGGTGGTTATCACCACCTAGACGGCTTAGAGCAGCGAGGATCATCAAGTAGAGGAAGGTGCTTGTCTCCGACTTTGATTATGGTGATTGTGAGGGGTTCTTGACCTTTCCCCAACGAAGAGTTAAAAGGTACTCTAGTGGATTGCTTGTGACTTATGTGATCCTCATCTTATGTTGGTTGTGCGACACCTGGTTACGGGTTTGGCATGTGATGCCAATTAGCTCGTGAACCTCTAAGTAAGTGAATCGCCATAACGATGACTAGCTTGCCGGCAAGCAAGTGAACATCGATAAAAAATCGTGTGTCATCATTGTTTGAGGATTTTTTGGTATTTATTGTGATTGATTGTGATTAGCTCACTCCTTGACACATCGGTATAATCATCACCATCCCCTCTTGTATTTACATTCCTAGTGTGTAAGCTAAGTTCTTTAGTGTAGTTAGTTTTGAGAGCTAGCTTGCGTCAGGTCTATTGGTTAGTGAGGTTCTTTAGTTAGTCTTTGAGAGCTCACTAACTTAGTGTAGTGACATACCCATTGTGTGGATAAAGACTATAGCAACTAGAATTGTGGTGGGTGGCTTATATTTTTAGTAGGCTAGCGCAACACTCGCTTCGTCGTTTATTTGATTAACTACAATACTTAAGTGTTGTTGTAGAAATTTTTATAGGCTGTTCACCCTCCTCTAGACATTAGGACATTTCACACATAATAAATGATGCTTGCTTAACATGATGGAATGTATGACATGATGCATGATGAATGACTCATAACTGCATGAACAAAGGTTAACAAAGTTAAGAAAGTTGAGTACAACTTTCCTTCAACAAAGAACTAGGGTTTATTTTATAAAAGCATTTTCATTTATTTAACTAACAAGTTAATTAGTTGTTATTATGAAAGCTACATTTATTATATTATACTAGTCAAGCAAGACAAAGTATTTAACTAACATTACACCAAGTTCAACTATTAGGGCAAGCAAGGATCACTACATGACCAAACCACATGTATTTTCTAATTAGTTATTTGAGTAAATTATTTTAATTATTAACTAGCAAGTTAATCATGCGCACAACAAAGAAGTAAAAGAGTTGTCAAGGAGTAGTAGAAATGTTTGTGTCCTAAGGTCTACAATCAAGTCCAAAATACACCCAAGTAATTTTAGGATTTATATAAATCATTTTAGTATTTATTAAATAAATAAAAGACATTTAAACACACTTAAATAAATTAACCAATTTAGAATTATCAAAATAGTACCAAACTTTTTGTGAAGGGAGGTATTAACATGTGAAACATACACAAAAAGTTTCATGATTAAAGAATTATTATTTTTATTTATAAAAATCATGCAAGGTCCATTTTATAATTAAAAGAGGTAATTTTAAGCATACAAAAACTACTGAAAATGATCAATTCATTTTTTCCATGGTAGAGCATCTCATGTCAAAGCTACACAACAAAATTCATGAATTTAGCATGCACCAATAATTAGTTATGAAATAAACAAGATTCAACACTTTTAATCATTTTCTGAAATTCAAAAACCGCTGGAAAACTTTTCTCACTTAGCCTCTAGTTACACACACCACTGACACGCGGACCCAGGGTCAAACCCGACCCCACCTGCTTTGACCACGGCCGTGTCGACGGGTACACGGCGGAGCTCACCGACGACGAGCCAGCCAGCAACGGGGACTACCTTGGCGCGCTCCTCTTTCCCTTGCACACCCGCCCAGCCCACTAGACGAGCATCTAGGTCACTACAACGAGCTCGACAGTGACAACGGCGATATAGCAACGCTCTAGGGCAGCGGAGATGACCGACGGCGGGACCTCTGGCGACAACGATGGCACTATTAGTTTCCCCTTGACCTAACAAACCTATCCAAGCTATTGGTTGATCGAATTAGGGCTTCGCGCTAGCTTGCCCACGGCCATGGTGGCACGACGGGGAAGAACACGGTGGTGCGATGGTGTTCCAGCGGCTACGATGTAGTAGAGATAAACGAAGGTGACAGGCATGATTAGGAGCTCACCATGACCCCGTCTAGCTACTTGGTAGAGGTGGGGACACGGTAGATAGGGCTGGCGATGGTGAGGGCGATCACGGCGGCCTGAATGGTAGCGATAAAAAGGAGGAGCTGATCACAATCAATACGCCAAGGCAAAGCTAAAACACGTAACAAGAAGGGGAAAGGTGCTCTGGAGAGGCCCGACCATGGCGGAGGTGTTCACAGCAGTGCTCCGAATGCCCGCGAGGAAGATGGCGGCCTCCATCCGACTTCGGCGGAGAGGGATGGCGCAAGTGGGTCAAGGAGATAAACGAGAAGCAGGTGGAGTTGGAGGCGTGAGCAATTTGAGCTAGGAGCGAGTGGTAGTGGTGAATTTTGGACGACGCGTCAAGGTGAACGACAGTGAGCTGGAAGGGAAGAAAAGGAAGGAGCCGACGATGTTGTGCTAAAGAAGGCGAGGGTGAGGCACAAGCGAACGACAGCAGCTGCTCGCGCTGCCACCATGAAGCAGCTGCGTGCCAAGCACCGAAATGACGTGAACAAAGGTGGCGGGCGGCCACCAACGATGAGCAGGTGAAGCAGGCAGCTCACCGAGATTACTGTTCACGCCGACAAGTCATCTTCTCGTCCCTTTTTCTCTAGATTTTGCAAAATGACTTGATGAGCAACCTTAACCAAAGTTGTTCATCTATGTGAGATCTTCAACATTGCTTCAAGGTTCATCACCCAAACTTGCTAGTTTAAAAGTTTTTTAATTTTGAAGATGAGCACTTTGAAACTGAGAAACTGGTTTCAGTTAGGGTTTCTCCAAAAGCAGTTTTAGTTAAGCAACTTTGGACAGTTAATTAGTGAACAAACATCCATCAATCATATCAACCAATTGCATGGTAGTATAGCTCAAACATAGCACTAAATAATGGAACAAAGTTTGGACAATTTTTATTTATGAAAATTTATTTATTAATTCTCCAAAAATTGAACTTAACAACAAAAAATCAGGGACTTAGTCAAAATGGCTAAGTGTGAGAAATAGCTATTGAATCCAATCTTTGAGATCAAATTTAAACATATTTGATGTAGACACATCATCAATTTTTAATTCCATACTATAAAGCACACTTGGAACCACAAAGTTTATATTAACAAAATTTTAATTGTTTAAGCAAATTATTAATCTATAAATTCACAAAGAACCTTAATCACTATTAATGTTAACATTTCTTGCAACACATATAACACAACATATGTAACATGGGCATGCTATAATTGAAACATGGGTTGCATTAAATGCCACAATGCTTGATGATTATGCATGATGATGATCATGATCAAGATTTTAATTGCTTCTTAACATCTAGGATGTTACAAAAAGGTAAAAACAAAAGATAGAAATAGGCATCCATGCAATGCCATAATTAGGACATGTTTGTTCGCTCATAGCTTACATATAATTCAGATTGTATAAGCTCAAGTGGTTAACACAATTATAAACATATATAATGCAGGTCATATATATAATCCATGCTCCTCTGAACCTATTGTAGCCTCAGCTTTTATAATTTATATTCCCTCCATTCAAAATTATAAGTTGCTTTGACTTTTTTGGTTCATCTATTTTGCTATGTATCTTAACATATTATTATATCTAGATGCATAGAAAAATAGATGTACCAAAAAAGTCAAAACGACTTATAATTTGGAACGGAGGGAGTAGAGATTAAATTTGATTTTAGGGGATAAATATAAGGTCTTATCAGTATGCTCTAAGCTAGCTTATTTCAACTTTATATATCACACTTATATAAGTTAAGACCTTATTTAGATACAAAGTATTTTTTGTATACTATGGTTTTGTAAAATATTTTGGTTTTAAAAAATGGTTACTCCATTTGGTTTAGTTTATAGGTATTTTAGATACATCAAGAGTCAAACTTTAGACTATTTGACCAATAATGTAGCTAACAACTTTTGACTATTGTAATACAAACTTGACACTATTAAATTTCTAATCAAATGTACTATTTCATAATCATAAGTCTATAACCATAAACAATATAATATAGCATGAATGATTCGTTAAATGTAATTGGGAGACCATAACATATCAAACTAAAAGCATCTCCAAGAGTTTCTAAAATCTGCTCCCGATCTTAATTTTTTAGCAAGATTGAAAAAATTGCTCTCCAACAACTCACTATCTTAACTCCCATTTTTCTACACTTGGAAAAATTGACCCGATCACGCGGATATATCTGTGCGTGTATCCATCGGTCAATTTCAAGCTGGAAGGGCGTGGGAAAGAATAAGAGTAGGAAAGGGTTCTTGATGTAATTGTACAAGAGAGAAATAAAATATAAAAGTGGTTAAGATGATTTAGAAATAGTCTAGGATTCCTGATGTAAAATTGTCTACTATATTTTAGGATCGAGATTTTGAAAATTGTTGGAGAAACCCAAAAAATATACTCCCAACTTTTTTTAACCACTTGGAAAAGTCATCAATTTACCAAATGTCTATTTAGGAATTATTGGAGATGCTCTAAGTCAACTGTTCCACTTGGAAAACTCATCAATTTACCAAATGTCTTTTTAGGAACTATTGGAGACGCTTTAAGTCTTATAAACCAGATTTGAGGCATTTACACACTATGTATCTTGTAGTTTCTAAACCATAGTTTTGTCAAAATTATAGATTTTTCTAGAGTTTACTGGTTATCATGCATCTTGTACTCATCAATTTACCAAATGTCTTTTTAGGAACTATTGGAGATGCTCTAAGTCTTACAAACCGAATTGGAGGCATTTACATACAATGGATCTTGTAGTTTCTAAACCATAGTTTTGTGCATTTACATACAATGGATCTTGTAGTTTCTAAACCATAGTTTTGTGCATTTACATACAATGGATCTTGTAGTTTCTAAACCATAGTTTAAAATTATAGTTTTTTCTAGAGTTTACTAGTTATCACAGATGGTGTAGTTTTTAAACCATAGTTTTGTCAAAATTATAGGTCTTTTCTAGAGTTTACTAGTTATCACCTCTTTTTTAGACTACATGGTACAACCTCGAGATGAGATTGTCTACATTAAAAGCACAAAGTCGTTAAATCCTAATATATTCATTCACATGGAGAGTCAAACCTGTAACCACTAGGTTACATGCCCTTTGGCAGTTATCACCTCTTTTTTCCCTAAGGCATAGTGTTGTACTCCCTCCGTCCCAAAAAAAGTGATGTTCTGTGATTTAAAATTTATCCTAGAAAAAATGATGTTCTGAGTTTTAGACACGTTGTTGGCCCACAAATCCGACGCCAAATTACTAATTGAGATGCGCTACTGATTGTTGCCTGCCTCGGATCTCTAGCATGCATCATATCTTAATTAGGAAGTAAACTATGCGACATCTCTTATTTTAAAGGAATCATGTGTGACATACTAAAGGTATTAATGATATTTCTTTTCTCCACTAATCTGTCTGAAAAATCCCAGAACATCACTTGTTCTGGGAAGGAGGGAATATATGTTAGGTTTATATAAAATCACTCCAAAATTATAAAACATGCCCTAATTTTTTTGAGAAACTTTTCTTTTTTGAGAAACTATAAAACATGCCCTAATAAAAGGTAGATTATACAAGCCGGGCTAACCAACAGCATTAAGGCCCTTCCCCAGCTGAAAAAATGTAAAAATAACACTAAAAAATTAACTCCTCGATTACGATGATATTTGGGTGGATGATAAGCGGATTCAACCGTGTCTGTAAATATGAGTCCAGTGTCAAATGTGCACGCCACCCATGTTTCATTTTTACAAATCGCCCTCCGCAGCCTGGCTGCATTCTAGGACTAGTTCCCAAAGTTCCCTCTGAAGCCTCAACGAATCGCCGCCGAGCACAGCGCGTCGGTCCCTCGGTCCCTCCCTCCCGGATCCTCCGCCCGCCGCTCTTCTCTCTATCCAGCCTGTGGTGGAGATCCGTTCTGGTGAGGACTGATTCCTTGTTTTGATGTTCAGTGATCCTTGCTAGTTGCTTGCTTCGATGGATTTAATTGTTACAAGAGCTGCGTTGTTCTCAATCAAACCCGAGTTTTAGTCAGGCGGTTTCGTATGCTTCGTATCGTTTTATGCTAATCCAATCAAATATCCATGTTTTTGTCAAGTTTCTTCATTCGGTGCACAAGATCGACGTTAATCTGACTCAATTGCCCTTCTTGCACCTGATTAAGTTGCGGATGAGGCGGAACTCCCCATGCGGCAGGGTGGGGCAGCTGCCCCACCTACCGTCGGCAGGAGCACCTAGTACCCCTGTCTTCTTCCTCAGGCGCGGCATTCGAGTGGCGGCGTTCGGCCCCCGACGGCACGGCTGGACACCTGACTGACTGGACTAGAACACGTTGTTTGGAGAGGGTCCAGAGCCACAGGAGCGAAGGCCAAAGGCCCAATAGAAGAAGAGAGCCCATCAGCACAGCATCAGGAATCACCTAGCTCTCGATCCCCAATCCCCCGACCCCGTCAATTCGTCACCGCGACGTGCATCAGGCCGCCGCCGCGGGGCCCTTAGATTTTGGACTTGAAGGAGGCGGCCCCTTGCTGCCTGTGCTGCTGCCGCGCACTACTAGCTGCAGCTCGCCCCTTGCTGCGGCTGCCGCGGTGCCGCTGCCTGCCGCCACCCCTTGCCGTGACAGCCTTCAAGGTTGCAGGTTGCCGCTCGCCCATGCCTATCTCAGCGGCTCAGTGCTGCAGTGCAGGGGAAGGGCAGCAGCCAGCAGATTACGGAGGACGGGGTGGGAGATGGTGACGGTGAGCAGGTGAGATTTTACTTGTATCGTGTAATTGAGATTAGTTCTTTTGGTATGTCTCCTTATTGTAATGTGTGTTTTTAGATGTATTATCACATATAATTATAATTATATGCTAGCTGCTTTGCTATTCAAATTTACAAGTTTTTTAGCTCTTGGATAATTGGATTTTGGACTCTTGGTGTTTGTTGAATCAATAGATTATATGAAGTTCATATGGGCTACTATCCTCTAAGGAGAGGTACCGTCTTCAATTAATCTTTAAATTTGTCATATATTAGATATTCATGTGTGTTCATATGATGCGGTTAAAAATTTTGTGTCCATTGTTCGCCCCACCAAAATTTCCGGCCGAGCTCCCGGATGCAACTTACCTTCTTGGGTTATCATGGCACCTTTTATATGAAAAAAGATCATTGTCCCATTACGAATGGCTTTAGTGCTACACCTTTTATTGATTCTCGTATTCAATTTGGAGATCTTAATTTCAATCCCCATTTTTATTTTTATTTTTGTATGCGAAACTGTGCTGATTATGGTATGCATGTTCATGAGAATGGGATAGTTCATAAACTTGTTATGTTTGTGTTCGTATCTATACATTGAAATGGTGATGCTCGTTTTGAAAAACTCCAGCTTTTGAATTGTGCATAACATTCTTCCTGAAGAAGATACAGAACATGACCCTTTGAATTTATGACACTTGTAACATTTGCAAGCTTGGTGTGCTTTTACTTTATTTCCTAATAAAAGTCTGTATCTCCAGTTTTCTGTAAAAAGTTAAGAATATGTTTTCTGTTATCGATTTGTCCAGGGTTGCTGTGTATATGGTATTTTTGTGCTGGGGTTTCTGGATGTGCACAAAATAGTGTCTCCTACCACTCGACCACACCCATTTGCAGGTTCCATGACCAATAAAAACATGATTAATTGTCATGGGCTGACACTAGTGGTAAGCTAATGCGATCTGGAACTGATGTTGATGCTGGCTCCTGTGCTGGATAATAAACATACATTTCATATCAGGGAAATAATCTAGATCATATGTTTCGTTTTCTTATTTAAGCAACATTCTGTCTGAAGGATGTGTTTGAAGTTGCTCCTTTTAATTTTTTTGAACGAAAATTGCTCTGCTCCTTTTAATTGGTAGCCTGTTTCTCAGCTCATCCCCTCATTCCGGTGCTGAGCTTCAGCCAAAAAGAAGAGCCATGTGAAAGAACGAACTTTTGGTCTTGAGAAGAGAGGACCACTTTGAAGTTATTTGCTAGATTTTTCAAGAATCATTTACATAATATTAACAAAGTTTGCCACTGAAATGGAGTCTGCAATCATTCTCGGCCACTATCACGTATAACCTGTTTTCTCCAATATATCTTCATCAATAAAGACTTCTTTCACAGCTTGCTCTGATACAATTTGTTACCTTCACTGAAATTTTTTCCTGTTGCTCCTTTTGCAGTAACCGGCCATTTCATCTCTGCTGTAACCATGAGTCTAGCTTGTCTAGTATGCCATGGAATGAACAGCCCTTCAAACTCCTTTAGAAGCTACTCAGTCTCAAGCTCAGAGGGGGAAAACCGGTGTGGAGCTGTAGTAGCTTGCCTATCTTGGAAAGTAATGCCTTCTGGAGCTGCCAATGGTGTTGGGACATCAAAGGTGACCCCTTTTCCTCTAATGGCTACTGGTCAGGGCACCGAGGGTGCTCCTCGCCTTCAACGGAGCCATGCTGTTTCAAGAGACCTCGTCAGAAACTGGAACTTCGACGAGATTGTTTTTGGAAACTAGAGTAGGGTGCTCAGTATTCGGTCTAGGTTGGACAAAAACTATCATCTGGCAGGGACAAGCCATCACTTGATAAATTTACTAGGATACTTCTGTCTATCCATGTACTGTATCAACAGTTTAGCACTCGTTCATTCAACAAGCAAATCATTAAAAGAGCACTGATACTTGAAGAACCAGTACCTGGTTTGATATATACGGAGTAGTTGTCAAATTGTGCTGTTATACCAACTTTTCGGTGTATTATTTTTTCCGCATTACCTGTATATCAACATTTCCTATTACTGTACCTTAAGATAATGAACAAATTTCCTTTCAGCTTTCCCATAAGAAGTCAATTTTCATAGGTTTTGCTTGGTGCATCCTTTTTAATGTGTTGTCAATTGTGAACATATGAGTTGTGCATGCTGCTCAACGTATTGGTTTCTTGTAAAGTCTAAATGGATGGCAATGCTTCTGCCCGCATCAAATGGGGAACTGCTATTTAACTAAATTCTATTGGATATTTTGACTGTTTGACGAAGATGCAATGGCCCATCTCCTAGACCTCTTCCTACTTGAAGATTATAGTTGCCTTGCTTAAATTGAACATCCATGGGTTATAAGCAATTGAAGAGTTGATGCATTGCTGTTCTTTTCCATCGAAGCGTTGCAGGACTGAAGTGATTACTGCTCCTGCGACCAGCTTCTTTTGTACAGAAGGTAATTCACATAGGGTTACCAGCCTAGCCTTTTCTGAACAAAACATTTTCATTTGCATGTACACATGATAAATCCTTAACATTACATATAAAAACAACAGATCAAGTCTGCCAAGACAATTCGAACATTATGCTTAAAATAATGTTAAAGGGAAGTAAAAGGTGCCATGGTGGCTTGGTCACTCCTTATTGCAATTTAGTGATCTTGCTACGCAGCAACACAGGGCTTGAGCAGAGCAACAGCTTCCTTTATTTTTGCCATCGCAGTTTGAAGTGTAGGTAGGGATGCAGCATATGAAATACGAATGCACTTGTCATCCCCAAATGCGTCACCTGGGACAAGGGCAACCTAGAGTGCAATCCACAAATAGCAGTTATGGTATTTCAACATATTCACAAAAGAATGCATAGAAATAAATTGCTGGTTCATACCTGTGCTTTCTCTAATAGGAAGATGCAAAGGGACTCGGAATTCTTGATAGTGCCAAACCCATCTACTTCAGACCCATAGTAGGAGCTGAAGTCAATGAACAAATAAAAGGCGCCCCGCAAATTTGATAATTTAGTGCCTGAAAATTTTCTTTATCATTTAGTCATTTTATAGGAGTATAGAACTAGGTTTCAGAACAACCATTGTAATATCTTCTTTTACCTGAGGTTCTGATATTTTCACACCAGGCAATTCCTTGAAGTTTTTCACAAGATAGTCACGGCGTTCCTGGAATGCTTTGACCATAGTTGATACTGCTTCACCACCAGCATAGCCAAGGTTCAGAGCTGCAAGCCCTGCCTTCTGTGATATGCTGCTGGCACCTGAGGTGAACTGCAGAAAACACGTGAGACATTGGCAACAGGATGATAAAACCATAGTTGTCTGAATTTGCAGAAGATAAGCCAATGCTACAACAGAAATAGTTTTGCTTACTTAAAAACCATTAGTTTTACTAGAAGTGCAGTACCACATCACTTAATCTAACATATTACAGATGAAGAAACACAGGAAATGAATTGTTCACCTGGTTTTGGATCTTTCCACATGCTGCAACAAAATGTTTAGGGGCTGCAAGGTAACCAAGACGCCAACCTGTCATAGCAAAAGCCTGTAAAAGTTGCATAACCAAATAAGAACTTGGTTATATTACCCAATGGCCAAGTTTTTGTCTTGGAATAAATTAGGCATCTAGTTCTGAAAAGGTACATTCTTTTTTTTTTGAATGACCTGAAAAAGGTACATTCTAATATTTACAATAAAAAGGGCATACCCAGTGCAGAGAGCTCCCGCTCTGTGCGGGGTCTGGGGAAGGGTGTTAGTGGCAAGCCTTACCCTCGCCTGTGCAATACGAGGAGACCGCGAAGGGTAATAAATAACAAAGCTAATAAAGCGCACACACATTTCGGGAGAGGGGGTAACAAAGTAAACAGCAAACATATCTACCTTAGAAAAACCATTTATAGTTAATGTTCTTTCCCACATTCCAGGCAGTGAAGCAAAGCTTGTGTGTTTTGCAGGCTGATAGATAATATGCTCATAAATTTCATCAGATAAAACCTGCAAAATTAAATAAAATAACATTTCATGATGTTCATCGAGTGAAATTTAACAGGTTGATTAAAAGTTCCATATAAACCAAAGAAATTACCAGAAGCCTAGGATGCTTCTTAACTATATCGGCTATTTTCTCAAGCAACTCCTTTGGATATACTGACCCTGTTGGATTGATGGAGAGCATAGAATTAAGAGCCTTGATTTCTCATTAATTTTCTCGGCAAGCAACTCTGGCCTTAACAAGAAATTCTCTGATATGTTTGTAGGAAGAATCACTGGAGTTGCATCAGCCAGTCTAGCCATCTCAGGATAACTGACCCAGCATGGGGCTGTAATCAAAACCTGAAACAAAGGGATCCCTTCACATTGTTAAGATAAACATCAGCACTGAATATTTTAATGCTACAGGCAATAATCATCTATGAGGACATGCCACCAACATCTGTCATCCTGACCATTAATTGTTTTACATAATGCGGTAATCTGCTAGTACATGAATTGCTCTAGTGACGTGAAACAAAAAAAAAGTGATACAAGGAAGAATATGGCCATATAATATCGATCGACGATCATCCACAAGTGACATACTTGTACAGTCATATAGTCAAATTCCTAGAGGCTGCATCTCCAAATCCCAAAACAAGGTTCGGTTTAGACATCTGTTATTCTAAAATTAGATTAAAAAAAAAACATAATCCTCGACAAATTCCCAAAGCATGACCCAGAATAATGAAAATTGGTACTTGTGCTCATATAGATACTAATATAGCATCGACCATAGAAGTTTGATGCGCTAGGACAAAGTGGTCACCTCATCACCAGGTGAGCAAACTGCAAGCACAGCTTGTGTGATGCACTGCTTAGCTCCATTGCTCACCAGCACCTGATGTGGGAGGTAGGATATCCCGTTTTCCCCTGTACAGTCAATAATTAAACACGAAGTCATTCAGTTTTCTCAGTCAAAAGGTAACTCTGCGAAGACAGACGTCCATTCATACATCCACAGACCCTGGAGTTTAGCACAAATAGCCTTCCTCAGCTCCAAAGTCCCAGCATTAGGAGTGTACCTTGTATAACCATCCTTAATCGCATTCATCCCGGCCTGATAAAGGTAAGCAACGAGAATGTTTACCTGAAATATCCCAACTTGATAACAAGACATATTCTTGCTGGATACTCATCAACTATAATCAAGTATCTAATCAAGTACTCATCAACTTGATATCCCAACGAGTATCTAATCAATTACTCATCAACTTGATATCCCAACGAGTATCTAATCAAGTACTCATCAACTATAATGTGATTAAGTTTTATTTAACAACTGCATTCAGTGAGCCAAAACCGAAGGTGAAGTTGTAGGAAATTAGTGCAGGTAGCCCTCACCTCCGCGATCGCGGGCGGCGTGTCGAAGTCTGGCTCCCCCGCAGCTAGACCGATGACCGGCACGCCGGCCTACCGCAGCGCCATGGCCTGATCGGTGATGGCCATGGTTTTGGACGGCCGCAGCGCGCTCACCCTCGGGCTGATGGACGTGTCCACCGCCTCCGCCCGCACCACCGCCATCCTGGCCCTCGCCGCGTGTTTTGTCCTCCCGCACGCCCTGCGGACGCAGCCATCCATGGAAGCCAACAGTTCCCCGGTAAGTTCACTGATTCAGAGCCAAGAAACCGAAGCACCCAACCGATCGCGGCATTGCAGAGATCGGCTGCTCACCTGACGGAGTTGGGACCGGAGGAGGCGGGTTTGGCGAGTGTGAAGGAGGAAGGGCCCGACGAGGAGGCTGCTGCCGCGGCGGGGTCATGTAAGTGGTAGCTGTCCAGCTTAACAGCAGTGGGACTGACGTCATCCGAGTAGTAGTTTGCAATCGTGCTGATGGTAGGTGGCCATTGTCGCGGTATTGGTAGGTAGGTGTTGGATGTCATAAAATCAAGCTTCGATCTCTTCTTTGCATTTTCTACTCCTCCAACCTGCCACCATTGCCCCTTCTTTGGATTTTCTCCTCCTTCAACCTGCCACATAGTCCCAAGAAACTCAGCTGTCCGGAGTAGACATTCCATTCCCTCATCGTGTTTGGTATTCACAGAGAAAGTCAGAGGAGGAGGCACGAGAATTTTCGGTATCCATCGCCATTGTCAGGTGCAGTAACGAAAAGAATTAGTACTCCAGATTAGCAACCCCGTGCCGTGTTCAGAGGCCGGCTTCACTTTCTTACCTTGTTTGCTCTACTCGCTTGATGCAAACTCTGCACAAACCTAGCGCACCCATGTTTGGGACAAGTGAGGATCACTTGCTCGTTAACTGATGCAGCTGTAACCCAGCAATGTAGGCCGTGGCACGCCTATACCATCACCATACTGGAGAACAAGATTAATAGCTGAGCAGCTTGCTATGATAAATTGTTGTTAGACATAATCTGCTGCTCTTCATTCTCTCCTTGGTTGGAGACTGGTCGACTCGGCCGACCACTCTCTGTTGGGAGTTAGGGACTGATCGGCTTTGCCGACCAATTCATGTAACAGTAGCAGTATTGTAATAGGTCATCTCTAGTACATTAGTTGGTAGCTATTATATCAGTCATGCCCTGATAGTGGACTGATGTAAGCTTTGTACTGCTAGGAGTAATCGGTATACTCTGTACCATACGAGTAAGTAGTTGGTGTACCCTGTACCTTAGGAGTAGATAGTTGGTGTACTCTTGTACTCAGGAGTAGATAGTTGACCAACAACTATGTACCTGGTAGAGGTACAGCTAGAGTTGTACATCTAAAGGGCAATGAAATACTCAGTTCAGTTGCCACAAACCAAAGGGCAGGGCTTCGGCCAACACTGGTGCAATGAGTGTGTGTGCGTTGTTCTCAGTCTCTTCTTCTACCTCTAGCCATAGTGAGTGAGTGTGTGTGCTAGTAAGCTATTTGCTTACCTGTGTAGGACAGCCAGGGATCAACAATTGTCAGCGCTACCAGCATAAAACAATAGTGTTATATTAGAGAGAATAAGCTAAAACAAAAGTAGTTCAGCCGAGCAGGCTGTAATGAATAAGCAGTACTTGTATATGTATACTGGAAATTGGGGCTATCTGGGTCTACGAAATGCTAGGAGTCCTTGATCATTATTAATGACCACAAATGTAAGTACACTTAAGGAAAATATAAAAGGCATAACCTAAAATGCCTCTTGAACAGAGGTAGAACCAAACTAGCATCATGCAACAACATACATAAAAGGTTGAGAGTGCTGTTGTCGTCATCATCGATGGCGGCACCCATCAGCTATCTCCGTTCTGCTGCCCATAACTGCAAGATCCTGAAGGCAGGAAGGAGAAGGGGTTCTCAGAGATGTCAAATCCAGGGCGAGTGAAGTCGTCAAGCGCGCCAAAGCAAGGATCAAAGCTCAGCGGCGAGAAATAACCACGCACATCATCAGCCATTTTCATGTCGAGGTTTGATATACCATCAGACGAGCTAGACGGGAAGCTATACACCATGCTCCTCGCCATTTCATTCATTGGCTCGCTGTCGTGTGGTTGCTCTGATGCTTCTGATACTTTCACATCTTCCATGGGGAGCGCAGGTGTGTGGCCTTGGAAAAGTGCAACATGTCCAAAAAGCTTGTCCTTCCTGGAGAAGGTTGTTCCACAAGAACAGAGCCATTTATCACGACCACAGTGCTTCTCATGAGTCTTCAAGTCGGCAATGACAGAGAACTTCTTGGTGTTGCATCGGCTGCAGGTGTAGCTCTTGTCACAGTGGCTTCTCTTGTAATGGTTCTTCACACACAAGATTGTTTTGAGAGGCTGGAACTTCTTGTGCTCTTTGTTCCGTTTGCAACCCACAAATGGGCATGAGTACCTTGTAACTGGTGCATGATCTGCACCAGAATCCTTTGTGGGTTTGGCAAGAGCAGCTGGAGTCTTGTACTCATCTCCATGGCCCCTCATGTGCATCCTTAGGTTAGCATCTCTTTTGAAACCCTTACCACAGATCAAGCAGAAATGAGTATGTGGTGCTAAAATCTCCTCCTTTTCTAATTGCAAGACTACATATGAACCAGGAGGAAGATTCTCTCCCTCACCACCATCATCACTCTCCTTCACATCATGGTCCTCCATCGGAGTCGGTTCAGACCCCTCCCCACCACAGGGATTTGGGCATTTGATCAGCTCATCTCTTTCATCTTGAGCAGTATTAAGGCTATTCATCAGTTCATCATAATCAGAAGTTTTTCCTGTGTCAGGAATATCAGTCTTGCTGTCTACACTTGGTCGCTGATTAGCATTCATGCCAAAGCCCATAGGAGAACCAAGAGTGTTGCCAAGCTGCCTGACTGCTGGATTGCTGCTAAGAAGTGGGTTCTTCATTGAAGGGAGCAGGGAACCAGCAGTAGATATGAGTTGGATTATAATGCTAGTGAGATCAGCGGTTATGAGCTGCTGCTTTGCGGCTAGCTCAGAGGAACCGCCAGCTACTTGGTTCTCTCGATTATTCATGGACTGCACAATATCTTTTACCTGCTTGATCTTCTGCTCAAGGAAGGTTAGGTTGCTCACTATAGCCTGCGGGTCCCAATCTGTATTCTGTGAAGGATTTGATTCAAACTGGTTGCCAAATTTAGCTTCATTGTCATTAGGAAGATACAAACTGGAGGAGGGAGGCCCAAAGAATGGAGGAATGCCTGGCAAAGATTGACCAGGTCTTGGAAAATAAAACTGCTCCACTGAATTGGAGCGGAGAGTCTGTTGGTCAGGGTCAGCATTCCTTGCCATGCTGCTTGCCATCGTTGAAGAAGCTTTCATGGTGGCTTCCAAACTTGTCATCCTGCCTTCCATTTCAATTCAACACCGCTCGGGTCTTGCTTCAGTATGCTCTTCTACCTCAGGAAGTAGAATCATCGGATGTAGAATTGTTCTATTGGGCGAGTATGTAACCCTGCGACAGAGAGATTCAGAGATTATAAGTGGCAGAAAGTTAAATTCGACATGTCACGGACAAGGTTGGAAGGAAGCTATGACTAGTCGCCTGCACAAATGGCCTTTCTCGTGTATCAAAAGGTAAACAGAAAAGAAACAAGGAAGAAGAGGGTGCCTATTTCTAGTTGTAAAAAGGCATAACAAGCCTACATCTTTATTTCACATGTATAACATGCCAGAAATAGGGAAGGTACATATTTTTTTTTCAGTAACAAGTGGCTTACTTGTCAGGATCATAACATCATGTCAGGATCATAATATTTTTTACGGAATAGGCTTAATTGAGCAGCAGAGCTCCTGCCTTTTGCGTTCAGAAAAAAAAAAACTTTATTTACCGAATAGTACTAACTATTTTACTGATCGGTAACTTCTCGAGATCTTCACTGCGATAATCTAATCTGAAAACTGACAGATCTGTGGCCAGAAGGGTAGCACATCCCAAAAAGTCAGACCTTAGCAATATTTAGCAAATATATAAAGCAGCATGGACTGCATGGTACCTAGCTGAGGCAAACAGAAGGATAGAGATGAAACTTCAATACACGCAACCCAAAGGTCGATTGTGAAGATATGAATCATGAGGGGATTATAACTGTTCAGTTCAGTCAAAGACCCTAACGAGATCGAATCGAAGATCCCAAATCTCCTAATAATCAAATAAAGATTCAGTAAACAACTTCCCTTGTTTGCCCCCCCCCCCCCCCCCCCCCCCCCCCCCTACAAATTTCAAGAACACGAAGCAAACCAACCCGACACCAAGAACACAGATTCCAGATCAAGAGATCTCAAATTCCTCATGTATCATCCTTTCCCCCTACCTCAAGATGCTATTCCACCGAAAAAAAAGGGGCACATATTTTATCATTTATTAGACAGGGCCCAGATCAGACAAAGCAGGCAACAGTAGAGGAAAGAAATCATCACAGGGAGGACGAGCACAAGGCGAGCAACATAGAGCCCCGATTACCCTCGCCGGTGTCTGAATCCATGTTCTTGTTTGAATCCAGCGTGACGGAAACAGGCAAGAGAAGGTCGTAGATAAACAATTCAGAGGTGGACTTACCGATCAGCAGGATGGAATTGCGGCTTCCGGGCGAGAAAATGGGAGCCTGGATGGCGGGTGCGGTGGGTTTATAGGAGGAGGAAGGAGACCCGAGCCTTCCAGCCTGCTCCCCCTCGTTGACCTCTCGAGTTCCCCTCCCTCCTCCCTCTCTCTCTCTCCCTCACCTTCCGTTACCTCGCTCTCGCTGTGCGAGGTCCGGTCATCCGGTGCGGTGCGCCCCCACCCATCCAGCGCGGTGCCGTGACGTGCTACAGCTGCTTCTACTATCCCGTTTGTGTGGAGCCGTGAGGTCAGACTCACCATCAGCGTCAGCGTCTCTAGCGCCGCACGGAAAGCAGGATAAGAAAAGGGCAAATCTTCGGGGCAATCCGTAAAACCCATTAAAACCAAGGGTCTGGTTCGACTGGTCTAAAATTTTCTTTTTTTAGTTAAAATAGTATTTTTCTCTTGTAACATTTAAATGAGAACAATATTTTTTAGTCAGAACAGTATTTTTCGGTCAGTTTTAGCCAAGTTTGACACCAGACACGGGGTGAGCCTGGTGCGTCGTCAGATCAGGTGCGGAGCGGTGGGTCCACTCCTTCCATTCGAGGCCAAAGAAAAGAAAAATGTCTTGTTGGCAAATGTGTGAGGCCCAATCCCAACGAGGGCCCGCAGCTCCTGTCGTTCTCTTCTCTTTTTATTTTTCATCCCTCGATTTATCAGTTGCTAAAAAAATCCCTCAATTTATCCAGCAAATCTTTTTAAATTTGATTAAACATACATACAAAGAAATACTCGTATCTATAATACATAGTAATAAGTATTATTAAACTAATAATGAAATACTTTCTCCGTTCAAAAATACAATTTTAAGTATGAATCCGGACAGACATTTATCTAGATTCATACCTAAAACTATATTTTCTAGGACCAGAGGGAGTGCTCATTTAAAAATATAAATATTAATATTGATTTCTATATGATTGACCAAACTTAAAAGATTTAATCTCACGAGAAATAAGATGTGTATTTATATCTATATCTATATCTATATCTATATCTATATATTCCCTCCGTTCTGAATTAGAAGTCGCTTTGACTTTTTTGGGTACACTAGATAGAATTTGCTACGTGTCTAGACATATTATAGATCTAAATACATAGCAAAATAGATATATCAACAAAGTCAAAGCGACTTATAATTTAGAACGAATGGAGTATCTTATAATCCTAAACTAACTCTATTAACATTCTATCTTCATATGCAAGTTGTCCACCTTAGCAATCCACTATAACATGCAATTACAACCAACTAGCATATGTAATTATAATATCCACGACACGCATCATCCACTGACATATGTTTAGTTCTTCACATCAGCGTACACAGTATTCACCAATGTAAGTTTATAATAGTTTATCCTGTTATCCCGTTATATAAGTAATTATATGTAGTCCACTTTCTTTCTAAATCACTGGCGGTAATTCTTACAGCAACGCGCAGGTACTTTTACTTATTTATTTTAAAACTGAGGGATTGGTTTGGTAGCGCCGGCTCTTCTCCCCATCTTCTCTACCTTTCCTCGGTGCTGTGCGCCTGTGCTGCTGCGGACTCGACCTGAGGTTGGAATCGAGTAGCCCCACGCTACTCGGCCAATGGGAAAAAGGAGTCGTGACAAATAGAGCGTGCCAAAGATGTGGGAATATCTGAGAGTATGATGCACTTTTCTTTCAGTGCTGGTAGTTGTTTTGCTCGATGCCGATTTCATTTGGATTTGTGCTGTACTGCTGCCTGCTGGGGCCTACTTGATTTGCAGGTACGGATGCCATCATCAGCGACTAAACACTCCTGTTCAGAGGCAAGAAAAGTGCTATATACAGTTATAACTATTTTATGATATGTGAACTGAGCATAGTTTAGTTATACAGTTTTAGACTTGGCACATGTGTTTTTTTTTTAGTTTATTATAGGATTTGGAGACACTATTCTCTCCGCCGGTAGATGGCGTGCACACCGACAACTATGTGTCTCGGATATTTTTTTTTCAATCTTAAGATTTATCTACTCGTCTTTCGGAGATGCTCGCACGGATAGGCTGCACATGAGTACATGTCTTTATTAGGATGAGTGCTCATACATGTATAAAGTGTATGATGTATGCTATGTATTGTCAAAGGAAATATATTTAGTAATCACAAAAAAAGAAATATATTTATGACTTGACATAATTAAATTCTAGATTTTAAACTTTTAGCATCAATAATTTCAAATTGTCCACTTGGAAATATAGAAGTTGATCGTAAAATATTTGTCTCTGTGGCGGCCTTTTTATCGAGTTTCTAATACCTATTCTTTTAATTAGAATATAGTTATAATATCTAAACAAGCACGATGTTATGAAAGTAGCTTTCATAACGGATTCATATGTATGATTTTATGTTTCCAACTAAATATTTCGATAACTGCTGCTGGTTAAACATTTTAAAGTTTGATGAAACAGTTAAGTATTTGTGTCATTTTCATATTAGCTATATTTTTGACATATTGTAGTCAAACTTACACCTTGAAAGCCATGAATGATCAATAGCACTATGCTAATTCTGCTTGACAAAGCACTAATTAAGTGCAATTGGTGGTCACTGAATCAACTCTGCTCGTTCTGTCATATGCCACACCCGTATAGCTAACGTCAGATCGAGTAGGACCATTCCGAATTCCTCATCAGGAAGCGGCAAATTCGTGAGATTCAGTAGGATGTATATACGTAATTAATTAATGTGTTGTTTCACGTGGAATTCCCTTGCTCTGGTAGTTCCCAGGCTCTGACAAGTGTCATGAACGCTTGCCATGCATGGCAAACACTCATGCTCCACAAGAGAATTTAAGGGCCTGTTTGGAACAAAGGAATGCAAAACAGAGGAAAGAAAACAAACGTAGGAATAGGATATAGGTGTTATGAGAAAACAGATGAAAGAAAAAACACAGGAAAACATAGATTGGGGTGTTTGGAACAAAGAAATTATAACACAGGATTCCCAAAACACGAGACACTGTGAAAATAGATGAACACTTGTTTAATAAATAAAAGTACATACGGAATCCTCTAGGCCCTGGCACGGTGATGGCATTGGTCATCTATCTCCTCACGCTCTCACTTACATGTGGGGCCTACTATCTATGGCTATTGGACTAAAGTTCAGAGCAATTCTCATCCACTTGTTTGCCTTCTCATTTTCACCGCGTTCTCTTCCAAAGTCTCGTAGTCTCTCTCTTGGTTGCTGCGTCGCCGCCGACGCAGCCACCACTGCCGCCGTTGTCGCCCCTCTGGTAGCCACTGCCCCTCGCACAGCCATCACCCAGCACTGCCGCTGGCCTACTAGCCACCCCCCCCCCCCCCTCCCACACACCAACTTGGTGCCAGGTCAGCCATGGATGGATAGCCATGAGCTCAAGCAAGAAGATGAGCAGTTGACCACTTTGGAAAGGTAAGAAGAGGCATAAAACATTTGCTTCCTACCGGCTTCTTACCTGCACGCGTGCGTCCGTCTCGGGCATACGCGAAAACTTTGGATCTGAGTAGAGTTTTTCGTTCCTGCATTTTGTGAATGAAAGCGTTCCTTTCCAGAGGAACGGCAACGTTGAATCCTTCGTTCCAAACGGCACATGATGTCATCAAAATGGAGGAACTGCATTCCTTTGAAATTCCTTTGAAATTCATGCAATCCAAACGAGCCCTAAGAATGAACTTTCCCGGAGCTGGAGCTGAAACCTAAGGCTGCGAATGCAACGGTGCAGATCACGCTGTCCAATCCCCACGACGGCACAGCGTGCACCACAACGGCCACGGCCCTAGAAGAACCACACCAAGCCGCGCAACCATTTGACATCACCAGTGAGGTCACACAGAGGGACAAAACAAAACAGATCCACAAAAAGAATACCGGGCTCTGCTCCTCCAACGGTCCAAATCAAGAGTTGTTTTGATCCAGCTATTAAAATTTAACAGGTGTGTCGGAAGAATATTGTATGGGGTGTTCGGATACTAATAAAAAAACAAATTACATAATCCGTCAGTACTCCACGAGATGAATTTTTAAGCCTAATTAATCTATCATTAGCATATGTTTACTGTAGCAAAACATTGTCAAATCATGGCTTAATTAGGCTCAAAAGATTTGTCTCGTAAATTAGTCGCAAACTATGTAATTAGTTTCATAATTAGTCTATATTTAATACTTCATGTATGTGTTCAAATATCTGATGGGACAGCGACTAAAATTTAGGAGGGGGAAACTAAACACTCTCTGTACCGGGTGGCCAGGGGCCCCACCCCCTCCTCCAATAGGAGAGATTACCCCTCCTCTCACTTCAAGACTGCAAAACGCAACATGTGAGCTTGCACGTTTACACTCGACAATTCGAGCTATGGTGTCAGCATCGTGGGCCTTTTTTTTATTATCCAGAGCAGGACAATTGCCATCACGGATTATGGTTGACCACAGAATTTGATAATAATATTCTGAAAAGTAGTGCAAATTGGAAGGGTGAAACGATATTTTAGAGGAAGACAGCGAATCAGTAGGTGAGCAACTGTCTAGAGAAAGTCCAACTGACTTGCGTAACCCACAAATAAATATGAAGGACTTATCCTGCAAAGACAGATCAAGTTGATCTCTCAAACGTATTCAAAATTAAAGGTTAGCCATCACAGGGGAAGAATTAACATCTTATAACAGGAATCCAAGGCACGTATGCGTGCAAGACAGAGCACCATAGTGACATAGGGAAAAGCTGAGAGAGATTCCAGTGGCACAGAAACGTGCACGTACCAAGCAGCAAACATTTAACAAGAAAATCATTGCAGATTTGAAAGGGTTGCTGTGACCCTAATGCCGTCGCCACATCAAAAGATACTTCGTGCACCTTTCCTGCTGCACCCCACCACCCAAAAAAAAATTCCCGCCTCAGCTATCTGCCTATCCGACAGTTCTAAAAAAAACTATCTGCCTATCTGACAGTTTTTTACCGTCCACTCCTTGAGTACCTAAATAACTGTCATTTTTTCTGCCGTAAATTTGACTAGATTTTTAAAAAATACATACAACATTTGTATCTCTAAATAAATTCATTATGAAAATATATTCAACAATCTATTTAATGATATTAATTTTTATCATAAATATTATATATATATTTAATCAAAGTTGTTTCTTGGAAAACGAAAACGACAGTTATTTAGGGACGGAGGGAGTATGCATCACGAGTCTCACATCCTTTTGATTAAAAAAAAAGTTAAGCAGCAAATCAAGGCAGATTTTACTTAGTAACGATGACATAGATGCTTCTCATGCATGGATGTAAATATATTACATAGTATCAGTTTATCCAGGCGCCCCATTGTTTGCTGGTGATGATACTGTACACAGGAGCTGTGACGACCCGGAAGAAATAAAATGGCCTTCGTACTTCAAGGGCATTGTTGCATTGTATAATAATATAAATACAAGTAGGGTTCATTTAGCTCGCAACGGATTCCTGATTTTTTTCCGAAAGGTGATGAAAGCTAGGGAGCCAAGGAGCGGCCATGATGTTACAAAAGCAATGTAGGCAAGCAACCAGACTGACCTCCCTTTGTATCGAGTCACTTGGTTTATAGATCTCTTGACAGGAGCAATGATCTCATGAAGCTTATTGCCGTGGATGTCATCACCTTGCTGTTTTGTTGGCCCTGCAGGGCTTTCGTTCCCCACTCCACTGGCCTTTTCATTGTGATTCAACGCAGATACCACATTCTGTCGTCTACCGCCCGCCTCGTTACTTAATTGTTCTTCATCAACTGCATGGTTCGAAGGTGAGCCATCACTATCAGGGCCATCTTTTGTTACTGCAGCTACCATTCCATCTTCCATGAGATTAACATACGGACTCTTATCAATGGAGGATTCCAAAGAAGAGTGCAAAACATGATCATTTGCCTGTATTTAATCATGAGACGAAATATTTTAGTCAACATACAGAAAAGCTGAGCATTTAAGATGGCAAATTTCATTGATGAGTTAGTGCCCTGCACACACCTTCTGCCCATGCATGTAGGAGCTGTCATGAAGAGCAGAAAGGAACTCGGAAGTAGCTCCAACCCACCTACAAAATATATCAGATGGCATTAAATTCAGATTATCCATTAACAGAAGATATATATGCTGTAATACTCAATGTTGACATCATATAACTTTCATATTTATAGAAGACATACCATAGTCTTCGAGCAGTTAGTCCTTGAAAGAATGCAAGATGACCACCATTCGGAGTAGTTGCTAAAACAATGTTCTTATTGGCCCTAAATCAAATCAAAACGCTTCTGATTAATATATTCTTATGGATCATAAATCAAATAAAGATCCTAGTGATTAAAGATTAATACATAAACAGAACTGTTCAGAATGAGGAGCATGATTTGACAAGAAAAATTCACCTGCATTCATCCCAAGGAATAGCCTCCCTTGTGCAAAGGGGATCATCCAAAGCATTGATACAAAGCAAGGGAACTGACACATTTCCAACGTAACTAGCACTGCTGCACCGGCGATAGTAGGTATCCACTGTCTGTAAGGGGGAAAAGATCACTGCACACGATCAGACATATTCAGATTTTTCAACATTATCAGCTGTTACAGCAGTACTTGAAATATTATCTGTTTATAATAGAGAAGTGAATGCCATATAGAAGCCATATGATTGAGGGTACCTCATATCTTGCGATAACACAAGTAGCATGGTGGTCAAACTCCCGGATAGATCGTGACTGCCAAATTAGAGAGAAAAGAAAAATAAACAGTGGGATATCATATGAACTCATGAAGAGCCCATGAATAGAAACACCAAATTTCTCTAATCTATGAATTCAAAAGGCTACATAATTAGTCAAACAATTGGCAGCTTGAAGATTATCCTTTTCATAACACAAACTAGCAAACCACAAAAACTAATTACGAGGGCATGGAACTGATCTACCTTTTCTTTTTCTAAAAAAAAAGATAAAGAGGTTGGGATTTATTAAAAAAAACTGTAAATACTATATAAACATACACAGTTTGATACCAACAAAGATTGCAGGAGAGAGAGTCAAACCTTTTTAATACCTTCCCAGTTTGCAAGTCGGGCCAAGATAGGTTGATGTCTGCAGAAGGCAAAAGTTAATGCTTCCTCAATAGTGAATAGTGATCATGCTCTTATTATTTGTGACAGTGCTAGGTGGGTGGATTGCATCCACCAAAGATTTTGTGCATTTAATTGGAATTTCCATTCCTAGAAGGCAGAATGCAGTTATATTGTCATAATGCCTCTGACTGCTGTGCAACAAATTTTACTATAGTGAAAGCAGCAGCAAGCAAAGGATAGAAAACAGATAACACAAGCAATTCATGCAGCCAGGCATGGAGGACACACATATCTAGCGCCTCTCAGTTTCAGGAGAATACTCAGCTAAGTTGTGGTTTATGAGGGCCTATTCAGGGTGCTGTCCTGTTTTGGCAATGGGATCCAATAGGGAAATCATGGGCAACACACAAATGCCATTTCTTCATGTGGCTGGTTGCACATAACATGTGCTAAACTGCTGATCGACTTGCACGACGGGGTTTCATACACCATCCTCGATGCCCACACTGTGATCAGGCTGAAGAGATTATCCATCATCTGCTCGTCACCAGTGTTTTTGCATGACAGTTCTGATTCAGCCTGCAGGCCCTTCCACCGCAGCATGGGGAGACGCCTTTTGAATCTTTGATGACTGGTGTGTCTAGAGCTAATGATATGGTCGACGTCCAGGCACGGCAAGGCCTTAATTCCCTCATTGTCTTAGGGGCATGGTCACTTTGGAATCATTGCAACTGATGTGTCTTTGATGGAGCTCCACCAAATGTAGCTGGAGCCTTTTTGCTCACCAGCAAGGAGATGCAGTTGTTGTATGGCTGGGACTCGTGGTATTTCCTACCTGGATGCTCTAGTGCCAGGAGGCGGTTAGGTGCTTAGGTCGAGCTCTTTTTTTTTATAGTCAAGCGTGCCCATGTAACCTAAGAAACTTCGGGCGTGGGTGTCTGTGTCTGTAAGAGCTCCTACCATTTTATTCTTCTTTAGTTAATATAATAATGGTACACAGCTCTCCTGCAGGTTCGTCTGTTTGAGGAAAAATCAAACTAAACAAGCAGAAAGCATTTAAGACCACTCTTAGATATGTTCAATTTCAACCTCCAGACAGATATTAGAATCACTACATTTGAATAGTCCAAGCATCCACAAATACTTTGATCATGGAAATATTATCGCATTCACTTGTACATCGCTCTATAAAACTATGGTCCAGTCACTTTTACATTATTAACAACTATAGTTTCCAGATTCTAGTGTACCTTTTAAGATGTGGTGATTCTGTAGAATAAAAGTAAAGAGTCTCGTATAAATGTGTAGAGTGTACACAGTTTAGTGAGGAAAGCTTACAATTTTGCATAGCCCTTCAGACCAATTGCAAGTGCTTTGTCGTAAATACGCTGCACAAGCTTGCGGGAAATAAATCTGTCACCTATCTACAAAATTGAAGTGAAATGAGAAAACAGAGTGAGGATAAGGGCCAGTTTGGTGTTATGGCACTGTGCTGTTCAGACAACTGCATAAGCTTTGTTACAGAGAATTGTTGCCAATAATAAGGACAAGGCTACAATTGGTTAATATATCAAGAAACATTTTTATAGAACATGTATTAAGAACTAATATAGCCAAAATACCTTTTCAAGTGTGACAACCTAAATTTGCAGTGAATCTAAACTTGGATGAAGACTCAAGATGAATCCATGGGTAAGTACCACAATGAGTTGTAATACATTGACAAAAAAAGCATGCTTGGTTCCTTTGTCTAGCTTTCTTGAGCACGGCAAACAAGAATTTTCTTGCTTTTGAGGGAGAGCCAAATGGACCATTATTCTCTAGCAAGCAGGCATGGACCACCAGCAAGGCTAGGAACAGTTGGAAAAAGAAACTGAACAAGATCTAAGTCATTTAAGCATTTCCACATTTGGAGCAGTGCAAAAGTGAACTGAAGATTCTACATTATAAGCATTCAAGTTTTCCTAGTGAATAACGATCGAGCAACTAACCAACAGATCCCATGGAGAACAAATAGATACTGCACCAGCTACAGGAGTATTCTCTCCTTCTTCTCCAAGATACTTGACCTGTACAAAGATGTGGAATAAATATGTATTGTTTGTATCATGTTCTAAAATCAACTTATGCACTGTCAAAATTCTTATTGGTTGGGGGAGGAATTGGAATAATGATCATGAACATCATGGGATTCAGTACATACACAACATTAAAAAGTACAAGATTAATCACAAGTCTGACCATGACTATCAGATTACTGACCACCAATAGAGAATGCGAATGGAGTACCAGGAACAGATCAAACCCAGCCAAAATTACTCAACGACAAGGCTAAAACAGTGGAGTGAGCTCAAAGAAAGTAAAGAGGAAGACTAAGCAGGCTGGTGAATGGGGCTGGGCTACAAGGTTTCATGAACCTTCACCAAATTTCAGTAAAACCCACTGCTTTACTAAAGTGTGGTTGAATTGCAGAAATAGTGGATAAGTCCAGAACAATTCTAATTGATTTGGTACTTCTTAAAAAATCTTCACATAATTTAATATATGCAAAGGAAGACTTCGAAGAATGGACTGTGTCACCTAGTTTCTTGTAAAAATAATTAAGTTCGTTCTGACCTTGGCCTGGTTAGAAAACAAATCACAATTGAAAACCCGAGACGAACTTAAACTTAAGCTTGTACATGCATGACTCTTTTTAGCGAGAAGATACTACCATCCATAAAAAAACAAGTAACCTTGTGCAAATTTTAGCTAACAGTACAAATAACCTGCAACAAACACTTTTCCACAGTAGGTAGCAGGAAATGACAGACGTCAGAATATGAAATAATGAAACATGCAGATTGGAAAAAAAAAGAGATTACGCCAAGGAGAAACATGCATACCACAATATTGGCACCTATGCTTGTACCAATGCAAAACAGTGGGCTTTTCGGATATCTGTAATGCAGGTATTTAATGACCTCTCGGACATCTTCTGTCCAACCACCATTATAGAAGCAATCTGACTGCCAAAGGAAATAAAAATTACAAACTCAGTGGCGATGGATACTGAAAAAATCGTTTGGTGTCTCAGAAACATGATGCAGTGTAAACAGACAACTTATAACTTAATGTGGATTTATCATTTTGCACCATCATTGGTGGCAATCAGATATATGGCTAACAAGAGCCACAGATTTTGGGCAAAAACATTGAGCATTACAATCTGAACCGAAACAGAGATCATGAGTGTTCAAGAAAGTTTAAATGGTATAGTAAGTGAATTTTAAGTACTTCCTGTTTCAGTTAGATAACTTACAGTAATGGACACACCACCAAGACCTCTGTGGTTGCATACAACAACATTCCATCCTTTGCTTGCCATGGAATAAACCAAGTGTTTTGCATACTGCAGCAAGTGATTACATCTTTAGAATGACTATTTATGTTCAAAAAAAAAATCTTTAGAATGACTAGCAAATATAGAAATAAGTTATACAACAGAAATACAAAGAGCTCTTTAAATATGCAAATACAATACAGAAATAAGTCAACATCAGAAAAATAAGATAGAAACTAACCGCAGCAGCAGAATCACTAGTTAATCCAGGAACCACAACTACAAGGGGTGTTGAAGCATCTTTAGAAATGAATCCATCCACAACTGCAAAATAACTGAAGAGGTCAGACAATACCATCATGCCATATATATATTACACAGAATATGGGTGTCTCTACCTTCCAAATCAGATGCGAGCAGCCAATCCAAAGCAATGGTTCCACCATCACGAACTGTGTACAACTGTCTGCAGTGCAGAGATTTTAATCAGTGCACTGCCAACTAAGAAAGCAAGAAAAGAATTTTTGTTCACTCCACTAAAAATTAGCATAGATCCTGAAGAACTTAGTTAAGGGGGCTTAAACTACAGAAAATCAGTTCTATTGTGCTCCTTGTCAGGAAGCACACAATTAGTTTCAATAAGAATTAAGAAATGCAAACTATTGCTATTCAGCTTTCTTTCTTTCTTTCTCTTTCCTTTCATGCAAGGTCCATATTGAATTATGAAACTATACATTTCCCTGAACACCAATGGAGTGACCAAAATGATCTTGACATGTCGAGGAATTCATCCATGGAACTGAAAAGAGGCTGGCAAGAATGCCCAGAAATTCTTGCAGCGCTCAAGCCGCTCATAAAAGCTTATTGAGACATGCATATACCACTCCACAGCAAAATAGAAGCATCATGGACTTATTGACATTAGATCTTACTCCAATTTCAAATATGTACCTTTTATGATTCTTGTTTTGTCAAACTTTTTAGCTTTCACCATGACAGCGCATGGTTGATGTTACTAGATTCATGGTAAAAGATACTTTCATACTATCCTTCATTATTTGTAGTAGTAATATATATTTTTTTTAAAAAAAAATGCTGGGCAAAGTGTCATACTGAAGATCGTGTCAATTTCCTAAACAAATTATAATTATATTGCAATATATGGTCATGCGATGCTAACCATACTTGAAAGAACAAACTCTTGATAGTGTCCACTGTAAATCTAAATGGCTAGGGTGAATAAGGGAAGATTGAAGAATGTAACTCTCTCGTGGGTAACGAATATAACCTTTTGTACGTGAATGAAGGCGGCATCCCGTAGATGCCCAGGAACAATGTCTGCAAATGCGGGCTCGCCAGCCATGGCGTCGCCAGATACCTGCATAATTACACCACAAATCCATCATCACTCCCAACTTTTAAACTGGTCATAACCCAATGGAAACAATACGTCGCATGATTCAGAACACCACATTGCAAATTCCATCACAGTTGACCAAACACGCCCAATGCTGGTAATACCGCTACACTACGACGATCAGGCCTACAGAGCCCCATAGCCATACCTGCCGTGGAGCGAGCGGCACTTGGACGCGACGCGGTGGTAGATCTCCGAGACGGGGTGGAAGGTGAGCTCGACGCGGCCGCCCCGGAAGCCGCGGAGGATGTCGCCGATGACGTGGAGCTCGAGGAAGCGGTACAAAAAGACGGACACGACGATGATGGCGGCCAGCACGTAGCGCTCCGCGGGCACCATCGCCGCCGCGCGGAGCAGCAGCTCGACGGCCGACTCGCCCTCGGCGACGGCCTCCAACATCCTTCGCTAATCGCTACGCCCGCCTTGAGGCCTTCGGGTTCTGCGATTTGGGAGCGGCGCTCCGCTCCGTGAGGAAGGAGGACAAGATGCGGCCGGACGCACGCCCTGGTCAACGTCGCGCGCTCCTCGAGGCAACCTCGCCGGCGCGGAGAGGCGACCGGTGCGGTGGGAGTTATGAAGCAGTTCGGGCGGCTATTCCGAGGTTCGGCGGAGCACGCGATTCACACCGTGGACGGACCGACGGTGATGCAAAGAGCGCTTTCCTGGTTCCTGGACGATTACGCTCTTGTGGTTTGTGTAAGAATCGATATTGTGTGTACCTTTCTGTGTAACCCGTAGATCCGTAGTTAAGGCTTCTCGCCCTTTTGGTAGATACACCGTAGCCGGTGCCGCGGTGTAGAAGAAGTCCAGTGGCGCCGGCGGTGACCCGCAGGGGCGAGGCAGAGGTGGCGTCGGAGAACCTGCATAGGCGCGACGGTAGAGGTGGTGGCTTGCAGGAGCGAGGCAGAGGCGGAGTCGGTGTGCCATCCCGTCGCTGGCAGTATGGTCTTTAGATCGGATTAGGGTTACTATAGGTGGGAGTGGCGGCTCACGACGAACCTCGTTCTCTGAGCTCTCACCCCCCACCTTCTTTTTATGTGTGCTGTGCGACAGGGGCCCACCAATCGGATTAGGGTTGGGCTCCCCCGATCAGGGAGCAGAGATAGGGCCCAATAGGCCGTTGGGCCTATTGGTGGAGATCAACTAACATTCTCCCCCTTGATCTCATTCCATCTTTCACTTTCATATCATTTGCTTTTGTTCATTCCATTACAGATTAGCTCATAGAGCATGTCTCATCGTCACGGTCCATTGCCGATAGACTTAACAGCTACAACTCACTACTCTGTTCTGAAATAGATACTCATCTTTGAGCCTTCTTTTGTCCAGGAATATTTTAGGCTTTCCCTTAAACCCAAGCTAGCTACATGTTCTCTGAACACCATGTCCTCTGAACATGTTGGGTGGTAAGCCTTTTATAAGCGGATCCGCGAGCATCCTTTCTTTACTTATATGCTCAAGATTTATGACTTGATCCCGGACTTTATCTTTCACAACATAATACTCAATGTCAATGTGTTTGGCAGCACCACTTGACTTATGTTGTGAGCATCCTGTACTGCCAGATTATAATCGCAGTATTACTTTAGTGGTCTATAGATGTCGTCAACCACCTTCAAACCGGGTATGAACTTCGTTAGTTAGTTCACCTGCCCGTTGCCTCATAGCACGCTACAAACCGTCATACATTGTGGACGATGTAGTGACAGTTTGTTTTGAGCTTTTCCATGAAATAGCTCCCATTTGCGAGATGATAGAAAATCCACGTCTGGATATGCATTCACTCTCGCATAATCAGAATCTGAATATCCCACCATGTGGAGTGAATCAGATCTTCTAAATGTCATCATGAGGCCTTTCGTTCCTTACAAATAACGCAAGACTTTCTTTATCAATTTCAGTGTTCTATTCCAGAATTCTTCTGGAATCTACCAAGTAAATTCTTCTGGAATCTACCAAGTAAATTCTTCTGGAATCTACCAAGTCAGGGCGCGTACATACTTGAGCATGTTGCAAGCTTCCGACAGCTGAAGCATATGGAACCACTTTCACTTTGTCGATTGAGCTCATATTGGTTCCTGGGGCATTAAAAATCCCCACATCTGTCGCCCTTGACTATAGGAGCAGGTGAGGGACTACATTTGTGCATACTGAATTTCTTTAAGATCTTTTCCATGTATGCCTTTTGTGACAGTCCTTATACCCTTTTTCTTTTATCTTGGTGAATCTCGATCCCTAGAATGAACGAGGCTTCGCCAAGATCTTTCATATCAAATTTCTTTGTCTCCAGTAGTAGACTGACATCACTACTAGCAAGTAAGATATCATCTATATACAGGACAAGGAAGATAAACTTCCCATTCTTAAACTTTGCATAGACACAATTGTCCTCTACATTCTCTTTTAAAACCCAAAATTCTTTATTAACTGATCAAACTTCAAGTACCACCCGTCTTGAAGCTTGCTTTAATCTATAAATGGATTTCTTTAGGCGGCATCCCATTCGTTCTTTTCCTTCCATGACAAAACCTTTCGGTTGTGCCATGTAAACATTTTCCTCCAAGTCTCCGTTGAGAAATGCCGTCTTTACATCCATCTGATGTAATTTTCAATCGTAATGTGCCACTAATGTCATTATGATTCTGAAGGAAACTTTACATGAGATTGGAGAAAATGTCTCATTGTAATCAATCTCTTCTCTTTGCACAAAACCTTTTGCCACAAGTCGAGCTTTATATCTCTCTATATTCCCTTGAGAGCCATGTTTAATCTTGTAGACCCATTTATAGCCTACTGTTTTGACTCTTTTAGGAATTATTTCCAAGTCCCAAACTTTATTAGCATTCAATGATTTCATTTCATCTTCCATGGCCTCAAGCCACTTTGATGACTGATCACTACTCATGGCTTCTTCAAACGAGGCGGGATCATCCTCCATTTGAAATTCTTTAGTGTTGTACACTTCATAATCAGCAGGAATAGCTGATTTTCTAACTCTTTTGAGACCTATAAGGGGCCTTCACATTCGGCACATCTTCTATTTTGAGGCTGTTGTTGCTCCCCCTCATGTGTGGCAATAGGTTTTATAGAATCCTGAAGAACAGGTTCCTTATCGTCATTCATTGTTGCCACAGGTGGGATAACAACAGGTGCTAGCACTATAGTATCTAGCACTGTCGGTGCAGCTACAGCAGGTAGTGAGAAAAATGGCTCATGAATCATTGGAGTGGACGCTTACACCCGCTTCACTTCAAGGTCAATTTCTCGAGCTACCATACTCCCCCCTCATCTTTTCATTCTCTAGGAAAACATCATGTCTTGTTTCCACAAACTTTGTATGTCTCTCTGGACAATGGAAAATAAAAACCTTTTGACTTTTCTGTGTTGCCAATGAAATAGCACCTTACTGTTTGGGATCTAACTTCTCAATGTTTGGATTAAATACTTTAGCCTCAGCAGGGCTCCCCCACACACACGCAAGTGGTTTAGTGAGGGTACACTTTCTGTCCACAACTCATACGGTGTTTTGGACACCGATTTACTTGGTACTCTTTTGAGAATATGAATGAGGTTTTTAACGCCTCCATCCACAGGCTCAACTGTAAGGTGGAGTAACTTATCATACTGCCCACCATATCCATCAGGGTATGATTGATTCTTTTAGCTACTTTATTCTGCTGAGATTCGCCCGGTATAGAATACTGGGCTACTATACCATTCTTTTAGGGTATGCCGACCGTAGTACTCCACCACGGTCAGACCTGACTGTCTTTAATCTTTAATATCTTAAATTTATCCAATACATCTTTTCTTTCTTTGATTGGATAAATATAGTCATAATGGGAGTAATCATCTGTGAATGTTATGAACGAATCATAACCATCCACACTCTTTACAGGAAAGCTGATCACAGATGTCTGTGTGAATAATCTATAAAATTCCTGCGCTTCTTTACATACTTTTTCTTTTATGCATTCTCTGCATTGTTCTAAATCTGAGAGCTCTAATGGAGGAAGAATATCATTCTTAACTTTTCTTTCTATTCTCCCCCTCGAAATATGGCCTAAACGACATTGCCATAATTTTGACAACGCATCGTGAGCTCTCTTATGCCACCACTTCAGCTGAGTAGCATATGTCTTTGAAGAGTCAGTGAACTGACTCTTTATTCTATCGAGGTACTCGATGACCGTGTCACACTCTGAGATTGAGCCCACAATTGCAAGCTCAATCATGTTCTTTATCATAGCTAAACTTTTTCTTGTTGGCAGTGATTCACTTTCTATGCTCAAAAGCCATAGGATATCTTTTGGGATTCAAAATCCCTTTCTTTAGTTGCCCAAGTGGCATTATTCTCTTTTGTCTCCCTCATCGGTGCCACAATCTCAGTGGAACACGGTGAGGTGACTACCCAGTCCACCTTAGATAGGATGAAAACCAGATCATAACTTTTCTTAACATAAAATTAGAACCACTTGCATGCCTTGATTCCAATGTTGATCAAATCAAACATACATCTATTCTTATACACTAATTCTAGATTACCGTTGGGCAGAAATAGAATTAATGCATAAATCTTTAACTTTCACAACTGTTCTTACACACTAATTCTACATCACCGTTGGGCAGAAGTAGAATTAATGCATAAATCTTTAAAATTAACATCTGTTCTTATACACTAATTATACATCACCGTTGGACAGAAGTAGAATCAATGCATAAATCATTAAAATTAACAACTTTTCTTATACACTAATTCTACATCACCGTTGGGCAGAAGTAGAATTAATGCATAAAACATTAACATTACGATATTGTTATTAACAACGTTGTGGTCAGTAAATAACATCATAATCATATCAAAACTCTTTTTCTCCAATTAAATACCACATTGGTTCAAAATAACTGGAGAATCAACAATTTCTTTAGCAGCGGAATAACTTTCTTTTTCTCCAATTAAATACCACGTTGGTACAAATTAACTGGAGATTTAAAACAATTTCTTTGACTGTGGAAAAACTCTCTTTTTCTTTAATTTTACCCACAGGGAGAAATTTCTTTTCCTATTTCTTTAATCCATTAATCAATTTCCAGGAAATAAACATTTTCTGGAAAATCTTTTCTTTTCTCCAGTTAAATACCACATTGGTACAAATTAACTGGAGAATATACTTTTTCTTTATTCAGCGGAAAAAACTTTACATCAATTTCTTAAATTTTACCCACAGGTAAAAATACTTTTTCTATTTTTCTTTTGAGCCAATTTGTATTTTCAATTTCCAGGAAAAAGAAAAAACCGAAACTGGGCCCTTGCTTTTCCTGTGTCGACCGAAAATGGCAAGGCGGCCCACGGCCCACGGCCGTTTGCGCGCCCTTTCCCGCGCGCTCCCACGCGCCCAGGCCGCAACATGGGCCTGGGCTGGGAATTCGGCCTGGCGCGCGCACCCGCCTGGGCTGAGAAGCTGGCCCGGTAGGGAATCTGCGCCGTCTGTCTGATCGGACACGTGTCCGCTAGCGCGCGGATAGGGCGAACAAAAACCCCCCCGCGCTTCCGCGCCCTCCAAAACCCTAACTCATTCTTTCTTCGCCGCTCTCTCTCTCTCTCTTTCTGCGCGCTGCGTCTCTCCTCTCTCTCTTGCTCTCTCTTCTCAGCCGCATCGGAACCGAGCCAGATGAGAGCGGTGGTGGAGCGAGGCGCGGCATCCATGGCACCGCCGCCGGACCCATCCTCCCTGCGTGCGCGCTCCCCAGCGGGGTGATGCGCGCCGCCGTCGAGCGGCCTGGCCGCGGTGACCCCTTTGCCGAGCCCGGCGAGCAGCAGCCACCGGTTCGGCGGCCCTTTCTTCTCCCGCGCCGGCGAAAGGCCGTCGCGGCTCTTCTTTTCCCGCGCCGGCGAGGGTGGATCCGTTCTAGGGTTAGGTTTAGGGTTCGTATGGCCGACCCTGTTCTTTTTCCCCTTTCTTTTCTGTTTTTCCTTTCTTTCTTTGACATCCGAATGTATCTAGGGGTTAAATTCTGTTTTCTTTTATTTCTCTTCTTTCTTTTGATTCGACCGATTCGTGTTTTTCCCTTTGGAGTCATCCGAATCGAATCGGGATCTAGGGGTTAGGGTCGATTCCAGCCCCTGTTCTTTTGCTCTTCTTTTGATTTTCTTTTCTTTTTGGATTAAGGTTAATCCGAGACTGATCTTCCCTAGTTCCGAACTAGATCTGTTCAGTTCTTGGGTTAGGGTTCGGCTGGAGTGCCGAGAGCCCTCTCTGTTCTCTGATCCGAATGGATCTTGTTCTCTTTTCTTCTTCTCTGATCCGAACACGGATCTTTTCTTTCCTCTTGCCGTGTCAGTGCGGCACTTTTCCCGCGCGGTGGGCGGTGGTGACCGGGTTCCAAGTGAACATCCGTCACCACCCTGGTCCCCTTTTCTTTACTTTTTTTTTTCCCGGTTGGGTAGGATTACACAGATGTACCCTGGCTCTGATACCATTGTAAGAATCGATATTGTGTGTACCTTTCTGTGTAACCCGTAGATCCGTAGTTAGGCCTCCTCGCCCTTTTGGTAGATACACCGTAGCCGTGCCGCGGTGTAAAGAAGTCCGTGGCGCCGGCGGTGACCCGCAGGGGCGAGGCAGAGGGTGGCGTCGGAGAACCTGCATAGGCGCGACGGTAGAGTGGTGGCCTTGCAGGAGCGAGGCAGAGGCGGAGTCGGTGTGCCATCCCGTCGCTGCAGCACGGTCTTTAGATCGGATTAGGGTTACTGTAGTGTGGGAGTGGCGGCTCACGACGAACCTCGTTCTCTGAGCTCTCACCCCCCACCTTCCTTTATGTGTGCTGTGCGACAGGGGCCCACAACCGGATTAGGGTGGGGCTCCCCCGATCAGGGAGCAGAGTATAGGGCCCAATAGGCCGTTGGGCTCTATTGGTGAGATCAACTAAACGTTTGAAGTCGAAGCGACCTTCGCGTAAGTGGCGCGGGTGGGGCATGGATCGGCCGGCCACGTTGACGTCGTCGGGCTCGGGCTTTACCGAGCAAGCGACTCGCGAAGCGGGATCCGGGACCGGGACGACGTGAGCTTTCCACTTTTACAGAAAACCAGTGTTCACGTCTGTGGTGCGTGCGGCAAGACAAGCGGTTGAGCAATCGTCCACGTGAACTTCCAGATTCGTAATGTCCTTTTTCTGACGGAAAGAACTATACACTGATACACACAAAAAAAAGTCATAGAAACAATTACAATTCTATTATATTAATTAGAGTCGGTATGGTATTCTAAAAAGATATGATGCTCGGATACCTCCCAGGAGGGTAGCGTATCGCGTACCCGATACTTATCGAATATTGATACGCGTTGGATACGTTCATACGTATCCCAAGTGTATCAAGAAACCAGACCCGTATCGGACATTCGGACGCGGCTGCAATACGTTAAATGACTCCCGTGCGGGCTGCGGCCAGGCGTTCCCAGCCAGGCCCACTCCTCCCACGTTGGCCCGACCCCTTCGATTCCCATCCCCACGGCCCCGCGCAGCTTCAAACGCGCCGCCACGAGTGTGTCACGGTCTGACGCACATCCAGCGACCGATGGACGATTGAGCTGCATCTCCGATGAAATCGGCCAGCATCAGCCCTCAATTTTCTTCTGCTCGAGTCTGATTTGGCCCCTTTTATTCTTCTATCATGTCATTCCATCGCTGCTACAGGATGTCGCCCACCCCACCTGGTGCCCATGGCCGGACGTCGTTGTCTCGTTGAATGGTCTAGCATGTTTTTGTTAAATCATTCATACGAACTAGCATGTTTGTTGTTTATTAATATACATGATGCGCATCTCTCGATCTTTTATTCTTTGTATATTTATGGTATATTTATTTTGTTTTTATCTGTTGCATACGAGTTCTCTCACTTAAATAGACATCCCTATAAATAAACATATATTCCAACTCACTAAGCTTGCTATTGGTTTGTTTTTTAATTACGTAAATATAATATTAAAATATATTAACCGTATCTCCGTGTCATTAATTTTTCAACAATGGCGTATTCATGGTATCCGATACTCGTATATGTATCTAGGCAATGTACTATTATGCAATAAAATGATAGGATGTCAGAATGTATAGGTACCAAATTATTTGTTTTTGTCTAATTAAACACATAAAAAATAAAAAAGAGTAAGGATGTATGCGTCTTTTTTATTGTATGCTAACTTTTTTCGATATATGAGAGCGGAGGAAGTACTCAGGTAGAAAAAAATAGTATCAATATTTATTACATCAAATTAGATATTAATCATCTTCACCTTGTTTCTAGCCCGCTGGTATGGTGCCGCACCTGCTTAGTTCCCTGTCCGCCGTGCACACAGCAACTACGACATCTTATTCACCCATCTTATGCCCAATTTGGTGGTCCTCTTGAAGTTCGCCTAAGTTGGCATGGGGCCTTGTCACAAGCTATTTCACTACTACTACTACGCCTGTCATATGTGTTCGACATTGAACGCGACCAACAACTGCTACCTGTGGCCTCGCACCGTCGCCGCCCATGAGTTTCTTTCCCTCTAGCTCCGCACTTTATGGAAGGGCCGAAAAGAACAATGGGTCTACGTCGAGGACCATAGTGGCCTCAATGAGACATGCATTCCAACAACACCCACCTTGCCCTGGGACACCCAGAGTGTGACGGTATGACCCCCCCTCAAGACACCTATGTGGTGAATGCCCTTCAAGAAAGTGTGATAGCCTCCGGGGATTCAGGCTCACTGGGGCCATGGTATTGGCCTACACCATCACGTGCTGGCTGTCACACACTCTACCAATGGGTGTGTTTGCTGTAACTCTTACTATGGAGACAACAACACCATGTGGACAATCCCTAGAGGTAAGCAATCTAATTTATCATTTCGTGTTCGACGTGTGATTGTGGTCGCTTTCTTCACGTTCCTTGTTTTTCTGTGGCTGGTAAGCAAACCATTTTAGGCCTTCTTTATATGGGGTACACCATAATCCATACTCACTTATGTGTGTTTGCATCTTAATTAGCCTTACAATTTGGCTTTGCTTTACAAGATGTGTACTCTTGTAATATGGATATGTATTTGTTGATGGTGCGATAGATGTGATCCATCTCTACCAATCGTAGCTCAAATTATAATACCTAATATGCACGTGAATATGTAAGTGTAGTGTTGGTTCATATATTGTCCTTGTAAGAAAAAAGATATAAAGATGTATAAGAACTAACACGTAAAAATATCAAGAAAGGGACACATTCCACGCGTACCATAGTTTCGAATTTAGTACCATATCGGAAAGCTAGCCTCGTTAAAACCAGCTTAAATAGGAAGATTTCTGCTACCTAAATCAGCCAGGCTTGGTGGTGCGAGCCTGTTACTCCAACTTTGGAGGGCTAAAGAGTGGATCCGTTTGGGGTTTTGCGCTTGAGCCCATGTAAGACAACATGCACGCAAAGGCCTGCCATTCTCCTTATTGTTAGGCTTATGTGTCAACTTGTCTTTGCCCTAATTTGGCTGGCATTGGTTACCTTTGCCACCCAAGGCCCATTGGCTGGCGGGTTTAGTTCAGTCCTAGGTCCTAGTAGGCCCAGCTAAAGCCCAACACGTATTTGCACGCTTTGTAGGGTTTCCACGAATGCGATACCCAATGTGAAAAATCATAAGTGGTTGCATTGAATGTACAACTCACCGTGAAAATCATGGGTGGTAGCATGGCTTCGATGGCGGCGTAGCCTACTTCGTGGAGCTTGGGTTCACGTAATTACCCCTCGTACCAACTCTTTTATTTTTGCCAAAGTCAATAACAAGGCTTTTGTGGGAGAAAACCAAATGTACACAATATGTTGTAATCCTTGTACATGACCATTTTGTTCTTGGTCAACCTCACTGACCTCACTAATGTATATCTCTTATAAAGCTAATCCCCACTATAAATCTATCTCAACATGCAAGTCATCTGCATCATCCCTCACTAGATATCCACATCATCTCCTACTAATAGACATGTTATCCTACTACTTTCAACCTCTTAATGCAAGCTATCCACATAATCTCTACTTAATTTCATTCCAAATTCTACGCAATCCCCTCAACAATGTGCAGTGTATATTCTAGTTTATAATACAGTAATGTAAGTGCATTTGGCCCCCCTATGTAAGCTTTGGTGTATTAATGACAAAAAATTTTAGAGACTAATTGAGCTCATGAGAATTATGTGCAGACATTAATGACAAAGCTTTATGACCCTTCGATCTTAAAGAAGAATCGACGTTCAACTCAATATGAAGGATTTGACTTTGACTTGTTTTACACTAGGGTTACTATAAGTGCAATCAAGTCCTAAGTGAGTTTTGATGATGTTGATCATATAGTTAAAGGACTAATGGCTTTTGCAAGTGTTTGATAATGTCAGTCATCGTGGTGCAAGAAACACTATTGGCGACCCCGCAACTTAAAAGGATGGCTTGAAAAGGCTCAAAGATCTTGTTTACATTATTTTATATGTCGAATTTGAGTTTAAGATAAGCCATACTATAAAGTGGGATACTAAAGCTATGCTGGGATGATCCAAGTGCTCACTAATCCCTACACATCCAATTTCACCCAGCCTACAAAAAGACAGATGCTTTTCATTCCTATTCTTCTCTGGCGTGCGCTGAACCTCCACAGCTTGGAGGCAGAGCCTCCATGTTCTGTCTGTTCGATTGGCTGGCAGAGCCTCATTCACTCATCTTCACCCACCAGCTCCTCTATTCTCTCCTCCATTGATTGCCCCAATCACCTTTGTCCAAATCATAGTATTCCTTGAGTGTGTTTAGCTCAAAGAGTATGAGATTGCTAGAGAAGATCAAGATCCTTCATTCTTGAGCACTTGGTGAAGCCCCAATCGCCCAGTGCTTCATTTCTCTTGGAGCTTTTGCTCCCAAACGGCTAGAGGTTGCCCGAGAGCTCCCATCGGCTATAGGTTGAGCACCATAAAGTTTGTATTGCCATTTGTGACTTAGTGGAACCCTCTAAACCTATATTTGGTGGTGGGTTGGAGAAGAGGAGTGGTTGACAAGAGACTCCATAGCCTTGGTGGCTTCCTCCAACAACATGGACGTAGGCAAGCTTTTGTGGCGAGCTAAACCACGGGATAAGTCCCTTGTGTCATGTGTTTGTTTGATATTGGATATTACTCGTGTTTGAATTGATTTCAAGGGTTTGCACCCAATCTACTCTCCATGAGTTTTAGGTGCGGCCACTGCTTTAAGAAGGTCAACAAACTCCTTAGGAAGGCTGGTATTACATTCAATCTAAGTTCATACTGTCAGATATATGGGCTAGGGGTACCTGCACTGCCCGTAATATGTGACCGACACCAGGGTATCGGCCCAGCAACAGCCAAGGAGGAGGCCCACAAGGGCATGTGAAACGACCCTAATTTCCGCGATGGGAAATCCACAGCGTCGAAGTGTAATAGATCGTTGTAGATCATATTACCCAAATTCCAGTCGAATATCACATCCATACAACGATAATATCAGAGTACAAATAGTGCGGAATTACATAATTTATTACATCGCCGCATTGGTGAATCAAAAGTAGCATTCATTCAGAACAACTTGAAGATAAGATCGCCAAACTCGAGCGTAGGCACGAACCCCTCAATCATCAAACTCCTCGGAGCTATACTCCTCAGCGGAACCTGTGTGCCAAATTTATTAGTACGATTTGTACTGGCCACTCCCAACCCTATGAGCATTGCTTTGTGGAAATTGGATGCAAGCTGGATATAAGAAAAATGAACCTATAAGGCTGGGGTTTCCTATGCAATAGCATATCAAGTAAATAGTAATATTTTGTCAAGTTTTAACACCATACCCACACACATTCCATTCCTTCCCTTTTTCGAGCCAGGTTTCGATCCTGGGATCGATAAACCACATCCTCCACACCGTCACCATACCACAGCCATACCATCGCTCAATCGATAGGCCAACTCCCTCTCGGCACTGTCTCAAGGCCTGTAGCCCCTGGCTATGTCCGAACACTCATCCTAGGGAGAAAAGAAGGACTCATCTCTCTATCTAGTTTAAGCGAAACCCAGGAAGGTCCATAGCCGACAAGTCAGCATATGTATCGATCGATCAACCATACACTCTGTAGAGGTTTCACATAACCACAAGATCCGCCTTCCTCGCTGACCATCGTCAACTGGGCTGATTCCGACTGCTTGCTAGCCTAGGATAATGCCACTCTGCCATTCAGCCCTGGTACATACCCCAAGTCCGGTCTAGGGTGGCTGAAACTATGAGTCATGAGCCGGGGTCCACAAGGTCTCCATAAGTCTCGGAAGGGTGTGGGGGGAAAATCCTCCACACCCCGTACCCCTCCTCACACCTGTCTGCTATCAACCTAGCAGTAGTGGCAATATCCTACCAAGTAGTCCGGCCGTCCACACTATATAGGGCGAGTGGTAAGTAAGGCTTCCCGGTGAGTCTGAGTACTAGTAAGTCCTTAGGGGTGACCAAGCCAGAATGTCTTCAATCAGGATTTCCATTTACCGTGCCACCACAGCACCTCCACCCTGGGCTCCTCCCATCACAGGATCACACCCAAGGCCACCTCATATTCCATTTACCCACCACATGTATCCAGTCTAGGGGTGCCTAGGTAGCACCCTACGGCAAGACTTGCCCTAGGCTCGTCGTATACTCCAACTTGGTCGACACAACCCTCACCCTCCACGAACCCAAGTCACACACGCAGCAATCTCCCCATAGTCCAGTTAACACAAGTTTCCACCACGCATCAATATAGCGCAAGCGTAGTAGAAGTAATAAGCAATGAAATATACTAGCAAGCGTGTGACTAGCCTAACAGTAGGGTGAGCAGGGGGCAAGGTTGCATCAAGGTAAAGGCCATCAAGAAAGCATACTACCATGCAAGTCCTACCATAGTGTGATATGACAATAAAGTAAGCACTAGCATTTCTACTTTAGCCATGCGTAATAGGTGCTACGAGATTGGGTGGGATGTGGCACCTTCAGTGTAGTCATCTCTGTACTCCTCATGGTACTCATGATCCTCGTCCGTCCGGTTCTCCTCTGAGTCTACAAACGACCGCATTATAGTCGCGTTAGCGACGTCTATAGAATAGCACAAAGAAGCAATGAAAATTCAAAAGAGCCAAATGCACTCAAACATGAATCCATTGCGTAGAGTTCGATTTTAGATGAATTTTGGTCCTAGTTTCGTATTTTTCCGAGGGTCGTATGAATTAGTTATGAATTTCCGAAGATTAAATCTATTTCTGAAATGGAAAAAGGCTGAATTAATCCTGGGCTGACACGTGTCATGCTGGGGTTGGTCCTCGTGGCTTGCTGACATCAGCATGACGTCAGCATGACATCAGCATCACGGTTCCGAGCTGACAGATGGGGTCCGGATGACGTCAGCATGACGTCAGCAGGACGTCATCAATGTCATGCTCACCGACAGGGTGGGGCCAGAGGTTATTGATTCGCTGACAGGTGGGTCCGGTCAAAGTCAACGGCGAGTCAACATCTTCGGTCAACGGTCATGGTCACTGACGTGTGGGGCCAGGGCTGCTGACATCATCAGCTGATGTTAGCGTGACGTCAGCATGACGTCACCGTTGGCTGTGCTGGGTTCTGACATGTGGGTCCCATGTGATGTCATCATGACGTCAGCATCTAACGTGTGGGTCCAGGGTGTCCGTGTCACTGATATGTGGGGCCAGGTCAACGGTCAGCGTTGACCAGTCAACGTCAATACGGGTCGGGTCCGAACTGGGCCGGTTGGGCTTTGGGTTGGGCCGGTTTGGGCCAGGCTGGGCCGAACGCGTGGCACACTGTGACGCTGGCCACGTCATGGCCGTGGGCTCTTATTGGGCTGTGGTCCATGGCTTGCGGTCTACGGTGGACCAAGTGAGTGCCTGGTCCATGGACCGCAGACTGGTCTACGGTGGACCGAGTCCACCCATCGTCTCCTAGGCATGGTCCACGCACTCTGGGTGCATGCGCAGGTGGCCGGCTGAGGGGGGGGTGTTCCCCTATTTTTCTCCCGCGGCGGCGCTCCTGCCGGCGGCGAGCTTCGCTGGTGAGCCTCCGTGGCGAGGCTGGTGCCCAACTGGAGAGGGGAAAAGCTACCCTAGGTCACGGCGATCATGATCCTGGGGCCCTAGTGGTGGCCGGGGTCTTCCAAGTCGTTGGCCATGGCGGCTGGCGGCTCGGCGGTGCCCTGCCGGTGGCAAGGTCGCGCATGCTGGCTCCCCAGTAACTAGGCTGGGCAGACGATGGCTCCGGTGGTTTTGTGGGTGCACGACGAATGCGTCCAGGGCTCAAGCGGGGCCTCGGGTTCTCCTGCGGCCGGTAGGGCTTCCCGGTGGCTACGGCGAACGGTGACGACGGTGAGGCGTGTGGTTCGCTATGGGCTCCAGCGAGGTGGTCACAGCGTGGTCATAGACGTGTGCGTGGGTGCGGGTGTTCCCAGCGACCAGAGACGGCCTTGGCCTACACGCTCCCGGTGTGGAGCGCCATGGCCGAACAGCAGGGTCCAGCGGCGAGTAGAGAGACCGAAAGGCTCACCTTAGGTGGCGTGGAAGAAGGGATGGCGATGCCGTGTCGATTCGAGGCCATGGAGCTTCGGAAGCCGTGCAGTGCCGTGCCGAACCGCGTCGGTGATGAAACGCCAGCGTTGTCTTCGGCTCCGACGACCTCCTCCTCCGCAGCGGCTTCGGCGTTTTCTTCCCTTCTCCTTTCTTCCCCTTCTCTCTTGGTTCGGATGTGCTGTGGATGGCCACCAACTGGCGATGGGCGACGGGACGAGTGCTAGGGCAACCAAGGCCATGGATTTATAGCTGGCGCCCCGAGCTCCAAGGCAAACGGCTGTGGATTGCGTCGAGCGCATCGAGCGGCATCGCGGCGTGGGGTGGTTGGCGCGGAGGTCGCGTGGGCGATGTGCCAAGGGGGAGACAGGACCATGCCCTAGGCATGACCCCTGGCCCGCCCCTACCACCGCTGTCGGCGTTCTGTCGGAGGGGAGAATCGGCGTGGGTGTGGAGAAGATGAACAGGGAAAAAGGCTAACGAGTGGGGTCTGTTGGCAGTGGCTGCGGGCGAAGGGATGAGGGGCGCGCGGGTGAACGGCGCGCGGCTGACGCGTGGGGCCAAGTGGCAGCGACTGCTGGCGGGGCTGACGGGCGCGCGGGCGTGGGTACTGGGCAGCTTGACCGCTGCCGCGCGCGCTGAGGCTGGCTGGCCGCGCGGGCCGAGCAGGCCGAGCCTACGAGGCCTTCTTCTTCCCTTTTTCTTTTTCTGTTTCTCATTTCTTTTCCTTGTTTGAATTTTAAATTTGGTTTAGAATTTGAATTTAAAACTGAGGTAACTTGTTCATTGTAGTTTAGAGGATTTTGTTTGATAATAATTTTATGGTTTATTACTTAAATGGAATTGTTAAGCATAACATAAAGCAAATGAAGATCCAACTCACAATTTGAGTGAACAATGTATGCAACATCTATTTGTTAGAAATTAAATAATCATAACCAACATATGACATGCTATGCTTATGTGTTGACTTAGGTTGGGTTACTTCTAATGCAACTCTTAGATTGGGTTTCTTTACATGACACTCATCATCACATGGAAGTTTTTTTAACAAAAATTTTGTAGTTGTGATTTTTGGTGTGTGGATTTTTGGGTTGTTACAGGCTGATGCGATCAACCAACATGGAGATCAAGGCAAGCCAAGACAGACATATCTGGATGATAGCTAGGATCTATCTGTTGCGCACATCATGTAACAAACTAGGAACTCAATCTGCTAGCCTAATCACCCTCTCTGTAACCCTACCCCCTCTGCCTATATAAAGGAGGGTAGGGACCTTAGGCTCAAGATCCATCTTCCTCCATTCCAGTCTACTACGTAGCTAGGAGCAACAACCCCTGTAATTAAGCATTCAGATACAAGAGCAGCAGCACCACTGAAGTAGGGTTTAGTGCACCACCATGCCCCGAACCAATATAAATCCTTGTGTCTTGTGTCTTACCATCTGATTTTGTCTACGCGATCACGTTACGAAGTATTATCGGAGCAAAACAATCCAACAGTTGGCGCGCTAGGTAGGGGCCTTTCGCATACAGATTTGTTTTTTTGTGTCTCAGATGGCTATTCTTTGCAAGTCGAGTAAGGACGCTATCAAGAGGTGGTCGAAGAATGATGACCATGGAGTCGCCACCTCCACATGATCAAGGGAGCATTGACATAGCAACCCCAAGATTTGTGCATGAGCTTCGACACCACCATCGCTCGATCAACTCTACCTCACCAAACTCAGGGACGTGATCGATGTAGGACCGCTTCATCTGGCCCATCATGTAAGTCGCTACGCTGAGTCTACCTTCTCTCAATTTTGTCCAGAGTACCTCCTCAACACTGCACGCAAAATCTGGTGGGAATCAAAACCACCCAGATGATGTAGAGCTACCGCCATCACTAGATGTTGTTTTGTCTAGATTCTTCAACGGGCTCAAGAGCATTGCTATGGCACATGCCTAGGAACTTTTCCCAACTCTCGTGATCAACCCTAATAGGGTAGGGCACCCCGGATAATGAAGAAGAATCATGGGCCTGACTGGCTAAGCGTCAAGTGAAGTCAAAAAATGGGACTATCGGGTAAATCTTGGCTATGCCATGAGTCTCCCGTGTCAGAATCACGAGTACCCGGTGGCCCATGTCACTAAAGATTGTAAGACTTACCACGTGATAGCTGCTATGGTGACTCCCTCATGAGGTACCCCTCAAGGCGACAATCGGTGGCGCAAGGGACACTCGAAACAAACCCTCAAACGAGTAATCATCATCCGGGCCCACACTTGGACCCGGCCGAATTCGGGATACCTACCCACCGCTCGGGAGGCTCACACCGCGGCACTCATGATGATGACCTGGTTACCTTGGTCAGAGCACCCAATCACTTTCGACGAGAGTGGCCAACCCACACACTCGGTCAATGTCGGCAGGTTCCCCCTGGTTGCTAGCGTAGTTCTCGAGACTATCTATGCTACTAAGATCTTCATGGATGGAGGAAGCGATTCCAATCTCATATATTGGGACACTTTTGAAAGACTAAAGATAGGCATAGACAAACTACGCCCGCCAAGGGGCTCGATCACCAAAATAGTACCAGGGAGACAGGTGATGCCTCTTAGCATTATCGATCTAAGGGTCATGTTTGGCGAAGCGGACAACTACCACTAGGAGATACTCTCCTTTAAGGTCATGGATATCTAGGACACCTACCATGCCATGCTCGACATACCGTGTTTTGTCAAAATCATGGCCGTGCCTCACTAAGCGTACCTAAAGATGAAGATGCCGGGCCCTAATGGTATCATCACTATCTTTGGGGATCTTCAAAATGCCTATTAATGCGATCTACTCGTAGTCAAGAATGCAATCTAAAACTTGGACCCAGCACAGCACGAGGTGGACTATGTCCTCATGTAGAGTCAGGATTCGGGGATCCGACGCAAGCGCTACCACATCTCGACTTCCAACCTTCACCTCCCGAAGAAAAAAAGGCTGCCACCAACACAATTCATACCCTTGGGACTGGCCATGGACCCATCGTTCACGCCCGAAGAAGACTCGAGGAAGGTCCGCTAGGAGAAAA